>NC_139492.1:5830000-6430000 GCF_008360975.1 Lichenostomus cassidix
TGTGGCAGCACACTTTCTCCACCAAGCACAGGTGTTAACTGCACACCTAAGGAAAGCTGTAGGACAGGCGGGGTGGCAAGGCAACAAGGCATCCTGGATACTGTCATACCTAATGCCACAGTGTCCCCAGCAGCAGGGAGAAGTAATTACAGCAGAAATCCCACACAGTCTCTCCAGCCATGGGCACTGCACTAACAGGTGCCTACAGGGGCCCAGCTGGAGCTGCAAAAAGCACTGTGGAATAGGAGAAACAGGAGGTGAGGCTCAGCTCCTGCCCTGAGCCATGGGATGCACACTGAACAGGCCACATCTGAAACCCTTCCCAAACCATCCCTGGAGAGAGTATCATGTTTCTGACAGCAGCTCTCCCAAAAGGAAAGGGCCCTGGCTAAAGTCTCAGGCTGTCAAAACTCCCACAGCTCAGGAATGCTAAACTAGCCAAAACCAGCTTTACTCTTCAGAAACTGTTTAAGGGTTCCTCCTTTGTTCCACGTAGGAGGAGCTGCAGACCTGATTTATTTTAGCTGAAAACAAGCCAGCACAGACAACATTTAACAGTTTTGCTTCCCAGCCCTGATGGCCTGACTGACTGAGGGAAATGAGCCAAGGTGATATATCTCCAGTGCTGCCAGACCTGCCAGCACAGGCCTGGAAAGAGGAGGTTCATCAGTGTTTGGGCATTGAACCTTCTGCGTACGTGGTTGTTGAGCATAAGTAGAGAAAAGCTGGTGTGTTTCAGGCCGTTTGGATGAGGTAGAACAAGCACTGCAAAAAGCAGCAGGTAACTGCTTTAACAAATAACCAGCTGCCAGAACTGGTGAGCCTGGCCTGCCACCCCTGCAGCTAGCAGCCACCAGGGTTGTCTTAAAAGCTCACGAGATTGACACCAAATACATAACATAAATAATGAATGGAGGCCAACTGGTGTGAGATCCAAACTCCTCTAACCCTGTGTTTAAAGCATCCAGGTGACAATTCTGCTGTAACTCAGTGAAGTGAAGCAGGATGGTTTGGAGTTGCTTGGAGAGAACAGGATGGGATGGGAGCTCTGTGGCCAGGCCAGGTCTGACTGCCTGGCCTTCCTCCTCAGCACAGGGTGACGTCAGTCCCAGCAAGAGCCCATCCCACGTGGCTGCCTCAGATCTCGCCAATTCAGTACTCAGAAAGAAATCAGGAGTTTTCAACAAGAGGTGAGGCCATCTCTGCTGCTTATATGGTCTCCAGGACCATCCATGTCCAGGGGGAACTTCGAGGAATTCTCCCACTCTGTCTCATAAACACTGAGCTGGCAACTCACTCAACCATCAGGAATTTGTAAAGTTGGGGTAAGAACCTCTCTCTGCATTTCTCTCCCACTTCTGGAGACAGACCAGAGGCTCAGAAGCAGCTGGACTGTGGCAACATCATCTTAGTACAGCTACAACTAACACTGAAGTCAGTGGCACAGCAGGAAGAGCTCAGGGCTGTTTCTCAGGCTGTACTAAAGGCTGTGCAATACACTTCTTACTCTGGCCCTCTTTGGTGATGCTCACTAAAATTCTTCTACGAGATTTGTCACCTTTTTTGATGGAATTCTGCGCAGCATGGTAAACACGCAGGAACAAGACAGAAAGAACGAAAATTCACAAATTATTTCTCTTATGTAAATGGTTAGTTTCCTCTTACTCAGGGTGATTAATCTGAGATGTGCACCACCACAGCCCTCAGAAGAGAAACCTCACAAATCTCCTTTCTCACAAAACAAAGGCTGCTCACTGGAGTGTTCAGGTACTCAGTTACATCCAACACAAGCTAATTCACTTATCTTCAACAAGTGGGCTATTGATTTTTTTTGCCTGATTTCTAAGCTGCCCGGGGCTTTCTGAACTACAATAGCATCCTGCATTAAAAAGAAAAAAAAAAAAGAAAAAAAGGAGGAAACTCAGTGGAAAATATCCCTTTGCTCATCAGTAATTAGGGTGACTTCATGTTTTCTTAGTTCTGTCAGTATATTCAGCATAGCTATGGTTTAGGCAACTTTGACAATACTGTTCTACTTGTCTCTACTATGTAACTTGATACCATAAGCTGCATTCTACTTATTTCTGGGCTGAAAATATTGCAGATGATTTTTGTCCATGAAGAGAAATTGTCTAGTTGCTAGAAGTCATTTGCTAATTGTGCTGCCGGAGTCACAGAGCTGGAGTTTTGTGACCTTTGTGATTACCACACACAGTCAAGAATGAAATGGCACACCTCATGCTTTTGGGGTAAAAACTTTAAATAAGTTCCAACTCACACTGCTATTGTGATACAAGCATATCAACTGCACTGCATTTGATAATTCAGCTTCCTAGATGTTGATTTAAGAAAGGTGTGTCATTGCTTTTGCCCCATCAGTACACAGAGAAGCTGAAATGCATTTTCACAATTTCAGGATTTAGATACAAATGAACTACAGGAAAACCCAGCAGTTTTGAATGCGTTAAGTGATCTTTGTTCATTTCAAAGATGAAATATTCTTCTGTGAGTATTTTCTTACCTTCTGCATCTGAGCTTTAAGATACACTTAGCGTATGTTTTAGTAAGCTGTTGTCAGTGCAGGTCAGGTACTGTTATTATAAAGTCCACAATAGAAAAAGAACTTAATTTACAGAATAAAGCTTTAATAAAAATGACTGGATATTGTATTGCTGAAAACAGATTTATAGATAAAACTGGACTAGTAAGCCAATATACTGTAACTAAAGTAATTTTCCTGTAAGTAAGAATAATCTTAAGAGTAGATTGTAATTTTGAGGGATGGGTTCCTACACAGGTGAAACAGAGCCCTAATTCTCCATACCAAAGGGGAAATCAGAGCCATTGCCCTTGGTCCTTAAGCATAATGGACTAACAGATAACTAAACAGAAGTGTCAGGAATCTTCCAAGCCAGGTTTTTCCTCATGCTTTCTCCCTGAAGGAATACCTTATTTTCTCAAATTTTCTTCCTTTTGTTTGCTAGCTAAAGTACAACACTGCTAGAAAACCATATACAAAGGAGGTCCCTAATCTCCAAATTTGGAATCTCATATTGTTTTGGCTTCACCTCATGCTTCTGGAGGGCAAGGAAGGTGGTGAAGGGCCTTCACGGGAAACCGTGTGAGGAGCAGCTGAGGGCACTTGGTCTGGTCAGCCTGGACAGGAGGAGACTGGGGAGAGACCTCATTGCAAAGAAACATCTTTGTAAGGGGAAGGGAGAGGCAGACACTGATCTCTGCTCCATGGTGACAGTGACAGGACCCGAGGGAATGGCCTGAAGTTGTGTCAGGGAGGTTTAGGGTGGATATTAGAAAAAGGCTCTTCCCCCAGAGGTTGTTGGGCACTGGAACAGCTCCCCAGGGCAGTGGTCACAGCACCAGCCTGGCAGAGCTCCAGGAGCATTTGGACAATGCTCCCTCCCGGGCACAGGGTGGAATTGTTGGGGTGTCCCTTGTGGGTTCCTTCCAACTCAGCATGTTCTGTGATTCTAAACTGCAACTAAAAAAAAAAAAATAATAATTATCCTCATCTCATGTCTTAACAGAGAGGGACAGTGGTGCATTTTAGGTGACACAGATGATGACTTTAGAAAGCCTGACATGAGCTGTGACCTGTGAGAGCTCTGCCAGCATCACACAGGGGTTTTGACACTGGAGAAGCTCCACACACTGGGGGGGATGATCCCAGCCTGCCCCCCCCCCATGCATTTAGAGTATTCTGCAGTATAAAGGGGATTCAAAGAGTTCAGGGTTTTCATTTGCCCATGGGATGAGTATCTTCCTCCAAGTCATCTATCCTTGCAAGTCAGCTCAGAACTGCTTCCAGCAGTTTCCATTGCCTCTTAAAATACACATTTTCCCAGTAAGAAAGACAAAACTGAAGTGTGTAACTGTTCCACAGGAGAAGTTGACTCTCACACACCAGCAGTGCTACAGCCAAGCCAGGCTGAGCTGCAGCAATTCATGATCCTTCCCAAGCTCTGTCAATACCTGCAGCTGGGGGGAGGAATCTGTCAAGTGCAATACAATTCCAGTAAAGATATCTCCTCTGTTCTCTTTGTCAAATTGACACACACAGATATTTCAATCTATACTTCATGGTTAGAATTGATCCTAGTGAGAGGATATGTAGCTTGATCAAACTTCTGGAGGACTGAATCAAACAGGATTGATGACAAAAAATAGCTGCTTAAAAAAAAGAAGGAAGTTTTTCTTGTGGTAATGGGGAGCTGGAGTCTTGGTGAGGGACAGACAGGACAAAAAAAAAAAAAAAAAAAAAAAAGCTCTTCCATGACCAGTTCAGCATAAATAACTCTAACACCACGAATTCAGGGGATACATAAACAAAAATAAAGCATCTCTATATATAACTCAACTTCAAAATGGTGACCTTTTACACTGTATTAAAAATCCATGTATTTTCTATTCCAGTCCTACAGTGCCAGCTGTTACTTCACAGCTCTGTGCCTGTAGAGGGAAGGGAAAGTGTGTGTGTGTGTGTATGTGCAGGTCTTTTAAGACCTAACAATCTTTGCTTATTTAGGATAAAGTCCTAAAATAAATGGAATTATAAGCACAATAGAGTTTTTGGAGTGGTGATCCAAGATAATGGTGCTCAACAGCATTTATCAGAGATAAAAAGGTAAAATTCAGTATCATAAATACATCTACATAAGCATTGTATTTAAATTTAATATAGAAAAATATCATCCCTGTGTAGTCAGTCCATAATATTAACTGGATCATAATTTTCATGTTATAAAGGATTGACCAGACAGTAAGCATGTTATTAGTTTGGCAAACAGTATTAAATATAGTGATTATTTCAGAGCCAAGATTCACATCTACCTGCTTGCAAAGAATTAGCTCCCCAAAAACCCCACTTTTGGGTATCAGATCAATTCTTTACTTTATTGTACATCTGAGCTTTAAAAGATAAATTTAAGAACATATTCTGTAACTAAGGTGGATTCTGAAAACAATTTGAATCATTGCCATAAGGGAAAACCAGGGTTGCCAATCCAGTTTCAATATTCTTTCTGTCACAAATTTGCTTGCTTCAGCTTCTTCTTCCACTGAACTGCACTTGGCTGTTGTTTGACGGTCATTTTGTCTTTTCACGCCAAAGAAAACAATTAATTTAAACCACAAACCCCTCCCCCCCCGAAAATGCTGGTGTAAAAAAGTTATTTCACATTAGTTCCAGACCTCAGCTAAGATGAGCTGGTTTTGACTAAGATCCTGAAAGCAGCATCTCATTGCAGCACTACAGCACAGTGTAGGAATCTAAGGTTTATCCAGGGAAATATTAAGACAAAGAGGTGAGGATAAAATGAAGCTTCTGTAACAACCAATAGGACCAAGTGGAAAACTACCAAAGAAATAAAAACACATATGATAATTTGAGTCATGTTTAATAATAAATTTTGTACTAATGATAGGAATAGCACCTTGATCTACAGGTATTCTGAAACCCCTCCTTTAAAAGTAAGGATAAGGAAAATTTCCTTGAGAAAAATTACAGTTTTCCTTCTTTATTCTTCCTGTAGTCTCACAATTACTATCCCACTTTAGTCACAGGTGAGCACATTAAGTATTTGGTATAAATATAAATGTTATTAAGCAATTTATTATTTGTCCTTTCATAAGGATTTCTAGATTAAAAATCCTTCAAGACTCAGTCCTAGAACTTTCAGTTCATTAATCACCAGCAGGAGCTCTAATGATAGATAGAAAAATGTGAATTATAGGCATATGACTAACCAGTATGGATTTTGGCAAAATAAAAACCCATAAGATACTCTTCAATCCATTATTGCCCACAAATGCAGGAAAAAACAATACAATGTCAACATTTGCCAACCATATACCACAGAAAGTTCCTGTAATATAGAGAGAAAAATGAGAGCAATTGGAGATTCTAATCCCTATAAACCCATTGAAAAAGGCAGTTTTATTAACAGCCTCTGCAGTGTGCCCAAAAAGATTTAAAAATGGATAGGAAACAATGACCCTTGAAGGGCTAAAAATGCTGCATGGAGATAGTTTAGGTGATCATTGAAGACCATAGAGCAAAACTCAATGAGGAACCTCAACACACACAGTGCATCATCCAAAGCAGCCTGTCAGAGCAACCTCAGCCAAGAACAGCTCAGCCAAGAATCCCCAGCTCCATATGCATGAATCAGGTCTCGACATCAGGCAGGTGAACTGTGGGCACAATTTAGTTGAATAAATTCAATTTCAGATTTTTGGAACACTAGAACAGGCAGTCCCTGTTCTCACTCTGCCATTCCCCCCAGGGCAGGTGTGAGCCCAGGCTGAGAAAGTGCTGTTGGAAAAATGTGGCATTTAAAAGCACACATCTCGTTTTCATAAAGTGACTGAGGCGGTTGGAAGTGTACATTCCACTGAAATTTGATAAGGTTTGGGAACTTAATTTTTAAATTAGGAATTAGCTTCATAACAGAATTAAGTTTAAGGCATCACCGAGTGTATTTTCAAAGGATTTTAGAAACCTGAAAGGGAAGCTGTAGGCCTACTTGTATTTTCAAAAACACCTGTGCAGTGCAGTGACCTTCCCTGGCTACTTGAATTTTGTTTTGAAAATCACAAGATGCTTCTCTGTAGCTCCAAGTCCCTAAACCATTTATTTGATAACATAATACCTAATAATTTAAGTATATCCACTCTTTCTATTTTTGAAAGAACAGCGAAAGCACCGTAAGGAAGGCAAAGACTAGCAGATAACTATTTTCTGAGGTTTTTATTGTAGTTGAAGAAACTATCAAATAGACCCTCATAACCCTTCCACCTATGCTAACATGTTATTTGTGCAAGTTTTAGAAAGGGGTTATCAACTTAATAGCAAGTTTTACAAAACAGCACCAACTTTCCTGGTAGAATGTAAAACTAAAATTCTAAATTTCCCAGTGTCTGAAAGAGAGCTAACCAGCTCCCTCTGTCTGAACCTGTGTTTGGCTGATACTGCAAATTTATCTAGCAAAGTGAAACATGGGATGTTTTTTTCTAGCAAAACAACTGAATGACATAGCAAAGCACAGCAGGGCAGTTTAACCCTGCAGTGTACTCAAGAGCTGAGATCTGCATAGTCTGAAACTCCTGGTATTAATCTCACCTGTCTCAATTTTTCCAAAGAGAAAATAATTTAAATCATCAGTTAATGAAACCATGATTCTATTGCCTGCCTCAATCCTTCGTTCAAAGAACTGGTGCTGGTTATTTCTCCAGTTTGCAACTTTCATCACAATTATTTTGTTCTGTTCTTAGCAGTGTATTAATACATCCCTTTATATTGAACCATTACACACTTCTGCATTATGAATCTCATGTAATTCATTGAGGATTTCTATTTCTTGCTCCACTTTTCCACAGTTACACAGATGTCAGGAAAGGGCCTTTACACCACCTTTGAACTGGCTGATTTCTGGCTGCAAAGTAGTGTCTGCAAATCTGAGCCAGTTCTCTATGTTTCCTGGGATTTCTCTCAACTACATAATGTTTGGTCAAGAATAATTTTTACAAGAGAAAATCTATTGAATATTTTAGAAAAGAAGAAGATAAAATCCAGCATTTAGTCTTTTTTTTTCCTAGATAAGCATATCACAAGGGTAGTAGATATATGGATGTGTGCACACATGTGTCTCACATGATGGAAAATCCCTTCCAAGAAACACAACTATTTCACCAAAACACAAGTAAACAAAAGCAATGTCAGCATCTCCTATAATTCTTACCAAAAGTGAGAAAAATTCCCGGTTTGGTAGAATGACAGAATGCTGTAGAAGACAGATGGAGAAAAGACTATTAAAAACACTCCTGAACACACAGGCAGAACCTCCCCCTCCATCTCATGTGTTTGGGGAAGGGGACAGGGGTGATGGGATTCATTACACCCTGCTGGCTCCTGCAGGCAGAAAGGCTCCCATTTGCATCCAGACAACTTACAACTGTCCTTTAATTCCTCAATGACTAAACACTGCAGTGTATTAATTCTTAGTGTAATTACAGCAGTAACTACAAAGTGCTATACACTGTCAACACGCATTAGGATAGAAAAATGCTAAATTAATTGAAAGGGTACCTTCTCATTTACTCCTTAACTACTCGTTTTTCAAGAAATGCATCCACTCTAGGACTCATAGGACTAACAGTGCTGCAGCCTCCTAAGCCAAGGGTTACACTGTTCAGTCTAGGAGAGAACTATGGAAATACTGCAAAATTTGATTTACACAAACACACTTTTACATTAAAAAAATTACTTTGGTCCAGCTAACACTGCCTGAATACCCTCCTTTCTCTCAAAAACCAAAAATCATTATTGAAGTTGAGCTCTGTGTGTACCAACAGGGGAGGTTTCCCAATGGGTGAATGTTGTTTATAGTTCTCTCCAGTCTGACTGATTGCTTGCAGGTCTTCCTCAAGGTGATGAGCTCATGAATCAACTTTGGGCCTATATTCCACAAAAATCAAGATGATGAGTCTTACCCAGAAACAATAGATCATTAAGGTCACAAGCAGACACCTGGGAGTCAGACTGGTTGACATTATGAATACATATTTGTGTATTTTTCTGTATGATTTTGCTTAATTTGGGCTTACCCCTCAGTGAAAGCTAAAGCAGCAGGACAGAATTTAAATTCTGTTTACATGTCCCAATTTACACCACCTTTACTCAGCCCCCCCTTGTCAGACTTTACCAAGGTCTGCTGTGTATGAACAGATAAAACAGAAGAGTGTCCATCGCTGAGTTTAGGTTAATACCATTGAACTGAGTCAATTTTGGTGTGGTTTGTTTTTTAACCCACAATTCAGGAGGTGTCTACAGGATATCTAATATGTATGAGCCTCTATACACTACACAGCACTTACAGTGCATTTTAAAAAGCTATTCCTTTTATAAGTTAAAACCTACAATACATTTTTAACCAGTTCTTGAGTATTCTAAAAAGGAAATGTTTCTGGTTTCCAAGCCAGCACTGGTCATTTTTTTTTTCTACAGAATATGATGTTTGAAAATCAGTTCTTCCTATTATAGATTTCTCCCTCAGCTTGTAGAAAATCCATGATTCCCTAAACATTGGTCTTTGAAAGCACATTGACTAAAATCTTCATGCCTAATTCATGAAGTGTAGTCTGGAGATTAGTGGAGCTGGACATAGACCAGGAATACTTTATCATATTCTAATAAGCAGAGGCTGAAAATTGCATTTCTAAAGCTACAGTATTAAAGGGCACACTGCAAAACATGACCCAAACATAACTCAGTAGTTCTACACTGTCTGTAAAGGCTTTGATATGATAAAGTATGCTGACGAGGGGAATAAACACAACTAGAAATTTCTGTATTTAAGGAGAGGGGGAAAACCAGCAAACACTACATGTATACATCAAAGCGTATATTGTATATTATAAACTCATATAATGTGATCCCAATGGAACAACCCTTGTACTGCTATCGATTATTTGAACACACCACGGAACATCATTGCAATAACATAAAATTAAGCTTATGTAGCAAATGTGACAGTAAAAACAGCCAGTAAAAAATAGTCTGCAAGGCCAACGTAATCATCACCATAAAACTCTTAATGACATCTCGCCATACAATACACCAGAAAAATGTGAAGATTAAAATTGCCAGAGGAGAAACATGAATATTTTTTTACTCATGGTGCTGGTGTTATTTAAAAGGTAAATTGCTCCCCACTCTTTTTGTGTGGCTGGGTATTTTTTTGTTGCAATATGACTAGATTAAAGAAGGAATGATATAGGCCAAGGTTTCTAATTCCTCTACAGCAGGATCTGTGGGCAGTGAATGAACTTAGAAAGTATCTTTTCATATAATACATTTTTCTTGTCATGCAGAAGGGTGAAGATAGGTATCTCTCTCATCATGTTGTCAGGATCTGTTTTGGGAAGGAGGCAGACACTAAATATCCCTGGGTCAGGGAAGTACCCCAAATTGCACTGGAAAGAAAGGCAGGGATGTTGTATCAAGAGAAAAATGAAGGAAAAAACCAAAGGATTATTTGGTCAGAGCTTACAGATTTGAAATGAGTGAAAACCATCAGTCACAGTGACCAACAAACCCTGGCAGTGTAAACAAGATAGAAATGATAGTCAATAAAATCACAATTAGGTACACTGAGTGTCAGCGTTCCTGTGTGCTCACAATCAAGGAAATCAATAACTAACACTGAAAATTCTACACTATTTGCTTTCAGTTTATATTTTCAATTTTTTTTTTTTTTAATTTGGCTTCCCCAGTTGATTCCATGAAGAATATCTTTAATAAAAAGCAGTTCCAATACTGGCAATGGTGCAATAGGAACCAAGAGCAAGAGAACTAGTGGGGCACACCAGTTACTACTGAAATGTAAGTGGGGAGAATAAAAACAACAGGTTTACAAATAAGTGAAGAGATTGGACACTGTTCTTTACACCCACACACTTTATAGAAAGGAAGTGTATAAGCCAGGAAATTTTACTGCTCCAAAGCTCCCTGCCACAGAAGAGTCCTTAGAGCTGGAAACTTAGAATTAATGTATCTGCTAAAAAGCTAGAAGTGGCAAATCTCATGACACAAAAAAAAAAAAAAAAAAAAAAAAAAAAACCAACAGAAAATCACAGTAAAGACAACAACTGTTGCTACCTCCCAGGAAAACATTTCTCATTTGGCTTACTGCAGGCAGCATACCACATCTTTCTGAGTCCTTTCCAAACACAGATATATCCAAAGGAATTCAAGCATCTCTGCAGTTTGCCAGGAATGTGCACAGCAGCACTGGGTAATTTATTGAAAAACGTCCCTTTTAATAATTCTTCAATATTACCTCTGGGAATGTTCAAATACACCTACACACGAATCACAGCAATGATTTAGTCAGGGTAACAGTTTGCCAACAAACACAAGCTTTCTTAGTCTAGCTTCTAAATTTACTGGTTTCATTCCTACAGTGATATAGAGCACAAACTTCTTTAGGTCTCCTCATTGAGAACATCCATCATTCAGAGCCATATCAAAGAGCTCCTCTCCGAGTGTATAAAGGTTGGAGTGCTGAAAATGGATGGATCCTTAATTACCAAAGGAGTGAAAAATGGAAGCTGCTTTAACACTTCTTCAGGTATATTTTCATTAGCGGTGCATGTGCACCACCCACCTGTAAAAACTGATTCAGATCTTTTGGAAACAGCAATTTCTAGACAGGAATTGTATCTTATGTAAGATAATGCATGTAAATGAACATATGAGGCAGAAACTTCACGATTTGAGTGGCTGCCAACAGCAGTGAGTTCCCATGTTTTAGAACATTTTACACTTATATAAGAAAGGCTTTGGCAGAAGTTTGTAACACAGCATAGACAAAGAAGTGCCCTGCCTTTTGCATAGGTATAAAATCCTTAATCTTGCACTGCATAAACACAAGATATCACCCATGATAAATGCCCTTCTCTATCTGTGACATTTTCCTTCTGCTCTTTTCCATGCATAATGGTACAAATCACACAATATATGAAAAGAAAAAACAGCATTTTGTCTGATCAGTGTCTGTTTACAGTAATCAGAGAGAAGAAGTGAATTATTCTTATAATGACATTTTATAGCTTGTTTCCAATCAATAAGACAGTTATTTTGAAAGATTCACATAAGTTTAGAATCAATTATGAATGGAAAGCAAAATGAAAAAGGTGAATATTACTGGCTTGAGATTTGTTCATTTGAGAGGTGTATTTTTTCCATCTTGCCAGATTCCTGTAAGTGATGCAGTCTGGGTGAGCTCTGCAATAAATGTTTCCACGGAATTATTCCATCCTCAGGAATCAATCTGGTAACTTGAGCATATTTATTTCTAAAACACATCTACCGTGTTTTCTGTGAATACTAGATGTTAAGGATATTATTTTTAATATAGTACATACTGTACTACTGTGAAATACAACTCTTGCCACAAGTAACTTTTCTTCTTTTATGGTACTGAAAAATCAATCTTTTAAAAATTTAGCATACACACACACAAAAAAAAAAAAAAAAGGAAAGTATTGAAAGAGATAAACAACAAAAACCTCACTTCCTCACATTTTTGTGGATAAATTTGTCTCAAATTAATGTCTCCATTGACACAGCACTCCAGTAGCTCCCCCATTAAAGCACAAGATGTTGAGGAGTACAGTTATCATTCCTATGAAAACAAATTGGTTCCTGGTCTAGCACTACAATTCTTAACATATTTAACTAAGGAGTTAAAACTAATATAAATGGGCTCTGTTCATCACAAATGAATAGCAAAATTTTGGATCAAATTTATAATTATTTTGCACCTCCCCAAAATAATGAAGTATTTTATAGATGGAAAAGAAAAGGTAATGCCCTAGCAAGTTCTGCTTTAACAAAATGCCCACTGGAGTGTTAAGGATCACCAACAACAAAAGCAAAAAATGCAAACTGAAGGACCAAATGACAATGTCTTTGTTTTTCAATATGCATAGTAATAAACCCAAAAATAATTTACAAATGGGAAGTAAAATGTATCTCTTTTGAACTCTTTCTATCTGAGGATGTGCCTGAGCCCTCTACCTTATCAAGGTACTCCCCACATTCACATTACTTGCAGTGAGAATTACCCTGAGCTGCACGGCTGTAGGAGCTGCTGTTCAATTAAAATATCAAATATCAAAATACCCATAATGCAGCTTTAAAGATAAGGCAAAATCAGAGTCATAAAACTTCGTCTGTTCACAGACATTTGAACACATTGTTTATGCTCAGGCTTCTTCCTCTGCACAATCCTTCACAACCCCAGAGATAGATTGCAATAGAAAATTTCTGGCAGTTTAGTCTCCTGATACATGTCTTTTCACTAAATTCTCTCCATATGCCTCTTAAAGGAACATATGAGCTATAAATCTAGCCTGAGTGGAAACATTTCTGTATTTTACTATGAAAATTTATATCACATTAACAACACAAACATGCAATATTTATTCCTTTCCTGATTCCTGTTTGTACTTCTCATAATCTTTCAGCTGTTTTGGCATTAACTGCTAAAATGCTAGAGCAAGGACCATACCATGGAGCAACTTGGATGAAGCAGAATTTATTCTATAACGTGCAAATGCATCCCTGGCAGAATTTGCAGGGTGAACTGAGACCTCAAAGGACTTCCAACAATGTCAAAAGAGCACTTGTGTGCAGGAGACACACAGCATCTCCCTGTTTGGCGATGAGACACTAACCAGCTTTAGTTCTGATAAGATGCTTTACCTGAGGTATTCAATTACATCCCTACCAGACTGTGCTGAAGGAATATTTAAAGTCTGCTTTGCCCTTGACTCTTGATTCTGCATGTCAAAAACACTTAACTCAAACCCTTTTGGATTACCAATACTGCATTAAGTTCATTGACTCCTGTACCAGATTATCCAGGACCAGATGAACTGATATCACACACAGAGATATTGATGCTGTTTTATTATTAGACAGAACCAGCAGAGCTTTATAAACATTTTAATTTGGGGGGGGAGGTGAGGTGGAGTGGGCTGTGAGAGAATAAACATCTCCCCTGCACAACCTGCAGTCAAATATTGTATAGAACCCTCCCTTGAAATTACTGTGAAAATTCAGACGTTTAGTGAAATAGACCTCAAGAAAATGCTCTTATTTGAGAATTTCTGGTGTATGAAGCCACAGAACTGTCCACACTAATCTACAGCTCCCCTTGCTGGGTCAGCTGCTGAATTGCATTCAAGCAGTGGCAAACAAATAATATAGGTGAAATATTTAGACTCTAAAAATGGACATCACACCCACATGCTGCTGTGCACAAGCAGCCTCTGTGCTGCACATGCTGCTCAGAGATGGAGCTTCACCAGGGAAAGGCAAATTTCAGACCACTTCTCAGTGCTGAATCTCAAGAGACAACTTAGTCAAAAACCAGGAACATGCAGTAATTTCCCCCTGCCTTCCAGGCTTCTACCAACTTGTTTTGTTATCACAGGGAATCCTCACTTTGCTTCCTTATCCCTCCCACTCTGAAAATCACCAATAGACTCATTCAAAATGGTGATGAGTGAGTTTCTGGTAACATCTCTATTCAAAAGCACAACCAGTCCCTGCTGGCTTAACAGAAATGCCTCATTTTGTTCAGGCGACCTGCAAAGAAACGTTTTGGGCTCTTTCACAGAACTAGGTATTGCCACTGTTTGCCAGCTCTATGGGCTTTTTTACTTTAATAAAATTTCAGTATCTCAGTAAATCTGGAATTTTTTGTGCCAAGTGCCTTACATCTGCCATCCGTTCTTCACACAAACCCATCAACACACTTGGCATGTTTTTGTTTCTTGAAATGTCTTGATAGTTTCCATAGGAAAGAGCAAAGTACACTCTATATCTCAGTCAACTGCTCTCTAATGCTACACCAACTGCTCAGACAAATAATTCAACTCAATTTCTCATTCCAAACACAGAGCACTCAGAGAGCAGCATCCAACAAACTCTGGATGGAATTCCATCTACAGAAATTCTTCCCTTGACTTCTTCAGTTGCAATTTGCATTTTCAGCTAATTCAGAATGTCTTATTCTTTTATCTGGACAAAAGAATCTTTTCTTCATTAGTTATTTTGACATGACTGTGATGATAAACTGTAATAATACCATGGTTGGAGTGGAAGCAATGGTGCAATTTTGACACAAACATGAGAATATCCCTCTTATTTGTTTGAATATGAATACAGACACAGGTGTACAATTCACACTGCTGTACAATTTTTGTAGGGAAAAAAAATCCTTTCTAGGGAAAATAAGGCAACTGTGCCTTCTCATGAAAATTTTTATCTGAACTTAGTGAAAATTTGGAAGCACAATACATTTCTGTGGTTAAAACTAGTGACTAAAAGGTGTAATTATGATTATTTGCCTGGATAAAAAGTATTCTTTATTTTTTCCATCTCCATGGCTCTGCATTCCTGTCATTAAAATAATTTTTACAACTGATATAAAGAAAATAATATAAAAGCAAAAACAAAGCAAGCATATGCAAGTCCTAAAACATACAAAAGAAAAAAGATGTATTTTTATGTCATGCCATAGTCACCCTTTTGACTATGTATTGACCATTTGTGAGCCTTTTTCTCAGACTAAACCAATCAATAAATTGCTCATCCAGAATTTTTTACTCTTACAAAATTGATAATTCACAATAAAATGAGAAGAAGATTATACTGCTATAAACTCAGTATGGATATCAACAAACTTGTGAGACCAAATCACACTGGAACAATAAATACTAACTTAAGAATTATTACTGCCTCTAGCAAATGAAATACTTTTTAAAGTGTTTTGATAGTCAAAGGTAAATTTGACATATTTGTCAATTTTCAAAGGAGTCTGGAGTGATTGGATTTAGGGGTCAGTCACTTTAAGGTCATTTTGAGATCACAGATTTTACTTTCAAATTAAGAACAAGGAGAGTAATAACCAAAATCTCACAAACACACACACACAAAACAAAACAAAAAACCCCAAAAAACAACAAAAAAAAGTGACTAGTTGGCACAGGGATTTCTGCAGCTTGTGTGTCACCCACTGAAACAAATCCCACTTACCAAACATAATTTTTCTGACAAATAACCTTGATAGGTAAAGGTAAAGCACATAGACAATTTACTGCTATTACAAAGTTCTGCAAACTGAGTGCCAAAACTCATCCTCTTCAAAATAAACCAGGGAGCTCTAGGTCTCATGTTACAAAGTATCAACAATTACAGAACACTTTCCAAAATGCTAACAATAAATCTAAAACAAAAATCAATACTATTAATTTCTGAGATGGATGCTAAAAAAATCAAAGCTGCCACCGTTCAAAAGTGTTAAAACAAACACAATGGAAATCCTAAATGTGCTTTAAAACTCAATTTAAAAATATGAAGTTTTTCTAATCTAAATTTAAGATCCGTGTTGCTTATTTATTTTTATGAAAAAGGATACAGCATGTTAGCAGACCTTTTTCCAGCCACAGAAACTGTTGGCATCATGCCCAAGGAATACAATAGCCACATGTTCGCAATCTTTAATTATCCAATTAATGTAGCGTCGTTTTAGCAATTAGTTCAGATGACCATATGCAACTTTTTACAAATAGCTCTTTCTTCCTATGACCAGAATGCCAAATGTACCACGATGTGTTTTTATAAAATGCAAGATTTGAATAGGAGAAAGACTTGCAGAATTATCTGCGTTTAACATAGCGTGACTTTTTCTGTTGGGCTCTAAAATGGATCCAGTTTCTTACATAAGGATGATTTTCACAGATTGTTCTTTTGAACCTGCAATCCAAACACCACATTTTGTTATCTCCTGTAACAGTAAAACAACACAGCCGTGATGAGGTCCAGCAGAGCTGTCAAACACCAGCTTGGTGCAGGTTTGGTGGTTTCTCAGCCCTGGGAGGGCAAGGAGGCACAGCCAGAGTTTTGTCCCTTCACTGACCCATGGAGCCAGGACAGGATGTCCCCAGCTCAGGAGGGAGGTTTGGTGGTTTCTCAGCCCTGGGAGGGCAAGGAGGCACAGCCAGAGCTTCGTCCCCTCATTGACCCATGGCGCCAGGGCAGGATGTCCCCAGCTCAGGAGGGAGGTTTGGTGGTTTCTCAGCCCTGGGAGGGCAAGGAGGCACAGCCAGAGCTTTGTCCTTTCATTGACCCATGGCGCCAGGACAGGATGTCCCCAGCTCAGGAGCACCTGGGAGACGCCGCGGCTCCTTCCTGCAGAGCCACCGCGCTTATCGAGCACGGCTGAGCTGGCCACAGCCACGGCTCAGGCTCCCTGTTATCTCCTGCTTTACAGCTTCAGTTACACTCTGGAAGGAATGAAGTTGGGGATGTAGATTGTATTACAGTGTCTTTTCTGAAGCATTGCCTGTGGTTGGAGGGGAGAAACTGGCTTACGTGGAACCTGCATGAAAATTAGCTTCCCTAGAAAGTTTACATTCAGCACGTAAAAGCTTTTATTCCTTGTGAAAGGAATATTCCCATATTCCTTTTCCTTGCAGTAAGAAGTGCTATATATATATATTCCTCAATTTAGGATCTGGTCCCAAATACAACTTCTACTCGCTCTGTTACAAACAACATAAAAATGCCAACAGAAACAGAGACTGGCAGAACCCATTCCTAAGTTCACTACAGTGGAATACAACAGAAAGCTGGAGATGAAAGCAGAATGTCTGTTTGAAATTAATACAAAATGCTTTATCATCTGGACACCATGGTATTAAGCATTAAACAAATTCAGAGAAAACTATTTTCTGTCACGGTGTTTCTCTGCAGAAAATAGATGCTATTTTCTCCATATAAACCTCAAATTATAATCATTAGTACACTGGTAATTGTTGAAGAAGGGAAAGGGAAAAGCAATTGCTGCATAAACACCTTGATTTTCTATTGTTTATACGACTGCATTTAGATGAAGGTATACATACAGAAAGACACACAGGTCTTTATTTCTCCTTAATTGGCTTCATTTCTCTCTAAGGACTCTTTTAATGTATAAAAACTGTAAGCATTTTAATGTAAAATTCATACCAACCTAAATGACTAGGTTAGCATTACATCTTTCTGTCACTGTAATTTATGAATACCAAAAACATGAAATTATAAGGCACACTGCTGCAAATCACCTTATTCATAATATATACATTTTATTTTGCATCTTCAGTTCCGTCCTTTGTTTTGATTTACCCACCCACCTTTCACAGGGCCTGTTTTACACTGGGGTTCCTTAGGAAAAAAAATGCCAAGAGCTGGGCTCTGGGCTGTGATAGAAACTGGAACTCCCAAAATTGGTTTCATAGCACAGATCTGCTGTGACAGCAGGGATGCTCTTGACAAAGACTCATGAGGGATTCCTCCAACTCCACACCTATGGATGGAGAGCTGGAGGAGCACAGTAGCCTCAGGAGCTCTGGGGGTCATTTCCTCTGACAACAAGGGGAGCTAAACCCAATCCCAAAAAGAGATGGGGCTGTCCTGAGGGATGGAAACTTCTGGGGGATAAAAGGGCTTTTTAATTTGACTGCTACCCTTCATTCTCAGACCAAATGTAATAAACCCTTTAAACGCTGGAGCCATTTACCACGGGATTCAAACTCTGATTTCAAGCCATCCCTCTGCACTGATTAGGCTCCCTTAGGAGAGTAAAGAGTAGTAGAAATGAGTATATTTAAGCCACAGCAATGAACTCCTGCAGGCAGATACACTGGGACAGTGAAAAATACCTGGACATCTCCCTTGATGGCAAAAGTGCTACAGCCCAGATTTTTGTGCAGAAGTTTGTTTGAAGAACAAAGGGACAGACGAGGCACATGTAAAAGATTTTTCAGGATTACCCTGATTACTTCCCCCCTTTAAAACACAGAGTATATTGAAGTCTCTTTTAAAAAATTCATACTGTAGAATCATTCTATGCAACTGTAAAAAAAGAAGGAAACTGTCAGACAACATTCCCAATTCAATATTACATTGTGCTTCAAGAAAATATTTCCATATATTCTAGATTAAAAAAAGTCTCATAAATAAATGATAATCCATTGCTTGCGCTGAAAAATGAAAAATAATTTTCTGTTTGCATTTTACTCTGCAGAGTAAAATTTAATCTCTCTTTTAATATAGTTTTTGTATATACAGAGAAGTAAAAAGATGTAACCTTATGAAAATTGATTTTTTTACATGGTTAAAAATATTTCTATTGGTGTCTATCTAGAAATCATACTTTTATGAGCACTGAAATATATCACATATTGATAGCTTACACACATTATTTCCAACAAATTATGATAATGTTCTTTTTTTAAAGAGAAGGGAAAAAACCCAAGGTTTTTAACATTAAGCAGCAAGGAGATGATGAAGAAAAGGGAAACTCCTCAGAGGTTACTATACCTGGCCACAGTTCACCAGAAATCTGTCAGTAATTTCATAGAATTTATTGTAACTAGACATCAATATATATTACATAAATCTAAAATAATATAAACATATACTATGTATGTGTGCATATTTATAAATAAATTTACATTTTAAGTATGTGATGTGGTGGTGATGCACGGAATATAAATTATATAGCACAAACTACCTGAACCTAAATTCATTGGCCAGATTCAAAGTATACTGAGTTTCTTCTGTCTGACACAAGAAAACCAAATAAAAGTTGGTCTTCATAAAGCAACTTTTTCACGACCCTGAACTTTTTTTTAAATTATGAAATAAATTTTCCCAATAATGTTTAATTTTTCAGGAAAAGAAAAATAGTACAGAATTCACAACAAAACTGTCTGTGTTTGGTTCTTTTACAGAAAACAAGGTTAGATTCACAATTCTGTCCGAGGCACCTGCCTCTCACTGGTGATGTGGGAGTAACCTGGTTTCATTCCCTTCCCAGCCTGGAGGGATTGCAGCACAGTGGAGGGAGCTGTGCAGTGGCTGAGGCTGCTCACTGCTCTCCTCCTCCAATTCCACTTTCTGTAGGTAATTAAAGCCTCACTGCAGCAGGCACTGAGCCCCAGTGACCCACTTGCCAGGTAAGAGCCACAAGCAGCAGCCAAAAGGGTCATTGTCACTCTCTTTATTTCTCCATTAGTAGTTACTTCATACAAGATAAAGCAGGAGAAAAGGCAGAACTATTGCTAAAACACTACTTTGGCACAGCCATTCAGAGACTTTCCTGGGAGAGGCTGCAAGACAGAAATTGTGAGCTTGAGGTAGCAGCTAGGATGTCATTTGGTATTTGTTTTGCAGGGAATAACTGAATGTTCAGTGTGACTGTGAATGAAAGTGATTCCCTGCCCTGATGGCAACCTGGGAGTATTTATCTGACAACCTACATCTGAGGTGGGAGCAGTTCTGGGGACACAGAAAATGTGGTGGTTCCTTCCACCCTAGAATAATTTACTGTCTTCCTGTAAGTATATTCACTTTTCATCAATGACTTCTACCACTGGCAAAGGGAAAGAGTTGCACTGTCCTGAGGAGTTGCATTAACACTCTTTAGTCAAAGTACAGGCTGAGGAAGCTGCAAAAAGGTCCCCAAAACTTAGAAATTCTATAATGACAGTTGCCTAGTCTGAGATTTGTCCCCATAAGTGACTTTCAGTAAAAGACACGCTTAGGTTTATGTATCTTTTCAACTGTGATTGTATTGCATCAGCATTTATCTGACCTGGAACCACATCAGGAAAATAATTTTCTTTTAAATATATAATTAGCTCCTAACAGACGCTTTCAGTGTGAAAATATAGCAGCAATGTTCTTGTAGGAGACTCTGCATACAGCTATAAGACTATTTTCAAAAGTGTTAGAATTATTTCTAAAAGGGCACAGAAATTCCACATTTTCAATGGGAATCCTCACTAATGGAACTTTACATAGTTCATTCTTTATGGAACTTGCATCAACACATACCTTGCTGATAAACACAGGCTGATGGAAAATAAAGGCCAAAAAAAAAAAAAAAGAAAAATCGTTGCTTACATAATGAATATGCCAAAGGCAAATAATTCCGCTGCTTCTAATAAACACATGATATTTCTGTTCAATCTTATGAATTTCCAAAGCTGCACAAGGCAAAAAAGCTGCAGTGTCACTGGGCTATTAATTCTTTCAACAAAATTAAAAGATCCTTATATCCATATTATTATTATTAAAACATAAAATAGTATGCAGAGATGTGACATCATCTGACTCTCAGAAGCCCCATTTTGCAATGCTTTCTCACCCCTAGTGATGCTGAATCTGTACAAAGATCCTGGTAAGTGACACATGCTGAAAATAAGGCACAAGGATCTCATTTCAGTGGCATCTACTGGATGACAGTGACATCACATGGTCCAGCTTGGTTGTATATCAGGAAAAGGTTCTTTCCCCAGAGGGTTCCCAGGGAAGGGGTCACAGCCCCAAGCCTGGCAAAGCTCAGGAAGCATTTTGAAAATGCTCTCAGGTGCATGGTGGGATTGTTGGGCTGCGCTCTGCAGGGCCAGCAGTTGGTCCCAATAATCCTTGTGGGTCCCTCCCAGCTCAGAATATTCTCTGATTCTAGGAACTTGGGTTATTTTTCTGTCCCTGGAAGCTGGAATTTTTCCTAACCAGAATCACAGCTTTTGCTTTTGGTTTTTTCTTCTAGCTAATAAAGAATGACAGTAACTAGATCTCAAGCATAAACACAAGATTGTTTTTGTCAGAGCTTATTTGAAACTGGCCCCATATTTAAAAAATAAAAGCAACAGTGAAAGTTTATTATATACTTAGTGAAACTGGTATATGACAATAACACCATTTACCTATTCCTTTTTTACCTCTTGTTTCTGAGAGCCCAAAAGCTCTCCTTGAGAAACATTCATTTTGGGGTGCACTGAAATGCAACCTATTTGGTATTTTTTGTACCAGTAAATTTCCAGGGTCTGTAGTGTGTGTTGCCAGCGTTTCTCAAAAGGGGGTTTCTGATCATTACTTCAGGTTAAAAGGACTTACCACGGAGCCATCTGGCTGCACGCATTAGAACACACTTCAGAAAATGCACAAACATTTTAGAACTCCTCTCTGCACGCTGCTCCTGGGCAGCAATGCACCCAGCTCCAGGATGTAAATAAGACAGAGACTAATAATGCCTTCAATCCTGCGAGCACAAAGGCTGCTGTGCTATGTAACATAGCAACACATTTTCCATTACACCCTAAGATTAATAAGCCTCATGGAGACCTGGAAAATCTGACAGAAAACAAGGGCAATACGATGTTCATTTCTGTTTCATTAAACACAGGATGAGCTGATGGATCTCTCCACACTTTGTCACTCCGCACTGTTAATGGCTCTTTGACATTATTATTCACCATGGGTGAGATTGTGTAACCTCTGCTCACACTGGTGAGCAGTTACAAAAGTGGTCCCACTGGCAACTGCTTCAGAGAGGTTACCTGAAGCATATGGTGCTTCTCAGCTCACGTCAGAGTGGCTGAATCTGACCATAAAAAAGTGTTTGTGAAGGATTTTAGCAATGCGTAGATAGTTGGTGAAGGGCACTTTAGTGCATACAAAGGCTTGATGCAGCAGTTAAAAACTCAGTTCTCTTGCAGGCTCAAGAGTTGAGGGATACTTCATCCTCTGTTTTTATCTGCATGGTTTTAGCTCAGATAGAACAGTTTTGCAAAGTTACTTTTTCAAAGCAAGCAAATAAAATACCTTGAACAGGGACACATGGGGGAAATTCAAACACAACTTGTGCCTTCACAGAGCCCAACACCTCCCTGTGGATAACACAGGGAACAGGAAAAGCCCTGGGAGAGACTAAATTCAGCACAAGAAAGTTTATTATTTTGAATAATTATCTATTGAGAGTTTTGCTTGCTGCAGTGTAATTATAGAACAATACCATACTTTGCATTACCTTTCTTTTAGAACTCAGTTATGACATATTGAATTGGAAAATAAACATCAGGACTGATCACAACCACAGACATCAAAACAAGGAACCAGGAATGAGCCATTTATGTGTACCTTCCCTATGTTCATTGGAAATTATCCTAATGAATGACAATTCCTTTACTCAAGGTGCTCTCCTTTGTGATCAATATTATGATCCTTGTTTAACAAACAGTCCAAACAGGTACAAAATACGATGTGGTTTCTATTTCCAGCTCACTCAAAGTTTATACAGACTGAAGAGGTGCTATTTCATCTCCCTGCACCAATTTACCTACTTCTAGAATCACTACACACTAATCTTTCGGGTTTTAATTTTCATTTTAATTTGGTAACTAATAAAGAAAAATACCAATCCAGTCCTTGAAAACAACACACTGTGGGATGGGGATGTTGCAGCCATACAGAAGTTATCTTCATAATTGTGTGAGTGAGTAGAGATGTCCAAGTGTTCCTTGAGGACACTCTGCATGTGCAAAGCCTCATGTTTGAATTCAGACATTCATAGGAGTTTTCTATCCAACTGTAAGTGTATAGCAAAGACTGAGAATTTCACATAATAGAGATCAATATATAAGTTACAAAACAATAACAAAGGACATCCATCCAATAAATCTAATTAATGAAGCAGCTTGAGAAAATGACTATCTGCCTGTAGATATTACACAAATAGGAAAATGGAATATTATGTAAAAATAAATCACTGTGGATTATGTGTTCAACTACAGTTTCAGGTTAAAAAAGCAAAATTAGTATCACCAATCATTCCAATTCATATCTGAAAACAGATTTTAAAGAAAGCTTTGGCAGAGTGATGTATAAATTATATGTTCAAAATTATAAATTAGATTTCCCCAGACAATCATGGTGATTCCACAAATAGCTTCAGAAATAACTCTGGGTAAGTGATGAGCCTTCTGAAGACTTACCAGACAATTTGAAAACAGGAATTTTTATAAACAACACAATTCATTATATGAAGACTGCTGCGAGTTGCAATATAAATTCTGCTTCGTCTTGAGCAGAATCCAAAACTAAAGTGGATACTAAAACCATTGTGGGAGATATAAATGATAGGCTTTTGCTACAGCACCAAGATGTCTTTTTAAAAGCTGAGATGGAAGCAGAGATTCAAGGGGTTGACTAAGATGTTTGAAACCTAGAGAATGAATGGCAGCATGCCAGGAAATTAAAGTTACTAAATTAAAGATATGGCATACACTAAAGACAAGTCTCAATTCTGTGTAACACTGGAGATATCTGAGATTGCTCAGAAACATCTAAACCAATTTGATTTTGGTGAAAATTCTATTAATCAAAGCACAAAAAAATACCAAGGTCCATTGGCTAGAGTTGTCAGGAAGCAAACAAAGTCCCTAAACACATGTTTTGGGAATGTTAAGTCTTCCATAACACTGCTCTAGAAGATAAATCTACCTGCCAAAGATTGAGACAGAAGGAGTAAGCAGCCAGATACATCACAAATCCAAAACAAATATGCAAAAGCCTAACAAGCAGTCAGTTCAAGAAACACAAAACCTCCTGTCCAGAGTTTTCAGACATGACACAAATTCCCACAATGAAAATGCAAGAAGTGGAAGATGTTTCTTACATGTAGGTCCTGAGTACAAACACTGGATGACAGCAAATTTTATGCCCATCTAAGATTTGGCACTGAATTTCAGTAACCCACGTGTGTAAAAGTCCATCAAAGCTCACAGAGTTACCTCCCATATTTCCACATCCACAGAACAAGACTAACTCTGTTCCTGAAAACAGAATAGCAAAATAATCACAACCTTTATCGTGGAAGGATACGATATAAAAACTGGAAAAGGTTTTAAAACATTAAAAGCAGGAAACAAAACGTTAAAATGAATTAACTGATCTCTTGCATGAAGAATCTGAAAGTAAAATCTGAGAGCAGAACAAGGGACAGACTGATCCAAGGAGGAGATAGCTGTTCTGTTCACAGGTAGGCAAAATGCCTCCTCACATCACATCTTGGCAGAGCAAAAGCGTGATGCAAGCCCACCTCTCTTCCCTCTGAGTATCTGTATGTATTAAACCACTTCACACACATGCACTCACGCATCTATCTTTGTCTTCTCTCCTTGCAAACTAATTCCCTGTGGAATATGAACAAGACTGCTCATGTACCATCATTTCCCCGGGAAAGGAAAAAAAACCCCATGTTTTACAAGTGTCTGTTACTAATACTACTTAAAGAAACGTTTGTTTCAATATCACTAATTTCACTGAAGCACCGTAATAGCAAACTTCTGAAGAGAGAACAAAATAAAAAAATGTAGACCCAAGTGACAGCTGAATAATTAGGGTGATCTACAAGAACCAGCAGAAACTCAGCGAAGGGAAAGGCAGGTGGATTGGTATCACGTTCCTGCAT
Source organism: Lichenostomus cassidix (assembly GCF_008360975.1). Classification (NCBI taxonomy): domain Eukaryota; kingdom Metazoa; phylum Chordata; class Aves; order Passeriformes; family Meliphagidae; genus Lichenostomus; species Lichenostomus cassidix. The sequence goes on from NC_139492.1 coordinate 5,854,891, forward strand.
GCTTGGGGTCACTAAGATGAATGTGCATGGAATTCTTTTGTCCATTTGTGCTATAATTTCACACACCAAGAAGGAAATTGTGTTCTCTGATATGCTCATGGAAGTCCCTCTGGAGTCAGTGGGAATTACACGCCTGCATGGAAGGGCAGAATTCGGCCCTGAGTCATTAGTTAGAACTCTCTGCTGAAACCCTACAGAGAATAGGGGGTTTCAGAGGACGAGGAGGATCAAACTGATGCAGCACACTCAGAGATTTACTCTCACAGGAGCCCATCAAATACTCAGGCATTCCAAAAACCCCATTTGTAAAGATAAAAATCCTTACAAGACTAACACGCCAGAGTCGCAGAGTTTCTGTTAAAACAGACTTAGGTAGCATTAAAATCAGTGGCAATGTAATTGAGGGAAAGTTTAGAGGAACAAAATAGCCCAAGATTTTTAGACCTATACAGAAGAGAATGCCAGCTAATAACCATTTCTGATGAAAAGAGAAACTGAAAGAAAAATAACTTCAATACAGCTACTGGACATATGGTACACATGTTCATAGGAGCCTTAAATGTGTTGAAATGCTATTCTGTGCTCAGCTAAAAGGCAAGTTAGGGAAGTGATTTTACCAAAATGTCCTACAAGTTTGGAAGAGTTTTGAGGTGTGTGTACATATACATATGCCTGTACATTTAAAAACGTGTATATATATATACACATATATTAGTTTTATTTCAATTCTATTCTGAAATAACTGCCTATGTCTCACTGAATGCCACTGCAGTTGTTTATATTAAGATCTCATATCTGTTATTGATTTGGAGCTTTAAGCGAGCAGTTGATGCCAAAATGATTACAAACAGTATTCTGCATCAAATGCTTTTAAATTTTAAACAGTAGTATTTAGCAATATTATTTGTATCTGGTTGTGCCTTCAGAGAAATTATTTATTTCTGCGCTAAGTACAAACTGTTTTATCGCAGATATTTCCTGGGCACTTGCAGTGCTCTGACTCAAAACCAAATCTGTGCTTCTCATCAACGCAGTGATAATTTTTTTCTTTTGTTTTGATCAAGGACTGACAAGACTCCAATTCAAACCAGCTGCAAAGTAACAGCTTAAAAAAAAAATCCTCACTATTTAATTCTAACCTCCACTGTATCTGTTGCAGGATAGGCTGGCATTTGCTGTTAAAGCAGAAAATTACAAGAAGGGCCTAATTGACCCTCTTGTGTCTTTGAAAAATCCTGTATGTTGTCTCTAATTGACCCTCTAGATACCTTTATGGAACAATGAATGAATCCTCTGTAAATAATGGACGGTGATGATTAATAGCCATGGTTTGGCTGGACCTCTGGCTCATGGAGTTGTGATTCTGAACATTTTTTTTGTTTGGGTTTTTTCTTGCCATCCTAGTTCTCTGTACTTCATTTAAAAAAAAATCTGTCTCAAGATAACAAATATCCTGCTGTAAATAACATGAAAAGTTAAATAAAATTAAATGCTATCTCATATAATGGAATGAAAAATAGGATTATTGGCATTATTTCCATCACCACCTTTTTCCATGTTTCAGTAACGTGTCATCATAACATATGCTTGATTTAGAAAGCAGAAAAGTTTAGAATAATTTATTTCTTTATTATGCATTGTAGTCAATAATAACAATGTCATATTTCTTTCTCTTGGCTCTTCATTGCAATAAAAAATCTATGATACTAAGATACTTCTAGATTTGGCTTCATTATAATGCTGTCAGAAAACATTATGAAAACATCTCCAAATGTCTCCTCTCTTATTTAATAACTCTAATGTTTAATGTTTCCAGGCTTGTCAAATTATAAACACAAATATGTTAAGTTACACCATTACTCTGAAATGCCACAAAGAAATCTTGCTGTTTTGAAAATAATATTTACAACTTAGCAAAACAACTGGCTCAATGCCAGCCCAAGAAATCACATGCAGCAGCACAACAACATTTGGTGATGCCATCAAAAATCACTTTCTAAAATTCAGCATCCCATAGTGAATGTGTCAAGAAAATAAAGGACAAATCAACATGTTCTTGCAATGTACCTAACTAAAAATCAAGCAGCTCAAACAAACACGCTTTTCCAGATTTAGGAAATATAACAAAGACAATCACCCTTCTTTAAATGTGAAAAGCAGAAGTATGGAGGGTGGAGGTTTAGTTATCTGGCCAGTCCTGATATAGTTTAAGTTCAGCCTTTCAAAAAGAACCAACTCAGAAAGTTCCATAAGATCTCAAATGAAAAGAAGCATCCTAGGGAAGAAACAGATGACATTTATCTAGTTTTCCACATACAAAGTTCTCTTGCCTACATGCAGGGACTTGTTGGGCTATTCATGAACCTTCTGTAACACTGAAGATAAATGTAGAACCTGAGGCTCATTAAGCAGCTTTGAATTATTCTTAACACCACTCAGAGAATTTCAGTAAATACCACCATAACTTTATCATGGGAAAACTGCCTTGACCAAGGTCACAGAGAATATCTGTAAATGTAGCCTTTAGCTAACCCCAGAGATCTAAAATAGATGGGTATTTTAAATCCAATAGCAACAGTTTTCACAGCAGATACTGCAATTCATTGTGACTAAACTGAAACATGTGAAACGTTCGTTTTAAGGCTCAGATTAACACCATACATATTTAATCATGAAAACAAATCTTTGCTTGCTGAAATCTGCCCTTCTCTGTAGTGAAGTTCAGTTTCTTTTATCCTGCTCTCCCAGATGTGTCTCACTGCTGATTCACTGACAGCTGCCCCCAACACAAATGTGAATTCTTTTAGAAAGTTTGCACAGCTTGGCCAAGCTTGCTGATGACTGTACTAAACTGCAATAACTATGGGGAGCAGGTTGCTCAGGACTATGTCCAGTTTGCTTCTGAAACAAGGACAGAGAATCTACAGCCTGCCCAGACAACCTAATTCCAGTGTTTTACCACCCTCAGAGTAAAAAGTTGTTTCTAACGTTGAAATGAAATTCTGTGTTTTGTTTTTCATCCATTTTCTCTTGTCCTGTCATTAGACAAGAGTGAGAAGATCAGGTCTGTCTTTTCTTTTATTGGATTTTTTACTGTTTAAATTCATCTCATAGAAACCCAAGCACAAGGCAAAGATGTATATGTGGCCTCATATGTAAATAAAAGTGATTTATTCACACACAATTACCCAATTTATTTAAGAGCAGTAGTCACTAATTCAAAATAAATGTAGACTTCACATGCATATTTGATAGGAAAATTTCTGCAGTAATAGACATCATCAAAATCTAAGTATAATTATAGAAATGTATTCACAACCACTTTGAAAGTTCTTATTATGATTGAGTGGAAGATATATTTTCTGCACAGAAACCTCTCTGACTGGGTTTATTCATATAAATCACAACACAATTTACAATAGGAAGTTGTTTGTCTAAATAGTAGAAAACAGTAATCTTTGTACAACTGGGGTTAAACTAATTCTGCTTTAATGAAAAGCAAAATTTACACACAGCTTTGTTACCACAATAAATAGGTGTCTCAGTGTCTTTCATAATCATTCCCATTGTGCCTCCATAGCCTCATCTGCTTTCACTAAAACCCTGGTTAAAAGCACATTTTTCTTTTAATATCAGAGAGCACACAGCAATTCAGCTATTAGGTCTGTTTCAGTGCATAAAGATCATGGACTATAATAGATGCTTATACTTGAAATAATTTTTTCTTCCCAACAGCTTATACTGAGCCCAAACATTAGGCACTTGATTTGGTCACAAAGCTGACTGCTAAAACTCTACATATTGTTTCAGTTACAAGCCTGAACACAGAAATTAAACCTGATTATTTCTCTTCAGCTTTGAAAAATATATTTTTAGCTTCAACCATTCCCTCAGAAAAATACCGTGCCATACACACAAGTGTTTTCACAGTCAGTCACCCAGAGCAGTCATAAATGGATTTCCAGGACTGAAGACTCAATAGGATAATTTTTATTCGTCTCTTAAATTAAGAAGTTGTTACTTATGGTGATGCTGGTGACACAGGCTCCAGTTCAGGGTGTCTGGCACTTCCCATGTCAAGGCCACACTAGAGCTGCTCATGATTTTAGCAAACTCTAATTATCCTCACGGAGGTTTCCTGTTACAGATGTCCGTGTGGGGCACAGCTTACGTGGGAAAGTTTAAAAATGGGCTTTCATCATTTCCAACAAGCCAACGAGGGAAAAATACATCATTTTCAGAAGTTCCAAAAAATTCTTTCAAGTGTTTTCTGGGAAACCTCCAAATCCCTAAGGCAGAGAAGGACCTCATAAGTCACCAATTCCAGCCCAGCATTGCAGGCACAGACCATGTAGCTGCTTTTAAGACACAGTTTACTGAAGTGACTGAATAGCCAGGGTGGGAAAGCCAGGAGCTTACTCCCACTACCCTAATACTAAATGCAGGAAATTAGAGCTGTGATCAGGAAAAAAAAAGTAGTAAAGAAGTCAGAAAAAAAGTTTTATGGGAAAGAAGAGTGAAACAAAATATTTAGACTGAAATTGAGAGGTCAACTTACCTCTCAATTGGTAAGACAATGGGAAAGACAGAAAGGAGCTGAGAGAAGACAGGACAAAAGGAGGAAAGGTCAGAGTGAGTCTAGGAAAAATAAATCAGCCTTTTGGGGAAAAGGAGTAAAACAGGAGAGGGAACAGCACTCAATTAAAAAAACTGAAAAGAATACACAATTCAGTTTCCACACATTGCACAAATATTTTAAAGATCAATCACTAATGGCTCTTTGTTGGCTTGTTGAGGAAAAAAGGCAACCTCTTAGTACAGTTAGAAGTGATTAGTTCAGTTCAAAGGACAATGTCAGTACTTCAAAGAAAAGAATCCAACCACAGCTAATAACTCTAAGGTTTTCAATCCTTCCCTCCATCTTCCTACCATCCATTGGATATTAAAATAATAAAGAAATAAAACAAGCCCCTTAAATTTTAGAAAATACCAAATTTAGATTGCTTATAAAATCTTAACTCAGTCTCTTGGTGGATGCAGGTCAGTAGAAAAATTTTAATCACAGGGGAATACTTGACTACATCGTTTTGTCTCATGTTTTTTTGTATTAGCCCAGGTGTTTTTAGCTAATTATTCTACTAAACATATGTCATCATTTAATATACTTAGCCATGCCTATGATTCCAGTGGAAACACTAAGAGGATCCTATTTAATGATTATGCTAATATTTCTATCACTTTCCTTTCAGTATGCCCCACATTACACAAGTCCATACATTCTGTAGCAAGAAATCGGTTTAATAATAAGATCTCTTCAGTCAAACATTTTGGACTATCCCCAGATCTCTGCTGCTGCCAAGTGACTGATTTAAGAGATGGACAAAAGTAGGCAGACAAAAGTACAGATACTATGATTAATAGATGATCCAAAATTTCCCTGAACTGCATATCATGACTTGATGTGAAACCCTGAGGAGATTAAAGGCAGGAATTACATTATCATGAATAATATAAAAAAGTGATATTCTGTTTAAAAGCTTTTGAGTGCAAGTTGAACAAATACATTAACACAGCTTCCAAAGATTCAATCGGGTTGAATATTACCCAGAATTTATTTTGAAATAAGATTTATGTATCTCATATGTGAAGTACAAGTCTATTTGTGACTGGCACTAAAGCTATTAGCATGTAGATTTTAATTCTTTCTTCTGTTATATAGAGCTTACACTGTGTGCATTGTCCTTCTTTAAATAATGGAAACTTCTCTGAAGCACATCTCAATGCTGCAGGTATACAAGACACAAAGATATACACTCAAATCGTTATTCTGTCCTTTATTATCATTTGAAAAAGTGTCTCCTTGTTACACTGGCACAGAAATGTGGCTGCTGTATCTTATTTCTCAGTACTGCATTCATAAACAGGGGTTTGGAGGGCATTTGGTGTTTCATTTTATTTCAAACGTATCAGTCGAAAATTTGTATTGAAATTATTCAGGCAGCATTGTAAAGCCCTTCTATAAAAGATAGCTGTACATTAACTTACAATTAAATGATGGTTTTAATGAAATTATAGTGTGTGACAGGTTAACGGACTGATGCTGAGAGGCAAATGTCGAAATGAAGCCAAGACGTTTATTTTCAAACTGACAAATCTTAACTCAACCATAACATATAGTTCCATTAACATTATAGTTATTACACAAAATAATTTGGTTGAAAAAAATACGTAAGAGACCAAGCTGCCAGATCAGAGAAACCCTAACCTCACCTGTCCCATGAAAGACAAACCAAACGGGTTTTGTTTTAAACTTGGAGAAGGAACTACAGTCCCAGAACCAACCAGTCACAGCCCTGCTTTCTCCTGCACAATGGCTTTAATCTCCACTTTTATTTGCTATTCTCAGTGCTAAGGTCAAGACAGCAGCCTCAGCTCTGCTTAAACACATCAGAAACTGTTAATGGGGTCCCAAGCCCCAACCTCTGCTTATTTTTTTCCAATTCTATGTCACAAAGTGACACAAAACTGTTACCATTCGAGTGAGTGATTTCTCTCCTGGAGCAGCATCTCTGGATGGCATTAAAGACATCATTCCTACAGCTTCCAGCCAGTTTATATTTTAGACTGTCAAGATATGATCTTGCTGCTACATACAATTTCACACGCAGGAGTGAGATGTTTAAAAGAGCAAAACCCTTCCCTCTGAGGAAGTCCTTCTGCCCAAAGTGTTTAAGCACAAGCTAAATATCAGCAACCAGGAAAAGTGCAACAGAACAGCTGGCAGGAAATGCAGAAGTGAAACTGAGGATCTTTCCCTTGAAACAAGTAATGGCACAGGACTAAGCTGATGTCTGATTTTTGGCATGGCCAGGAAAACAGAAAGAAACAGAGGTGAGAAGAATTCTCCTGTAGGAGTTTTTCAGTAACTGGAAACATTATGAGCCACTGCAAGAAGCAAAATGCTGCAAGTCTGCTTAAATATATTATTCACGATCATCAAGGAAACAGCTCATGGAACAGAGCTGGGACAGAGACTTTCCCTCCCTGTTCTTGCCTTGAATTCACTGAGTGGAATTCAGAAGTGACCAGAAGCTGTAATTTTGCTGCTGTGCCATGAGTTAGGGGCTCAGCTCAGCCCTGACCAGGCAGTGTTCACATCACCAAAACCAGGCAGGCTCAGGCTGTTGGGGAGGCAGGGAATGGGCATGGAGGCTTTGCACTTTCACCCCTTCAGCTCAGAATGAAATTGCAGTGCTGGGGAGCCTGCACTGTGCCTCAAAAATTCATAGCTGGCGAGGCCAAAATGGGCTATTTGTGAATATCTAATCTGACCTGCTGCTTAGCTCAGATCATAGAATTTCAGGCAGCTACTCCTATCCACACTGCATTTTTTTCCCCTCTACATCTCTTTCTCAGACTCTTTTCTCTGTTTTGTTTGTTTTTAAGTACAAGGAAGCTTCAAATACCGCAGCTGCCAGTTCACCTTTAAAAAAAAAACACTTTTCTTTCTAAAAACAAAACAAAATCTTGGAAAGAAGCAGCCCATGCTTCTACCCTGTTGCCCATCTTGTTAGCAAATCAATGTCATACACTGGGTAAAAGTAATAGAGATTATATGATCCAAAGCACACTTTAAGCATCTCAGTGTATGTAAGACACTAAACACTAAAATATAATTTATTTCACAGATTACCTTGAAGTAATTTTCAGTCTAGTGCCACCTGAGCTCTAGGAGCTTCCCCTTCCTGTAACAACCACAGACACTCAGTCTCTCAGTACAGTCATCCAGAGGGGCATTTTCTGGGTTACTAATTGTCCATGTATTGCTCCAAGGAAAGTTTGCCTTTGTTCACTGAGCTGTTGGATAAAAGTCTGAGTATTTCTATTTCTGAATATGGATATCGTAGATATGTAGATGAACATTTACCCAAGCCATGGCAGGAATATATGAGATATTTGATTAAAAAACAAAAATCGAAACCAAACCAGCTACATTAGATTCTTGTTTTGGAGGAAAGAACTCCATGTCTGTATTGATTTTTTTTTTCCATTGAAACCAAGAAACCAAGTGTGTTGCCAGCTGTCCCCAGCAATGAAGAAAATGAAGCAATGCCAAGTGGTCAGGGAAGAAGCCAAGAAATCACATCCCCCAATCCAAACCTCTGGTACTGTATAGTCCAGGAAGTGAGCCACATTCAGGCTACGTTGTTTCACATCCTTAAATAAAGCATGTGACTCTTAGATGTGCTGAATTGTCTTTGGGAGACTAAAGAGCCAGAGAGGAAGATGAAGTCTTTAACCAAGGTGCCTTGGTTCAATTTCTAAAAAATACATGGAATTGGTCATCACCACAGCTCCCATCATGGGCACACCAGAGGCTGTGGGGTGGCAGTGCCAAGGGGTGTTGCAGTAGAATACAGGAAAAAATTCATATTTATGCTGTTTACTCATAGCCTTTTCCCTACTCTAACACTGAACCTTCTATGAGGGAATCTGAAGAGAAGTTCTATGTAATTCCCACATCAGTAATTACCTCTCTTTAGGTGCTGAATTTCCTTCCTTTTTTACAAGACATTAACAAGACATATCACACTTTAACGAGCAAATGGAACCACAAAATACCAAGGAGCAGCCCTGGGCAGCTCTCTGCTACCAGCAGAACGTGCATGGCAGAACTGATGCATTCCTGACTAAAGGAGAGACATTTCCTCCAAGTTCTTTCCAGCTTCTCCTAACTCTGCCTTTGCTCTAAACCCAACATATCTTTTGAGGGAGTTGCTTAATCATTTGCAAGTTAAGACAGGACTCTTATTAGCTGCACTGTGCTCCATCCCAGCCTTGTGCTGTTCCATGAGGCCAAGCAGAATGTGGCTTGGAAGAACAAAGTGAAACCACAAATATAATGGAGCATAATTCCGAAATGTAGGAAGCATAATGATCCGTATAATGTTAAAATGTTGGTAATGTCTCTTGATATTATTTCATCACATGCTAGCTGCTATTTCCTGAAAACCCTTTGAAGGATTAAATAAAAACATATGCTACGAACACCCACTGCGTGCTGTAACAAATCAAAACTAACTTCTTGGGTTTGATGAAAGTTTCCACAGTGCTCAGTACTGCAAATTATTGTCACAGCAGTCAAACTGCTTTGGAAAGAGTGAACGCCAGTTAGTTTCGTATTAGTAATATGAGAAGTCTCTGCAGTATTTGGAACTGAAACACAAGTGTCTTCTACACCTGAATTTTGAGAAATACAGTCATAAAATGCTATCAGCAGCTGGGTTGATGGAAAAGTGCAGTAAGACAATCAACAAGTTTATGTTTCCAAAATAAACATATTATTTTCCTCTGGTGTAAACAGGGAAAGCCAGAGATGGACAGGACTCCTAAGGGTTTAACCAGGTTCTATTATGAAATAAACAGTATTTTCTCTGAAAATTGCTAGTTCTGGAAGCAGTACTCAGTTAAAGGACTACTTTTCAAAAAATGTTTTAATAAATATTTTGGCATTATTTGGTGTATTTTTGTTATCAATATTTATTTATTTACTGAATGCTTGGCCTTCTGTATGGCCAGAAGTTCCATAAGCAAAAAAATCTTTTTTTTTTTCCTTTTCACAGTTTTAAATCTGCATTTCCCAATTTCTGTTAGGGATAGAAAAATAGATGAAACATTTCCAATTACAGTCTTTCCAACACTGTTTTGAAAATCAGTCTAATGCCCCCAGCTCTCAGCTGCTTCACAGATAAGCAATCCTACTGTTTTCAGACTTTATTTGTAAATAATATCTCCCCTTCCCTAAGCATTCTCCTGGTCCAGTATATTCACTTTTCCTCTGCACTGTAAACCTATTCTTATTAAGCGCCGGCAAAAATTTATGATCATTTAAAAATGAAGTATCTAACATATCAGCAGGTAATATCTTTCTCTACCTTAACAGAGCATCAAACAGGCAGGAGACAAAGTACAAAGTGCCAGAGTCTTCTGCTCACACCCTTCCTCTACTGGCCTAAAACAAAGGCTGAAATGAGACATTTTCCTATCCTCACTTGGTGAGAATTGAGTTTTTCTCTCCCTCAGGTCCTCCTTTCACAGCTCATTCCCTAATGCAATCCTATCCCTTGCCATTGTTTCTATTAACTATGCACAGATACAGATGCATAAATAGGTTATGAAAATTATAATGATAACCTTCGTTATCTGAAGCTTTAAAATATGTATTTTAAAGGTTTTGGGGTGGTTTGGGCAGCACTGAAACAATCAATAAATTAGAATAAACCAGAAGAAAGTAAGCAGAATAATGGCCAAATAGCATTACATTTTTCCCAGAGAGAAAACTAAAGGTGGGATTAGATAAACCTAAGAGCTTCAGAGAGCCTCACCCTTTGTGTGATACTAGCCAAGACGAACTACATTTGAATGAACAAATAAAAATCTGAAATGCCCAGAGCAGAATGTGGGGGTTTATGACATTGAGATGAAGAATTACATCTTGCCATTCTCAGTGTCAGAGTTCAAGTCATTGATGGAGTTTAGGGATGGAGGGATCATAAAAGAGGTCAAGGAACAACTCAAGATTTTTCATTTTCTATGACCAGTCTGACATTTCTGAGCCTTTTGGAGAGAGAAGGCTAAAAAGGTTTATTTGTTGAAGAAATAAATGTGTGTTGTTTAAATACAAGCCTTTATATTTAAGCAATATTTAAGTTTTAGTCTTAACATATGCCTCAAGTATTCTGTTTTCTGCATATTATAACCTGACTTTAACAACTCAATTTGTGATATGCACCATCTTCCTATTTTGAGGATTTGGGCACCACTATCTTAATACAGAGACCTTGAGAATTCTTAGGATATCAGAAATTATTTTCGATTGATTGATTTTATCACACAGTTTATATTACAGAATATTTAATTTTCCTGGGAAAAAAGCTTCTTCAAAGTAAATAAATTTAAAAAATATTACCTGCAACATCACCACTAGACAACAGAAAGATACAAAGCACTCTTAAAAATATGTGGGCTTTTGTTGCCCTAATTTCATTTTTAATATGAGCTGTTAATTGGTTAATAAAAAGTACATAAATTGTTAGAAGTACTATCTAATAAAGAAATGAAAAGCTAAGGTATGACTAACATACTGTAACAATTTTCTGCAAGTGGTAAGTCATTTTTTCCTATTTCCCTTCCCAATGGAACAAGAAAAATACACATTCTTCTGCATTCTATTCACTGAGACAATGCTTATCTGATGATGCACTGCTTTGGGTCATTTTCAGAAGCTGCTATTTAGATAGAAAGGAAGAAATAGCAATATGGGAAAAACATGACAAAACAACTTTTCAAGTGTACCTCTTAGGTACGATTCACTTCAAAATGAGCAGAAATAAATAATTCCAGCAATACAGAATCTTATGGCATTAAGGTTTTTTCCATTCTTGCAGATTGGAGAGTAACAAATAAAGAAACCTCTCTAAATTAGAGCTTTAAAAATCTGAGGCTACTATAAAGAAACAAGATTAACTTAATCCCCTAACAATCCAATTTATGACTAGTAAAGGGTTATGAAAAATTCCATCTAGATGTCAAATATAAGGAAACACAAAGTCTTTGGAGACACATAATGATAAACTGCAGATTGAGCAATAAGCTCAGTGAACAGAATGAACAGTTCAAGAGTTCAGAACATGTTCATTTGAAAGGTGTTCAGTTAAAGAGAAGGGCATGGTAGAGACAAAGGCACAGAAAGGTCATCATTACAGTCATTTCATCTTCATTACAATGGTGCAGTCACAGCATTGGTGCACACACACTGCAGCTCACACTTGCATGTCAATGCACTGCTTTGGAGATGAAACAAAAATATTTTTAACAGCTTAGTGAATCCTGGGAGCTCTAGGCAGGTGTATGAGAACTTGTGCTTTGTTAATTCAGATTTGAAATGTAAATAGACATAAAATATCTGTATTTTCAATCCATTAAAATTACAGTCTATCAAGAACAGTCATGTTCTTCATCAAGCAAACACAAAGCATGTCCTGAACTCAGTGCTTCTGCCTGTCAGACTGCAGCCCAGAACTCACTTTCTCAAGCTCAAGGCAGCTGTTTTCTCAAATGCAGTAGTCTATAAAGAGCAGAAGTAAATAGATGTTTAAAAGGCTTCAATAACATAATCAACTCCGGCTTTTGAAATCAAGATTATCTACTCCTGCCAAAAATTCAGGGGAAAAAATGGCTGGGTACACTAAAAAAACCAAAATACACTCTTGGCTAGAATGTAGAACAGGTAACTCTGCTCTTCAAAACAAATTAATAATAACCAATGCAGGAAGCAAAAATCCAGGTTATAAACCGTCAGACCTCATTCAGCACTGAGCACCACATCTGGATAAAATCTCTTTAGCAACAAGCAATAGATTTCAGACCTTCATGGGAGGTGTCCAAAGCAAGCACTGCCCCAGCCCAGCTGGGCTGTCAGGCAATTCAGTTGCAGCAGGGGGACAAAAGACATTAAAACTTTTTTCTGCTTTAGTATTTACACAGTACTGTTCATTAATAATTAACAGGAACTGGAAGCCCTGGATCTATCTTGTCTCTGATTTCTAATTCTCTAGAATGAAAATAGGACTTTTTTTATCATTAGATCATTAGGATGAATCAATTGGAGTATTTTACATCTTTTATTTGCCTACACATATTCTTCAACTAAGCAATATATGATCCTCTTACACTGATATATATAAATACACACACAGGCAAACACATTGACAAAAAAAATTGATGTATCTCCAACAGAATCTCAGTTTTAGACAGCAGCACTGGGGCAGGAGAGTCATTAAAATTTGGCCCACAGCAACCCAAAATGTGCTTTGCAGCTTTCAAGAGCAGTTACTGAACATTTCACAATTAAGCATAATTCCCACAGACTCTCGTATCAATTATGGATGACCTGCTCTTTCCAAAATCTAAGCCAAATTTGGTATGAAAAACTCTTGTGTGAAGGAAATAGTAATTCTGCCAGATTGATGTCCAAGCTAACACACACAAACAGCTCCAGGACACCTCTTGGATGCTCTTGTAAACTCTAAGATTATAAACATCTAATAGAAGCTAGGAAAATTTTATTTAAAATATTATCCATTTGATGTTATTTACAACATCAAATTTAAAGAATTTTAAAACTGTTATTTGAAAAAGTAAATACTGCATTCCGTTGTAACATTCTACAGGAATAGAAGATTTAAAAGCTGTTACAGGAGGGGAGGAGAGTGTCTGCAATGCACTCCATCAATATCCCATGGAGCCCTGACAGTCATTGGATAGTCTGGTGTGTAGCACCACAGGGTAGTGTAGTTACAACTCAAAAACCACACCAATTAACTACAACTAATCAATTCTCTCTCATAACAATGAGAAGCATAATTCTTTTCCCACCTATTGTTCTTGTTAATTCGCCTTCCAGTAATTGTGACAGACAAAAAAAGGTAGGGCGTAGTAAAGTGAAAAAAAAAAAAAAAATTAAAAAAATAAAGGATGTTATTTGAAAGCAGCACAAGCATCAAACTCATGAGTTATCTTGATTAATTTTCTTCATCATACCTAATTCACAGCTGTGAGAGATCACATTATTTTCAAATATATAAATAAACTCAAACCTAACTTTAGACTTACCTAGATTATGGCGCACTGGGGAGAAAACAGAGGAGGTCATGAAATCTGAGACTGCTGTTTCTTCTCATAATGTAATTACACTTTGGGCTAATGAAATTACTGCAGTCTCAGGGTAAGGGCTTGCAAGTCAGAGCTCTCACATGCTTGTGAGAGAGGGGTAAAGGAGCACTGTTTACCATTTCTATCTGAGGGATGCACACAAATCCCCAAGATCCAAGCACAACTTTGTTTCTGAACTCTGAGCAAGACTAAATTCGTGATCAAAGCCCTTTTCTAATTACTACAATAAAAGGAAAATTAGCTTAAGAGGGAGGGAAGTCTGGAAGAGAGAGAAAGAGCATCTCATTTTGCACTGCTGGTACCCTCCAAGCAGCTGAAAATAAACACAGCTTAGCTTAGAGAAGAGAAGCAGCAACAGAGCAAAGCCTAAGAGGACTGCTGAGCACTTGAGGACTCTGTTTGTGCCATTCAAGCATTCCCAGCCCTGTTTCCATCCCTGCTCTCTCTCACAACCACACAGAGATCTCCAGGTTTGTAAAGGACACACAGCTCAGTGTCTCAGTGGGAAAAAAATGAAAGATTATATTCTGGTTAGAATTGCAAACTCCTGCTCTTGAGACTGTGCTAACACCCCGACCCTGCAGAGGCTAATACTCTCCACCATGCCAAGAGTGCCCCCAAGTTGTTTTTCCTGTTAGACAAATCCAGAGTAACAAAGTGAAGACTGTGACCTACACTGTTGGCCACCCAGGTGCACCTGTATAATACAAAGTATGATTTACCCAAGGGAAATGAACGGAAAACCAGGATTTCTCACTTGGATAACCCTGTCAGCCTCTCATTTTCTATTAACTGTTAGAGGAAGGGAAAATATATTATCTACTTGCTGTTCATGGCCACTAGAATAACAGTTTCTAGCTCTTGGTAGCCAACAGCACACAGCTGGTGAATTCCAAAGGACAAAAAGAAACTGCTGAGTGCATCTCAACTGGGCAGTAGTGATGGATATGGCATAACTGAATGATTTCCATCTTTGGCTAAATATTTAGGGGGAAAAAATTAGATACACATTCATCTGTAATTTTTATTTTAATTAAAGACAATAAGGAGATCAACTTGACTAATAAGTCAAAAAAATACTCTGTTTGTTGGTATCCTCATTCCCTGCTCCAAACCTGCCCTCAGGAGAGGGATTGATATCTGAGCTTACATGTTAGTCTAGAACACAACCTCTCAACTTCCAGACACTTCAGTCACATGGTGATTAACCCAATATGACACAAAACATCCCAACAGAACACATGGAAGACGATGAAAAACAAGCCCTTTCCTCCTTCTGCCCAAGTTCTCCAAAGCTTTCAGTGAATGCTAAACCCAATGAGTTTACAGAAGTGAAACCAACTTTCACTCAAGGAGGCCATTATCACCCATCACATTAAACAAACCCATTTCATTTTCAAATCTAGTTGCAAAATTAGCTCTTGCCTGTTAAACAATTCTGAAGAAATTAATGGCAGAAGGTTTTGCTTTGACTGTCAAAGATCACCAAAAACACTCGTGTTTAAAATGCTAATTACAGGGGCTCAATGCCAAAAAAATAATTCTGGTAAATTAAATCCCATGATTAATTCATAACGTCCATTTTAGCATTAATCCTAGCATTAAGATACAGAGTAGTCCCCATACACACACATCTCTCTCACTTTGGGGAATAAAGTAATAGTAATTCCCAGGTTTTTTTAATAACTCTTCATACGTTATGTACATTATTTAACTATTATAAAAAGATACCTAGCCCATTACTTCGTATTTCTTGTTTGCAATCTTGCTTAAGGGCTGCAGATTTTAAAAACTCAAAACAAGTAACTTCTCTTGCATGGTTTAGGGAGAAGTGTTCCTGAAGCCACAAGAACTAATGGATTTACTGCTGAGTATCATATTCCTCACTTCTACTGTTTTGGGGACAACACAAAGTCTCACCAGTTTATAATTTAAGCTTCAAAAGTAATACCTGGTTATAAACACCCAAAGGACTGCCCCAATAGTATATAAAGACAGTAACATCACAGACCTGGAAATTTCCTACAGGGTTTCAGAACAAAATAATTACTGGATGACAGAGCTCTTAAATCAGCACAGCACCATCATGACTGTACTGCCAGCATTTGCTACAATATCCTTTCCAATAAGAGTATAAAAAGCTTATATTCCTGTTTGGGGGAGAAACAGTGAATCTTAAGACATCTAAGACGTCTTTTTCTTGTGTCTTCACTCACCTTGGTATAAAATGATTCATCACAGGTGTTTCTTTGTAAGTATATCAATCAATAGCATTTCTGTGAGCCAATAATGCAACAGGGCTTTCCAATTTTAGCTTTCCCATTCATGAAAAATTGACCCAGGAAACCAGGAAAATATAGTAAAATGAAAAGAAAAAAAAAAACTTTAAATTAAGGTTTTTCCATCAGAGCCAGCAAAAGAGACAGATACGCCAAGAGATCTGTCACATGTTACTCACTGAGAAGACAACTGCTCTCACCAGCAACAATTTCCTTCTATTCATATCCATAATCCTAGAGTAGTTAATAAGCATTTAAAATGCCAGCCCAAAATATTTGCTGATAGTGTATTGCTCAATGTTTCCAACCAGCAGGTGAACAAGCCTTTGAACAACTTCTCTATTTAACAACTATCAGTTCCCACTGTCCATTGTATGTGGTTTGCATTGACTCTCTTTAAAATTTATCTAAAGCCAATGGATCAATCACCTCTGTGAAAATATATCCTGAACACCAATTTGAATAAGAGACCCTTTTACCATGTTCCTGACAACCTATTGCTAACAATGACATTGTAACTATTCATTTTCTGCTGATATTCTAGCTGACTGTTCACTGTAGACAGCACCTTCTGCGTTTTTTTTTCCATTTAGTATCTTATGTCATATCTAAAGCTGTTCTTTTACAGCCTCTACATACAGCTTTTTCAAAGTAGCAGGGACATCTCATCTGCTCAATTACTTATTAGTGTTGCTAAAGAATACCATTTCCTCTCGTGGCTGATAAAATATTAATCAAAAACAGGAACAGAGTGATTTCCCAGTGTGGATGTCTTCTAATGGTAATACATGGAGTCTAAGAGAGATCTGGAGGTCATGTAATAGCTCTTGAAGGCAGGGAGGGGCTCAAAGATAGTGATGACTTTGTATACTGAATAATGAGATTGTATTCAAAGTGCAGCTTAATTATTGCTGTTCTGTAGGAAAATATCACAAGTGTGATTACAAGGATGAATGCAAAGATTTATTGGGGATAACAGCACATGACTGAAAAAAAAATCTTTTATAAGCATATTTGATCCTTGTTATTTCTCAGTATCCAACACAGAGCTGGAGAGAAGAGGACTTTCCGAATTATTGCTGTTTCATGTTCATGTATCAGTTAATCACAGCAATACAACAGTAAATAGTTATCTGTTCATTCAGCCATCCATCCCACACTGTCTTTAGGTATTTTTGTTCCTATTTTTCTCATAGGATTTGAAAGAGGAGGGAGGAATTAGAATGAAAAACTGAGAGGCAATTGACAGATCCGTGGAAAAGCTGTGACAGCCTGAAAATGACCTAAGTATCCTTAGATTTAATAGATACCACCATGTTCCCTGCTAAAGTTTTGACGCAAATACTCTTGTCTGGCTTGGAACAAAATGGTTATCCTAAGTAACTTCTAAACAAATAAATACTGCAAAATCATGGTCTTGGGTGGTGGTGGAAGTGTTTCAACCTGGATCAAAATATAAAGTCACCAATAATAGGAATCAGCAGCTTCTAGAAACTGTGCTGTCAACCAAATACTGTTCAGTTGTGTCTGATGGCAGGAAAACCTAGTCCTCAAAATGTCCATTTCCATCCCTCTATGGGCAATAATTGAGTCTGGTAAGAAGGAAATGTTCCAGCTTTTCTAGAAGAAATGCCAGCCCACTTTCCCCAATCAGTTGTGAAGAAAGGAGGATAACGACCAAAAAATAAGGCTATTTTACCTCTAATAAATATACATCATATTGATATCACCCTTATTTCTCACAGTACAGTGAATTCTCAAAGTGCTGTAAGTAACACTGGACAAGATGAAATACAGCCTGAATCCAAGTTCACGAACAAATGTCACCTCTTGGCACTCATGCTTTGTAGTTCTTTGAATGCAAGAAGGCATGAACAGTCCTGTCAGCTGTCCAAAAAAAAAAAACCAAAAAAAAAAACCAAACTAACCAACAAAACAAACGCAAAACGAAACACACAATAACAAAACTGGTTTTATCATGGTGTATGTAAAAAATAAAAAAAAACCTGGTTCCCCTGAAAAAACTTTGTGCCTTGAAATAAAAGTACTAACATTCCCTGAATGATTAATACAGTGGACAAACATTTAGCACAAGCAGGTAGAAAAGGTGACCAAAAAAGATCATCTGTTAATATTTCATATTTAATAGTAATATTAAGCATATGAGAGCTTTCAGCTATGAATCTAAAATGTTATCTAAACTATAAAAGTGTAGCTGAGATGCTTTCCAGTCACAGGTAGGTAAAAATGAGAGGCTAAGTCACTCAGGTCAAAGCCTGGGTCAGGAGCAGAATGAAGGTCACTTGATATTACTCACATTTACAATCCATATTTCTTCTATTTGCACAGCACGCCAGATAATTCACAATTACGAGAAAAGGCTAAAAACACACATGCAGAGAAAGTACAGCAGCAGAACTAACAGCAAAGTTAATCCAAAATATGCCAACGTCCCCTTTCACTTACATTTACACTTTTGTATGTAGGAAACTATTTTTGTGTGGGAACTGTTTACTGCTCATTTAAATTAATTTTCCTCCGAGTGAATTAAGAGAACAATTTTCCTCATTAAAAATTCAGCATTGCCTCTGCGTGATTTCTGCACTGATAAATCGGGAGAAATCCCCAGTTCTGCTCCAGACATGACATCTCTGCCAAGGCTCCTGAGAAACAGCATTTCCCATCAGCAGGGCAGGATTCTGCTCAGCCTGCTGGAGCACCAGTCCTTAATGAGCAGGGGAGTGTGGGTGGTGAGCTGGTTTTGATAAGTAGTAATAGGATGAGCAAAAAGTAATATACCAACGGTTGATATATTACTTGACATGTCAATTGTTGGAGAGTTGCTGTATTGAATTTGTACCTACAGCAAACACAATACACAAGATTCTAATATACTGCAGTGTTTGCTACATATTTTCCAAGTGATTGTATTGACTTTGTAAACAAAGATTATATGAAAAAATAAAGACTCCTGTACCATATAATATTTACCAAGCGAACAAATCTATCATAGCTGGAAATAAAAACACAATTTCACCTGTGTCAGGAAAGGAGGAAATAAATTGACCATTTGAAATGAGATCAGATACTTTGGTTTGGATCTCAGGCACCTAAGAGAGTCTCCTTCTAGTGCAGGAGGTGAGAATTATTTTCGTTTTAAATATTGCAGGGAGGAAAATGATAAAATGAATGGAGTATCAAATGGTTAGAGTGAACAGTTCAGGCTTTTCAAAAATCAAAATGAAACAAAATGATAAATTTACACTCTCCAGGACTAATTTCCTTGATAATGACACTAGTTCATTTCCCACAGGAGAAGAACCAAAAGACCTCCAGCTAAGTCCAAAATCACTACTATTAAATTTTTTGCAAAAGGCTGCTTCATTTAGATATAGAGAAATATTAAGGTGCTACTAAAGCTTAAGTTATATTAAACAACCTTTCATACCACTTCAGTTTTTATCCACACACTAGCACAGTACTGAGGTGAAAATTCAAGTGGAGATGCATCAGCTGGGAGGTCCTGATACACCTCCACTTAATCCTTTCACAGGTGGAAGATCCACAACCCACAGCAGCCACTCTGATACTTCTTCCTCTCATGTCTTTCATAGAATGATCTAATGGCTTGGGTTGGAAGGGACCTTAAAGACCATTAAATTCTAGTCCCCCTGACACAGGCAGGGAGGCAACCCGCTAGATCAGCTTCCATCCAATCTGCCCTTTCCCACCAGTTGTTCCCCCTCAAAAAAAAATTAGAATTATTTCTGGAATAATATTAACAAAACAAAGTCGTGCTCCTGAAAGACGTAACATATTTCAAATAAAATAACATTTTTCTTTATTTTGTGAACTCGGACCAGTGTTCGCATTTTGTAAAATACTTTAAAATAACCACTTCTCATCATGAGATTGTTTAAACACCTAATAAAGCCAAGATGTACTGCTAAGGACACATCTGTGAAAATAAAGGCCTATCCTGGACATACTATAAGATTTTAAATTGACAGCAGAAAAAGTACTTTATATTTTCACCAAATGCTTTCTCAATAAATGAAACTATTTAAGAAAAAAAAAAAGCTTTTTCTTTTAAATAAAGATTACTTTAAATGGGATTTCCCTCCTCCAGCACCATCACCGACACAAATTTTGACTATTTTCTTATCACACTCACTCCTTTTCCTTTGTGTAGCTCAGCTCAACCTTAGGAATACCTGCAGAATTCTCAGGTTTTGAGGCTGTATGTTTAGGTTTGAAGCTAATAGTCAAAGTCAGCTCTTTAGTGCGCCAAAATATTTTAGGCAGTGCATTTTCCTAAGTAAAACAGAGTGCTGCCACCCTAAACATTGCCCACACAATAAAATGTGTATAAAAAGGAACACGTTAGCAGTAAGCAAACTGTCATAAGCAGAGCACTGTATTTAATATTCAGATCAAGGCATCTCTGTCTCATCCCAGCAAACCCTTTTGACAAAAGCCATCCAATGTCTGCCAGCAGTATTGAGTCCAGCTGAGGACAAATTTCAAGATGAACCTGAAATCAATTTGCCATCAAATTTTCATGCTTCTCCCAGACTATCTGTGGCATTTTAATTACAAGCACCCTAGGCGGGGGGTACTACAGATATTGACACTTAGCTCCTACAATAAACTTTATTGGCAACCTCTGTCTGAATGCAGTACTCAACTAGAATAACAAGAAATATATGAGGATATCTAAGCAATAAGGTGGCATAATCACTTTGGAGTGGTTTTGTTCCAGATGGTGGACATCTCTACTAAAGAAACTTTTTCTGGATTAAAACAAACATCTGTTTGGTGGAAAATTCACTTTTGTTGAACTTGTACAAAATCCCAAATCCTTCAAGCAGATAAGCAACATTAAATTCCTTCTCTTTCCCATTTAACTTGGTGGAGTTCTCATCTAACCTTTATAAATCCCTGAAGTCATCCTTGATAGAATTTGGATTCAAACTGGACCAGTCACAAGCTACAGAATCAGACACTTTACATCTGTTTCCATTTCCAGTCCCCAAGATTTCACTGCACAATTTACAAGGGCTAAATATCTTGGCAATTTGGGCTCTAAACTGGAGATGAACCAGTGATTTGCAGGTTTTGCAATGTAAAATTTGGAGCTTTTCAGTAAAAATATTCAGCAGCAGTACACAGACATGCAGTGTCTTATTGAGCACAGAGAGGGCAAGGCTGCTTGCAAGACAATTTTCCTGCCTATGAAGTGCTTAGGAGAATGAAAGATTTATAAAAGAGACATTTAGAGATGTTACCATGCCAGTACAAGGGAGGTTTGCTATGCATGGTTAGGGGAGATGTAGGGAGAAGAAGACAAGGTCACTTCAAACTGAATACAAATTTGAAACTTAGAAAAGCAGCCTGCAAGTTTCAACAACAGCCTAAATAGAACAAACACACCAAAGAAGAAAGAAAATAAAACATTTTAAATGCTGGCCCTCCAGCACATGGCAGGAGGTCCTTACCAACCCAAACATGATTCTGCTACACTCTAATACAAGGGAGGAAGTGTGCAGTGAATGTAAAAGACTGTGACAGCTGAAAAAGATTCTGTAATTAAGAACTGCAGGATGCTTTGTTCAGGTGTGGTTTGATATTTCCTGAGCTGACAGGTAGGGATGTCAGCAGCAAACAAGCTGATTTATATGGGATCCCTGGTTTGAGCAACAGATTCTTTCAATTGGTTTTCTTTTAGTATAAATATGCCAGGAATATGGACTCTAATGTCATATGGGGAAGTTCCTGAAATGAGGCACTCCTGCTATTAAAGCAATCCGATTCAAATTCTTACAGTTCCACACACAGGGCAATGTATCCCCATTTGGAAGTGACTGCAGTTATCAGTAGCCAGGAACAATAACGTTGTTTAAGCCACTCCCCGAGCTCAAAAAGTTCAAACACCTTTTAAAATTGGTGTGTGATAGATAATTCACATATACATCATTTTACACACCCATACATATCACATAACAAAACCAAGCTAATATTTGTGCTGTGCTTTGAAGATGTTGCAAATGCTTTTATTACTAATAAACTCTTTTTCACAGATCAGCGCTGAAACTTTAAAGAACTTCTGGATATTGACATACATGTTACAAATCCTTTAGTGATCCTGGTTTTAACTTCAGGAGAAAAGGAGGATTGAAGTTTACACTGATTTTTGGGTGCCAGGTTTAAAAAACTGTTATTTGAGTCAGTTTATTTCATGTACTTCTGGGAGGCATTGAGCCAACAGAATGGGAATTTATGCACAGGTATTACACTGAATGCTGCTAATTCACAGAGAACTGCTAATACAGGAAATTCTGGGGACTCAAGGAAAGCCTTGAGTTACCTGGGGGTGACTTCCCCTGCTCAGTAACCCAGCAGAAACTTTAGCACTTTATGCCCAAAATAAACTAAATACAACAGAGCTGGAATAAATAGCTCCTCAGGATAAAGAAGGGAAATGGCAGAAACATTGCAAATTATAAATCATTATGAGAAAGAAAAAATGCCAGGTTTGTATCTCTGAAAAAAAATTAGTAAACAACAGAAACTTATGGACAACATTTCTGCTCTTTCTGGCTTTTCTTCCACAAAATACTCAGTTTAATAAGCTGTTCTGTCACAGAGCACAAAGCTATATAATTTGATAGAGTTAATAGAACAGCTTCAAATACTATATTCCCTCAAGTTTTTGAGGGTTTCACTCATCCAATCTCTTGTACAATGTACTCACACGTGTTTTGTACATTTAGCAAAGACAAAAATGAATTTTGCATGCAAGGCTAGCATTTTCATTGTCATCAAGAAAAGTTAATTACTGAATAAATTGCAAATTCAGAAATATAATGCATTAGGACAGAACCTATCCTTTTTGCCTGAAGAACCTATTAAACTTCATCTCGTTAGCAGACTGAAAAATCTTAATTAGCATTTTGTTTTGGACAAATCCTTGCCAAGTCTCTACTGTCTGTTGCAAATATAAAAGGAGAGAGACTCAGCAGATGAGGGTTTACACAGCATCATTTTTGAGTATTTCATAAAATCTGACAATATAATCTCTAACTTAAGAAACCAGAAATTATGAGCAGTTTTTTTCTGCTTGTCTGTATTCCACTCAGCTCTGAATTCCTTTTCATTTGTCAGCCAATGAGCTGTTAAAAAGTTACATATATTTAAAATCTTATAACTATGTGGTTAACTGTGCAATATGAGCAAGGAAGGATGAGACTTTTTTTTTAATTCAAGGCACTATTTGAAAAGATCCAGATTTAAAAAAAAAAAAAGTTACATTCAAACCATTTTCTACTTCTTGATAAAAACAAGTCAAAAATCATTCTGTCCCATTGTTGGATCTTTTTGCGTCAGGTCCTCACTGAGAGAGCCTTCTTTTTTTTCTTTGCTTCTCTATTTTACATTTTTGAGTGTGTTTCAAGGCAGAACTAATAAAAATCACTGTGGGAGGGCAGCTGCTGTGTGCTCACTGCACAGATCACCATAACTTCTTTAACCTTAAATCATTTTGGAATCTAAGAGGAGTGCATAGAGGGACAGCAGCATGGAACAGGCTGCACAAATCATGGCAAAAGGGCTCAAGCAGACCAACAAAAAGGGCAAAGAATGAAAGCAAGCTATTGCAGATATTCCTAAAAACATTCTGAAGGTGTGATTGGCAGGTGTGAAGGTGTCATTGGCAGTTTTAAACATTTCTTAAGAAGTTTCTGACTTCTGATATGGTACAAGTTTGGTGAACTTAGGGTGTTCAGCAGCACAGTTAAGACTTTTAATCACCAAAAAAGGTTGGGGAGCAGTTGATTTTAATGCATTCTTGTCCCCAGGGTCCCTCTGGATGGGCAAGTGGAAGCTGTAACGACCCACTGCATAAATTAAACCTCTCCAAGACACAATACAAGACAAGACTGATGCATAAAGACTGGGCATAAAATAGCAGGATAGCTGCAAGGCCAAACCACATCTTGAGATGAGATTACAGACTTGGGGAGCTTAACATCTTGTTTTGAAGCTATTGCGCAAGGAAAGACTTTTAAACCTGTATATTAAAATTAATGAACTAAATAGGCCATGCATTAAAAAACTGAAATCTGGTGTCATTCTTGGAAGAGTGAAGACAAGTATCATCATTTTTTGCTCCCCTGAATGTTGAATTACAGTGATTAGATTCTTCTACAAGCTGCATTAATTTGTTATTTGCATGGAAACAGTGTAATAGGAAAACATTTTCCACATTAGTGCAACAGACAGCTTTTATACCCGAGCTCTATAAAGAATAAATTTGCAATTTTCCAGGAAGAAGTAAGGTAATGAATAACAGGAATTCCAGTGTGGGAATGCTACTCTGTATAGTAGCCATTTTAATTAAATATACAAGAGTTGAGAGTACACCATTTTCATCGCTGTCTCCTCAGAGGCATTGGTTTGCTTCAGCCATGTGGTCAGGTATTTTCAAATAACGTAAGAAAAAGTTAAATTTTAATAATCTGTAAAGACAGCGAGGTCCCAAAAGAAGACTTAGTAAAAACAGGCTGACATACAGAAATATGTTAAAATAGGCATAAATGACTCATATTCCAAATTCAACATGTTCAGACACAAACTGTGGATATGTTTTCCTGTTTTAGCCCAACAGTCCTTGCCATTTTTATTTAGCAAGAGCACTAATGAAGACTTTTTTTTCCTGCTGCAAAAGTCTCACTGTATTTCATACAATTAAGGGAGGGATAGATGTAGCTAAGAGCCAATATTAAAGATAATGGCTTAAAGCTTAATATAGTATTTTATCAGCTTCAGCAAGGGATGAATTTCACATGCTTATTTCCTCACTTTGTCAGCAAATAAACAGAAAACTCCTGTTTCCTGTGACCAGGAAAGCTGCTCAAGTGTTCACACCAAGTTCTTTAGAGATACCTGCTGCTACAGCAGGTGATGAAATCCAGAATTTAAAATCTTTTTTTTTCCTTCAGATTTTCTCAGAATACAGACACCACGTGTTTACTCCAATTTGCTTTATAGGAACTGATATTTTCAACCAATTTTAATAACTTCAACATAAAACAGTGCTTTAAAAAGATAATGGCTCAATACTGAGATCCAAAGAGCTCTCCACAAACACAGATCTCCTGCATCTTTAACCTACTGCCCATGAAGACAACCACACCACCCTGCTGCAGGACTTTCTCTCTTTTTCAATTAACATCAATGGGCTCTAGTTGGTATTTCTACTGATTTAGTTCAGTTATTACTCAATGTAGAATTGCATATTAATTGCAAATGGTGATAAAAAAGGAGAGGAAAAAAAAAACCTTGAAAAGGTTACTGAACATCAAGATAAAGCAAAAAAGAAATAGCTTCTAGAAAACTAATATTTGTATCCCTATAGTGTTAATTATGCCCTGGATTTTAAGGAGATTTTAAATTGCCTCTTTCAACAGATGCTCTCTTAGAAGAATGGCTTATTTGGGAAATGACAGGTCTTTGTCAAAGCTTACCCAGTGGAATACAAAAATTAGTAGCAACTAACTATAGCCCCAAGTATTACAAACTCTTTATTCTCAACAACAATACGACACCCCCGTTAGCAGTGAGCTTACTAATTATATATATGTAAGGTGACTGCAGCAGCTATAAAGGAACAGCCAGTTCGACCCCACTGGTGCAGCTGATGAGTTTCCCTCCTCAGAGGTGGCCCCACTGAAATCAGTCTGGTATCCAAAAAGTGACTTCATGGCAGGAAAACCCAAAAAATACCCCACTGAGACTTATTCCACCCTCAAGAGACACACAGAAATCTGCCCCCAATCTGCCTCTTCCCTTCCTTCACCTTCCAAACAATATAAATAAAAGTGATCAAATATCAGTGCACTTCTGATAGCTATGGATGTTTATTTCATAAAAATGAAACTATTAAAAAAGAACCAGCAAAAAAACAACCTCAGACTTCTCTTGATGCAATGCTATGTTTTAGATGTTTGAAGTAATAATAGAGAAAGTCCCATAAAGCAGATCTCAAACAAGCAGATGTGAATACTCACACTGAAATCCTGACTGCTAGACACTGGAATGAGAAATTTACTATTATGCCATAAATCAAATTTAATCAAAACAATCAAAGTAATGGGTATTAAATTTTACAATGCATTTGTCACATTGTTGGTTAAACCCAAAATTATTCCACCAGACAAATCTGAACATTCTTGACTATTTTCCACATGAAGTAACCCATCCAGAATCAACCCAAGTTGTTATTGCCATGGAATGCAACCCTTTGGGTATTTATTTGGTCACCAGTTCCCTATTAAATCAAGGCATCCTGTAGCAGGAAAACTGTAACATCACAGGACATAAAATACCTTCTCCATAAATAGCCCAAGAATTCTCTGTATCATAATCCAAAGTGTAACCAAATAGACCTTGTATTAAAATGCACACTCTTTGGCAAAATTATTTTGCTAATAACTGAGAGCTTAATTGAACTCCAGTTTCTAAAAGACACATCTGGTATCCTCCTGTGGCAGCAGCAGAACTCCCTTGCCCTAAAAAGAGCCAGGACTTTATCCCACATTTACCCTGTCTTGCTTCTGGGTTATTTGACTGAACTAAATCAGTGGGATTTAGTCACCAGTCATTTTCTACCTATTTGGCACTCATCTTTAGAATATAATAGGTTTGGTACTTCCTTTTTCATTTCCGAATTCATGGTTGCTTGGTGGTCTTAATTTTCTGAGAGTATTCAAAGATGACAGATTAATAGGTGGCTCTTTGCAACTATGTGGGCAGATCTTTAATGGAGCTCATTAGTTTATATTAGTGAGCAGCAGGCAGAGGTGTGGAAGCTGTTCCTGGAGGACACCACTTCCACTGGTACAATTTAAACAAAAATAAAATAAACAAAAATTTAAATCCTCAATTCTGTGATTAAATAAATACCAACAAGGTCAATTTATGTGAAGAAACAACAAAGAAATAATTATTCAGTGTAAACATTAAAGAAAATTCCTGAATGTATTGTGGTGATACAGTGAGGGTTTTCTTCCTATGAAATTCAGCTACCCTTAGTACCAGGAAAAGGGAATCTCTGAGATTTCCCAAGCATACCTTGTACATCTGTTTATCATCTAGGACACCCAGCAGTACAACAGACTGCTGCTCAACCCAGCAGAGAATTCTGTGGTCTTTTCTATCATAATAAGCCTTGAGCTAGGACTGGATTATGAAAAAAAAAAATAATAATCACAACATTAAATGCAAGTCAACCTTGGCACTCAACCAAAAAACTAGGGACATTTATATGAACACGGCACACATAAAAGGATTTCATTTTACACAAAACATTTTTTATTTAACTTTATTGGACTTTTTTCCCAGCACCTGCTTAGGTTTCCAGGTAACCATGAAGTTTAATAAACCTGTACAACGATAATTAAACACTGTAAATAATTTATCTGCTTAATCTTCCTAACCAGCCCTTTATTCCTTTGTAGAAAAGTGATCCTTGCTGGCATTCTGAATAAGGTCTGCAAAACAAGTGCAGCGAGGAGTGGTAGCATAAAGTGGATTTGCTCTCAATAATGTATGAAGCCACACGCTGGGTAGAGGAATCCTCACAAAAGTGGTACCACAGCAATCTGTTCCTTTCATCTGCAGCCAGCATTTAAAGTGAAGGTGCTGCTCCGAATCAAAAGCACAATCATTCATTTGTGAGCAGATGTCCTTCACACGGCAGGCAGCGCTTTTTCAAAACAGAGCTGAACAAATGCACTGCTGTGAGACAAGTTCCCCTACCCATTAAAGAAAGAACACAGTATATATTAATTTAGCAGGTTGTTGAATGTTTTAAAGTAGGATTTATGAAGCGGAAAAAGCATGTGGTGAAACAAAATGGCTTTCAAACTAAAATATGAAAAGCCTCCTCTAGTTATTCACTTGCAAAAATGCAAGAGTCCGAGGCTCATGACAATAGTTTATGCAGGAAATAAACTGAAATATGAGCTGGGCGATTTTCCACACTACACTCAGATTATTAACTAAAAGAGGCCATTAATTTGATAATATGTGCATGATGGCATGATTGCAAGTGTATGTTTTCTGTGTACACATTTGTTGATAGAATTTAGGAGTAAACCAGAGTGAACATTGTTTAAAGCTGTTGGGACTCTGCGCCACTCAGCAGAGTAAACCAGAGAGCTGCTAAGAAAGTGAGTTCTGACACTTTTGATTAAATAGATTTTCCTAGTTCTCTCTGCACATACAAGCCTTCTTTGGATGATATTTCTGTTTCTAAAAAACACAAAGTTCTGGATGTGGCCAAAGGTTCACACTGACCCCTGTGTGAGCCAAGCTGCAATCTTTGCTATGAGAGTTACAGTGGTTGTGCTTACCCTTTTTGGAGCATGTTCCTATCATAAACATTAAAATATCTATTATAAAATAACGTGCAAACCCTTTAATTCTTGCTCATAATCATTTGAGGCTCCAAAGTTAACTACTACAACTCCCCCCCACCCAGTTACAGCAATTGCATGTGCTGATGTATTTTGGCGGCAACACAGACCTTCCAAAAACAAGGTGTTATCAAATGAAGGCACACACATCAATCACTTCTGCAATCACTAAAATGCTGCTGCAACCCTTTAAGTGCATTTTTAAATTAATATCTATAGGCTAGGTAGTTCCTGTCTCTTCTGAGTTCTCTTCTAAAAGGGTGATGCAAGCCATGAGACAAATCTCGTGATTTTAGCCACAGCTCCCGCAGCCTGTCCAGCCCCCCAGTCCATGCAATGCCCTCCCAACCCTACAAAAACCCTTCCTGCACCCTAAACTCTTCCTGCAGCCTTGGCTCAGCTCCATAAACCTGATCACACCCAAACACACATCAAACCTCAGCAACCACCTGCCTCTGCCAACAAAAGCTGCTTCGTCTCCTCCTTCTTTCCTCTCATTTCCCATAACATGGCTTATAAACACATCAATATTTACAATTACTTTATCCACATTAAATAAACACACAGAGTTTTGCTGCTCACACAGAAAAAGGTTGATTCCTTCTTGCAGAAACATACTATTACTGGCAATATAATTATTATAAGGAGTACTGCAATTTAAGCCTGAATCTCTGTTTATATATGCATGATTATTATACTAGGAGTCATTTGTGGAGAGCTCACATATAAAAATGCAGCTAATAACTCTTACTGTAATGATTAATCAATTTATGAATATATTATTTAAACTAATAGTTCAGGTAGGGTATCTTAAACAAGTTACAGAGTACATCGACCAATTCAAATACCAGCTACTAGATCAATAAGAAACTCTAAGTAACTCTAGGGAATAGGTACACTTGCATAAGAAACTGTGAATTTTTAAAATCCTTCTATTGGGAGAACAGCCTCATCAAAAATAATTGCTTTAGGCCATTATCTTTGGATTTTGGCAAACTGTATGGTAAACTAGAAATTCAAGTAAGAATCTGACACCGTATAACAAGTTTTATGCTATTACAATATGAATTAATCTTCTTCCTTTAAACTAGTCAAGGGGAAAGCAATACCTGATACATCTTTTCAACTCATTAGTACTTAAAATGCAACATGGTTTATGTAACCTGTGAACACACTGTCAAGACCATGCCCTAGGTTCAACATCAATTAAATGTTTATTTATAAACAAAATATTTTTCTCCTCAAATTTTCAAGGGAAACAAAACAAACATTAAAAAATCCAAACTTTAAACCAAGTGGTTTTAAGGCAAAACTAAAAAAGAAAAAAAAAACCCAAAAAAACAGCAGCAAACCCCAGCAAAAAAATTAAACTAACAGGAACCTGGTCAAACCTGACAATTTAGCTAGTTGGCAACCACCACAAAAAGGTTTCCGTGCTCGATTTAGTACTTTTTAAAATCTGAATATATAACTTTAATCTTTCAAAGGAGGATTTTTAATTAAAGGCACCAAGTGCAAATTCAAAGAGCCACTGCCCTGCTCTCCCTCCGATGCTAAAGGTGTGCTTTATCTCCCTTTCAAGTGATGCTGCATTTTAAAAATTAATTAGTAGCTTGCAAGAACAGCCACACATTATTGAGTAAGTACCAGCATTTAAGTGAAACAGATGAAATATTGGTAAGCAATGCAGACCACAGTATAAGTATGTGAAGGAGGTCATAGGCTAATCCCTATTGATTTTCCAAGTATGCGTACAGCACCGCTGGGAAAGGCCAGTTCTGTTGGCAATCAGCTAGCACAAATACATTATAAATCTTACTGTCCACCTTCACTGATCACTGTCACTTACTTCCTCCACTAAAGACCATGAGGAAACTACAACAAATCCACTGACAAACAACCAGGAAAGAATTTTAAAACCATTCTCCTTTGGCATTATTTCAGAATGCTTGGGATGCACGTAACGTAAGGCAGAGATGAGTTTCAAGGAGAAATATGGGACATGTAAAAGCTGTTCAGAGGAATAACCCAGCAGAAAACTGCTGGACCACAGAAAGGAGGAACTCAAATAATGATGAAAAAGTCATTCACACTGATCTCACAAACTAATGTGAAATTTTGGAGCAAATGTGTTTGCCTGTTGATGGAGGGACCTGAAACACATGAATTTCCCAAAGCTGAAGATGGTATTGCCCTGGCAGAGAAGGAGCAGCAGACTGCTGTCTGGAGCTATGCCACATAACCACCCTTTGGTGCAAGATTCACAGGACTGCAGAAGAAATAAGTAGGGTCCAGAGTGACACCAGCAGCAGCAAAGAGCTCCAGTGGCCGTAAGATAATTCCTATATGGAGCCCAATAAAAGTTCAAGGCTTAACCAGTGGACTTCACAGGGGAAACAAGGACAATGTTCTCAAACAAACAAATGAGGTACTGAAAAGAATAAAACACAACTTATTTCATGTCATTGTTATAATTTTCAGGAATAATTTCTTCACAGAAAGGGCTGTTCAGCATTGGAAAAGGCTGCCCAGGAAGCAGTGGAGCCACCACCCCTGGAGGTGTCCAGGGAACACCTTGTGGCACTCAGTGGCACAATGAGAGGTTTGGTCACAGGTTGGACTCAATGACCTTGGAAATCTTTTCCAAGCTAAAAGAATCTGTGATTCTGTGATCCCTGCAGGTGCATGAAATGAGACTG
Source organism: Lichenostomus cassidix (assembly GCF_008360975.1). Classification (NCBI taxonomy): domain Eukaryota; kingdom Metazoa; phylum Chordata; class Aves; order Passeriformes; family Meliphagidae; genus Lichenostomus; species Lichenostomus cassidix. The sequence goes on from NC_139492.1 coordinate 5,886,079, forward strand.
AGAGGCTGACAGAAATAATTAGTGCTTACATAAAGCAATATGGAAGTTTTAAAGCAAATATTACACTGAAGAAGCTAACACAGATCAACACAACTTGGTTATGTTCACATCAGTGAGAACACTGGACTTAAACTGGCTCTGCGTCAACTAAACAAGGAGCAAAACTATTTGCACAAAGTTGCACTAATTACTCTGTAGATGGGACAAAGCTCTCACTGGGGAACGAGGCTGTGCTAGAATTGACAATTCCAACCTAGCTGCACATTCTGTGTCACAGAGAATACAACAAACCATCCACCACTGCCTTAGACAGAAGAGATTCAGCAGCTCTCTTTGCTGAAAGTGGAAAAACCCATCAGCCTCCCCCCCAAATGCAGACCACTCCTGAATATAACTCCTGTGGTATCAGCTCTGCTAACAAGCCAGTCTGCATTCAGAACTTTCAGTACAGCCTGTGTTTGTAGACAGCAGAATATGAAATGAGCTCAAAATTTCCATTTAAAATATCATGTAATGGAATTTTAAACTGTCTGAGAAGATGGATACACGGTGTTTGTTTTCTACATTAATGATCTATAAAAGAATGGAATGGACCATAAATACAGTAGTTTTTTGCAACACCCTTTACTAAAATGCTACTACTTGTGTTTATCATTTATATACTCATACACAACCTCAAAATTGATTACACTTTAAACCATACATAACCTGCTGTATTTTTTATTTTGAGTCATATTGCAAACATTTTTATAACTCGGTTAATATATTCCATACCTTGTATTCTCATTGATTATGAATATTTCTTTAGCAGATTTTATTGCTTTTCATATAAAAACTGTTAGGTATTTTTTAAAAAGTGAAAATAGTATTACAACTCATACTTTTCTTCATCATGATAATTTTAATATGAAAATTGTTCCCATGAATATTTGCAGACTGTCATTTTTCACATTTTAAACTCAAGAAATAAAATATAAACAGTAATGTAAGGTACTAGATAGGTGGTTTTTTTTTTTCTTTCCTCAAATATTTAAGCTGTTGGGCTGAATCCATAATCATTTTGAATACTTAAAAAAAATAACATACCAAAGTAATGTCCATATAAAACAGCATGGGTTTATATCAGGTATACATTATCTTTCCTAATTACTACTGCAGTTTGCAGACTGAAATACAATTTATATTTAGGGTATGATTTTGCTATTAATTATCAAATTGAAAAAATAAAATCTTGCATTATAAATTCTCTCTTGGAAATTAATGTTATTCTTTTTTTTCCATAATCCTATCACACAAGCAATAAGTGCATTGCAGCATGAACACTTTAATTTTTCCAGTTAGTTTTGAGCAAGCCCAGAGGTGAGGTTTAATAAGGATCAATGGCACTTTATCTGGGACAGGGCCACTTCACAGCATGCAAATTACACAGTAACACTTAAAAAAAGAAATAGATTTAATTAAAAAAAAAAAAAAAGTAGAACCACAGGCTCTGGAAATTCAATTAAAGGATTTATGCAAAGGTTTGCTAGGTTTTTATATGCAGTTACTGCTTATATAATGAGCTTTTCATATTAAAAATCAATAGGTAATCTAGAGTAGAAGATCATCCCCTTAAATACATTTTTGAAATCAATTTGAAAAATAGTCCATCAACTGCTGTGACTACTCTTGCTGCTTCGATTAGACTAAGAGCAATATTTAGATTGTAAGACGTGCTATGAAATACCTATGCTTGGATTTTGCTTTCAAGTGTTCTTATACTTTTAAGTGGCCAAACTAATCATACAGTAATACAAGCCTGGGTATAATTGATAAATAATTAATTTAATTACTAGCATAAGGGCATAAATGCCCTGAGATACATGAAAAAGCAGGCACATTATAGCACAATCTGACAATATTTTGAATATGTGCAAAAACCTAAATCTATGCATGTCTTTATTATCTTTCTATTTGCCACTTAGCACATGAGATAAATATTTGTGTTTATAACTTTAAGTCACCAGCTAAGGAAGCAATTAGCCTAACACTTGTCTGAAGTGCAACTTTCACACATCATGAATTTAAAGACGGATCAGGTCCTGTGTCCTTCAGGTTTAATCTAATTTGCTTAGATGCCGTGGTGATATAAGATCATTAGACTAAAGCCCAAATATCCTGGTTAATATTCAGCACTTATCACCAATTCACATCCCATGCAAGCAAGCACAGCTTCTGAGTGACTGGAGATGGACCCATTGCATCAGCACTGCATCTGCATTTGCCTCACCAACTGCACAGAGTTGGTAAATATTGTGAGCTGAACATTGTAAAGTAGTCACTCTGTGTCCTTTTTGTTCAAACAAACAGAACCAAAGCAGGGAGAGTTCTCAAATATAAAGAATCCCAGGGATTCACTGGCACCACAGGCTGCTGCTGGTTTTCCAGTGTAAGAGTTTCCACACATCACAGGGTAAACTGGACTCCTCTCAGCATAAGGAGAATTTTCAAATCTGTTTCCATCCATTCACCAGAGTTTCACACTTTAGCCACTGAGAAATTCTTGGACTAAAACATTCTCTTGTGATATGTTTGCACATAGTGCCAAGGCATAGTTTTAGATGCTCAGGAAACATAGACTCTAATTAATGGCTCTAAATCATGACATAAAAGAGGAAAAAAAAACCAGCACTGACTTATCTCATATATTCATATGATAGGGAGGAAGAAATACTTATTTCTTCTGTTGGTTATATATTCATATATATATATTCACATATATGTTTTATTCACATATGTTTTGTTATCTTAATTCAACACTTTAGAAGACACATAATTCCTTTATAAAAGGTTTGAGAAATGGTTGTGGCACACAGCTTCAATACATGAAACAAAGCAGAATGACAACCATGAGAGTCAGGGATTAGACAAAATTTCCTCTATCTGTAACATGCTCTGCCAAGCAAAGCATTTCAGCTATGAAATATCCTCAGAGGCAAATACATTATACAAAAGTTTCAGAGAGAGAAGAAAAATAAATAGAAGCTGAAAAGTAGCTAGCAGTTCTCAGTTCAAATGGTGACATTTAACAATGAAACTACACTGCTCAGGAAGTGAATTTACCCAAAGCTTCCCTGTTAGAAGTTTATATTGCTTGAACCTGCCTAAGCAGTTCCACCCAAAATTTCTGTTTCAGTACTTTACTACCATCCTGCACCCCTCACTGCAGAGCAGCACAGAGCTGAAGCACAGCCTGCAAGAACAAACACCCTTGCTGTCATCCCTCTATTAAGTCACTTAAACATCTTCATAGGCATGCTCTGAAGCACATTTCTTTATTGGATTTCAATTGTTTCTTAAAAGAAAGATCTCAAAGGACTCAAAGTGAAATGTTTGCTTACTCTCATTTCAAAAGAGATGTGGGTACAGCCTAATGCTATCTTTTCCAATAGGTTTGAAACAAAGACGTTAATGAACAGTAGCTTTATTTTAATCTTTCTCCCTCCTCCCTGAATTTCTCATGCACACCATATTTTTCTGCACTTTTGCATTTTAAACACAGTGTAAGTACATGAGGGGATCAAAGAGTTTCAGATGAATCTGAAGAGTTATACCAAGGGTAACGAGGGTCCTTAGTTTCTAATGACAGAAGCATATGCTCTCAACTTTCTAAACTGCATCCAACTGAGCCATTTATCAAGGCCTGAAACTTTTTCATTATTTAAAGCACTACGACAGCTTTCCACTTGATGCCTTGGAAGTACACAATAATAGAGACTCTATATAGTCATTAATTATAATATCAGCTGGTTGATGAAGTTACTGTACTTGCTGCTTGGTGATTTCATTTTTAATTGCAGCAGGTGGTGTGGAAATGAAGTGATGTACTGACACACACGGTCACCTCAGTAGTATTTTCTTTTTTATGTATGGATAAATGCAACTCGGTTTTTTGAAAATTCCTTCTGTTTTATATCCCACTGCATATAGTAGCTACAAGGAAAAATCAGCAAAGAACATGCTGAAAATTAGATGCTTAGAAATGAGCTAAAAGACATTGTTCCCATTTTTTTATTTCTAAATATTTAAGATACTAAATTTTTTCTCTCTGTAAAGGTCCCCAGCACCCAAACCAAAGCTCTCATAAATAACAGTCTCAGCTTTATGTAATGTACAAATTTTTTCTTCTAACTTTTCATCTTATTGAAGTATTTGGATAAGTAGCCACTTTTGAACTCTACAAATCTAAAAATAAAGATGCAGTTAAGCAGAATTAAACTTGAACTCTATTAAATTCTATGACCATTCTACAAATGAGTGTGTGATATTCTAAATGGTGTGTTCTACATTTTTCTTCTATTTTGGAATTAGTCCTATATGCTCCATTGCTCTAGTAATTTACTAACCCATATATCCACCAAGATTTTTGCAATTTAAAGATTAAGACAGCAATAGCATGAGCTGATTTATCCTTTTGTTGTCTTCAGACTGCTGTTGTATGTGCTTTCAAATAGCCTGCACTGTTCTTATGATTATGCCTGCTCTTAAAAGTGTATTTTCCCCTTCTGTAATGTTTTCATTTCATTAATCTCTAATTTAACAGATTAGATAACTATTACAGGAGATTATGCTGCTAAAGGTTTTCCATGAGATTGATAGGTAATAAAACCTGGTGTTTCCTAATGGCCACAGACATCAGTCTTCTACATAAATCAGCAAACTCCCTTAAGAATCCCTTACATCCAAGTCATAGATCAATGGTACTCAAGCCTCATTACAACACATGCTGCTCTCTGAAATAAGGCTGTGCTACCTTAGCTCAAAACTACATTAAATGTAATTAATACAACTGTGATGTAAATGGACACAGCATTAAAACATATGTCCCCAGGGAGGAGAGGCTGGGAAGGGAACTATGTGCACTGTCATGCATGGCACACATTGGAAAGATTTGAGCACATCTCCTTGCTTAGGATTTATAGTGGTTACTCCATAAAATTGTGAAGCTCCAGAGCCAGAAGCTCATTCCTACAGCTGAGCAGCAACTGGATACTGGCTCTTCTCTAGAGGAAGATGATGTTGTCTTGTAAACCCTCTCAACGTGATATTAACTTCTACATTCAAGAACACCCTACACAAGTATCATTAGAACTCCAAAACGTAATCAGAAAGGACATTTAGAGTCGATGTTGAGCACAGGGAAAAGCCTGAGGTGATGTGAACTGCTTGTCTGTACACTGGGTAGAAGGTAGGCAGCTGCTAACAATTAGTGCTTTATTTGCCTACAACAACTGTGTGATTTGGAAGGCAATGCTGGAGAAAGATGAAAACAGCCAAGCAAAAAGGGGAAGTGCTACAAGGTGTCCAAACCAGGCAAACAAAGCTGCTCTTCTACAGAGATGACCTTCAGTGTTCCCTTGCTGACAGCTCTGCTCATTTGAGGAAAGAGTTTGTCTAGAAGACCAACAGGCCAATACTGCCAGCTTTCAGAATATATTGTCTTGCTCCGACAGAAAGCAACTTCAGAGCATGAAGCTATATAGCCCAGCTATGAACAGGAATTTATTAGCCTATTCTGGGTACTTGGGGTCTTCAGAGCGAAAAGAGAGCAACACTGCCTGATGCTGACCCTTCTGCTGTCCCCTCAGGTCCCCTGTTGCTACACATAATAGGCAACAAGGAGTTAGATCTCATAACAAGAAGGCTCAAGTGATTTTGGAGAGATATTACTGCTTGTATTCCACTTTTTTTGATATAGTTCTCAGCCAAACACTGGATTTGTTAATATAGTGTTTTATACAGTGCATTGGTCTCCAGAATGGGCTTGTATGACTTCTGGAAAACAAATAATAGAATTGGAGATCATAATGAGAGGTACTATATCCACAAAGAAACCTGGGAATAATTGCTATGAGGTATTTATTATCTGATATATATAATCATTATATAATTATTCTTGCAATGGCCTTATTTTTCTCATCTCACCTTCTCAGGAAGATGTTTTGCACCCTCCTTTTAATTCACTTTGTACATTACCTCCGTAGTGGCCTTTCAGTACATTCAAGGCAGGAAACCAGGTCTGGGTTGGCTAATAAAGTAAGTGAAGCATGCAAATCTGCAAACAAACCCTGGAGCCAAACTCTGCTCTCATGCATGTCGAGATTCTCAGCACTGATGAGGGAACCAAGCTTGGCACCTTTTGCTCACAAGCAGAGCACAGAATTCCAAGGAATTAAGCTCTCTATGTCCTGTTGTTTCCTGATGCAAGAACAGTCAAATCTCCACAGTGCAGAGCAACCACATTTCTCACCCTGCAGGACTACCCCTTGTTATTTCCTAATGCGAAATAAAGGCAAAAATAACTGCAATTATAAGCTTGGAATTTGGCCGCATTCATTCTTTCATCATTTTGCCTCATTATTCCTTTCTTTCTCCTTTTGGTTTTGGCTTCTTCCTGGTTTTGGGGAATCTCAGCCCCTCAAATGGCCACAGTGCAAACATGCATTGCAACCCAAAGAGCATCTGCCCCATGTATCATAAATATGAACATTTCCATAGTCTTCCCATTAGCTACTCAATTTCATAGGTAGGATTAGACATGACACCAGTTTTACCAGCTGATTTCTTGCTTTCTTTGCCCTGACTTACTTTTCTGTCATCTCCTATCAAAGAGCTCAGATGTTTCTACAAGGGTATGAGCAGCAATACTGAGTTACATTTTCAAAGGCTGCTCCATGTGCTGCTGTGTGCTACACAGATGTAAGAATTATTAGCAATGAGCTGAGCCCCACAGCATCATATGCTCCACATGCAAACCCTCGAGGACATTTATTTCCTCCATTTCAGTGGGTAATTGAGCCTCTAAACCACCCACAAAGATCACACTTGTAAAAATACTTAACCATTTGTGCCATAAAAATAGTTATACTGCAAAAAACGTTTTGTATCTATGAATAGGAGAAGTAGTAAGATAGTCTACATTATCAAACTGTTGTATACTGAGTCACCAAATCCAAAATGTGATTGCCCACATTAAAATGAAGTATAAGAAATCTACAAGCCAATCAATAAATAACATTAGCAACAGTCTCAAAATTAACATAAAGTGTGGCTTTTAGATTCACACAGCATCATAACATCCCTTCCAGTGCCTCATGCCTCATTTTTGGACATAAGATTCCTAATAGGTGTATCATAGCTGAAAGTCAGTAAAAATAAATCTAGCCTAGAATAGTTTTGCTGCTCTGTCCCTAGCCATGAATGGAAGCAAAGGGAAATGTGTAGCATTGGTTTTTCTTTTGAAGACAATCTCCTTTAAAGCTGAAGTAAAGTTAGGCAGTTACAAAAATCATGCAACACATTTCTCATTTAAAAAAAAAAAAAAAAAAACCAAACTCTGGAAACTCAGCTATCACGTTGAAAGGAACTACTGAGTTTTTTAAGTACATAAAAAGGTCTTGCAAACAACTTCTGCAGACTAAGTCAGAATCTTTTGATCCTCAGCAAGAGCCAAGCAGGTTGCCTAATAATTGCACATGGAGCTCTGGCAGAAATACACAGAATGGGAAGGGTGAGTATCATAAAATTACCATCACAACGGCTGTGTAACACTCTCAGAGTAAGAAATCTCTGATGTGCACTATAAACCCTCATCAGAAATTGCTAAACCCAGGATTATATTGCACCAAAATTACAGACAAGTGAGGAGCAAACCAAAAATGAATATGTAACTCATCTCAAAGGATGGAGTGCACTTCATGAAACCATGAAAATTCCCTTTCCATCTAAAAGTAACATGAACTGAGTCTCACAGAACCATGAGAAAAAGATGAACTGTGGGGAGGGGGAAGGCCAAGGTAGTACTATTCCTCAAGTGCATTTTTTAAACCTCAAAACACTGTGGAAAGTACACACTGCTCCCCAGAGAAATTATTCAGCATTGCTTTCCTAATCTATCAGTTTGCCTCCACAGATTTGTGATCTTTACTGTCATTATTAATGCAGGTATTAACATAATCCAAACACATCGAGTCATCAGGGATTGGTGAGAAAAGCACAGACATTTGGAAACAGAATGAGAGCAGAAAGTGTCTAAATTAACATCCCCAACAACACAAGAAGCATTGCTTTATTTTAGAATTAATACAACTTGAATATGCTTTTGGGTTTTGGTTTTTTCTTCTGTTTCCTAAAATAGCTTGTATACACAAGACAACATCCTGATTAACTGATTAAGAAATATAGATAGAGAACTCACATTGCTGTACTTCTCTGAAAAACTAAGAGCTTCAGTTTAGCAATGTCGACTTCAAGCTTTTATCAGCACTAATTTCAATGGAAAAAAATGGTCGTAAAATCCTGAACAGAGGGAAAACAGACCTTAATTAAGCAAAGTGTTATCTCTTTCTATTATAATGAAAGCAAAGTTACAGTTATATTTTTACCAAGATTTTTTCCCACTTAATGAAGACATTATCCGTGAGTTTTCAAAGTCACTTTACAAAAGAGCATTCAAGAGACATTAAAGTCAGCTTAAACTAAAAAGTCTTTTTGAAGTCAATAAACAATAAAAAGAACAATGAAAAGACAGCCTTTGATCTCTTCTTACTCTAAAGTCTTTAATTTCTGTTTTAATCTACTAGATGCATTAAGTCTTGTTTTCAAACATTTTTCATCTGCAAAGTACAGCAAGCTTGCCTTGATTTTTTTATTCATATATATTCTTACTGTATTAACGTACACTTATTACCAGGAATGGGTGTCATCAGGAAGCTCTCCCACCAAAATAAACAGAAAAAAGTTTAAAAATTATTTTTCATTCTCTTCTCTTTTAAAATTATTTAAAAAGAAAAAAAAATGCAAAAGGAAAAAGGAAATAGCACGTTCAGCTTTGAAATTTCTGAGATCAAAGGCTATAATGCACATAGATTTTTTTCAAAGGATAAATTATTAATAACATGGGCGAACACATACTGGTCAATAACATGGTCAAAGAATGGTAAGTTAAGAGCATCTCTCTGCAGCCAATTACAGTTTATCTGACTTGATTGTTTATAAGAAATTCCAAGCTATTCACTGGATTTTTTAATATAGCTTTAAAATCCCTTTTTAGCAAAGCTGCAAAACCTGGACAAGCTCTTGAGCTGGTTTAGCAGCTCAGCATTTCCTCAGCAGACAGGTCATGGATGCAAACAGGAAAATACAAAATTGCAATGAATGAAAGTGTGTGGAAAGTGGAGGCAGAGAACCATTAATTACCATTGTGCCACTAATTTCTTCCAGGTCTCAAGCATAACCCCAGCTAGAATAGGAAAAACTCTCTCCATACCTATTCACCCTTTATACACACATATCAGCCCCCTCAATTTGGATAAATAAGAATACACTCATTTATAAATAAGAACAAATAAGGATATTTCTACCTGTTCAGAAACTCAGGATCATTCGTGGGGTGAAGCAGAGAGAACAATCTCCTCCTCCTCCCTTTCAGGCCTAGATTCCTGGTGAATCCTGGACCTCTCCTGACCTAGATTAAACCACTGCTTCTTTGGTATACTCTGCCTTCAAAATATTTCTTGCACATTTCTCCACCTCCATTTGCTGAAGTTGCCAGTTTTTGCTGATGGTTTTTCTAAGAACAGCTATAAAAGTACTTACTTCACAGAGACCAGTGAATATCTGATAAATGTGAGATCTAGGAGCTCATTTCTGGCATGGGATGATTGGGAACACCAAACCACTGGGCTCTGAATTTTGCCAGTGTAAGAATTGCATCATTTTTCATACAATATATTTAATTTTGATTAAAAAACCCCTAAATTCTATGGGACAGATCTTTTCTAGGAAAGAAAACAACCATGCAGAAATTTAAGCAATGTCTCTTTCTTACATCAAGTTAAGCAAAAAGACTAAAATTTTCACTTTGCTCATGGCAGATATACTTAATAAAAAGAATCAGACTGAGAGCACTTTACTACGTTCAGACTAGCCTTTTATTGATTTGGATGTGCTATGAACCACATTATCTAATCTACAATAAGCCATTTACCAAGTGCAATGATCTATGGGCTAAAAGGCTTAGATTTTTAGTTCCATTGTAGACTTTTTGATGAAATGGTAGATCAGCAGAGAATAATACTATAATAAGATTGTGAGGGACAGAAGTGTCAATATTAGGAAATTAGAAAGTTTGGCTTACTGTTTTAAATCCTCTTGCTGTTCATTTAAAAGCCCAATATCTCTTTTTCTAGACTAATTGTGTCTGTATATTTAACAGGGGTCCCACATGACATCCCACAGGGTGCCAAGTTCGCAGGGGTTCAAGGGCTCACACAACTGAAAATATTTTTATTTTTCAAAAATAAAATCATCCATCTGAGCACATGGCAACTATTTGGTGCTGCATGTGCTGTAATTATTATATAAGGAGATAAGTGATCATGATAATGTCTCCTTGCTGTTCACCAAGATCCACATTTCATCTGCTGCACAAGAGGTTTTTGCAGTTTCCCTTAAAATGGATCTGATACATTTTGGGCCAGAAGCTTCTCTTTACCTATATACACAGAGCCTGGGACAGAAGGTTCAGATCCCAGTTAGGCTTGTGACCCACAGATAAACAAAAGTGGACTAACACTCCCACAATTTCATCTCTGCTTTTACTCTAATTCTCAGCTTTGACTGCTTTTCTACATGGGGATTCTGCAGGTGCCACCAGAAAATGCCACAGAAATCTCAAAACCATTCATTTATCTACTGCTCTGTGCTTAGCTTGGAAAGAACCACACATGAGATCTGCTCCGTTATTTTGCAATATTACTTTTTGATTGATATATTTGACTGATATCCTCGACAATGCATGCCATAACTTCCTTCTCAAATTACCAAGCAATTTTTGTCTGCAAATGGTTGCCTTTGGCTCACTTGGACTCAGAGGTTTGCAAAAAACAATGCTGCAAAAAAGACTTGCAGCACTATAGGCACCATCAGAATCGCATCTCAGGCTAGCAGAGAAAAATAAAACAAAAATTCAGTAGCCTCCAGTTGACAGGAATAAAAAATGCATTATTTAGTGCTAATTAAGTGAAAGCCAAAGCATTTTTATGATATTATCTTATCCATAGCTCCACAGCAAATTTTAGCACATCGTTTCCGAGTTAAGACTGACAGGTTACACGCCAAAGTAAATGTACTGAAGACATTACTGTCACTTTAAAGCAACTCAAGTTTTGACGTCCTCACATTTTTGTTGTACTGCAGCGATGAGGATGCATCACCTGATTTTTTGAGAACGAGAGAAGGGAGCATCCCTAGATCAGGCAACTCCACAGCAACTGGCACTAACTCCAGCGTCAGCCGGTTCGTATGAAGATGTTATTGCACCTTTCCCGTCCTAATCGCCAATTATGACTCTATTAGTCCTCCCTGGCAGTTCATCTGCTCCTGCCTCGGCCGAGGGGGGTTTGCAGAAGGACCTCTGCTCCTCCTGTTTCCGCTCCAGCGAGTGCTCGGCGCGGCTGCTGTCATCTCCAGACAGTGAGGGCTGAGGCATTGCCTCTGCCAGATAACTACACCTGACCTTACAGCAATTTACTAAGGAAATACCTGCCTAATGGCACTGGGAGTGCAGTTGCTTTTGCGCTCACAACGGCGCTGCAAATTAGAGACAACAGGATAAATCTATGACCAGCTCACCAGACACTTCATTAAATCACTGTTCCCTTGCCTTGTAGAGCACTAATAGAATCACAGCCCTCGTTAGCTGCTGAATAAAAGATCAATCACATTCTTTGAGAGCTCTTGCTACCAGCTTCCAGAGGAAACAAGGAAAAAAAAAAAAAAAAAAAAAGACATATTTAGGATCATCAGTAAGATTCTGAATGGCCTCACTGCAAGTTGGTTAAATTACCTTTTCCACAACTGACTCTGGCTGTAATACTCTGAGGAACTTGTTAAGTCTGCTTTCAAAAGCTGCTATCTAATATATGACTACCAGGCCCTGGTCAAAAGTTCATAATGTGCATATGTAAAAAGGTACTAAATTGCCTGAGGGCTAAAACCAGAGGAGTTTAATTGCAGCAAAATGCTGAAAATGGTCTGTTGAGGGTCTTTCTATTGGGATACTGCTGGCACTAGCTGATTGAAGTACAGCACATAAAAGCCTTACAACAATATTTCCTTAAATGCAGCTGAAACTGTGAGCACTTGCTAGTGCATATATGGTGTGCCAAGAGGAAAAAAAAGAAAAGAGAACCTCCTCTAAAACAAACAAAGATTTAAGGATTGGTATAATTCATAATTCAAAAGTGTGTGGATAAAAGGAAGAATTAAACAACAATCAGTATCTGTCAGTATAAATCACGTTATAGGCTCCACATGTTATGGTGGGAAATGGAAGTACATATGTAAATATATTTTAATTGGCACCCATTAAGATTCACTGCAATGAAAATTGGAAAACAGCTTCCATCAATCTATTCATGGCCACACTTGGAAAATTTAGAAACAGATACCTATGAGACTGAAGATTCCCCCTGAAACCCAATGACTTGCTTGGAGTAATTTGAGAATTATTTCTCTAGTTATTGACATGATAAAGGGGACGGGGGGGAAAGGAAAAAGGAGGAAAAAATAAAATATTTTTAGTCTGAATCCATTCAAAACATGTTTTTTCTATAGAAAAAGAAAATCACAATAGAAATGTTTAGGAAAAATTCACATACATTTCTCATCAAGGGAATGGAAGAAGTCAACACATTTTTTCCTCACAAAGTCACCACTTTTGGTGCAAAAGCAAAGAGAGAGGCTCACTTTGTACATACCAGTTCATCAAATGTGACCAATGCAGCTCTAAAACTACTCAGCTCAAGTAACACCTTGTTCCTTGGCAGAATTAGTTAAATCACTTCTGTTTACTCAAGATATCTTGACAAAACTGAAATAAATCTATTTCCCAGAAAACCTTTATTTTAGTGTCATTACATATGAAGAAAATAACGCGAAGTTTTTACATTTATGCCATGAGACTACAAGCACAATGGTCACAAGTGGTCCACAAGAGGAAACAGAAAAGGACTTTTCAGATGCCCAGCCTTTGATGATATTTGAGACCTTTGCTATGGAAAACTGAAAACATGGGAAATTCCTTTCCTACAGAGGCAGGACCCTGCTCTGCCTGATTGTCAATACTGGACCTAGAATCATTTTGCAGATCATGCCACTGCTCCATAATTAACACTGTTAGATAACCACACTGCTTGGGATGGGATGAGCTACTCGACATGAGCAGACAATCAGATTCTAAATGACACTGTTACAAAATCATTATCATAAAAAATTGCCAAGACGGTTGTTTTACTTGAAGTGCTAAATTAGTTTTCTTGTACTGGCAGTATTCATCATAATGTAAGTTTGACAATTCAGGACAACATTTTAACGGCAATGCTGTTCAGTGGAAAGAAATTGTGTTTCCAATTTTCTCGCAAAATGAAAAAAACCCTAATTGTATTCATTAATGGATTACAGTGAGAGACAAGGTAATCCTGAGAAAAATACCTACATTCAAGAGTGTTGAATTGAAGTGAAAAATTTAATCCCAGTATTTCTAAGTGTTCTTATGCTCTAGCTTGTTAAATTGAAGTGCTCTTCAATGTTTTTTGCAGAACAGTGGGTAGAGCATTCAAACAGAAATCTGTGCCAATGTGCCAGGTCAGCACAAGGATTTTCAAACCTATTCCTTTCATCAAGTCTGGTGTTTACCACTTGAGCAAATGCCTCCATAACCAGTTAGGAGCCTCACCAGTTATTTGTATGTGCATACCCATCTATGAGGAGGTAAAGAAATGAGAAATGGTGTGACCAATCATTAAAAATAAGCTCACAGTAAGTTTCAACTCTCGGGTCTGTTCAACTCCATTTTCGGAAAGAACTACTCCATTTTTTGAAATATCAGCCCTTAAGACAGTACTGCTGAGAGAGATGGAAATCTACAGCACTGGCAAATCAATCTTGCATGTTTGGGACAAGCAGATTTGTTTTTCAAGACAAAAAATTATCTCTAGATATCAAAAAATACTTTATTTTTATTTAAGATGCATCATCCAACATTGCTATCTTTATCTTATTTCAACATGATGCTTTTGCAATTAATAAAATTCCTCAACTACCTTCTATAGATTTTTTTGGCATGCACTGAAGGCTGTGCTATATCCACAGTGATATTTAATTGCAAAAACATGTTGTCACTAAAATAATGGATGGAATTTGACTTCGTTGTTTATATTTACTGACATCCTCCTTGCTAGAACAGGATTGATGCTGCTAAACAACTTCCTAGAAACAGCAGAATAGAGAGGTTGGAAAATCCAAATGACTCAAGTATTGAAAGTCTCAAAAGAAACTTTGAAAGTTAAGTAAATGCAGAAATTCTCTGATTACAAATCTTCCTACAGCTTATTGCAAAACTGGTAAGGCCTGCATCATTTGTGGTGCATTTTTATACTGAATTAAGCACAATGGATTGATTCATTATTATGTTTACTTTTCCCCTGAAGAGGATGAGTGCAGATCTGCTGTTTTATCGCAAGGAAATCATACAAACTCAGGTCATCTAACACATATCAAAACACAGAACCATTTTAGTATCTCAACTACCAAACAGATTCAAGTCATTTTTTTGCCAAATCCTTCTCTGCTAGTCTTAAATTTGATTATTAAATAATATATTTATATCTGTTTAAACAACTCTTAAAATCATACATTTGTGCTTTCTTCCTTGTTTGACAAAGGTGAGAAATACAGACCTAAGGCCTAAGAGAGGAGGTTAAGAAAAGGAAGAGGACAGGCAGAAGGGCACATCATCTCCCACTGGTATTGGCAATAAAACCAACATCAAATTAAGGATAACATTTTGGTTTCATTACTTTTTCTGGAACATATATTCCCTTTCCCTCTCTTTCTTTAGAAACACATGTACCCTTTCCTAGAAAGAAGCCACAGGGACAATAAAACAATTAGGGCTACAGTAGAAAGAAGCTCAGGATTTGCCCAGCATCTAAGTCAATTTTTTTAATAACTCCATGCAATGAAAGCTACTGAACTACAAAATGCCAGTGAATGTCTAGTGGAAAAACTGAACACACTTAGGGCAGACATCAAACCACCAACCTATTTCCCTCCACATGGGAATCTGGCCAATGCCCCCAGCTGGGCAAGAAACATCCTGCAAGTTTGAGTCTTGTCTTTAGAAAAAAAAAAAAAAAATTACCATACTGATATCTGTAACACCAATTTAAAAAAAAATTAAAATTTAAAAAAACCCCACCCAAAAAAAAAAAAAAAAAAAGATCAACACACAACACCAAAACCAACAAGCTCAACCCAGCAAGTTTCTCCACATTTTCCTTAGGAGGAAAAAAAAGATACCCATATATGTAGAGTAAACTTTGGAACAGAGAGCTGACAGGAACTAGAAACACTATTAGCATCACAGTGGGATACCTCCCAAAAGCCTAGAAAAATTCATATTTCTATACATACATGTATATTTTTGATAGCTTTCCTGGAAGGAAGTTTTTAGGAATGTTAATTCAGTTATGCAGTTAATGTCCAGGGAATGCCAACATGATGATAAATGACAAGTCACACAGTAAAAAACAAACAGATGAATCACTGCTCTCAGGAAAACAGACTCTTATTGTGTTCACCTATCCAGGAATATGAACTATATTTAAAACTTAAGTATATTTTTCATCTCTATGGACGGATAGATATGTAGGTACATACACATACATGCATATATAATATACATATGTAAAAATAGTAAGAATATTGGAAAACGTTATGTAGTACTCTGCATTTGATATACTTTATTATTTTTGGATGTTGCAAATATACTTTTTTAATGACTTTTCTCTAAAAGAAGGGACTTTCTAGCTCATATTACTTGGACACTCTTACTGTTTACTCTTCCATCTTTTTTGTAAAGTCAGAAGAGATTTCCCTGAGAACTTCAAATAAATAAGATATCCAGCTGCACAAACACTATACATTCTGTTAGATTACTTTGGCTTCCTAAGGAATATTTGACTTTCTCTGGATGTAAATGATTAAAGAGAATCCATCATCTGAAACTGATTGGTGAACTGTTTAAAGTGGTATGGCACCTCTTCAAAGATGATATAGAGAGAAATGAAAGGACCATGCTACCATAAAGCATCTCAGATATCCAAGGGGTTCTAGGGAAATAATGTAACTAAGCACTGCATTCCCCAATTAAGAAATAGTATTTAAATTATAGTTCCATAAAATAGGGTCTATACTGCATTCTTTTTTTAAAAAACAATTTCATATTTCATCTATTCTGCACAGGGCCAGTAAAAGCTTGGGGTTTCCTGAACATCTGTCCATTCATAAATAGAAGCTTGGGGAAAAAAAAATGTGAGGAAAGATAAACTATGTTCTAGAATCCACAAAATTTATACAGCTCTGTGAGTTATGATCACAAAATGGCATGGATGAACAACATTCAATTATGTAATTTCATTATTTTTACCATTTACCGTCTTAATTTTGGGCTCCGGATTTTAACTTCTAAGGGTCAAAGAAAAAAAAACCTAACCTTTGTCCAAAAATAATTCTTTTGCTGAACTTCAGATGTGTGGATTATCAGCTCTATTTCATCAAGAGCTAACTAGAGGGCTTAGGATCAGCAGGTAGGGATGTGCATGCAACAGTCAAGGAAGTTCCTTGAATAATTAGTGTATCATAGAGTTTTGTAGTAGCTGTCTGTCCAAAAATTTCAAAATCATCAATTAAAAGACTTTGTAGGGACTATTTTTCTATTTTAAAAAAGTGATTAAAACCTCATTGCTAGTTAAAAACTCAAACTTCATCACCGAATATTTGAGACTATCTTTCTAGAATGCAACAGTTCATTGGATCATTATACAAGAACCACAGCACATTGACTTTGCTTTGATTATAGTTATCTCATTCATAAAAATGTTCTCTGTATTACTCAAGAAAATAAATAATCCTGTGACTTATGTGCTAGCTAGTAACTAGGAAGGTCTGGATGGCACTTTTATTTACAAGAAAATGTTTAAGTGACCTTGCTCAGGCTCACAAATGAGAAACTGAGGTCACAGGGAGGGTTGGTCACCTCATCTGCAGCAACTGGAGGGAGCTGGGGTGGCAAGGGACAGGAGGGACACACAGGGGGCTCTGGAGCTCAACAAAGCAAAAATCACTGGGGGACATGGAGAACATTCACATTTGGTCTTCAGCAATGCACAATAATGTCAAGCAGCAATTTTTACTGCTCACTAGGTCAAAGATTAAACCTTATTAGGCAGAAAATACAGGATTATCCGACAAAAGTCCGTTTGTTTATCAAACCTTCTTAAAATTATTCATATAACAATAACCAGCATCACCTGAAGGCAGAGTAAGAGTGGGCAAAGGAAGATCAGCAATGAAGGGAGAATAACAACCTCAGTTTGTAGACACGTTCAAATCTAGGCCAGCAAATATCAAAAACATGGTTCAGACCATGTTGCTGCCACTTCCCCATGTTAAAAGACATATGTTTGCATTAGCACCAAATAAATGCATGAAACATAGAGGCAATCTGTTTCAGCTTATTAAAAAAAAAAATCATCAAGACTTAATTTTAAACTAGATTATTCCCAGCAAAAGTTACTGTTGTATTTCAAATTAGATTATTCCCAGCAAAAGTTACTGTTGATGGTTAAAGCCAGAGAAAGCACAAGAGCATGCATGTTTGCTTTTTGGTTTCTACAACTCAAGTATGTGATACATCCAGAAAAGCTCCTCACATTGTATTTCCCCTCACATTCTCTTTCCCAATCTACTATTTTTAACAAAGCTTTATGATAAATGCTTTTGCTGTTTGCTTAGCAACGCTTGTCAAAAAATATTAGATTTATGTGAACTACATAAGAATATTCTTTGCGTGTGGCCACAAAACCAGAAGTGTCACAAACCTGTCCATAACCAGAGTTTTAACATGATATCTATGCAGCAAAATAGCACACACCAAATTTTGAGAGAGAAGACCTTCTTTCTAATCAGTCAGAAGAAAGCAGGCCAAGAGGTTGTACATATAAATCATATAAATCCAGAATATTTTCTAGTGCTGTTATTAGCTATTTTCTTCCCTGACAGAAGAGAATAAAACCATGCAGTGTGAAAACACAGACTCCCACAGGCAGAACCCTTTTTTTCCCCCCCCATAAATTTCCACATTTTTTTGGAATAATTGACATCAAAAAAGAGAATATCTGTACAGCAATATGCAAAATCAATGCAAAAAATGAGAAAAGATCAAGAACCACAGAATTTCACTGCCTAAATACTTTTTTTAAATTATTTTTTTTACAGTCTCATCAAACTCACTGTTCTAAATTTTAAATCCTCTTTAGCCATGGAGAATCAAAGCCTTCCTTATTTTCAGTTATTGCAGTAGTTGATTGATTTTTGAGCAAAGAACACAACTCATGATGTTTCAGCATGAAAAAGATCTCAAGAACACTAACATTAGGATGAGGCAAATTCCTAATACTGAACATAGTGATGACATAAAGAAACCAAAGGTAAAGGGACAACACAAAAGCACTGAATATCCTGTTCAGCTGTTTCTATCACCCAAGCACCTCAACATTCGTAACACAATAGAAATTTCCTTCCTTATGGTTTCTCAAATACACTCTGAGCAGATCAATGCTGCACAGCACCTCAGAGACACCACAGCACTCCAGGGGCACTTTAGCTCTGTAAGTGAGTGAGCAAAGGAGAAGAGATAAGAAGAAAGGGCTTTTTCAATCTGAAAAAATAGGGAATTTATTTTTAATTTCAAATTCTAATTTAATTACAGGCAATATAAAATATTAAGGACCAAATGTTTCCCTGACTTGCAGCCCACCTACTTGACAAGGCATTCCAAAATTCTGCAAGAATCTGGGGGGGGAGGAAGAAACTCCTTACTTCCTCCACAAAACTACAGGACAATACCAGAGCTGCTCCACAAACAGCTCTGGGGGTGTGCTGGACACAGCAAATTCCATTGCCATTGCTCCCCTCGAGCACCATTCTGCACACTGAGATCCTGACCTGCTCACTTTGGCACATGGAGAGGTTTCCAGAGAGACTTTCCATTCCTCTGGTGTAGGTTACAGGGGACAAATTTAATTTGCCCTTATATTTCATGCTACATTTATTTTAGCAGCAAGTTAAAATATGTACCAGTTAAACGTAAGTTTGATAATAAACTAGCTTATATTACATTTTAGTGCTAGATAGGACACATAAAATGATCAACAACTACTTTGGATGCATCTCTTTACCATCCTATTACAACAAATCTGAATGTTCTTCTACGTAAGTCTTCTTTCCTTTTACCCAATTCAGTCAATTTTTAACACGATCAGGGTTCAATAAAATAATTGTCCTTCCATGGTACCAGAGGTACAATCCACAAACCTGCATGGTAAAAAGAAGAGCTGTGGCTTAGTATCACTTTCACATTTACACTTCAGGCATTCATAAACCACATACACTTCATTCTCCATAAACCAGGAGAACTGCACATGTGATTTGCTCACTCTCTACAACTGCTCGTATCCACTAGGTGGTTATTTCCCTTTCACTCTGCCATCCTCTTCCACTTCCTGCCCAGAACTCAATTTGAGCAAAGAAACTGTCCTTTTGATCAAACCCAAACTGTGAGGCTCTTTTCAAAAAGAGCTGCCTGTTGCTTTTCAAGAAAGCCCAGTGCATTTTCAGGAATGGCTTAAGGAAGGAAATAGAGGCCAAATTCTGTGCTAGAAAATGCTCATACCCACCCTGCCCAGGGCTGCTCTTGGAGCTGAGCAGGCACAGCTGAGGGCAGAATTTGGCCTGAACTGTGAATTCAGAACTGGAAGCCAACATCAACTCAACACAGCCCACACAGGTCTTTGGACAGCAAAAAATGTTTGCTTAGGGAGGGAATTCTATCCCCAGCTCTAAGGGTAATTCCAGCTTCTTCAGCTAAGGACAGGGGAGAAAGTGAAGAGATGATGAGGCTGCAGGGCCTCTTTTGGGCTTCTATCAAAAGCACACAGATGTGATCATTAGGTTGAAGTAGATGCAGATTGATTTCTTGCCAGAATAGCATTTCTGAGTGGATGTTAGGTGTGCATGGAAATCATCACGTGAAATTTAGATTTGGACACTTCCAACCCATGGCAAAAGTAACCTCAGTGAAGCTATTCTGAGCACTGGAGTTTCCTCCTGCCTGTATGAATATTGCAATGCAGGGCTAGTGCCTCAAACACCCCTGGGAAAATATCACAGGGACAAGAATTCATGGGTTTATATAAAACTTAGACATGCAGAAGACTTTGGGGCTCTTAGATGCCTTATAATCCTCAATAGCAGTACTTTAAATACAAAATCCAGTTCTGGAAACCTACCATCTTTGGGGGAGGAGGGAGAAATCAAAGATAACTTCAAGCATCAGTCTCTTACACAGCAAAAAACTAAGGGCAGAATGGTCTTACTACTTCTACCTGGCTTTTAAAGGTGACAAGTTGAGCTTTTATAAATGCAGTTTATATCTCAGCAAGACAACCAATGTTTTACTCCCAACCATTAAAAGGGAGTAACACATCTGCTAAAACTCCAACACAATGGCTGGCTCTGCACTGCAACAGGAAATGTAACCCAATAGTCTCAGAACTTCCCCAAACCCCAGCCATTTCTTAATGTAAAAGGATTTGAAAATTCAGCTCACTGAAACATCTGTTAAGCTCTTGCTACTCTAACACATGATATTCTTTCTACTCTGTTACCTGCCAACAAAAATATTTGGGTCTATGTAAGACTATCACAAGTGTGTGATAATGGCACTCTGCTTCTAATTTTATATGCCATTGTACACTCAAAATCACCTGGGGGTGACACTAGATACCACACTCAGTGTAAGCTCGAAACTTACAATAAATATATTTCATTTTCATCTTGTATGTAAATAATGACAAATCAGATGGGTTCTGAATGACTAGCTTTAATTTAAAGAAAAAAAACTTAGTCAAAATTGTCTTGAATCAGGTTTTAAAGAGAGGGCTCCTTGTCTGGGCTGCCAAACCTCACTTCTCTCCACACAACCTTGTCACCAATCTCTCAATTCCAGCTATGGGACCAGCTCAGTTAAAACTACTTTAAATGCTGCTGCATCATGCTGCATTGTGCAATGCAGACATCCTTGGAAAACTCAGGAACGAGCAGCTCACCACCCTGGGACTGCAGCTGTAAAGCCTTGAGATCACTCCCAACATTCTGACCAAAACACTCATCTCAACTCCAGGGAGAGCTGCCACAGAAACACAGAAGGGAAGTCCAGGAAAAGATCCCAAACAAAGTCTATTCCAGGTTGATAACAGCACAATCCCTAAAAAAAGAAGCAACAGCAGCAGCAAATAATTTGCTCCATACAAACCTTAAAATAGACACTCTTGCACTGATGATGTTGAAAATTTCAGCTCAGCTTGTTTGCATACTCAGGAAGGGACACTTTTCTAGTTTCACTGGCAATTGAAACATTGGTAGAGTTCAGGGGAACACAACAATTCATATCAGAATATGAGATGTAAAACTGATGCTTAACCTCAGCCCATAGCCTCCATCATGACATTCAAATAACCTCAGCAAAATACAAACATGAAGGACTTAACAGAAATGACTTGGGTTCGACCAGAGTGCACTGTTATTCAGTGTTGATATCTTTGTGCTCTACTTTGGATACTCTTAGATGTACTACCCATTAATAGACACTATTTAAAAATTCTATCAATTGTTTTAAACAATCCAAAATTAACATCAGTGTTTTATTTTGTTCCTCAGAGGATAAAGATCCCCTGATAAATTAACACAAAAGGCTCCCTTTGTGAAAATATGTCAGAGTAAATAAAATGCACAATTCATAAACATCCACAGACTGGATCCCTTTCACGGAATTTTGATAACATTCACTTACACATTCTCAAGAGATCTTCAAGAATTTGGTTTATAAACAATCCCTAACACAGCAGAGGCATGGTTTTATAGGTCCTGGTCAAAAAAAATCATGTTGTTGAAAGATATTATTACTTGTCCCAAGGTGCCAGAACACTCACTTATCAATCTTGTGGACATAAATAGGTTTTGCATATGTACAGGCTGCAAACTGCAGGCAGAGGTTGGAGGTGTGAGGGCTCTCCTGACTGACACGTGGTAAAACACTGGAGTGTTTATCTTTTTGCTCCACAGCTCTTACTGAAGATCCAGTATTTATGTTTTATGGACACGTAATCAGAATTTTAAACACTCTGTTTTCCACACACATTATCCCAGTATAAATTAAGATTCTGCAGAGGTGTGGCTCTCTTCATTTCCCTGATTCATAGATGCAAACATTCAAAGGCAACTCCTCCCTGCTCCTCTTTTTGGGAGCACCCTTCCATGTCAGTGAAAAAGGAATAAGAAACAGTCCAGAAGGGTAAAGGAAGCCAATTCTCAATGAAGTAAATATCATCTTCTGCCTAAAAAATACTTTGGACTCATTATAAATAACCTGGCTCAGAGGTTCAAAGGATAAGAGTAATCCCTCCAAGTGCCAGAGGTGCTGCAAATTCTTATATAAGACTTGTAACATTGGCTATGGAAGAACTGCATAGTCTTTCATTATGTCATGGTTCCAGTCCAGCATCCAATGGAGACAAATGGAAAACACCCATTGTCTTCAGCACTTTGTAAGAATCAAGAAAATTGTTGGGTTGTTGTTTTTTTTTTAAATATGAATGAAGGTGCTTTTACCACTGAAAGCACTTTCCCTCACCCATTAATAATGTCTGTAGTATCTCTTCTAACTAGGGCATCTGTTTACATAAAAAATGCAGTCAACATATTCCACTTAAAAGCAAAAGCAATTTTTTTGATGTTTTACGTATCTTGAGCACAGAGACAACTCTAAACTATCCCATACCTAAGACATACGACGTCCTTAATCACAGTGAAAATCATATATTCAAACAAGGTCATGCACTCCATCTTAGAAGCTTCCTTAACAGAAGATTGACAAAGTAAATCTTAAATGGCTGAAGAATCCTCTTCTAGAGCACTGTCTTGGCACAATGTATGCCATTAAAATCATGTCCACGGTGATAAAAGGCAATCAAAGCAGATACACACATCTGGATTTTTACAACTTTTCTCCCCCAGTTTGAAAAAATGAAGATGCATAAAATAGTCTGAGGCATCCACTTACCAAGGATTTGGTGAAAGGTCGAGCCAAGGTAAACAGCAGAGTGTACACCCACCAGTTACGATGAAGGGAGGAATAAATCATATTTCCAGGATGGACTGCATTGGACGTCACCCCGTGGGGAGAGAGGCGTCGGTTCAGCTCGTTGGAGAACAGGAGATTACAAAGCTTGGAGCGGTTGTAGGCCAGCATAGCCCAGTATTCCTTCTTGGATGGAGAAAGCAGGCTGAAATCAAGCTTTCCAGAGGAGTCGTTAATTTCTGTAAATCTGAGAAACAGTAAACGTGCCTTAGATACTCCAGAGTTAATTTCACTCTCATTAAGAACAACATAAAATGTAGACAACAGAGTAGATCCTGGACAGAAGCAACATAAAACAGTTTATGTAGCAGCTGAGAGCATCTACTAGAAATTGCCTGAGACCCAAGGAAAAGTCCCATAAAATAAGGTAGTGAAATTATTGGATAATTAGCAAAAGCAAACGATAAACAAAAACAAGTCAAAAAACCACTTTGATGATTTAAAGACATTGTATGTAACTTAGAAATTATTTTATTTTAAATTAAATAAAAAGAAAAACAGATTTTGCCATAGAACCATAAAAGTATAATCAACTTGGAGGAAATAATGTAGGATAAAATAACTGTGCATTAGAAGCAAAAAAACCTAGCATCTTTTCATTTCCCATCCCCTGATCATTTCATCCAGTGCTCACTCACAGCACACTTGCATTTAAGTGTTCAAGTAACTATGGATGAGTCTCACTGCCTCTTAAGCTTTTTTTTAGATTAAAAATTGATGAATATAAAGGGGTTATAACCTTGGTAACTTGCCATCAATAGTCTTATATGTTTAAAAGATAAATGTAAACAAAGCCAAAATGAGTTCTGGCAGAGTATAATGTTTTTAAGTATACCCATGGCATGGCTGAACACAAATCAAAGTAACTAGTTGACGTTTTTTAATTGGGTCTGACAGAGTCATTAAACACCAGCTGTTCGTTATTAAAAAAAAAAAAAAAGGAAAGAAACAAAGTATTGAATGTTCTAAAGACATTTAGATGAAGAAAAGGAAATTTCCATAAAGCATTTCCCCTCTCGGTTCTTAAAATTTCATTTATTAATTTACTGGTATATCTTAATATTAGAAAATAATACTACATTTAGTTACAAATCTATGTTTCATTCAGAGGAGCTACTAAAAATAAAAAGGATTTAGCAAGCTCTTTTTAATACTCAGAGTTTTCAGAATCAGCTGGGGAGAACAGGGATAAACATAATTATAGTACACACTAGAAAAATGTTTTAAAATATCTTTACTAATTTTGCATCTCATGCCCAGAAATGAAGAGATCAGCTGGAATTTCTACATTCATTCTGTGAGCAGAATTATAATATGCTCAGAGAAAAGCAATACAGTATTTGAACTCAAGAGGAATCCAGGATGTTCTGTGTCTTGCAGAATCAGCCCTTCAATTTCAACAACAAAATTTCTCTTTCATAATTTTCAGTTAGATAAAATACATTTCTGAAATTAACAGGACTATTCTGGGAGGAATTTCCTATATTCATTCCTCAAGTAATCACTTCTGACACCAAAAATAATCTATAAATAAAACTCTTTGTGTGCACTGTGTAAAGGAAGCACGGTGGCGTATTTTGAGTCCATTCCTGCAAGTGTGCTTATGTGAGTCAATCTCATTGAATTCAGGGGAATAAGGGCTGTACAATCAAATTAACAACACAGAAATAAAGACAGAAGGAAAGTCAACCTACTTATTATTCTGATTTTAATATGATGTGCCTAAAGTACCCAAAAGCTTAATTTAAACAGAACTCATTTGTGCTGAATCCAGAGGAGTAACTAGAAATGAACGAAGAACCAGAGAGGCAAATAAATATTTTGCCTTGGAGCATCGCAGGATAGAATTTTCTGCAAACATGGGACTTTATTTTTCCCCTAACAGGGGGTCTTGACTCCAGCAAAAAGATCCAGTCAAAGTTTATGGAAGTAATTAGATACCAACACTTCTGTTTTACGACATGGTTTAAGGCTCAGAGTTCTCAAGTAGGTCAGAAAGAACGACTACCTAATAATACCTAACTAACTCCTGACATCAACTGCTTGCCATTAAACAGACTGGGGTGAGCAAAGCAAAGTCATTTGCAATGATCAGTTTAAGTGATAAGATAAGCTGTAAGACTTTAATTGGACTCCTTACAAAAAGGGAAATTTCCTGGTTGTGTTTATTATTTGATTCAAACCTAGACTGTTCCTTATTTCCTGATGGGCTTCTCTAAACCTTGGCTGATCTCACTGACTTAGCAACGAGCATTTTCAAAATGTTTTCGAAAACACAGATAAAGATGTCCAGAGATGGGAGCTCTGGCTAAAACAGCACTTAATGCAGCGAAAAACAAAGATGTCATTTAAAATACTCTCAGAGATACAAACTTACAAGGGGGAACAAGCAGCTGACAATTCAACATAATCTCCCATTAAATAACAGCTCATTTATACGTATCCCATTGTGCCCTCCACATCTGGCAAGTGATTGGAGTTGGCAGATTTATTTCCAGAGCTATCTCTCGCCTGCCCTGCAGTAGCTGCCCTCACTCCTAACAGGACTCTGCTACTTGCTTCCACAAACCTGGTGTGATTTGCAAAGATAAGGATGTCCAGATTTTGTTACCACCTAATTACTAGACATTTCATGTCTTTTAACAGTGGGGAGGATTATTACTGGCATTTTCTATTGCTTCCTTTCATTTCAGCCATCATAAATTTAAAATGGTAAAAGTAAATCTATCTGCAGTGTGTCATTTATACCATAAGCCCCTATGTTTGGAAGTGATAAAGGTTTCAGCCCGACCCTTGGCTGGTCTCTCTCTGCCAGGTCCCTGGGGTTACATTTTATGGAAACATGATTAAAAAAAATAAGCTTCATTCTGGGTCACTAAAACATTTCAGAAATATGAAGACGTGGGGGGAGAGAAAAAAAAAAAAAAAAAAAAAAAAGGCACTCACACATTCTTCCTTTTGGTTTGCTAGAGCTGCTACACAGGACCAAAAGTGAAATAGAAATCAACAGTTATGTTTAAAGCTGATGTTATAGGTCTAATCCTGCAGTCCCTGAATTAAATCAGACAGGAGTGAGTGGCTTGTGCCCAGCAAAATTCAGAACTGGGGCATTCATTTTGCACAAGGAACTTTATTTAAATCAAAACCATCTTTTCAGTTATTAACACAAAAAACACAAGCACATCTAAAATAAGGCAAACCTCATCAACATCTTTTTTTGCCAACTGTACTTTTGCTGGCAGTAGAAAAGATGAGCATCTAACATTTTAATTAAAAAATTCACAAAAAGAGGCATGGCCAGATTTGTAATGTGTATTAACTACACTACTTCCCATTTTACAATTATACAGCTAATGTCTGCATTGAATTCCCTAATTTCTCATTATAAAACAACTGGATTTCATCTAGCAGTTTTTAATTGCATTGTTTCTCCTGCTAAAATAACTGCACATTCTTCTTGCTAAGATGTTGAAGTTGTTGAATGACAAATCAATATAGGTCATGCCATTCAGATTTAATCAATTATTATTTCATCTCCTACAAAATCAATGAGTGGTCTGAAATGCGGCAAAAATCTGCATTCACACAAAGAATGATCAAAAAAACATCTACATACTGTTATAAAACTAGAACATGCTTTATCCAGCAACAGAGCCAAATCCAGAAACATCCACAAGCATTAGTAATGCTTCTATTTTTAAAAAGATTATTCCAAGGCAAATGCTTGAGAGCAAGGACCTTCATTTTCAGAAACTTTTGTGGTTCTGCCCAAAGTGTTTCACGCTCTGAGGATTAAAGATTGCAGCAAAATCAAAGGTAACATTCACCAACCTGTGGGACTCTGAGGACACCACCACCACCCTGGCAGGAGATGACTGGCACAAAACATCCTCCAGAAGACGGACAAGGTAGAAATGTCCCAGGTGGTTCACCTGGAAGGTGGACTCCAGGCCATCCTCTGTCAAGGACCAGGGAGCACCAAACACGGCAGCGTTGCAGATCAGGATGTGGAGAGGCCTGAAAACATCAAACCACACAAAGAAACCTCAGTTATATGGGTGCAAAGACAGTGTGAATGGGGTGCAGGTGTGAGGGTTTGGCTGCTTTCTGTGGGATGGAGCTGCCCAAGCTGGGAACAGCTGATTCCAGTTGGTTCCAGTGGCTCCACTCAGGGTCCAGCTGAGCCCCACGGTGACACACCTTGGGAGGAAGGGCACAGAATCAAAGGCAAAGGGTTTGTTAGTTTGAAAAAATAACCAAAAACCAGCACTATCACTTTGCACACAGCACTTTCCCCATTGCTAATTGGGAAACTGTCTCCATTGGGAGCATTAAGAAAAGAAACTTTTCCTGGGCAAGGAGCAACTCCTACTACTTTCTCATATGGGGGACATGAGACTTGCACAATTGGTAGGGGACAAATGATTAATAAAAAAAGACACAGTGCAACAAGGCACATGTGCACCTTTTATACTTCTGCAGTTTGGGAAGTATGCTGTTAAAAAATGCAAGACTGAGTTGGAAAAATGAAAACATTCTCCAGCAGCTGTAATCTTTGGTGGAAAATCTGCACACAATACATAGATCTTTGAGACAGAATCTTTCCTCACTGAACTCAGCTAAACCAGTTTAAATAGAAATGCCATGATAAAGGAACTTGAAATGAAAGAGTAAGATTCTACCAAACTAAGCTAGAAAAGAACCTAGGCTGGCACATACCTCTCTCATTCAAAAAACAGGTCCAGAAAACTTCAAATTCCTTGAGGTCTCCAGTGTAATCTCAGGATACTACACCTTGCAGCCTTCCCAACCTCCACAGCAAGATCAAGGACAAACGCCCTTCCTGTTCTTTCTTGTCTTTTCCCAAACATTATGAAACACAGCAAAGTCTCTCATCCTCGGACCTCAGATGGATCTGCATTTGCTAGATTGCATCATCTCTGAGGAAACCTTGGCACCAGCACTGTGTTCTTGTCCTTGAGTCAGAGCCTGACGCAGCAGAGCTCTGCAAACTCTACCTGAGCTGAGAACCTCAGGTCTGAGAGCCTGCAGCTGCCATCCCCTGGTAATTTTAATTTGGAAAAGTCACGCAAAATAATGACAGCCAAAAATTCCTGCACTAATCCTTGTGATGTCCCAACACCAGAATATTAGGATCTGTCACATTTGTTTAGCCCATTCCATCCTATTATGTCTTTACTGCAATCCCATGAGAAAAAATCAGCACTCAAACTCGAATTCTGAAGGTAATAAATGAAGCACAATTAGGAAAAATAACTGCTTGCCCTCTGTTCTTCTCTCAAGTACTTCCTCACAGTCCTGCACACAAAGGATGGCAGGAGACATGGACCCAGAACATTTCCCCACGACTGAAGGACATATATGCTGCACCTCTGAGCATCTGCAGCAGGAATTCTGGAAAATAATGTGAAACATGAAGCCCCAGGTTGTAAAAAAACCCTAGGTAATTATATTCCTTCAGGCATGCTTGAAAACACCAGATTTTGATAGCTCTGTTTTCAAAAAAAAAAAAAAAAAATTTCAGGGGGAATCAAACACACCTTAGCTGAATACTGAAAGAAATGCACAAGGATTGACATAAATAGCAGGCTGTATTTTCTTATTAAAATAAATTTTGACTTCCAGCACATTGGGAAGTTACTAGTGTAGTGTGTTTTAAAAAGCAATTAATTTCCTTTGCCAAGTTGGAAAATTTTAACCAAAACCTCCAGAAGCAGAGTGAAACATCTGTGCACTTTGAGAGGCTCAGTTTCTGAAGTGCTGGATTTCTGATGTGGCTGTTGGTCAGTGACAGCCATACACAGAATAGCTGCACACACAGAAGAAACTGAAGATAAAGGGGGATTGTCCCTATAAAGGCAAAGTTCTCTCTCTCTGTTCAAACCAAATGACAAAAAAAGCAGTTCTTTTTTTGATCTTTGCAGCCTCACTCAACACAGCACAAGCAGGATATTCACTGAGTTGTGCAGGATCATATTCTTTAGAAGGGAACTGATCTTTTGAGGCACTTTTTATCAGAATGATTTAAACCAGAGTTCATTTTGCCTGTTTTGAGAGGCATCTGCCAAGAGGAAAACAAAGCTGCTTGAAGCTTGAGAGGGCATGAAACTTAGGCTGATTCATCACCTCTTCTGAGACTTTCTGAAAAGCTCTAGCACAAATTAATTTACAGATTTGTACATCTGTTGGGAATAAAAGGAACAAGTTTATCCAACATGGATGCAATTTTTGGTATAAGAGCCTCCTGCATGAGAACTGCAGCACATGAATGCAGCAGCAATTCAAAAAATACTATCCCCATTCCCTCCAAAATAAATATGACACTTTTTAAAAGATTGTGATTCTATTTGGTTATTGTACTATGCACTATGAAGTAACAAATCACAGACAGAAAGGATTCACATATGAACCAAAACCATATTCCACCTATCCAAACTGTAGCATCCTTCATTATTAGTAATTGCACAATAACTACCAGAGGGGAAATATGCACTCCATACCTAAATCTGTCAGCTCAATTAATTAAAAAGAAGATTCTGGCATTATAAAACTATAAAATGTAGTAATTTTTTAATTGTTAGGTCATTTAATTGGATTTTATAAAGGAAATAAAATTATGCTTCAGTCCATTTTATGAGATTTGTATTTTTCAAAGCACATTTCTCATTTTTTTAAAGTAAAAGTAATTCAGATTCAAGCGACTGTAAAATTAACATTATTCACAACGTTCTACTAAAAATATCTGTGAAGAAATACAAAAATAAACACAGAAACATTTTAAACAATTATCATACTGAAAAGGTAGTATCAGCTTCCCTTTCAGAATTCATTTCTTTTTAATTAGCACTCATGGTTTTAAATGCTAAATAAAAGAGGATTTTTTTCTACAAAACTCCACAGAACAGAAACCTAAAAAGGGCTGCATGAACAGCCACTGATGTTGTGCTTCATTTCAGCTCAGCAAAAAGCCACCTCTCAGATTTGGATCCACATCCATTAAGCTATCGGTATCTCTCGTCAGCCTGCTAACAAAGGTCCAATTACTGAAAATTGTCATCTAAGTTTTTGTGACCTGGCCATTTGCACACCAGGAAATGAATGAGATTACCTGGGTAACAGCCACGGTGCAGTTATGAATTTCAGCCACAGATGACAGATTCTAATCTCAATGGTGCAGAGCTCTGTGTCACTGAACGTATCATTATGCAGGGACAAAATTTTTAAGGTAGGTGACAATTCACTCCACGCATCTGCCGCTGCAGCTTTGCTTTGTGACAGGAGTATTTTCAAGTGATAGCAGAACTATGACCTTGATTTCACAAGTTCATCAGAAGCATTACTGTGATCTACATGAGGCTTCCTCCTGAGCTCAAGGAAAAAAAATCCCCCCTCGGTTTAAAATAGTTTGTAATTCTACATCAAAGGCACAGCTAAGGCCAACAAAGAATGTCAGCAGCAAAGGAAATTTTCCATAGTGTTTACTCCTGCTATCGACAGGACCAAGTGCTCCCTCCAAACATGAGGTCCATTTGATATTTTTGGAAACACTATGGTTAAGACCCTGCAGAGTGTTATGAAAATTTGCCTCTGTGTTTCCTTTAAATGTCTTCAGGCAGTGACTTCCATCACACCAAGGGAGCCAAAGTGGGTACCAGCACCACTGAGGTGAGCACTGGGACCTGGAGGTGATCTGCTCCATTCTACCAGGTGGTCACTGCTCCTGATCCTTCCTGAGACTCAGCAACCCCAGAAAACCCTCACTGTGCTGGGAAGTGCAGCTACAAGTCAGTGGAAGTTAAAAAGCACGCAGAATTAGCCAGGACAATCTTAAATGTGAGTATCTGAGCTGAAATGCAGCTAATATTCTGTGCCTGTGGTACTTTACTAACCTTTGCACTGGGGAAGTCATTCAGATATCTCATGCTGTGCACAATTCACCATTAGAAGCAACTAAGCAATCCAACTCCTCTGGACTATTTGAAAATACAGCGAGTGAATACATTAGAGAGATACAGAAATTAAATTGTTGCTATAAATCAGTTAGTTATGGAATTTAATAATCAATTTGTTAGCACCTGATGTAAAACTATGATCTGTCAGCAGCCTCCCAAGCTGGCTGTGTGCAGCAGCAGATATTTCCAAGGGAATTAATTACTGATGATTTGCAAAGGTAAGAATAATATTTTTCAACAAATGTAGCCTGTGCACTAGGAGGTTAAACAAACACCACCAAAATGTCAACAGAGTTCTTGGCTTTGGTGTTCTCCCATTTCAAACGCAATGAAATAGTTAACCAGAGAGTATGCAAAGGGAATACTTTCAAATCTTCCCATGAAGCAGAATGTCACACCATCTGGGGCACTTCTCAAGTGATTTGAAAAGTTCACACTGTTTGGAATTACACAGAAATTCAACAGAAAAGGCCTCACCATATCCCCAAAGTCCCATAAGCAACTGTAGACCTCTGTCACGGCCAGTGAAGGAGGCAGAGCTGTGACTTCTCTTCCACAAAGAAGCAAAGGCAAAGCCCAGCAAACTTTTCCACCCCATAACCCTGAACACCCATGTTGCTTTCTCTGAAAGTTAGAAAGTTGTGCTTCTTTCTGCAAGGGAATGCTATCTATATACACTAAGGGAATATCCAACAGGCAAGGTAAGCTTATGGCTCTCCAGAAAATGGGTGAATTAAACAACCATCTCCAGAAATCACCCTCAGTTTTACAAGCAGTACTGACAGGAAACCAAGCAATGAGAAAATCACTAAGTCAGGGTTTAGGCAGCAGCAGGGAAACTCAGAACCGTGTATAAGCTAATACTGACACAGAAATACTTACATGTTTACTTGTTCAATGTAAAAGAAAAAAAAAAAACACTGCTTAACTTAATGAATTTTGGAAACAAATGTTTAATGTCTAACTTCCCTTTTTCGAAAAATATGAGCTGAAAGGTTAGCAAAAATACCCTCATTGCTAACTGCCAGCTGAGAGAAATGTGGATTTTTGTCAGACAGGCTTCATTTTAAGGCAAGCCACTAACAGGGGG
This sequence comes from Lichenostomus cassidix, assembly GCF_008360975.1. Lineage (NCBI taxonomy): Eukaryota > Metazoa > Chordata > Aves > Passeriformes > Meliphagidae > Lichenostomus > Lichenostomus cassidix. The sequence continues at coordinate 5,918,504 of NC_139492.1, forward strand.
CTTAGAGCCCTGATGGATGACCTCCTGCTAGAAGCAAGGAAAATTCTCTTCAATTCATCCGACTGGATTTCTTTGTGGGATTTGACACTGTTGATCAGCAAATACTTTTGCCCCACTTCTAAGAGATTAATGGGAGTGAACTGAAACTGTTCTGATTCTTCCTTCATGCCACATACATGGGAATTATTATGAGCAGCTGCTCCTGTGCCTTCCTAAAACATCATCTGCATATTGCCATATAGGCCAACCATCCCTCAACCATTATGCATTGTCTCTCTGAAATCTTCAGTGTTCAATTCCATAAATGTTTGCAGAAGGAACAGAGTTCCTTCCAAATCTCAACTGATACAGAACTAAACAGAAAACATCCATTAGTCATGGTTTTCCCTTTATTATTTTTTCTTACATATACAAAGAGGGGACAACAACTAAAATAACCCCACATCATCCTACACCTCCAGAAATTAGTAAGAGACAGCAGCAATGACAATATCCAGAATCTGGTAATTTTCATTCAGCAGCCCAGCTAAGGACACTTGCTACCTCAAAGTGGTGCATCTTTTCCAAAATCTGACAGCAAATCATTACTTACACATATGCACATGCAGTTACAAACAAGCATAAGCCAGACCTAAAGAAACATTCGTTTTTGCAATAACCATGCAATGATTTGTTGCTTTGGCATGTACTTCTACATGCCAGATTTCTAAATTGTAAATATACAAATTTCATTTGCACACATTAAGGACTTAGAACAAAAGAAAGCTCCAGCTCACCCCCCCCCAAAAAAAAAAACCAACTCAATTACTACTACTTTTATTACATATGTGTGATATTTTCAATTGGAAACAGGTAAACTCCTAAGTTATGGTGAAGTAATATGGCCTTTACTTTAAAAAAAAAATATTCTGAGGCAAAAGGCATTTCCACAGTGTAGCAGATGAAAGGAAAGGTGATCTGATGAAAACATCAGGATCTCAGCTTCCAGGAAAAGGGGGAAGGGCCTAGCTTCAGAAATTTTTAATTTTTAATTTATAAAATACTAGAAATAGTTTTTGGATCCACATGACTTGACACATGCTACCACAAAGGGGTAATTGTGTACGAGAGCTTAAAAACAGAAGAAAGAAGAAAAACTATTTATGCAGAAAACCAATCCCTAGGCTTTAATAAGGCACAGCATCACCAAAAAGAGAAAAAAACTTTTTCCCTAATATTATTATGTATGTTTCAAATGTAGTCAGCCTTTGATCTTATTTAAATTTAAGATATGTGCTGTCTGCAACAGTAACTTCTGATCTATGCATGTTTCAATACTTAATTCAATGTGGATATTTTTTGATATCTCAAAATGCACAATGTTGTCCAGAAGTCTGTGCCTCGGTGGCACTGTCAGGATGCCAACTGTACTCCAAGTTGAGAAGACAAATGTAAAATCTCAGCTGTCACTAGTTTTAATTCTACAAATGGCAAAGGGTTAACAGGGTTGCACAGTGCTATAAAATATGTTCAGGTTTGGAAAGACAATAAGCAGTGGCAACAATCATCTCTGATTGAGCTACATCAGCTACAGAACCATTAAATATATTGGCATAATGGCAACACTGGCAATTCATCTAAATCATATATTCATTTTTTCCAGATCTTTTAAGCTACATGTGCAACAATTTGCTAAGCAAATCCCATTTTTACATATGTATTTACAGATATGCACATGTACAGGTGTTTATCACACAGTATCTATGATTTAATTGTGGTTCAATTAGAATTAAAAATAACATACCTGCAATATGTCAGTTATAATATATGAAAATGCAGAAAAATCACATTCTGGATTGAATTTTCAGCAGGCTCAGGAATCTTAATTGCACCTGCAAGGTTCCAGCACATTTCTGCTTGCAGCATGAAAAATGAATGCAGTTACAGTTTGGGGCCTCAGCTAAGGAGGCCAGCAGAAAACCTGGAAAACTCCATTTTGGGTCTGCTTAGGAAAATAAGAAGAGACTGAAGTTCCAAATGGAGAATCATAATTCATAACTGCTGTCTTTTCCATATTTCTACACACATCATTAGTGAATAAACTGTTAGCATATGCCAATTCTTACCACAAAAAAAATCCTATTTTAAAGTATAGAAAAGTAAATGCAGTGAAGATCTACATCTGGAAGTCCTGCATAATTGTGAATTGCTGCTACCAATTCAGAAAATTCTAAGCAGTGGCTATTGGCAAACATTGTTTCGTATCTTTGAAGTAATTCAAGATTTTTCAGGATGATTTCAGATTTATTTTTTTTCCTCAAACATTGAGAACATTAAATTAAAGTCTTACTGTTTGGCAGAAGATAACTTTAATTCAAACCAAGTGGCACTATGCACCACTGAAAACTAAAAATGCACATGAAATTTCATCTGTAACTTTACTGCTCTCTCAGTGTTTTGATCATGAAAATGTTCTTATGATGAGGACCAGGCAATTGCCATGATACCATGGCTGTAAATATTAACAGGTTTTATCTTGGAAGTTTTAGAACTGAAACATCAGTGCTGTCCCCCAGTTAAAGTGTGCAGGTTTCAGTCAAGTGTGTCATGATTAAGCTGAGAAATAAATACCTAAGTGCCACATCTACAAATCTGTACTTCTACACAAACACCAGTTCACCTCAACTATCCAACACTGGCCCTAAATTTCAATGCCACATTCCATGCAATCACAGGATGGCAGTCATTTTACCTATAATTCCTCACATTGTGCCCACTCAATGAATAGCAGATTCAATGCAGTGTTTCTTAGTTCCAAAACTCTAATATGAAGGATTGGTTGGTCTGCCTCTGCCAGCTGCACAAAAATCAGCTCATGCCAAATCCATCTTAGCCCAGAACATTATTATAAACAGATCATTTATCTGACTTTCCATAACAGAGACATTCAATGACCTGGCTGAGCTGCAAACCAGCAGAGAGGAAAGACTTGATACATATTAAAGAAGAAACTTGAAAAAATTCAGCCTTTTAGGTGAGATCTCTTTTCCCATTCTCATCCTAACCCTAGCACTGTCCTCACAAAGAAGCAGATGGAAGTTCATTCATTCCTGGTGGAAAGATCCAATGGGGAATGTACCTGCGGAAAACAAGCCAGAAATACTAAATACTAAAAGATATTTGGCTTTCTCAAAAAAATTTTGTGCTAAAAATCTTTGAGCCCTATTTTTTATTGGACATCCATTTTAAATATTAGTCACCCTCTGTTCAGGCTGTGCAACAATGAAGTAAGAGGCAAATCAAACATTAAACAGCAATATTGGTTTTTTCTGTCTTGTACCAAAGCTGACTTTGGGAGATCCAACTAAGTTAGGTTTTCAGTTTATTTTGCCCACAGAATCCTTCTAACTGTGAGAGCAAAAAAAACCCAAAAACTGGAGGGCACTGTCCTGCTCATAAAGGAAGTTTGAGTGCTGCAATCAGAGAACTGCAGGATCTAAAATAATCTGCAAAACCCTTCTGCCCAAAGCTTAATATGAAACTGTATGGATAAAAAAGTCTCAGAAAGAAAAACAGCTGTATGAACTCCAGAGTACAGATAATGCAAACAAAAAAATCATTATTTTTTTCTACAAGGATGAAGGATTTTCTGGAATATATTTATAGGAATATGGCATAATTTACCAGTGTTTATATATTCAGAGCTCAGATTTTATCTGTGGACAAGTCTGCAACACCTAACAAATCCAAATAGGAATAAAAGATTTCCACCCAATCTCAGAAGCATGATAACTTACAGATGAATCATCTGACTTTTACTTTCAAACAAGGAAGGTTTCTTAGCTTTAGAGTACTATTCCAACTCATATTAAGTATTTCTTTTCAGAGTAACTCTTGCCTCCCGCTCATTATTTATGTTTTTCTCAAGGCTCCCTCTGTTGCATCATTTGTTTTCTGTATGCAACCAGCCCCGTTAAACTCCTGCTGAGCAGAGGATGACATTTCTTCATTCTCCACATAGTTTCTACAATCTCTCAGATTCCCAAGCACATTCAAGAACGATTTTTTCCCTCTACAACTTATTTGATTAAGGCAGGAGATTGACAATTTCAGCAATTTCCCCTGTGCTCTCTGCAATCCAAGCACCCTCAACTTCCCCAGCTGCAAGAGGGTTTGATGTTTTCACTCAGTAAAATTTAGGGATCCTTTTTCTGAAGGAGTTCCATTTTAGTTTTCTCACCCAGGAGGAGATCTGTGAAATGCTGTCCTTGAAGGCTATTTTCCAATTGCTGTCAACCAGGCAAGCACAGACTCCCAGGTTGTGATGTCACAGATGTCACCCTCACATCTGCTGACAAAAATAGCACCTAGAGCCACAAAGTGTGCCAGAAAAGCAGAATTTCAGGAGGCATGCCTATCTATTATCTATTTTATAAATTTTCAGTTATTAGGTCATGTGTCACCAAGACCAACAAATACCAATGTCCCAGAAACCAATAATGGACTGGAGAAACTAAACAGAGAATATCACTACTTGCAGAGAGAAGCTTAAGATGTTCACCACTGAATACTAAAGGCTTCTTAAGTACTGTAAGAAATAAAATACAGGTTTTTATTAAAATGTGGGCATTCATACAAAATTTCTCCTTGACATTTTAGAAGTATTGTAATTTTTCCCTGAAACCAAGGTCTATACAAGTCAGATCTCAAATGATAATAGTTTTGTTTGGAAGGAAAAAAAACCACCCAAACACTTTATTTGCTTTTTCTCCTACCTTATTGTGGAGAAATTCATGAGAGAGTTTGTAAGAAAGGAAACTCTCTGCTCTTAACTACTTCCTGCTCTCATTAACAGCAGTGACAAAGCCCTTATGGGAAAGGGGGAGACTCCATCACACTGTGCTCCTCCTGCAGGGATATCGACCCCTTCTCAGAAAGTTTGGCTGCCAACTGACAAGACTGGCCAGAGCATCAAGAACAAGGCTCATTCTCTCACTGGAACCTGTGAGATTCCTTCCAATTGCTCATAAAGCCACCAGTGCCATGGAATCCCTGAGGTGACAAAAGCCACCAACAAACAAACCAACGAGGAGACAAAGGTTGTTAGTGCTCATTAGAGCTGGAAAACACATCAGCTCACCAGTGCAGCAATAAGATCCCTCTGCCACATAATTGCTTTTCCAACCTTATCCAGACATGGTTAAATCATAAAAAATCAGAGGTCAGAAAGACCTGGTAGGTCTTCCAGTCCATCCTCCTGCCTGTGCAGATGATTGTGAGGTAACTCTTCTGTATCTGTGTCAGATAAAAGATCCACTGCTACAGGCAGTGTGTGGGGTCTGGTTTACATCCAGCCCCAGACTTTAAACAAAATAGAACTGGAAATTCATCTTGGTCAAAACCCCACAAGTCTCAGACCAGATACAGAACTTAAGACTTTCACATAATGCTTGGACTAGTCCTGCCAGACACAGGCACATATTTAAGACAAAAATACCTGAAGGCAAGGCAGAAGCTTTAGATGCTGTCTATTACTGAATGTTTTTCCAAATAAAATGAGAGTGAAACATTTGCAAAACATGTCCATCACTGACAATGTAGCTTAACAGACCTACACTGGTAAAACAGGGTATGCCAAGAAAAACAAAACAGCTTTTACTGATTCTAGATCTTCTCATTTCCTTAGTTCTCTGGCAAAATTTATTTAAGCATGTTCACTTTCAAGGATTTATAAACATGCATACCGAATAGCTAGATGACCATGGTATGATCTACAACACACAAATCAGGTTAAGAGCCGCATTTGGAAGAAAGGTGGTTTTGACTTTCCATTCCACCATACACTTAAAGAAATGGAGCATATTAAGAGCATGAAGGTTCTAAATTAAAACACTTACTGCTCTCAGAAAACCAAGTGAGTACTAAAGCAGCAATACTGCAAGGATTTGTCTTTCAAGAAATTTTAATACATGAAGATGACATGATAAGAAAATATTGATACTAAGGATTTTGGCAGTAAAGGAACTTCTGTTAGAAGTCAGTTTTGACAATTCTTTGAATCTAAAAGACCTATAAGTACGAAAATGTCATCTGCCTATCCATGTGAGATTTAGCTTTGGCAGTGTTTCAAAAGTGAAAAAAAACTCTTTGTTACATATTTTCTCTACGACAATGTATTTTCAAAGCTGTCTAAGAGGTCATATTCTCTCGAGAAGAACAGTAAGATGCATATCAGTTACAGAAATATTTGCAGAGAAAAAGCTAAGTTTGAATACTCACAACAATCAATGGGTCAAACTGGATAAAAGCACAAAGTGTGGAATTTATTGTCAAGAGTTGGAACTTAAAAGCTTTCAAATAATTTCTTCAATTCAGAGATTCATTGCTCTGTTCAAGCTAAATTAAACAAACCATTTGGAAGCTAACCTGGTTATCTCCATATAAATTTGTCTACTGTTAAGTGATGTCATTATCACAACCTCTCAACCTCTCCCCTTTTTCCCTTTTTTTTTTATTATGGATTATTCCAAATACAGGTCTGGAAAATGGAGCTGTCTAGCTCATAGGGCTGTATTTGTTAAAGCTTTAAAAATAAAAAGGAGAGAGAGAAGGTTAGAAAAGAAAGTAAGAAAAGCAGTGCACTAATTGTTCATCCCTGACCTCTTCCAAATCACTGCAAACTGTTAAAAGTTGCTTGAGCTGTTTTTATGCAATTCAGCTCTGGCCTTTTTCAATAGCCACAGGGTAAAAAAGCCCTTTAAATCTGGGGCTACACATCAAATAATAGGAGATGTGTATTTTTTTTTTTAAGCATGAAAACAAATGATCTTTAATTTACACTGAAAAAAATTCCTGTGAAAAGATTATTCACTAACTGCAGTTGGTGATCCGTCCAACTATGGTGATTCTGCCAACTGTGCTCAGCTGATAAAGACATTAAAATAACAAGGAATTATTACATATGATTTTCTGAGTACTTACAGATTCTTGGATTTGAATGCTTCAGCAAAGTGCTGCACACTCTGAAGAGAAGCAAGGTCTAAGGTCATTGCTTCTACCTTGGCTTTATGCTGGAACAAGAGAAAATATAAAAAAAGATAAATAACAGCAAGTTCAGTTCGCAGTATCATGTTACAGTAAATGTGTTATGAAACTTGTCTGATTCCCTTGTTTAACATTATAACCCCAAAGTGAATACAAATCATCAAAAGGGATGGATGAGCTCAACATTTAGTGCCAAAAGTAGCATTTGTGATTTGGTGGTTCTGCTGGAAACATACACTATGTAATGCACAGCTTTATATAAAGCAATGAATCGACTCAAGGCAGTGTTAAGGTCAATAGGTATCTTTTTGCTTTGATTTTGATGGTGAAACTTATGTAACTCATGTAAAAAAAGTAGAGTAAGTGCTATTCTCAATACATGCTATTTTTTACATTCCATACCAATAGGAAAAATAAACAGTAAATACTCTATAAAAAAAACTAACTTGAGACTGCCACATATTAATCCAAAACAATCTATTTTTCATAGCAGGTGATACAAAAGACAGTACAAAATACAGAAAATATAGATCTGTCTGCACAGTTTTTTATACAATGAGAGTTTACCAGTGGATAATATAAATGCACTTACTGTGAGGGTGGGGAGGCACAGGGTGCCCAGAGAGGTTGGGGACTCCCCATCCCTGGAAGTGTCTAAGGCCAGGCTGGATGGGATTTTGAGTAATTTGGGATAGTGGAAGGTGTCCCCTGCCCATGGCAGGGGAGGTGGAACAGGATGGGCTTTAAGGTCCAACCCAAACCATTCTATGATTCTGTTTTCAAAAGAAATTCTGTATATACTTAAATCCAACTTTTCAGCTAGAAGAGGACATGCTATAGAAAACAACAGGTTAACCTGGACGTTAAGTTAACCTGAGGCATCACCAAACCAACACTTTGCAACATTTTCAGTTTTAAGGTCCCTATTTCCAGTTATTTTGAAACACTTTAACTCAGAATAAAATGAATCAAAACCCTGTTTTCATCACAACACTTAAATCATCACAGAACCAAGCAGCTGGGGGTTGCAGCAGGGATCTGCTGGGATTACAAGGCTCTACCATGAGCATTGCTGGAGGAACGAAAGGAAAGCAGCACAAGTGAGCACAGAAGGAAGCCAGAAGAGTCTCCCATTGTCCCCCAAGCTCAAGGGATCCATCTGATCTCCCTGTTTCATTACATCTGGCTCTTTTCTCCCTACATCTGTTTTCTATTTTGCTAGTACCCATTCTGCCTGCTACAACTACCTTACAGGTTTGGCTTAAACAGACTATCCCTCCATTGCTTTTTTTCCCACTCCAGCCAGACTTATCAGGACAGCAAAATAAACACAACTAAAATTTCAACAGGTTCAGTCTCCATAGGAAGTATCAATTGATGGAGTTGGAAAATGCTAAACCAAACTTTGCTACAAAGAGATTTTTTTACCCTCACAAGATGCACATCATTCTGGAATTCATTTTGCCCCACTGGGTAAATATTTTCTTCTGTTTGATGGTCAGAGACTTGAGAAAGATGATGCTGCCTTGCATTATGCAATAGAACTCCAGACAACTTCTCTTCAGCCGTGCAGTTCAAAGCTGTTTACTCACTACAGAAATAGTGCATAGCTGGGTTTACTTTGCTTTCCTCAGTTGAAACATCCTCCTGTCTCTCCCCAGGGTAAAAGGACAAGAATGCTACAAATACAGGAACATAATAAATATAATAATCAAGTAGTTCAACAGACTACACCACAAGCTGTCACCTACTGTCCTCTTGGGGACAAAGATTAAAGTCCACAAGGTATCACTCAGGTAATGCTTTTCCTCTTGGTGTCACACATTAGGCTTCTGCTACTGATTCCAAGAATAGAAAAGAGGTGTCTGTACTTCAAGTGCAAAAGAAAAAAAAAAGTTTGAAGCCACAAAAATACTTTCTGATATAGAAGTTAATCAGATTCAGATTGGCCTGGATTTAGGAATTAATATATTGAAAACATTAAAATCAGAATTTTAAAAATCATAATATATTTTTTCAACTTTCTCCCTGTTTTTGCTTTTTAAAACCCTGATGATTACATATTTCCCTCATATGCACAGAAGGCACATACTGAGCACAGACACACCCATTTTCCCTGTTTTACTCACAGGAAAACCTGCTGCATGTGACATCCAAAGCACTCAGCACCTGCCACCTCAGCTTCTGAAGGCAATCAAGAAGCCAAGCATGAGTGTTTTCTCCAAGCAAAACTAGGGAAGAAATCAGTTTAATTTCTTAAACTTAAGAAAGTTCCCCAACTTTTGCATTTCAGATTCTCCCTTGTCAAGTGAGATTCCAGCACCTCTCACCCCACAGAGGTGTTCTGTAGATTACCAATTCCTACTGCAGTTTGAGGCTGTGAAATGCTAAACCATTAGTATCAACTCCTTTTAATTCCAAATTTCCCCACTGTTACTTCTGCATCACAATATCTTTTTTAAAAACGTGTGATTGAGGCAATATACTTGCAAGGTATATTCTTAATAATGTAAGAATATCTCCATTAAATGACAAGTAGAAGGTTTTATGTTTGTTTTCTTACAGTATTTTAGAATTACCTCTGTTATAATGTTTTCCCTCTTTCCCTAGAAGCCTAGGTGTCACATATTGTGATATGTATACAGAAGCATGGGGGTTTTCAATAAAAAATAAAACTAAAAATCATTTTTGCTAAAAGGCATCTTAACTGTAATTGTTCTCTGCAGTCAGAACTGATTGTTAACGGTATGCTGCAAATCCTGATCTAATGTGTCATAATTGTATTATGCTGATGTCTCTCACTATTTCACTTCACATGTTTTCAGTACTGAATTATGCCTCATTTTATGTTGTGAAATCTTAAATGAGACTTGCCACTTTCCCAAATACAGGAGACAGTCTTTAAACTGCCATCATCAAATCAATACATTGAGGCAGGAAACTCCAGAATTTTGAAAACTAAATTGACAAAAGAAATTAATGTTCCCTCTACTACTTTATTTTCAATTACATCATTTAAGGAGAAAGTAGATAATAAAATGAGTGTAGAATAATTTAAAGAGCTCGCTCCTAAATCACAGGATCATAACTATGTGGTGCCACTGAAAGCCTGTGCTAAATGCAGTGGTGCCCTTGCTGCAGCTGCCCAGGACAAGTGTCCCAAAAACCAAAACCATCTTCAGCACTCAACCCAGACCAGCTTGGCAAAGAGGCCAAAGGAGAGCAGACACAACAGGTGGACACAATTCTGCTGTCTGCAGAACCCTGTGAAATCAAGGTCAGCCAGAACCAACTGAGAGTTTTGTGTTTGGGGTGGGGATATTTGTATTTCATGGAGCCCAAAAAGCAGTTCAAGGCTAACAATGTCTGGGCACCAACACGGTGCCTTTTAAGAAACAGCCAAAGGCAGATCAACCTCCAGTTCCAAGCAAGTTCTCTTCTAAACCCAACACAGTAACACTTGGAAAAGTGCAAAGAAAAAAATTTACCTTGTGTTTCATGCTTCACACGCAGTTCTAAAAGCCTTCTATCAATATTTCCAGGAAAGTTTCATTACTCTACACAACCCCAGAAAACAGCTTGTTCAGTTTTGTATGTGAGCTGCTCCCCATTGGAGCAAAAATATTAAAAATGCTTAAGTGCAATTGGCTATACTTTGCACTCATGCTAGAAAAATGCTTATTGAGCCAGAAAGTAACAGGAAAGTGAAAACCCCCAGAAAGCCAGCTATTTCACTATATGCAATGTATTCACTTTACAGCTTAAAAATTGTTTAAGAATGAACACTGCATGGTAGAGTAGTTTGGCAGTAAACATGATTGTGCATTTGTGTCTTGGTATTGAAGAAGGAGCCTTTTTTCATAGTGAATTTTTCATTCAAATGTAAGTGATGATTTACGTTAAATATAGGTAAAGCATAGCTACATTTTCCTGAAGGATTGCAAGGAAGTGAAGAGCAGTACAATAAGTTGAAGCATAAAAGCTTTCTCTGTCATAATATTTATTATAATGGCATATAAAATAGCTGAAATAAATAATAGATGACTAAAAGTAAATTCATATGATAAAGAATCTTTCAGCAGACACCATTACTTCTGACTGCTCCAGTTTCATACAGAGTTGAAGAGTCTTAATAAATATGCTGTAGCCCCTGTATCTCATGTAAGTACAAGTCATTTTGGAAGGGCCTACTTAAAATGTGCCAGAGTGGACACTACATAATTTACTGTATAATTTTACTCTCAGAAAATAGTGTGTGTACATCTTCAATATTTAAAAGTCCTTAACTCGAAGCTGAATACTTAGCATAACAACAGAAATATCTGACTTTGAGGAACTGAGAGTACAATCAATTGGTAAAAAGAGGTTTAATTTAATGCAGAAAAATCTTCATGACAACATCTTGGAATGCAGATGGTTCTGATGTGCTGTCTGAGAAAGAAAATCTTCAGGAAAAAAAGAATATTACATCAAAGCTGAAGAAAAATCTGCGGAATTATCTGAAAATAGGTAAACAAATAACCAAATCTCAGCATATGACAAGAAATGCCCATATAAACTCATATTTCCACGTTGAGGATGGAGCAGGGGATGTTTTAGAAGCACACCTGACAATTTGACACATGGCTTATGACAGTCAGTAGCCAATGCCATGCACTATTTATGGGGCTACCTAATGGGGAAAAAGGCTTTCACTCAGGATTAGGACTGCAAGTATTATTGTCCCTAATGTAGTCAACATTTGGTACTTCATGCAAAACTGAATTTATGCAATGGCAGCTTCAGTGCCTGTGTGCTTGGAATGCTCTGCAGCTCCTGCCCCTGAAGCTGATGGGGATGGATGCATCCCAGAGCCTTAAGAGCAATGCAGCACCTGTGGGAGATGCTTAATAATGTGTTCTTCTGCTACCTTTGATATACCTTCATAAAAATCATTAGAAGACCTTGTAGTGGAACATTTTAACACTCATTTTTCTGGTTTCCCCCCCAGCTCCAGTACCCAATATCAGCAGTATTTCCACTTCCAAATTTCCACTAACTTTATGCAAGACAACACAAACCAATTTCCTAAATATTACTCATTTAATTAACCTGTTTATGTACAAGGAAATAGCTGGGACTAACTTGATTCTTCATAAAAATCAGAGATGAAAAGGATTTCCTTTCTTTCCTTAGAAAAAAAAAATTTATTCAGCAATACTTCGTTTCACTATTTCCTGATGTGTCTGTTTTACCTGTATTTTGGCTGCAATTTAGTGGTGTAAATTTTTCCATTATTCTTCTTGCTCAATCCTGTCAAACATATTGTGACACTGTGTGTGAGCTCTCGCAAAACCTTAATTTGTAAAGCCTGGTTCCTCCTGCTTAAGGAACTAGACCTTCCTGATCTTCACAAAAATGGAATTCCTGCAGGGGCTGCCTCCATCCAAGTCAAGTGAACAGCACACAGAGCAAGATTTCATGGCTAGTGTGAGCCTGCAAACTCAGATTACTGATCACCCTTGGACCAACATGTTATCACAAAGAATTAATTACTAGTTCCATTGTTGTCTTTGTCTCTCTCCCTTCTCCAGAACAATTCTGCACGTTTGGCAGAGAACAGTGTTTATCTTTCTGGCATCATCTACATCTCAGAGGCCTCTTCAGAAAAACCTGAAGCCCTTGAGCTGTTGAAGGATTGTCCTGCAAATGAATTTCTAAAATTTGCAATTGTCTCCACACACAATAACCTTGAACAAACACCTGGACTGGAGATACAAAGTTGGGCTGAGCTGGGTTAAAAAAGCAACAGAGGAGAAGTCTGGAATTTCCCTTAGATAGAGATTGAATGTAAAGGCAACAAATGAGCCACTGAAATTCTGAAGGTGAGAGATGTGGAAAAGGGATAAAAACTACCTGATACAGAGCAGTTTGGTTTCTGAGGATGCCATACACCACCCTGGCATTTGTTCCTCACATTTCAACAAATCACTATTCACCGCAATATTTTTCTTTCTTCCAAATATTTAATTTACCTATAATTTATAATCCATGTCACAAATACAAAAATGAGACTCAAGTCTCCAGGTGTAGTTTGTATATTTGACTTATCATGCAATCACCATTTTAAATTTCCCAATAGTTTTAAAACTGTATCTCTTATCTATTAGCAAATATCTACACATAAAAAGAAATGCAAAATACACTCACTCATTTCTTTGTGGTTGCTTCATTTTTCAGATTTTAATATCCTTTTTTAATAAATCTTCTGTAATAAATACCACTTACCACTACAATAAGCAATAATGTTATTTCATAATCTTTACATTAGTTAACTCTTAGATCAGTATCTCTGTAAATTTGGCCTTTCATATTCTCTGAAGATAATTATAAAGGAAGAAAGGGAAAACATCTGCATTTCTTTATTAAATTGATATCTTCAGTGAAGTAAACTATGCCCCAGCAATCCTAAATCATGCTTAGAAAGAGCAAAAGAAATCATTCTTTTAAAGAGATTTTAAAAATTATTTATTCCTTAACAAGAGAGAACAAAAACATACAAAAACTGCTGGACTGTAATTTCAGAATACTTCAGTTAGTAGGCTCCAAATGCCCTGATTTTTCATGGATTCACATGGTCCCATTGCACGCAGTACACATTTGCTTGAATAACAAGAAATTACATGTATTTTTTTTTAAATCTGCAGTATATTTTGGCTTTAGGAATTTGTTTAGCTCTTAATGCACATGAACTGTGGGTATTTCCTTGGGAGCCTACTTTTAGCTGGATTTTTTTTTTCCTTCCCTAGATATAGATCACTTCTCTCCGTCTCCAAACGCCCATTCCTGTAAAGCTCATTTGAATTTATCTTGGGGGATCTCAAATAATCTTGGCAATATATTATATCGTGTGTATGGTTTACTATTCTAATAAACATATCTCCTTGTTTAGAGAATGATCAAGGGAGCCTGGGAACATGTAACAGAATCTCAGCTGTGGAGAGCCTCCTATTCAGATGCTTTCAATTCCTTTCATTCTGCAAGATTCGAAGTGATAGCAGAATGGGTTTTCAAAGAGAGCAACAAGGCAAACAGCATTGGGATAATTTGGAAGCTACAGACCTTTTTTCCTTTTAAAAACTCCCTCTATGTGAAGTTTTTAAGATTAAATAAAGGCAGGTGATGGGTTGCTGAGAAGGAAGCAATGGAGGAGGCAACAGGGTAATGGATTTGTTGGAAACGGCAGGGGCTGGGTGAAAAAAGAGAATTTCTAAATGGACTAAACCAGCAACATCCCTAGTGCAATACATTATTACAGTTGTTCATTACCCATAAAATTAAAGACATGTTATGTGCACAACTCTACACACACTGCTGTGCAAAAGCTACAGCAGGATTTCACAAGCACTGCTTGCAGAGGGAAGGCAGAGCAGCATCCCCACTCCAGATGACAAACAAGACGAGAAAAGCATGATGGTCAAAAGGGCAACAATGTTTAAGTAAATACAAAATGAACCCTTTTTCCCTGTTCTCTCATGATCCATAACCATAAGCTATGTTGTTGCCTGAAAGTGCAGACATGCACTGTGCAGTGCATTAATCCTTCAAACACTAACAGATGCTGGCAGGGATTTAGGCTGGAATGTATTTACAAAGTGACAAATTATGTTCCGTATTATACAGAGAGAGAAAGAGCACCCACAAATAGGCTGATAAATGTCAGCTGCAGTCACGACAAACGGTTTATTTTTATTATACTGTAACCACAAATGTTTTTTGCAGGGAGGCCCAAAGATTTATTTGTTGCAGGAAAAAACAAGATTATATATGACACAAAGTAATAACTGTGAGATCACTGATGTTCTGGGCAGCTTGCCCTCCTGGAAGCTGCGTTCAGATTGAAAAATGTTGCTTAAAAATGGTATGTTATATGACACAAAATAAGTAGTTCATAAATCTGTATTGAAACAACAATAACTAATAATTAAAGATAATTCTCAGGACGTGGTTCCTACAAGGTAGAAAGGAAAGCATACTCTTCCCTTTAGTGGGACGTTGGAAATGAACAATATTAACAACAACATTAAAATAAATCGGATGAAATTGTTTCAGATTAAGAACAAAGTGCTGTAATTGCGAGGTGGGAGCAGCGCACATGTTCCCTGTGGTCAGAGCAGTGGAACAACTCGCACAGCACAATTAATTGGCAGCAGAGTGACGTCTGCAGGTTTACAAATGCATTGCAGCTATTAGGGAGGATGGCAAAGCTTGCCAAGAGATTTAAGGTACAGTTCTGTCCCCCAGCTCTTAATATTGGGAAAATAAAAATATCAATATGGTTAAAAGTTATCGCTTCTGTATTCTTGAATAATTTCAGGATGCTTCAACCTAAGTAGAAATAAATACATGTGACAAAGAAATGAAAGAACTGAGTAATTAGCTATTTAAGGCATTTTAATTGCCAGTTCAGGGTTACAATCTCCTAGATTTAAACAATATAACATTGATAACTTCCAGAACAGTATCCTCAAAAAAATAAACACATACACAAACTCTTTTGTTTCCCCAGCTGTTCACATTCCCAAGCTAAGAGATGCATTGAAAATGCTCACATTGATATGTATGTAATTTTAGAAAGTGAAATAAAAGGGCTGAATCACATTAGTAAAGATTTCTTGTACAAGGGTTGGCAGGATCAGCTTCTTAATATACACTCAATATACACAATATAGACTTGAACAAAAATATGAGGTCTTTCTGCATGCACATGAAAATACCAACTGTATCTGAACAGTACCAGAATATGGAAATTTGCCTTTCTGCCACCTGATTTGTGATCAGAAAAGGAGGAAGCTTTTCTCTATTCTCTTTCTAAAGAAATATGGCGTGAAAAAGAAAATAGGAGCAAAATAAACACTGAGGCCGAAATTAAATTTGTGTGAAAACGTGGCCCATCTCGGGAATCACTGATATAAAACCAAACACATCATTTACATGTGTAAGGTAATTCCAAGGTTGTCTGAAAAGCTGGTATCAAAGTCCAGACCTTGTATTTCACAGATGCTCAATGGGGTCAGAAGGTCACATCCCATTGTTCCAATAATTAAGAAAGTTTTAAATGGCTTTAGTGTAAACATGAAAAAAGCTCAAAATCAAGTGCCTTCTTTTTAAGCACCATTGACATGAAAAGCTTTGACATTTTCATTTACTAAATATACATTAATTTTCTGATAAAATTTTGATTTCAAGCTATCAGAAATACTTCAGAAAATGTTAGTCTCATGCAGCAATACAGAGGGAGAGTGGACAGTCTCTCATCATTAAATTTACTAAAACACTTGTTTCCTAAATACAGCTGGTATATGAACAATATGGTCAGAAGAATAAAGAATATGCCTTAAAAATTACATTTGCACAGGTATTTGCACATAAAAAACATGGAAGTGGTGCCATGGCAGCAAATAAAGCAGCAGGAAAAGCATAACAACAACCTACTTCTAATTTTCAATATTTGCCTAAAGAAAGGTGCAAGATTGATACAAATACTTTACAGATAAGAGGGAGAGGGGGAAAAAGTAATTAAAAAAAGAAAAGAACAACCACCACCACTGCCTTTCCCCTTTGTAAAGGAAGCAAAAACCTGAATACACAGAATTGAACACAAGAGAAGCATCATGCTAAGTTTGTGAGCAACACTCTCTCTACTGGACAGAAAGACTTGTCAGAAGCCTTCTGCAATCCTGCAACCATAAGTGTTAATGCCAAGTTTTAATGTAGTCATTCAATTATTCAATTGCTTTTCATTTAACAGGTATTTTTACACAGCTAAACAACCAGCACACACTCTACCTTAAAATTTGGGGGTTTAAGCAAGTAGTTTAGGCTTTTCCCAAAGGTTAAGGTAAATACTGGCTGTACCTACCTGAACACCTGAAAAAATAGCAGGTACTGTGTATCTTACCCATATGCCACATGCAAAAATGTAAAACATATTAAAAAAAAAATTCAAAAAGAAAATTTCCAAGCAGATGTTTATAAACAGAAGGTAACGGATAAAAACCCAAACACAATGCTGCATTATGTTACATGATTCACTGATGAACCCATTGGAACTACAGCAAAAAGCCCTTCTGGAAAACTTCCAGAAATTAAAAGGTGCAAACAAGCTGCCTAATACCCTTGCCTAGACTGAATTCTTATGAAGAAAATAAAGTTTATTGTCTGGAAACAGAGAAAGCATGAGGAAAGCACTAAAGCAATGGAGGTGAACAATTAGACAGATGTTCACTTAAGGAAATAAAGAGAACAGAAGAAGCCATCACTGAGGAATTTTACGAGAATACTGACAACTCTGCACCTCATCAAGGGCACTGGTAAAGTTAAAGCCACTGAAGCCATTTCTCCTCAACTCCAGTATAACTGCTGACCTTGCAAAAGTCTGCATTTAACAAATGTGGCTTAGGAAAATAGCATTATAGTTTTCAGTCTACTATTTTTTCCCGAAGTCCATTTATATACCCTACTGTATATTTCAAGAAAATTAACTTTATTTCCTTGTATAATATTACATATACTCTGAATTTTTTTCCTAACTATGCTCAGGTATCAGGAAAACCTATACTTACAAAGCTTTTGTTATTTAAGTAAAATTAAATACTGTCAATTACATCTGAGGTTCATAAAAGCATATACATGAATAGCTGGAATGGCTTTTGCTTAATATGATTATATATGTTTCTAAAGCAGTAAAGGTTTGCATAAGATACAATCAGCCAATCTGGGCATGTTTTAGAACTTAGAACATTTGGCATTTAACTACTGAAGGATAAATGGAGAAAAGGGATATTTTGTTGATAAACTGTCTCATAGAGCAAAAAAAAATATGGACATACAGGCAGGCAAAAGGAGAAGGAATTAATAACAAGAGGTAAGATTTTTTTGTCAAGGACAAAAATCTTATTCTTCTGTGCTCATGCAGGCTGAGGTACAAATGTGATTTGTTCCAAAAACATATCTCTTGTTTAAAATATAGTTTAAAAATTCTTGTTTCCGACAAAATTTCTCTTGCAGATTTTTAGGGGCAAAAGTAACCTCAAAATCTCAAGTGCATTACTGATTACTCCTTTTATCTATGCATGTATTTTCAGAAATTACAGCCAAAGTAATCAGAAAATATCTCAGCATTGCTAACAGATTTCCATCACTTTCTTGGGTGCACCAGGGTGCTTCCCACAGCATTCCTCACTTGTTCCTGAATTGTAAATACAAACGCAACACCCATCACCCTCCTCACCCCCTACAGGGCACACAAATATCAGAAATGGACCTCTGCAGAGGTCAGGGAGTTCCCCCAGCACTGGAGATTGCACACATCAACCTTGTTCAGTAACATCATTAACACAAACAATTCGGGGTGTAGAGACAGGGAGGAAGCATGAATTAAAAGCTGTGTCCTTATCTAGACATTACTTGTACCCAAAGAAAAAAGAAATCCTGGGAAGGAGATTTTTATGAAACAATCCTGGTCTTTACCAGCCCCAGTTCCACTGACAAAAAGGAACAGCTCAAAGGGTTTTGCAGCATTTGCAATGCAATCAGGACTTGGCCCAGGTCTGCAGGGGACAGCCTGCCCATTTCCCACACACTAATGTTTGAAAGTTCTCGGTAACTTGGGAGAAATCCACAGGAAAATTTCATCATTCACATTTTAAATAATATAAAAGATGTGGAATGTGATTGATTTCACACTAGAGAGAATTGAAATTACAGTTATGGGATAGGTTTTTTCATGTACTGTAAGGTCAAGTAATAGTAAATAATTAATGAATTATGAAACAAGTTTTCCATAAAGCAACACATAAATTCTATTCAATAAGATCTAAAAGTGTAGTTACACCAAAAAGCCATATAATATATCACAAGATGAAGCAAATGCATGGTGCTGAGGAATAAAGGGGGGCTGCTGTTATATTGGAATAACTGTTACTCTTGTGGAATACAAATAAGACCTTTCCATACATACACATCATTTTCATAACTTTTACATCTCGTAATCTACAAGAAAAGGAAAATAAAGGATTTTAAACTTTTTTTTGTCGTTGCTTTTTGTAGCAAATCTCTTTCCCCACCTCTCCAGCAGTCAGAGAGGTTCTCATGCATCAGGGAGTAGAATGATGAAGTGGATCAGAGCCTGGATGAAACCACAGGGCTCCTTCTCTGATCTTAGTGCTGATTTGATTTTTGGCTAAAATCAATGGGTTGCTGATCCATACTCCCTCTTTACCAGCAGACATCTCACATTCTGTGATGCTCAGGCTGTCTCTCAGAATTTAGCAGAATGCACAATCTGATATTGCAGCCGCCTTGGTTAGACTTTGTGGGTCACTGACACAATTCCTAACCTGAATGGGAGGCAAGAAGTCAAAACAGAAACACCAAAACATATTCCTTGTTTGATACCATAAAATTAGTTGAGTTTGGAGATTTCTGGATTAGTTGATGGGGAAACTTTTTTCTTCATCTGTATAAAATTCTGTTCTGACTCTAATAATAATAGACCTGCAAGACCTGCAAGACCATGGGACACTG
This sequence comes from Lichenostomus cassidix, assembly GCF_008360975.1. Taxonomy (NCBI): domain Eukaryota; kingdom Metazoa; phylum Chordata; class Aves; order Passeriformes; family Meliphagidae; genus Lichenostomus; species Lichenostomus cassidix. The sequence continues at coordinate 5,938,094 of NC_139492.1, forward strand.
GATAATGTTCCCTGTAATAAGAAAAAGGGTTTGCTTATAGATGACAATATTGTGAATTTCAGGTTCAAGTATGGTGAAATATTACATACAGAAAGGACCAAGGGAAGGAGTTCAGAACTGACCATGATACAATGACTCTGAATTTTGGAGTGAGAATATTTTTCTCATGTACTTGTATCTTGAAAAGCCCATAACCACTGCCTGTTTCTATTTTTAACTACATGCCTGACAAAGTTAACTGAAAATAGCCCTTTTCTCCCCTCCCATAGCACTATTCAGCACCACTTTTTAGTCCTTTTACTTTATTCTGTCTTCTCCAATCTAAACAGCAAATTGGACCAGTTAAAGAGCACTGAATTGCACAAAGTTCCACAGAGCATTTCCAGGCATGACTCACTAATTCTCCCAGGCCCATGCAAAAGCATATGCCAAGAAAATAAGCAGAGGTTTATATTTATAAAACTTTGATTAAGTAGGCAATTTTAGGAGGACGGAGACAAGTTTTTAAAAAAAAGGAAAAGGATCCAAGAGTACTGAACTTTGTTTAAAAAAACAGCAGCATCCATATAATCAACTAAATCCATGATTATTTCATAAATTAAAGTATCCTGCAATGAAAAATGCCATCAGTGAAGTAGATGAGGCAATGAGCAACCATTAATATGCTTTTTAAGACCTGTAAGTTTTAGATGACACTCAAATTTCTTCCTTCCTTCCTTTCTTTCTTCCTTTCTGTTGAATTTTAGTTCCTTACCAACCTTTAAAAGACCTGAGCTCCTCTGCTTCCACCTTTGCAGTGTCCTGGTAACACTGAACAGCTAAAATCAGGTAATGAAGAGGTTTTCCACTGAAATGACCCATCTGAAGCCATTTTTTATGCAGTAAATCTGAATGGATTGCTGATATTTAAAGCATTAAAACCAGTCTTTCTTTACATGGCGAATAAGACAGAATCTAGCCAGAATAACCAGAATCATCCAGGTCTCACAACAGATGTTAAAATCTTCATGGCATCAGCTCACATGAATATTCCTCTTAATAAGGTACAGAAAAAGGGAAAATTTAGAACTGACCTTTTAGAAATATTCTTGTTATGCTTTTTAGCCACTGTGATGATAAGGACAAACTGGTTTTTTCTGAATGAGTATACTGTACCTTTAATGGTTCATTTGTAGTTCAGCGTAAAATCTGAACTATTTGTTGTTCATTGTTGCTATATTCTGTTCCAAGGTTCATAATTTGAAAATTGACTTTGGGGACTTTTTGCTTGGTCTATTAAAATGATTCATGTTGCATTCAACATAAATTGTGCATACACAGAGGAGGTTTAGCACACATATTCACAGTATAATAACTAAAGTGAATTTTGTACAAGCTGCAGTTTGTGGCAAGGATGCAGTATCATTTGTCTTAATTTTTCTTCAGCATTACATTAGGCTGGGGCATTTACATTTTCAGGTATGGCTAAACACTTTAAAACTTTCTTTTTACAGCATGAGTAAAGAGAGAATCAAATCTACATGTTTATATGATGTAACAAAGTAATGCCTTTTTACTGTCTAAAGTACACATGGATTTACTTTCCATTTACCCTCCTGCACAAAGGCAAATGCAAAGTGCATGAAATATTCACCACCTATGAATCACATAGTGTTCCTATTAAAAAGATGATCATGTTCTGTTTTACCTTTCAAACCATGATATGGTAACAGCCACAGTGTCTAAATGGTTTTGTCACTCAAAACTACCAAAGTAATATACAGTAAGGAATGAGAGTGTTTATAATGTTTTATACGACTTTAGGACAATCTAGTGTCCACTGACTAAATAATTAAGAGCAGAGATCTGATTTCAGGCAGTAGGTTCAGAAATATTTTTTTTGCAAAAATCTAAGTGGATTTGCCAGAACATTGAATTACACTGCATAGGTAGAGGGGGGAAGGAAAAACCAAGATTGTCATCTGTCACTGATCTTCTTTCAGTCTCAGAAAAAGTTCTTCTGTTGTTTGTATTTATTTAACAGCTAGTTTAATATTTCTAATGTGGAAATTTTCTAGGAGATATTTCAACTTTCAGCTCTACTGAGTGTGAATTTTCACTATTGTTATATTCTGGTTTTCACTCCTGCAGTGCAAATTTCTGCTCACACAGATTTTTAGTATAAAAGTGCCAATGCTTGAGCTAAAAAACACTCAGAAATTAATATCTATGGACAAGCTGTGTAAGCAGACAGTCTGGAGAAATAGGTTTTCTGTACAAAAAGTTTGCATCATATAGGAAGAGCATGACCTGCATATTCAGGAACTGATCAATCCCTAGTTTAGTTGGATATCAACAACATCATAAAAAAAAATAAACCCTTAAAAGGAAACAACTTTTTTCATGTAGAGCCCAATAATCCAGAATGAATTTTGCACAAAAAACAGATAAGGAGCCATTATGCACTAAATATTGCATTATGAAGGAGCAAAGCTCATATGGGAAGTTTAGCCAACACATTACTTTGTCTTCAAGGTACAAAGAAAATAAACTTTTCTTTTTTTCTTTGTTTTTGATGGTTAAGGCAGTCCAGAATTATGTAATAACATGTAACAGAGACTTCTCTAAAGTTTAATACAATCTGAGAAGCACTTAAAAATTGCAGTATACCTACACTGAACCTATTCTGACCATCACAGGGGTCAAGGTGAAAACTCAGCCTTCAGCAGAACAAACTCATGCCTGAGGAGCAAAAGTTTGTTGCCATTCCACGCAGTTACAAAGGAAGTAACATAAATGCCCACCTCAAAAGTGTTTTCAAATGTTAATTAGTTGTTCTGATTAGACTTCTGCCATTCAAATATTTAATTTTCTAAGGGGGATCAGTCCATAAGTCTGATTCCAGCATCTGCCACAAAATTAGCCTGCCATGTACTGTAGAAGAACAAGTAACTCCCACACACTACATTACAACTGGGACCAAGTTTTTAGCAGCTGACAGCTCCTTTTCCTTTTATTCTACCCAAAACTACAAAAACTCATAAACTTGCATAATAATTACTATTGTAGCTAGGGCAATAAGTGATATTGTGAAAGACTGGGTGAAGAACAACTAAAAAAACACAGGAGATTTTTTGAAGGCACAAAAAAGCACAAAGAAATAAATCCCTGACTTTAAATGTGGCACAGAAAACAGGTATCAGAACACATATTTCCCTCATTTATTTCTATAATGATACTCAAATTGTAGGACTTGCTACTTGTTTTTACAAATTCTGCTTTCCTGAGGAGCATCACTTTCCCATTACATTTTGAAATTACATAAATAGTTATCAATATCTTGGAAACATATAAAGATCTTTACTGATTATATTCATTAAAATTCCAGAAAATCAAGTTAAAACTGAAGTGCAGAAAATGAAGAACAGAAATCCAGGTAGAAATGCTTAATTTCAAAATGCATTCAGAATCATATTGATGCAGGAATAGTATGTGTTAAATCATATGGGCTAAAAAAAATACATTAAAAAAATCTATATTTTAATCTTTTTGGGCAGAAACAAATTATCTTATTTACTACATGAATGGTTTCCTCAATTTGACGCCAATCTTTGGAGGCAACTTCAACCTGTCTGAATTAAACAGTCTGCAGAAGAAAAGACTAGATTATTTATATTGTAGAATACTGTTAAAAAATAAAATTGAAGGATTACTTTACCACACATTGAAAATAAGAACATGTACATCACTCCAGCTTACAAAAATCTAATTTTACTTTTTCTGTTCTGAGAGAACTTTGATAAGTTGGAGACATGTTTATCTATACATGAGTGTGCATGTAAAAATTCCCCCCAAATGGACAGTACCTAAAAAGAGGGGAAACTCACAGAATTGTTTTGCACCTGTGTCCTGTGATTATAAATTCAATTAGAATAACCTTTGGTATTTAACCTTTTAGATGGTCCTAAAGTCCCAACCCAAAACATTCTATGACTCTATGATCATCAGTACAATAAAAACATTTTATGATCTATTTAATCCAAAGTATTTCTTGCTACTGGTGAAACATTTGAAATGCAATAATAATAATAATAAAAATAATTCTGAACATCTGTTCAATGGCTGTTGCAAATTCTCCAGGAGAAAGTAAGAAAACTCAATGTTACCCTCACCAAAGCCAAAAATAAAAGCTGCATGAATATCTTGAGCTTAAACTGAGCTTAAGCCTTGGATATCATGTAACTGTTAATGTCACATGTGCTAGCAAGAAAATGTCATATTAAATTAACATCTACTGCTCCTCAACTGACATGTTACTTTGCAAAGAATGACTGAATTTATGTCAAAATGGAAACCACAGTGATACATTTAACTATCAGGAGAGCAAAACTGATCAGTGTACAAATACATAAACCTGAGGAAACTGTTCAGAAAATGCTACTGGCATTTCAGTTTTGCAGAAAAACTACTTGGAATATTTTTAAAGAAGTGAATTACTGCTGAGGACAAACTAAACATGGATGTAACTGTACTCACAGCACAGGCTTAACACACTGCATGGGGCCACAACCACTCAGGTTTATGATCCCCATCAGAAAACAGCTCATTACTCTTTGGAATAAAACTTTCTACACAAGTGGTAAGGAAGACAAGGAGCAGGAAGGAACATCTGAAGGATGCAGAAATGCTACATGTGTGATTACATGAAGGTATTGTGGGACTGATCAAGTAGATGCTCTGGGAAAAGCAACTTCACTGCAACTTTATTTTCTTGGGTTCTTCTCTCCCTCCCTCTGCTTCGACTTAACTATCTTCCCCCTGACAGAGATGGAAGCTGCATTGCATCTCAGCACTAAGTCCAAGTACTTTGCCATAGACTTCCTCAATAACAATACACATGGGAGAGCCAAGGATTGTCCCTTCTGAAAAAAACTTCCTTTTCAGAGCTACCAGTGAGTGCTTATACTAAAGAACAATTGTGAACCATTCAAAAGCCTCCAGTTCCAAGGGGATGAACATTCTGGGATACACAAAATACTATCATAAGCAGTCACTTCAACGAGAGTCCCATGGAAAACACTGGGTGCCAAAAGCCCCTTACAGCAATCTGCAAGAAGGAGAAATAAATTAATCAAACTGCCAAACGGAGAAGGCTGGGTTTGACCTCCTTCTGATCTCATTACTTCTCTATTACCCTTTTGAAAAACATCCTCTTACAAAGATCACTAATTGAAGATTATGTGGAGGGGAATCGCACCTCTCCATCACCGTGGTAACTTTGACTCATTTGTCATTCTAATAATTCACTTCTTTTCTTTTCTGAACAGACAGAGACATTAATAGACTACCATCAGTTAAAAAGGCAATTTTTCCATTTAATTGCACTCATTAAATACTGGAGTAGAACAATTGGAAAAGCAATACTCTCAATATTTAATCATACAATAGCAATAATGAAACATCACTTCAAAACAAACGTAGCAACGTGTAGGATGACATAAAATGCACGTTGTAACTTCTGCAGCACCAACGCAATTTCTGGTAAAGATATTTGAGCCTTTTTTTCCTTACTTTTTTTGACAATATGAGTGGTCTAACAGCATTGACTGCAGCTATGCACTGGAGAGAAACCAGTGGGCAAACTGCTCTGTAATTACCTCATCTCTCTTGTCACTGAACCACAGCAACAGAAAGGATTTCATAAACCAAAACAGCGAGTCAATGTATTTGTGGGAAATATTGAACAAGGCTGGATTTGCACACTATTTTACTGGAACAAATTGTATCACTTAGGAATGTAATTGAAGATAAAAAGGTTAATCACACCGGTAGAGTGACTGCAACGGGCACAGTCATCAGGTATTTATTTGCCTGGGATATCTTATTTTCCATCTCCTACAGAAATCCTACATCTGTCTTCAGTGTAAGTGCATTCCCATTATAGAAAGTTCACTGTAGTTTAATACTACCATAACATAGTAGGAGCTATAATAAAACCTTTGAGTTGAGGAGATGTGCAGAAAATTTAGAAGTGCCTGTTTCAATTTCAGATGTCACAATACACAACGGCTGTCAAGAAATGTTTCTACTTTTACTGCAATTCTAAACATACAAAATCCAGCCAAGCAGTCAGGTAAACTTCACTGGGACTATTCATGTCAATAGATAGCACTTTATCTGCCATTTTCTATCTGGATTTCCTGCAGGACCAAATTATTTAAATATTTCATTTAGAATTTGATGAGCACAGCAGGCAGGGTTGGTCACCAATATCCAAGCATGCTTTGCCACTCTAGATTGCAGCTTTTAAAACTGAGCAGGTTAGAGTTTTTAGAAGGGAAACAGAGAGAAATACTAGAAAGTCATTGGGTTTGAGCTACACAGTTGCAGATTAGCCATTTCTCCTGGTTGTTGTACACACTGAGTATCACCACTTCACAAAGATTCCAGCTCACATCAATCAGATTATCTGGTAGATACCATGCTCTGCTTGTTCACTGGAAGAAGTGAGGGGTAATCAGTAAAAGGAAAGAACAGAAGTTTAAAAAAAAAACCAGTTTTGTTGGCTACCTTTGCTAGGAAGAGATGTGACAAGTGTAGTATCTCCTTAATCAATTATTTATTCAACACTTGCATGTGAGCAACCTTATTGATTCCAGTGAGACTAAGTGCCAGACCAATATGAAAGAAAATGACAGCAGGACAGGAAGTCAAGAAGCATCATGCAAGGCCAGGTCAGAAAGGCTAAGGCATATAAGATAGTGGCATATTCAATTCAGGAAAAATTGCAATTTAGTTTTATTCCTCTAACTACAAATCATATCATAAACTTTTCAATTACAAATCCCTAAGTGTAATATTTTACAGTCAAAAAACAGTCCCTGAATGACATGAATTAAATATACATTGATCCCAAGGATCTTATTTATACACAGCTTTTAATATAATTATTATTACCTATACAACTTGCAACTTTTTATATTAATTCTAAACTAGATTCTATTTAGCCATTACTCTTTTCAAATAAAATTTCCCATCCCTTTAAAATCATATGTAACTATTGTTGAACCAGTAGTTGTGGTCCAGATGGGGAGTTGCTGGGCAACATGAGCATATGTGTCAAGAAAAGAGGAATTGTGAAGAGCAGGGAATGGAGCAGTTGGGGTAAACACAATCCCCCCAAATTCTGCTGTTCTGATATGCTCCATGACATGGAACATTTAAGAGACAAAGTGCAAGAGGTCTTCATGGATTCTGTGATAGAAAGTGCTTGAAAAAATTCACTTTTCTTTCACTCCAAATTTTCCCTAGTCAAATACAAGGTATATTCTAACAGCAATACAAGGTATATTCTAACAGAGTAAGTTAGTAAAGCAACTAGAGAAGTTTAAGTTGTTCACAGGACCTGCACCTGAGGGCCAAAACCATTTACAAACCTTTCTGGTTTAGCATAACAAAATTATGCCTGATGTGAGACAAAAGCACAGAGCAAACCCAGAGGAGGCTGCCTAAGCACACCTCAGAATTTCACAGCTACAAGTGTGTTTAATGCGTGTTCTCCTCCGAGTGCTGAGCTATGGTGTTCAGAACTCCTCTGTCCAGTACTCAAGCTGAGCATCTAAACACAATGAGTCAGAAATGGCTTGTATGAAAAGAGGGAGTAGTTAAACAAATTAATGATATATAATGACTACATAGTTTAAAAAGTGGTTTTTAGAGGGATGTAGTAAAAAAAGAAGAAAGGTTTTTCAGAAAATTGAAGTCTAACAAAATATCATAGATTGATACTTAAAGTGCCAGAACAAAATACCGTTGTGCTCATTTGGAAAGGAAAGCAGTGTTCATTTTCATTCCAGTTCAGATGTAAAATACCCTACAAACATAACACTCAGAACACATGCCTTTTCCTTCAGAACACGTTCTTGAAAAAGTTCCAGCTGTTAGGGTGCAGTCAGGCTGTCAGAGGGGCACAGGGATAAGCAAGGAATATCTCTCCTTGCACATGTGCTTTCCAGAGTCATCTGAGCAAGGCTTCTGCCTAATTCTCTGTGTGGGAACACTCTTGTGGTTAAGGAAATGCAAACTGTCATGCTCCATTATCTAAACAGGGTTCAAAGTGGTTTTCTGACCCACACCCCCATCCTCCATATATTTTTACATATATTAGAAGCAAAACTGGTTCTTCAAGCAGTATTTCAATACCTGCAATAGGTCAGACTGCTGTCCAGCCATGCCAAGTCCAGTTACTGCAAAGGATAGCCAATATTAAAACAACAACAAAATTATTCTCAGCAGTGCAGTGCAGCATTATAAAACCTCCTTCAGGTGCTCGTTCTTAATGATACAGCAGCAACCTTTCATCTTGAATCAACTCAACTTAGTTATCCATATTGATGATTTTTTTGGTGTTGAGATATGAAAATTTCAAGGGAAAAAAATTCACTATTGCTGATAGAAATGCTGTATCAATAACTCCACCTTCATTCTCAGATGTTCCTCCTTTAAAGCCACCAAATGGCAATAAAAATGCCCTGTGTTGCCATGTTTACCCACCCATTCCAACATGAGTCACTCTTTTTCCCTAATATACATGTGCAAAACTTCATTGGGAAAGCCAAACTATAAACAGGTTGAAAATGAAAACTAGCAAGTTAAATGAAAACTAACCTGAGTCTACTGGTGCATATAAAATTCTTTTTGTGGGTGCAGTGTCCAGCTACAAAAATACCCAGACTGCTAATTGCTGAAGACCAGAAGAGTAAAACAAGTGAGAAATCATTCTGCACATGTTCTGTTTGTCTCCCTCTTTAGCCATCTGCCACTGGCCATTATTTGAGACAGGGCACAGGACCTGATGGATTTTCAATTTGACTTAAATGTTGTACTTAGGTTTTTAACACTAAAATCTCAAATCATAAAAAGTGGATTAAATGGCTTTATACCTGCCATTATAAGACTTTTACTCTGATGGTTTAGTTTCAATCACCTTCAGTTTTGCATAGGCAGCCCAAAGAAATTGAGTCAATATACCTGTATGCACATAACATGATTTATTGTCTTCTCACAGGAGACATCAAGTGTAACCTTAGGTTGATGCTTTATCGATCCAATATCTATCATGTAAAGGATATAAAATTGGTTTCCTGCTTTTAAGACCAGTAGTCCACAAACATAAAAACTTCCTTTCCAGCACCTGAACTGTGTGCTGCATCTATTGTGTGAGCAATGACAAGGATTAGGGTTGGGTAGTTTTAACTCAGAAATCAAAATCCTGATCAGAGCACATAGAAATTTATAGTTTGGGCATAGGTATTTTATCCATTCAAAGAGTCTAAGGGAAAAAGTAGACTGAAGTCAAGCCTGCTCTTCACCACTCAGTTATCAATGTGAATATGGGAAATTATGTACACCTAATGCATTTACAAAATATTTCTCATTTATCCAGTTACTTGCTTCAAAATATTTCAACACTTGAAGAAATCCAGGCAGAGCAATTGCAGAAGAACGATCTATGCACATCAGGCATTTCAAAAGTAGCAAACTCATGGCAGAGATGAATGAAATAACTTTATCAAAAGCTAAAGAACACAGAGCACATAGAGGAATAAAATCTGCCTCCAAGAAGCCATAAATCCACTCACAATTCCTGTCTTCTCATCCTTCTTTATGTTTATTTGGCTAGAAGGGAGAAAAAAATTAAAACCTATTTTTTCAGGACTACGAGGAAAGTAAGAAACCTCAATACTAGCAAAAAAAAATAGGGTAATTTATAGAGTTGAAAGAAAATGCAAACTAGGTCACTTATGGTATAAACTAAGTGAATGCTACTATGTGCAAAAAGTAGATAATATAATTTAAAAAAAAATAAAGCACAGCTTGGCTTTTAAAGCATTGGATTAAAAAGAAGGGGGGAAAAAAACAAGGCCTTGCATTGTTAAATGTTGCAACTGATAAGACTCAAAAAAAAGTCATCTGTGGTCATAAACAGGTGCCCACCCTTTGGCCCTGCTGTATTCTGGAATTCTTACTCCTTCCGAGGCACAGGCAGGAAATAATGCAAGGAAGGAAAAACCCTAAACTACATCATAGGAAGAATAAACACACTAGGAAAAAACATGTACACTCTGTGCAAATACCAAACCACATTTTTCAGTCTCTTTAATACCATAGAATAAACAGGAAAATAAGAATGCTACTTGTATTTCTTCCGCCCTTCCAGTAAAAATATATTTAGCTGCTTTACAAACATTTACTGTCAAAAGATTCCCTGAAATTAAAATGATAAATTAAGTGTAACAAAACAAGTAATTCAAGTAACTATACAATTCAGCAAAAAGGAAAAACCATAAAGCCTGAAATACCCCAAACTTCCAGTCCTCATTAATTCCCAATTTGCATGCCTGGAGTAGGCTGCTCATTGCAGCTACACCGCCTGTACTAAGGACTCAGGGTCTGCCATAACTAGACTGTCCAGAAAACTGTATTTCTCTCAATTTACAATTACAAAACCAAAATATATCAATCCTGAAAACATCTCATCTCATAAGGTGCTGAATTCCCAGTGACTCCTAAATAAACTGCAAAGGGAATTTAGCTTTCTTTACAAAGGAGACCTAAGAGGTCACTTAAGGTCACAACTTCATTTACTGACAGAAGCAAGAGGTAAAATTCTGGAAATCCTGGTTTCCAGTCCTATACTCAGCTTGTACAGAAGCTTATCTCAGCTTAGATTTTACAACATAGGCAAATACATTTATCACATGGAAGAACAAAAAAGCAAGTTCAGTGTTCAGACAACCTGTATTGAGCTGATAACAAATAAATCAATTTTGAGGTTTTTAGCTCCTTTATCAATAGCACTCTTACAGATCGAGAATTTTCTAACAAGAAGCTTTGACTGCTGACTATACAATTTCAACTTTTTTAAGTGTGTGCCAGATTATGCTTACTGGTATAAAAACAGCATAAATTCACTTCCTCTGGATTTACACTGCCATAGCTGAAATCCGTTTCTGAAGCCAATAAAACGGGTTTAATGAAAAATAAAATTTAAAAGTTACAATAAAAACAAATGATTTTCCCATAAAAATGTGGTGATACATGTCAAAGCACTACAGCTGAGACTACAGACAGAAGTATTTTTCTGAAATCAGAGGGACTAACTAGAATGAGATTCTCTTAAAGGCAAGTGAGTATATCGGAATTTAGCCCTACTGTGAAGCTTGAAACCTCAAAGTTATTTTTTACTGGAAACTTCTTTTTCTCATCCCAGATCACCGATGACAGGTCTTGCTTGACAGTCTTCAGCACCCTGTGCAATCCTCCCTGCAAACTCCCCAAACACAGCCTCTTCTCTGTGTTCCCAGAGCTCCCTCCACACTCCTGACGTTTTGGCCCTTCTGCCCTTACCTGAGCCACATCACAGCACCTGCCTTGAGCTTTGTCTCCTGAATGCTCCTTGGACTCTGCTGAAGCCTCATCTCCAGCCCTGTCCCTGGCACCTCATCCTGCTGCTCCTCCCTGGATGACCTGAGTCGCCCTCTTGCCTTTCCTGGGGCTCTTCAGGGGACAAAAGGTGACCCCACCCTGCTCAGGAGACCTGCACAGCCCAGCCCTGGTGCCCTGGGTTTGGGACTCACCCTCCCTGCTGCTGCTGAGCCCTGGCAGCAGCACTGGTACATCTCCCAAACGTTAATACATCTCCCAAACATTAACATAACACATCCCCAGCGCTGCTCTTTCTCAGCAAAAACCTTCCATGGAGCTCAGTGTGCTTTCCTGCCCGTTGTATTCTTTCACTGCCTTTCAAGAATTCCCAGTTCTTCTAGGAGTCAGATTTCTGATATAATTCATTCTATCATCCCAACATGAAATAAAAACACATCTTCATTTCCATCCACACTGAGACCAATTCAGATTTATTAAGGCTTCCTTGATATTCAGTGATGTCTTATAAGCACTAAATCATCATGAGAGCTCCATAAGCAAGAGGCTGCAATCCTAAAGAAAAAAACCAAAACCCAATCAAACAAGAAGCCCTCTGAGAAGAATACATCTCCCACACAGCACAAAGCCTTCTAGAGTTGCCCAGGATGAGCACTGTACATCTACTGCTCCTTTTTCCCTCTTTGGGTGATCAATCACATCCAGCAACAAGAAAAAATGGGAACACGTTCCGATCTCTGGGCTTCTGGGATGGCTTGAAAACCTGCAGAGCGCTCCTCTCATGCAAAAACAAAACAATAACAATGAGAATGAGCTCCAGCTTTTATGATCCTCACTCTCAGTACTGGCCTTAACTTGTCCTTGGACTCTTTCCATGCTCTCATAATATAAATGCTTCCTAAACAGCAAGAGACAAGGACTATAACTGCATTTAAAGACAAAATACAGGCAGAGATGTATGTTTGTTCACTATTCAACAGCATATTAAGAAATTATGTTCTGGAATGTTCTCTTTGGTTCTCTCAGGAAATGTGCCATACATCATAATTTCTACTTTTCACAGCAAAGATTTTAATAAACAATTTTGCAATTTTGTTTATAAAGAATATGTGAAATAGAACAGCAAAGTGCTCATTTTCTCACAGTGAAATTGTCACCAAAGGAACCTGAGAGATGTTTGTATTTGTAGAGTTTTATTATACAAACTAATTGGAGATTAAAACAGCAAAAAGGACAGCAAGAGAGGAGTGTGTTTGTGTTCTCAGAACTTGGGTACAGCCAGTGCAGAGCTATACCTGTCAATCCCATGACATTTGGGGAACTTAAAGCCTTGTAAACCAGGCTGAACTTGTCATGGGCAAAGCCAATTGCCGGCTCCATGTCACACATCCATAAGCCTACTTATCCGAGGCTGAATAACTTGGCACAGCCCAAGTGCCTCTTCCTGCCCTGATTTCCCTGGCAGTGCAGCTCGAGCAGTTTCCTGGGGGCTTTCCTTATCTCTGCTATAGAAAGAATACCTGAAGGGTAACACGGCAAACAGAGGACATCCACAGACATCAATTCCAAAGCACACAACACTCACTTTTGTAGAACTTCAGATGCTCCAATGACCTTTTGATAAATCAGCAACACAAGGGCATTACTATTGCAGAGTACTCACTGCTATACTTACTCCCCTCCAGTGTAAAAATCTGTATTTAAGCTTCCCTGAGACATGGCTCAAAGTATTGGACACATTTTAAGGGGTTTTTTTTGTATTTAAGAGCACAATGCTTTCAAACCTTCACTGCAAGGAAGCAGAATTAGTTCCTGCTGTATCTCAGAACTTAAAAGCCTTTTAAAGGATGTTTTCATCACACCAGAATCAGTCCCAAGTGCTCAAAAGCCTTCCAAGCATGACACTTTTTGAAAATTGCTAATAGATTTTGTGCTTTTTGGTATAATTAACACAGGATGCAAAATTGCTAAAATATCAGAAAGAGGGAGTCAGATATATTTTAAGTACTTCAGGAGGCAGCCCAGCAAAGCTGTTGATCCATCAAAAGATCAAACTGATGCTGAGAGCATCCTCCAGTTTACACAATTGCTAATCGAAGGCAGGAGCCATACAACAAACACCATCCAGACAGTGGGTAATGACTCTGATGTGGAGTGAAAGGGCATTGAGACATCTGCACTAGATAAAAGTGAAAGCTTTCAGAAAATGTGCCTAGAAAAGGAAAAAAGGAAATCTGATATTTTGCTGCCTTAGTTCCAACCTGATCTACCATAACTAAACTCGGCTGAACACAGGACATTTTAACAAATTGATATACCAAACAAAAACCTTGGCTTTGCTTCTTTTTCTTCACTTGGAATAATAAGAAAGCCATTCAAAGAGATTCTGGAGTTTAATAAATGGCAAAAAGAGGGGGATGGTCAAATTTTAATCTGTTTGACCATGCAAACTGTATTGAATCTGATAATGTTCATGAGAGGTCTACTGAGGGACTTGCATCCTGTATGAATTATACCCAAGGCTCTTAAATTCATTTGAATGCATTAATTCCTAACCTAAATCACAGAAAAGTAATATACTCTTATTGTATTTTCCAATGTATACTCTAGCACAATGCACAAACAGAAGAGTAGTTCATTTATATCTTGTAGATTCATTAAAAATGAAATCACCTCCTAAGTCTGCATGTGTTGATTTTTGAGTCGCAAACATTCATATTTCCCATGTGGAGGAAAAGAATAATTTTATACTTAGGTGTATTCGAGGCTTTGAACTTGATATACACGTAATATTAGAGAAGGAAAATAAAAGTATAATGAAAGATTCTCTCTTTCATGTGTTAGAAAACAATATGTTTTCCTCATTAAACCCTCAGATATAAATTCTATAAACCATGAAATTACCTTTGAGCCCCTACTGAAATAACCAGTTCACAAATAAATGATCCATGCAGGAAGAAAAGCAAAGATTAAAATAATAAGAGAAAGTTATATTTTTATATCAGCAGTCAAAAAAAATACAAAAATCCCAAATCACCAAATTACTACTGAAGTACAGACTTGTAGAGCAGAGATTCTGCTAGAACAGGTAATCCTGAACTATTTAATTCAGACATATTCTGAGACAGACATTAGTCATATGATCCAAGATTATGAAGAATTAACTCACAAGAAATTGAGACTAACTTGGTCAGGGGAAATGTTTGCACAGCTTTTGTTCCATCCAAGTTCCACCAAGCACCATGTTTTCCATCCTGTTACCAAATCAGTTCCAATTAAATACTCTTTTTGAGTCAATTCTGCTCCTTGAACAGCCTCCCCAGTTGTCAATCTCAGCAAAAGTTTTTGCTTTGGAGAGCAAAAAGTTGAGATGACAGTTACAAGGTTGACTTCTCTGAAGACTGTCAGGGCAATTTTTCAAAAAGCACCTAGCTCAGAACCACTTAATGCCATTTAAATCAATCCTACCAAAGGAAAGTCAGATTAGGTTAATTGGGAAAGGAACAGCTGTCGGGATTTGGTGGCCTCCATCACAGATCTCCATCAACTGCTTTTCCCTCAAAACCACTTCTTATTCCCAGGGCAGTCACTCCACAGGAATTATTCTCAATTTCTATCACAGTCCTCACCAGTCCCACTCCAGTTTTCCCAGTCTCACTCCATCAAAAGGTCTGGATTTTCCTCACAGGTCCCTCATATCCAACAAAACAACCACAATTCACTTCTTTCCTAGTGACTTTTTTTGCAGCATTTCACTCCTTTGGGCACTTTGTGGCAGTCAGGTACAGTTTTGTGAGGCTCTGTGAGCTCCCAGGTGTGCAGCCCCCAATGCAAACACATCTTACTGTCAAACCCCAAGGAATGAGAGATGTCCAGATCTGAGGAGGCCTTACTTAACCTACAGAAAATGGAGAATAATCCATCACTTATTCTATATGCTATATTGCAGTTAAATTGGTGTCTAGTGGTTTTCTTTTTTTCTCACTGTATCTTTCAAAGCATTTTACCAGGGCCATGAGCAAAAGCAGATTAATTTTAGAGATACGGAAACTCAGGAACAGAAAGACAAAATTACTGCACTAAATTAATTTGGTTTTCAAGGGACAAAGTGCAGGCTCTCTGAGGGCAGAAACACAAACAAGAACCCATGCCCTAAATATCTTTGAATCTAAATTAAAAAAAAAAAAAAAAAACCAGGCAAATGATAAGAAAATGTTTAGCATGTGAACATATGAACAGAGAGACCTCTTTGCAATATGAAACTGCAAGAGGGAGGGGAACTGCTGGAGGAACACAGCAAGAGAAGGAGTTGAGGATGCAAAGGTTGGAGCTCAAGCCCAGCCAGCACAAGGGACAAAACCCTGAAAGCAACCAGAGAACAGACTGATGTCACTGTCATCAGTGACAGAGCCGGTTCTGCTTCTTGCTTCCTGCTGTGCCAGCTTCAGCCTCTGGCTGACCCCTCCATTCAGCTACTTTCCCCAAAAACATGTGCTTGGGCAAGGCTACACTGCAGGTCCCCAGGGAGCCTCTCGTGTGCAGCTCTGAGTCCATGGAGCATTATAGAGGAGAAGTCATTATGCCTCACTCAATTAAAACAAGGGGCTGCAAGCATAATTGCCTCCATTTTTTAGAGCTGCAGGGTATCATCCACTCAAAACAATGGTGATTCTTCAGGTAATCGAGTGGCAAAGCTTTTAAGTCAAAGCCAGCACTATTTACCTCCCTGACAATTATAAGAGCTAACAACTCCAGGAACAAGACTAGATCGGCACATCTGTTTGAAAGTTTTAAAAAAATTAATAACAAACCAAAACCAAACAAAAATAGGGAATTACGTACTGAAAAATACATCAGATTGCACCCAAAATTCCATTACCACTCAGAATTCAACATCTAATCTCTGTATTCACTATGGAGTCAGCCTATTGCCATTCCCTTAAAGTGCAGCAGCAAATAAATTCACATGTTTCAGACCTAAAACATCAGAAGTGGAGAAGCTTCCAATTATTTATTTGACTTGGAAGTCTTTGATAGAAAGGCAAACTAGTATTGCTGAACATTTACTCAATAAAAACAACAGAGACTCCTTTTCAGCAATACTGGAAGTTTAGATACCCAATGGGAGGACAGGAAATTTTAGGACTGAATTCTAAATCTCGAAAAACAAGCACCTATACACTGAACACAGTGGCAAACTCTGTTATTAGATGTGCCTTTTGTACTTTGCACAGACATTTCCAATAAAACCAGCTAGAAGGCAGCTCCAGTCATAGACAGGAATTTAAGTTAGCACATATTAGCAGCCTGCAGTGGGCAAATGTTCAAACACATTACGGTTTTAATATAATTATAATTGTTGAACATGTTCAACCAATTAACCACAAATATTCTGTTTATCTGAGATGTTGCCAAAAATTGTGAGCTGCAGTCAAAATAACATGATACTGTCGTCCTTCTGCAAAGAATAGCACTAAATCAAAGGCAAAAACATATGGAAAAAGCCAAAGCAAATATCTTATCTGATATTTTATAAATCATCAAATACCATATTTTAAAAATTTTACTCGCACAGATAGAAACTGCCACATATATTTATTTGATAAATTCACATTTTAAAAGTTCATGTCACCTACTAAAACAAAGGGCTTCAGAGTAACTTGCAGTGCGTGTTTCTTTTTTGTCCAGCCCCCAGACATCAAAATTCCACAAAGCATAAACAAAATGCAGATAACTGAGAAACACCAGTTAAAAGCTGACATGCCTTTAGGGTTAAGAACAAAATCATTTGATTGCCTGCTTTTCTGCATCAACTGCACAAGTACAAAACTATTTTAAACAACCAGATGAGTCCATCTTATGAGGAAAAAAAAAATTAAACCACTACAATTTGTCTTTAAGGAAGAATTATTAAAAACCCAGGCCGTGCAACTCCTATTTAGACAATCTGCAATGCTGCAAAAGCACTTTTTTCAGTGGTGTCCCCTAAATAATTAAGCTGTTCCTTTTACTATACTTCCTATATTACAGAAGTCATTTTCCTACAATAAATCAATAACTCATTCCTTATGTCAGTCATTTTTCTCCATTTAACTGAACGGACTAAAGACCAACACTGAAAGTTAGATTACCTTTGAATTATGGGCGTGATTTAAAATTCAAAGCACTACACTAAGGAGCCTTTTAGAGTGACCACTCTACAGCCTCTTCATCCAGACAACCCTTCACATTTCTGCCCACAGCTCTGAGCAGAACAGCAGCTCAGGAACAGTTAAAAATGTGAGCATTGACAGGAAACAGCCAGCACAGAGCAGAGCCAACACTTGCCTTTATTTACAGAATTAAAAAGCCAAGCAATGCGCAAGAATTCCAATAACATCCCCAGCACCCCTCATCGTTTGGATTAAGTCATATTTGCATCCAAGGGTATAATTTATTCAAGCAGCTTCCAGTCACCTTCTTTTGCAGGTATTATCAATTAAAGATTTAGCCCCACCTTTAAAATATTTGAAAACTCTGCTTATTTCTTAAATAATCCCATGAAAACAAGGAAGTAAGAAAATGAAACACTAAAATATCGATTTCTCCTCATTTTAATGAGCATATAATAGAATATCTTAACATCAGCATGTAGTTTAGTCACAGGTTAAGGGAAACATTGGTATGTTTTGCATTCATTTATAGCATGAAATGTACTCTTATTAGAAATAAATCACTGACAAGAGAATAACTGATATAGACAAGAAAAAAGATAATACGTCAAAAATGCCCTAAAAAAATGTTCAGACTTTATGCAATTTGCAAAAAAAAAATTGATAATATTAAGGAAAACAAATTTCCAGAGGCAATCTTCAAACAGCGCAAGCCTGGGAAGCCTGTATCAATTAATTAACTGTCCTGTCTCAAAAGAATAAAACAATTTAATCCATCCTTCTATATTAAAGGTATGGATTTGTTCACAGTGCTCAGTCATCTATTAGCTGTCTATGAATCTAAAGCACAAGTTGTTGTGACATTTGTATTCTCCAGAACTAATAACCATCATTTCACTACCTCAGCTATGCTTCATTTTAAGATTTTTCTATAAAAACTTCATAGGCTGATTTCCTACCTCTGATGTTTGACACAAGTGACTAACACAGCTGGACAGCCCCTCTGGTCATGCAATGCCTAGAGCTTTCAAAGAGGAAAATTTTTGGTTCTAAAAACCTTTTTTTTAAAAATTTTTTTTTAACTTTTCTTTTTACTGAGCTTTGTTTTAGTGTTACGTATGAGTTCCCACTCCATCCCCCAAAATTAGCAATTTACAGAAGCACTTCGTGCCAAGATCTCTGACTTGGGGATATATACAAAATCAGGATTGTTTTTTTTCATGTAGCACACCCTTACAATCAATCACCAATCTTTTTTAGATTATATAACTGCAAAAACTGCAAAAAGGTACTTTTTTAAAACGCAGAAATTCTTATCTTTCAGCCTTAGCATCATCCCACCAGACTCTGAACCTCAGCATTACCTGAAGCAATTAGAAGGAACCAAAGTGGCAAAGTAGTGTTAGGTAATGCTTTATCTTCAGCATTCTGGAAGCTCAGCAAGACTTCCCCTCAAAGCTGCTCTCCACTCCATTTCAGCTCAGCACCCCGGATCTGTTCTTCACCAGCTGCTGATGTTCCTTGCATTAAACTGAGAATTTGTGAGAAAAGCAAAACTTCCTGCTGTGTGTCAGCTTTGCATGAGAGCACTCGATCCTAAGTCGTGATACTCTTCGGATGCATTTCTGTAAATATTTGTCATTTCAGGTAAACGTGGAGGGGGGGTTTGATAAATTAAGTACTAATTACAATTATTACAATTATTACTTAAGAGCAAAGTGAATACATTGTGGAGTTTTATTTTTATACAATTTTTTACAGTAATGCTTTAGTGAAGAGACCACACATTACCTTCTGATTTTTATTAGACAACTGCTTAACTTTGATTATTTTACAAAAGGAAGTATAAAGGAATACAGCATGACAAGTGACAGCGAATCAGTTTTGTTACACATCTAGTTTTGATGGGGAAATCCTTGACATAAAACTCATGCACCTGTTCTGGTACCTTAAATCGACCAAATTATGAAAAACTAAGATTAAACAAAAATTTAACCATTATTGGCTGAATTATAAACAAGTTATAGGGTCCATTCTCTATACAGCAGGACTGTAATTCTTCTACATGTAGAGATTTCACGAGATCAAAATATTATTTAGCTCCAAATCAAAAGATCTGTTATTTTAGTAAAGTCTAACCGTACTCAAAAGTAAAACTCCTCATCTGGGGCTGTAATATTTGCTGAAAAAAACCTACTTCAAAACATTAATCAAATTTTTCGCCTACTGGGCAGCCATATGGTAAAGCAGCATGTGAATCTCACAAACTTGCTGATCTTCTGTAACTGGGTGCTATTAATTACGCTTGCTGCATCCATCTCTTAGATTTTCGCTTTGTGAAAAAAAGTATTTATTGCAACAGCTTTTACAAAACAAGGGAATGAAAATCACAATTGATTAATGAGCTGAATGGAAATATTTCCGTTAGCAGGTTTTTAAAATGAGTAAGGATTAATACCATGGGTGAAAATGAACCCTAATTGTGTGTCCCCCCCACCACTTTTCGTTTGGCAGAGGGAAGGGGCTGCATGAGCAGGGAGAGGGTCTAAATATGCATTTTTCACTGCATCGGCTTTAGGTGATAATAGGGTTTAAATTAAGTAATTCAGTGCTATAAAGGTTGAGGACTTCGTGTGTTTTAGTGCTCAATTCCTTACTATGAAATTGAATTGTTACACAACTGCAAATTGTGTTTGGTTTGGATTTGGGGTTTGTTTTTGTTTCTCAAATACAACTAAGAGCTTTCTTGAAATCCAGAGAAGCAAACAATTCAGAATGATAGTCTCCATTTTGGCTTTAATTCCTCAGGCCACAGTGCTGAGGCTGTTTTGGGATCTCAGCCATAAATCTAGTTAATCATAAATTATAGCTAGAATATAATCCTTGACTCTACAGCCTCATGTGCCAGGGAAACGGACTCCCAGGAATTACTGAAAGAAGATTGTAGGGGCTGGGCAGAAAAGCCAGCAAATAAGTTAAAATTGTGTTAGTTCACACACAAAAATCCCAGCCTGGGGAAAGGAGATGTGATACCTTTAGCCACTGCACACACCCAGAGCAGCAGAAGTCATGGCACACCTGTGAAGATTTGCTATATCATATCTTCAAGTCTGAAAGGATGATTTTTCCTGCTCTAATCTTCACATTAGTCTCTGCTACAAAACTAGCTTATTTCAACATTTGGCAAAGTGTGTGAACTTCATCCGAGGTATCAAGGGCAGTAATTAGAGGAAAAAGGTGAGGATTAGTTTGTGAGAGGGACCAACAAAGCCATCAAAAGGCTAAAACCCAGACTCACTCCTTGTTTCCTCCCAAGGTAAAATAATGAGACAAACTGAAAACACAAAACAGTTCTAACCTGAAATATTCTGTGTATGTGAGTCATCTCCTCAGACTTGAGAGACAGAACAGTACAATACCAAGAATATTCAAATAATTTAAATAAATTATTATGATGATGATGAGTGGTATCCCCTCAAGTAACTATTGCTGGCAGCTTGCTGCAGGTAGAAGAAAGGGAAAACAGTGTCTTGAATATAGAACTAGGACCCACTAGAGTTATTATTTATTTAAAATGACCAACTCAAATACAGCAACTTCACGTGGAAGGAGACAAAGA
This sequence comes from Lichenostomus cassidix, assembly GCF_008360975.1. Classification (NCBI taxonomy): domain Eukaryota; kingdom Metazoa; phylum Chordata; class Aves; order Passeriformes; family Meliphagidae; genus Lichenostomus; species Lichenostomus cassidix. The sequence goes on from NC_139492.1 coordinate 5,959,289, forward strand.
AACCTTTACAATAAGACAGCCTGCTGAATGATTTAAAACATTACATATTTCCCAGACTCTCGAAACACAACACTCAGATATGCAGAGGAGGCACTCCTGTCCTGCCAAGTCACCTTCCTGAACCACAGTGTAAATTCCCTTGCCTCCCTAAAGTCTTTGTGCTTCTTAGCTTACAGAAATTTAGGCAGGTAATAATCAAAATGGCAAAATATCTAATTATCAGCTACTTCAAATTACATGGCCACCCACTGGATGAGATTTCATTCAGCCTAGTGTACGTATCTGTGTTCATAAAGGAGGATCAGGAGGGAAAAAAAATCAAGTGACTTCTAGTGCTAAAGCAGCAAGGGAAGTTTTGCATTAAGAAAAAAATTTAAATAGAAGGAAAGTATATTTTTTTAACAAACCAACAAACATATGCAGCTCTGAGCATGATTCTTGTTATAGAGTAGAAACAGAAATAATGGCAGTTTCTAAGTCTGATTACTCTTTTTTTTTTCTCCCCTGTGTCATTCCAACTCCAATATAAATTACTATCTTTATAAGCAATGAATAAGATAATTCTTGTGATTAGCCTTCCATTCTTAAAATGAATATGAAATGTTTAAACATTTTTAATTAGTGACCCAAAATGTGTGCCATAACTTTTCATCACCTCGTGGGTGATCTCTAAACCTCTCCTGCATACATTGACTGTCTGCTTAAAAGTTTAAAGAGCTAACAAAATGTTTTAACGAGATACAAATCTCAGAGATCATTAATCAATATGTTCAATGTTATTTGTGATAATTCATCATGACATGATATTAATGGGTTACTGTACCCTTCAGAGGTGAGATTAATGCAAATGAGCAGCCACAATTAACTTTACTGCTCCCAACTCACAGGAATGGACAGATGATTATAAATGACAACTATATGTCAATTACAATATCCAATAAAGTGAAGCTTAGAGGGCAATCTATCTACTTTTATAGTTCTTGCCTGACATAGCTGAATTTAGCTCAGCCCACTGTTGTCACAGTGTAACCACTGCTTTGAAGGAGGGGTCAAAGTTTTAATCTTCTATTTCTTCAGAAGGAATTCAAATTGTGCATCTAAATGCATTGTCTGAAGAAAAGCTGCAGGAAACCGAGAACAGATGTTGCTTTCTTCATCAGCTGAAGGAAATCGTCTCTGTTCTCAAATTGCAACAGCAAGGCCACAAAGAAAATAATCTGCCCTGCTGAGTAATACATTTATTCAATGAAAAAAAAAAGTAGAGCCAAGATATTAATGCAGCAAGGGGAAGGAATTTCCATTTGGTAAATTGCTTTGTCACACGCAGGATGTTGAGTCCGCTCAGGTTAGGGATGCTCAGTGAGGTGTTGGCTGGTGTGTGCAGCTTTGTGCACAAACAGATATTCTGTGATCACCTCTTGAGCACCAAGGCTCCTGCACCAAACAGATAAGACTTCACAGGAAAATACCCAAATTTCTAGTGGCAACAAAAGAGCTAGAAACAACGGCTTTAGATGTTCATAAAGCAGACAGCTGGCCAGACTGAGGAAATTCTGAAAACATGACCGATGCAAAATCATTTGATACCTCAGTATATGATGTATTTACAAAAAAATGGGGAAATCAGCTCTGATAACATGCTCAGATTTTGGCTTTCTGCCCTCCACCAGAATTAAAAAAAAAAAAGCATCAGTGAAGATAAGAAGAGAAACATTAGTCAAAACATTGTGGGAAGCTACAGAGAGAAACACCATAACACAGATATTTCCTGTAATTTCATAAATTTCTCTTTGTAGTGCCTTTCCTATATCTTATGGCCAATCCCAGTGCACTGGGACAGCTCCTGCACAGGGTCAGAGATGTGCCCTGTAGTTAAGGATGGCCCCAGGGCAATAACAAATACTGCAGCTACATTTTACATTTACTCATTGAGCTTTACTCAGTGCAACAGCAGAACCCATAACTGGAGCTCTTCAGCACATCCATACACCTCACACCATGCTCAGTTCCTGTAAATCAGACAGAGAGGATTTCCAGAAAAAGTTACACTTGCAGAGTGTTTTGGGATAAATCAAGAGTCCTTGAGACAGCAGTGGAACAACCAATGCCAGTTGTGCAAAACACCCAATGACCACCCAATTTTCTTTGAGAAAAATAACTCAAAGGATGATTCTTGCTTGTTATTTCACTTCCTCAACATAAAGCACTTCAAATTTATTTTAGCTATAGTTAAAAATATTGAAAAGCTATTCATGGTTTATTTTTGTTTTAATTATCTTCCCTGTCCTTATACACCCATCTGAAAATCAGGGTCAGTTTTTGTGGCTTCTGCTTTGCTGTGAGCAGCACCCAATTCCACAGGGCAAGTTGTACGCTGGCATTGCAGTGAAATCAAGGAAGAAGGGAGTGCAGGAGCAGGGTGTGGAAGCACCTCACCAGGTAAATCAGCAGCTCCACCTGAAAAATATTCCATAAAAGCCACTGGGGGGTTTGGCTAAGCAATATTTTAGGCACTATTTAACCACTTATATTAGCATCACACTACATTTTCATCATTCAAGTCACAAGACCATGTAAGTATGTTTAATACTTTGCTGGAGGAGAGCAGGAGAGTTCCTGATTTTCTTTAAAGCTGTGTTTTCCAAAGGAACTCTCTCCTCCACCTCATTTTGTTTAATCTAATCATCAAGAAAAATGGTTTTCTGCTGAATAAAACTGCTGACACCATTATCATCATTTTCAACGTGGGGAAATAGGAGAAATTCTTTACTGCTTCCAATATGGATGATAATACACATTTTTGTGACAATATTTTGTCGATTTTCCTGACACAAAAGCACATCCTGAAAAAACATGCTTTTGAGATGAAACAGTTTCCATGCTGACCTCTAAAAAACTGAACTCCACAACTACTCCTCAAAATAATTTGGTGCCAGATAATTAGCCTCAGAGCTAATATTTTAACTAAAAGAACTATGCCCTATACCTCCTCAGCAATCCCACCTCCACCAGCAGAAATAAGGTTTATTCCACAAAAATAACACACTACACTTTGAGCACAGACAAATGACAAATAAATTCATAATTTTATCTATGTTTGTGTGAGAGGAGGATTTCCTTTCAGGGTTTTTTGTTTGTTTGTTTGTTTGTTAGTTGGGGGTTTTTTTGGAGGGGTGGGGGGTTTTTTGGGTGGGGGGTGGTTTGGGGGTTTTTTAATTTGATTTTGGTTTGAGTTTTGAGTCTTTTTTGTTTTATTTTTTTGGTTCGGTTGGGCTTTCTTGGTTTTGGTTTAACTAATTAATCAACAAATTTGAGTTGGCTAAATAAAACCTCTTTCAACGCCTCCTATTTAATTGCAGTTTGGCACCAACAAATATATATCAAAATTATAGTATGTCCCTTGACAGGAAGCTCCTTGCTTCCACACACAGTTATGGCTCTCTGCAGAGTAACCAAGAACTGCTGACAACCTTGAACACTGCTACAACAATATTACTATACTTGGCAGAGAAGTACCCTTGCGGCAAGAGAAAAGCTGTAATTTTGACTGTCACTTCACATTACACTAGATATTATTTCACTGTATACACACACACACTCACAAAACTCTTAATAGACGACAGTTTTCTCGCTGCCCAGCTCCTCTATTATAAATGACAATATAATACTGTTGACCTACTGGTAGGATCACTAATAAAGCTAACATTTAACATCACTGAAAATTTTCTTTTAAAATATAGCCGTCATAAATTGGCTTGTCCTGGTCGTCTCAAGCTACTTAAGCAGCTCAAATTTATTTCATCTATTTTATTATTCATTTCAAAAGAAAGAAAATGTTTTAAAACAAAGGGGAATTATAATTCATTTGGATTTTGATAGCACGTTCTTAAATATTTGAATAATTGCTGGTAGTGTAAACTTTAATACCTTCAACCACAAGCTGCTTTGGTAAGAAAGGGATTACTACACTCCAAAAGACCCCAACAAAATCATCTTTCTAGATTTCCAACATAAGTAGAAAGGTAACAATAGGTGATAAATAATGGAATCAGAAGAAAAGCTAAATTACTGACTTCCTCTCTGGGTCCATTTCTGTAACTACAAAAATGAGTATGGAAGGATTTAATTGAAAAGTAAATTTTGAGCACATTAGTACAGAGGCAAAAGCCCCTGCTTTAAAATTTTCAGTGGTACCAAATGTTCTGCTTTGAAAATTAGTATCTTTGTGGCCTGATGAAAAGGGTATTTTGTTCTTTTAAACCAGATCCAATTTAAAATTGTCTGGAGCACAGTTTACCTCCTTACTTTTTATTCTGTATGCTGCATACATTCAGAACACAGACTGCTCACTGATTTCCAAACACTTTTGCATGTACACATTCAGAATTTGCACAGCCCCACTGTACATCAACAAAAGAATCTCAGTGAAATATGGCCACAGTCAATTCCTACAGGCAAATCAAACTGCTAGAAATCAAGTTTTGCAGTACTCTGATGTCAATTCACTACACTGCAAGCAACTCCTGTGTTTTGGCAGAAAGTAAAAGGAGATTTAATTAAGCAAGCTGGATTTAAATAGAACCAAATAGCGCCTAGAAACAATCATTGCTAAAAAGCACTGTTCTGATTTTACTGTAGCTCAGGCATACTTTGCTCCTACCCTTGTGTTATTGATATAGTGTTTCAAATGCATTTAGAAAGACACCATCTCACTTGTGCTGTTTAGATAAGGAAGCATCACTGAACCTCTTTGCCCTTCTCCAATAAAATGTATCAAAAATTTCAGCACTGTCTGCTGACCGCACCACATTTAACAAGATTCACAAATGAACCCAGAGTAAGTTTCCCACTGTGACACATTAATAATAAGTTCCTTATCCCATCTATCCCAAGCCATGAATATGTAATGTTATAAAATGAGTCCTTTTCACACAACAGAACCTCAGACGTGAATAAATAAAAACTATCCATCACAAGCCTGTGAAAAATTAATGAGAGTTCTGAGACATAAGGAAAAATTGGTTACGGAGATGATAAGGTCCAGTATGTAAAAACCATGTTCTCACCAGCTGTAAATTTCATTTTCAAACTTTGCAAAAAGGGTTTAAAAGAAATAAAAATCTTTCTAGAGCATATTTACCATAAGAAACTGAGAAAGGGAAAATGCTTTAATGGTGAGACATATATCTAAGTAACCCAGACAGCCTTTGGACCCAGGAAGGGGATCAAACACTGCCCTAACAGGGAGTTACAGATCCAGTTACAGCAAAGTTGTAACCTTAGATATATAGAACCACAATTCCTTTTCTATTTCTCTTCCCTTCGGAATGGAAATTCCTCATGAAACAAGGCATTTTATCTCCCTAAACTTCATTTACTCAGATAAATGAAGAACACGTAGAAATAAATTATTTTCATTCATGTGAGCGTCTCTTTACTGTGCCAGTGAAGACTTTAATCTCTCAATATGGAGTAATCAGGTTTGCAATATGAAGAGAAATAAGAAAAAAAATAAAGACTTTTCAAAGAGTCAAGCTGCCACTATGTTTATTAATCCATTTTCCCAATATTGCCACCAAGACCATGTTGATGTTTGAGGAGCACAAGTCCTCTGCACTGTCTGCTCCAACCACATCACCAAGAAATGCTGGCACTTTGTCCTCAGGCAGGGAAACAAGCAGAGAAAGAGCAAGAGGTACTGCCCAAGTCCTTGAAAGACTTATCTCAACACAGACAGCACCTTTTAAACCTTTCTACCAATGGACCTCAGGAAAGATTGTATGATCTACAGCCCATTTAGTGAGATGTTGGCCATTTTAATGCCTCACAGCTAAAATGAAAATGTTGCCTTGTAATACCAAACTAGGTCACCTATTTTTCTCCAAAATCTCCCCCATTAATAAAGCTTTTTCTATCCCACCATCATTCCCACATCAAGAATCTATGGATTCCTCCAGGTTAGGTGTCCCACACTGTTTCACTTTTCTTCTCTGCTTCTTAATTCTGACAAATACAAAAGCATTTAACTCCCCTTTGTCTCCTTCAGTGACCATTTTGGGTGAACCCATCCCATTTGTTCTCTGAACATACACGAGCACACTGCACAAACACAGAGTTTCTCCTTTCCTGGGAGGTGCATGTGTTGAAGCAATGAGCTCGGAGAGCACATTACTGCCCCTTTCCTTGCCTAACAGGACAGGAAACCATAATGAAAAAGGACAGCAGCAGAGCCCCTTCCCTCCCCAGAGTACAGATTAGATTTCTCTATCAAGGAGTGGCTTCACTACATCAAAACCTGGTCAAGCAGGATGTTTTATCCTTGGCTTTGTGAAAGTGGTTATGTCAGAAAGGATGAACTCCAGAGTGCTGTCAGGGGTGTCCATCTGCAAAATAAATTACCTTCTCAAGTCTGCACTGGCAGTGATTGAGTGACTCTGGAGAATTATTTATTAGTCTTAAAATGCCAGTGGATACAGTTAAGGAACTATTTTTTCTACAAAACTATTATGGTCTCAAAGAAGAAAGGGAGATGTGGTAAAATTCCCATGGACTGTTGGGTTTGTTTGAGGGGGAGCAAGTCCCCTCTGCAAGGCCCTACCGGAGCTCAATCCCTGTCCAAAATTCCTGTCTTCCAGAGAAATGGCCGGGCTTCCTTTTGGTTCCTCTTGGTCACCTTTGTCACAAGCAATTGGCTTTCCTCCCTTTAATGTTGTAAATACAGTAACTCTCTTCTGGGGGGAATAGGGGCAGTAATAATTAATTTATAAATAAATAAATAACCTGAAAACCAAAACCCTAGCACAGTCCCATTACTATAAAGCTTTTCTTATCATGATAAAAGAAAAACCCTGCAACCAAATCATTTCACATTATTGGCTGACTCCTCTGTTTTAGCATATCTGACATTTAAGTCCTTTGGTTCGCATTCAGACCTAAGGATTCTCCTGTATTTTCAATAAATGTTCTTATTAAAGCTTTTCTCTCCCCTTTTTATTCATGAAATTTCACGACCTCTCAAATATGTTCACTAGACTTTTTATAAGACCTTGCTGCTTAAATAGGCATAAGATTTTCAACTAGGCCAATGCAGCTGAAGATTCCTTTCTTAAATACCCTTATTGCAGGTTGACCTTTCTTGACTTGATACACACATTTTGCAGGGGAAGAGCCTTCAGGTCCACAATCAGCACAGTCATATGCCCACCATACCCATACAGACAAGCATGGCAAAAGCCTGCTAAATATCTTTGACATATATTATTACTACACTTTGAGGTCAACTTCACATATCAACTCCCGCGAGGAAAGGCCAACTGAGGGTTGATTAATTTTCAGGCATATTTTAAGTCTTACAATATGCATCACAGTACGTGACCAAAAGACATTGAAATATGTTTTTTATACCAAGGGGGAAAGGAAAAAAAAAACCAAGAGCACCACTGTTTGTTCTTGGGCTCTCTAAGTCACAAGGGACAGCAGCGAAGGACAACCAGCAACGATTCCAATTTGCTATTTCCATCTGACGAGCAGCAGCCCCTGTAATGCACTTCCTCTGCTGTTGCAGCATCAACATTCCTCTATATTTTTATGCAATCTATATTTTCACTCGTTTGGCACTGCAGTGGTTGCAATTGGCAGTGCAATAGATGAGTGGGCAAAGCATGAAATTAAAAGATATTCTTCCTGCATCGCGCTGACAGCGCAAAATCTCACCCAATAGAAGCCAAACCCCAGAATGTTTATTTTTAAACTAGGGCAATATACCATTAGTTCTCAAGTTTAATTCAATTGATTTTCAGGCAAATAACAATAAAATTAACCCCTAGATAGGACAATCTTTGGGTGATGGATGAGAGTGCTGCAGCGAACAGCAGACCTCACACAATGAATTCTCTGCCATCACACAAGTCCCCCGTGGGACACCCAGGCACATCAGGACACAAGTGATTCTGGGGCCAAGAGGAGTTCCCTGCTTCATCACCTCAGCAAAGATGGATTCCACGACCTTCTGAGAAAAGCCTATATATAATTTTTGCTGAATAGGCCCCCTCAGTTAACAGCAGAATCCAATTTGTAATTTAGCCTTAAATGCATACTCCACAAAAAGCTATCAGGTAAGAAAAACACCTGACATGTAGATAAAAATGCTTTTTGACATACATAAGTAAAAATAATACTATGGCGTTTCTCAAATTAGCCATTTGAAGTGTGCACACCCTGAAAAAGTTTCAGCATACAAGCGTTTATTTTGGTTTTACATTTTTCCTTTGGACCAAGAAAATATTTATGAAAAGAAAACTAAATAATTAATTTTACTGGCTGCAAGCTGGGATTCTTTCCTGGTTAAACTATATGCAGTGAAATGGCATTTAAATTATATGAGAGAATTGATTCAAATGGCTTCCATTAGCAATTTGGCAGGCTGCTGTGAATTGCTCCTAATCAATTTTAAATAAAGCCATTCTATCTGCGAATGGAGGCACCTCCATGTTTAACATCTCCACATTGCACAACTGAAAAACAGTGGCTAAAATACAAATTTCTTCCTAATTTCTTATAACTCGTTGTGTTTAACAATGTGCCATCAGTGAAACTAATGCAGAATAAAATGACTGCCTGTGTCCTCAGAGAAATGTTCTGGGCTCGAAAGGTTTTCTCTTTTCTTTTATGTTAATGAATATTTCAAAGTAATGCTGTTCTAGGCCATTTTACAGTACAATCATATCTTAATTTTGCTTGAGATTTTATCAAGAGTAATTAGATCCATTTGAGTGGTAGATATTCAACATACATACAGCATAACCATTTGAAGCAGGTGTGTTTGTATTATGAAAATCTATACTAAAAAAATAAGAACTGCACAAATGACATCAGACATTCAGAATCTTCTGCTTGATGTGTCTAGTTGTTGTTTAGAGGAGACATCTACAATTTCAAACCAAACTTTTTTCCTGCAAAATCTTTGTACAGCACAAGAAAACAAATTCTAGTTGGGAGAACCTATCTTCTACTTAAAATAGCTTGAAGGACACCCTTTTATAATGGGCATAAGAGGACAGACACAGAAATTAAACCATAGCATTTTCCACTGATCCAGTCACATTGCCCAAATAAACCTGTAAATGGATTTATAAACACATTTAACATGAAATAGCTTAATTTGGCAACAAAATCTAACTTATCAGTTCAATACAATTCTTCACTTTGACTTCACAAAAAGAGATGAGTCTGGTTTAGATGCTGCAAGATTTTTTTGATCTCAATAACACAGTTTCAGATGGGCACAGTCTGGTTTGGTGTGTCTGGCAAAGCAGGTACTGACATGTGAGTCAGAAAGGGTCAGCATTTGTCTCTCTCAGAAAACCTTGTCCTGGTGGTTTCAATGATTCTGCTATTCAGAAAATCTTTCCTTAGGCTGATGTCTTTGCAATGTCCAGATCTTAAATAGATCATAGTTGGTACTGAGTCATTTAAATAAAAAAAGATAATGTTCATCTTCTACAGAACTGTTTGAGTCTTGGTTCAGAAAGCTTTTTATATACAAGAAATAATTAACACAGTAATGGTAGCAAGAACATTGTAATGAGACAAAACTAAGTAAAACATTATCATTTTAGGAAGCATTGTTTAAATGTGATCTGTTTACAGTTTAAATCATCTTCCTAATAATGGAAAAGCATTAAATAATAAACCAGAAACCAGTGAAAAAGCAGATTCAAACACAGACAAGGAATTCACACTTTGTGGGCTGGGGAGTCCTGAGCAGTGAGAACATGAAGTGCCTTTTCCACACGAAGAAAACAGTTATTTAACAGACTGTGGCTGCTACAGTAAATCAAAGATTTACTTTACAAAGCAGTAAACACGGTGAGGAGGAACCTCTTCCAAAGACCATAAAGCAAAGAGGTGTCAGTAAATAAAGCTGTCCCACACACTTCCACTGTTCAGCTCCAAACATGAAAGCAAGGCTTTCAAGAATCAGGAAAGTTAGCAGGAGGTATTGCACGGGATACCTTTGCTTATTTATCCTCTACCACCCCCTCTGTGACTCGTCCAGAAGAAAATGTGGAGAAACAGAGCACAGACATGCAGATGGAGCAACAGAGGCCAACAGCTGATACAATGCAATGCTTAATTCTGCTGTTCCACTTTTCCCTGCATGCACAGCCTGGTCAGTGCAGAGATGCTGTTTTGCACTGAGGTTTAGGAATTTAGCACATTCTATGCTTGTAAAGCTCAAATTCCACAGCACCTACACAAGAGAGCTGGATGGCTTCCCTGAGAACTGCAACCCCACATGCACTGGAAGGAGAGTCACCCTTCCACACCCACAGCTGGAGAGACACCTCTTTCTCTCCTGATGAAAGCAAAGACATGGGAAAAACACTGCATCCTTCTTGCTTTCCTTATGAAATCTATGGAAATCATTAACCTTCCCAAACAGAAGCAGAAAATGCTTTCTGATGTGAGAAACTCACTATCAAATTTTGTCTTGCAAAAGGTTTTTGTGGTATGTTAACTACTTCAAAATAGAGATCTATTAATATCTCTATTATTAATACAACCTACAGAGGAAGCAATTAACACAACCTTAATTCTAAACAATTTTTGAACTCAGCACATTTAGACTAGACTACTTATCACAAAATTACTGTTCTTATTTCTGTTGGTTGCTAAACAAGGTAATACAGTAATACTTACCACAACAGTATTATGCAATGATCCAGTTTTAATGCACACCAGCATTCAAGAAATTAGATATAGCGAAAATCTCTCATGACTACTTAAATTTTAATCACTTTTTTATTGTTATACTGCAGGAGTCAAGAGTAGAGTAAACAACGTTCTTAACCCCACTGGGCCTTAAGCAGGTTCTCCTTACAGAAATGTGAAGATGTTGGCAATTTGTACAGTTCAGAGATGCTAAAAAAGTCTGCCGTCATCCAATACCCCCTTGGATCATTAAAACATTCTTATACAGCTAATTCACAGGCAGTTCAGATACCTTAAATCCATCAATAGCATTGGAAAAAAAACATAAATTGACTATCAAAACAACACTTCAACAAATCTTCAAAGCAACTTAGAAAAATGCTTTGTTTGAAGATTTTTCACAAACTTGTACAAGAGAGAAAAAAAAAAGGCATAAAAATATTCCATTGCCTGAGCTTGCTGTAGTCTATGATTTCTGTTGAGAAGGAGTGCTATTGAAATAAACAGTACTATTTGGCTGGCTGAGTAAGACAGCCAGTAAATTAAATCTTCCATGTCTTCTTCAAATATTTTTTTTCTGAACAGCTTTGTAGCTATCCTAGAAATAAAATCCTGATGGTTCAAAATCCCAAGTTTTCTGTATCAGTTATGAGCCTGTGTTTGACCAGTCTCCTCCTCAAACACAAGACACACAGATGTGCACTGAACCTGTTAATGTTTACACAAACTGCAGAGTTAAGCCATGGGTGCAAAATTGGGCACAATTTCCCAGTGCTGAAGTCATTCGGATGTAACTCAGAACCAGTGCTGGGCCCACTGTTGCTTCTGGTTTTCTACACATTGTTATACAGCAGATTGGGGGGAAAATCCTAGAATATGTCACTAATACAAAGAGAAGCTCTAAAAGGGCAGGAGTGGGTGTAAGGAGCACAGAGAATTGTACCCAAAGGAAGATAACCCAGCAGCCAGGTCTGCTCAAAAGCAGCAGGCATGGCCTTGGAAATGCTCTCTGGGACAAGTTACTGAAGGACATGGAGCTAGAACATTTCTAAAAGTCCTGGAATATACTTAGTACCTTATTTAGAAGGAAAATAAAAGCCATATAAACTTCTTCCATACTGTCTCTTCATGCTGTCTCCAATTAGCAGGTTTCAGACAATTCCTCTCAGCACCTAATTTAGGTATTCTAAATCCCTCATAACTTACAGCATTTATCAGCCATCCTTATGGCACTTGGAACAAACCATGTAAATAAACACCATGACAAATTTTGGACCCTCACCACCTGTATTTTTCTATCCTGACCTCTCCTATCACAATACATTCATCAGTTTAGAAAGCAAAGAAAGAGATACAAAGGTAAGATCTTTTCTGTCCTCAAAGTGTCTGATAAATATAAATATCAGCTTTACATCCATGACTCATGACATCTTATGACATTTTAAAATATATTTAATAGCTTAAAAAAAACCCCTCTAAATGGCTCTAGTCATTTACTGTAAATGTCCACTGTAGCTCACGTGCTCATCAGATGGAGTACATTTAGCATGCATTTATGGGCTTGCTGTTGCTCTTCAAAACAAAAAGATATAAATCTTAATACTCTCAGTTCTAATGTATGGATACAAGCCATTAATCACTCAGACAAATATATGTAGGCTGCAGCCCTGTATATGCTTTAAGAATAGAAAGCAGATCAACACAGCTTACACCTCCAGGTACATCTGTACTCTCCCTAACCCTCACCATTTGAAATTTGGTACAAAAGGTGTAAGTTGTGCTCTTCTTTCTGTAAATATCATAGATCACCTGCAGGAAGCCCCCTTTAAGGAGTTTTTGGTTTGCTCTGATTTTTGAATGAGCCAGAGCAGACAGTGAACATTTCACCATGAACTGTCAAATTCTTCATGCAGATTCGAGTCTTCATTTTCCTTTTTTTATTTAACATTACAAACAGAAAAGGACATTTAAAAGAATAGTGCATAAACACCAGTCTTATCCCAATTCTGTTTCTACTAAAATCACTGCCAAGCTCCCATTGATTGCAGCATCACCAAAGAGCCATTCCATAAAGTACCACCTCATATTTTACGAGTCTGGATTTCTTCTCTGATTCTGCTACTAGAAATATTCCCCTTCTAAGAGAACTCAACAGACAGGTTTAATTTGACTTATTTACGTATTATTAAAAGAAAGTCTCCCAAATCCTGCACATTCATTTTCAGACAAGAGCATTACATAACAGTCTGCTAAAAGACTAATTAACTCACATCTCAGCTTCAAATTTCAGTAGTGGAAGATAATAAGAATATTTGATGCAGCTGAAGGAGTAGTTGAAAAAAAAGTTTTTAAGCAGTCAAACAGAATTGTCTGATAAAAAATAAAAGTAGACTGCAACCATTATCTTGTTAACATAAACAAAGGAAGATGCAAAAAATAATTGCTAATATTGACAGGTGTCCTTTCTCCCAGGACAGCTTGCAATACATTATCTCAGCGACAAGATGCACCAGAGAAGTCACTCTGCTCCCTGTGGAGTTGTGAGGTTAGCCTAAAAACCTTAAATCCTATTTATCATTCTGGAAATAAGGTAAACAACAGAAACCAAAACCAATCTGATCACGAGAGAAAGGGACGGGCAGACATCAAAATTCCTTCCACTCTTAAGGAAAGGACGGAGAATCAGTAGAAAAAAAAAAATATCTTCAAATGGCACATAGAAGTTTTCTTTATACATGGAAAAATTGACAGTATTTCCATTTCTGATTTCCAAAGCTACCAAGTAACCATTGAGTTGGAATGGACCTTAAAGCTCATCTCATTCAAGCAGCCATCAAAGGAGGGAATTTTGTCTCCAAGGAGTGGAGCAACTTCCTGCAATTCAAGGTCATTTTGCCTTGAAGGCCAGATTTTAATCTGCTGTGTAACACACATTGTCAGGTATCTTATGTTTTGCTGTTATCTATAGTGTGCCTTTATCATTCAGGCAAAAGAGATGCTGAATTGAAAGGGGGCTGGGGGAAGATACCTATACCAGGAAAAAAAAAAAAAAAAAAAAAGCATTGGGAAATAAAAAGAATTTAAAGTACATAGTGAACAAGCATTATGTTTTTTAAACTTGATCTATAGCTACAACTTTGAAACAATCTATGAAATTAAGGTTTCTGAAACCCATTTGCTTGGAGATGATGACACACAAGACACTCAAAAACAATTTGTCTGCACTCCCATAGAAAATATAAGCAAAATCAAGAGCCTTTGTACATTTAAAACCAAAACCCATCCTCTCTAAAAAGTCATAAATAGTACCATGTAGAATTCTTACTAATATTGCAACTACCCATATTCCCCTAGTTCATATGGGTAGTATCAATAAAATATTCTCCCCTGAGTCAAACCTTTGCAAAGGTATTCACTTAAAGAATTACCTACATTAGAAACATTAACCTTGGTGCTCAGCATGTTCTGCAATTTCTGATCCAGCCAATGACTTTAGAGATTAAAATGTGACTTGTGGAAAAAAATCCCAGCACGTTTTACAGAGAAATTTTATATGTTAAAGATAATATATTTGTAAAGATTGTATGATTTTACTGATAGTAGGGAAAAAAAAGGTTGCCATAAATAGTGCCTCTAACACAGTGAACTAAATTACTTTAAAAGTTTAGAATCTTTTGCTTTGAAAATGAACAATACAATGTTCACTACAATAAAGAACAGAATTTAAATGAAGGTTTCATGCTAAATGCTTTGTGTACAAATGGATTTGTGCCCTATTTTTACTGGAGCTTTGTGGTGTTTTGAGAAGACACTAATAAAAATGTTCATTATAGCTTAGGAAATGTGTGGAAAGAGATATCATTAGCCAGAGCAAGGCTTGGTCCATGTTAGCTGAATATCTATTTAGACCACACACAGTGGTTACTATTTGCCAAAGAATGTAGCATTCTACAGCAACCAGGTCAGAAACACAGTATATCAACTTCCAATTAAGTTAAAAATAATGCAAAAATGTTTAACTTAGATCTCCAAGACCTCATCAGCCTTTAATTTAAATGACTGCTGGGAATAGTATACAAAATCATATTTCAAGAAGTTTTGAAATCTAGGATCATCCTTCATAACAAACAATCCAATAAAACTGAAGTTAACCTCTAAACGAATCATGTCAACCACAATAAGGCAAAAAGTACTTTACAGATACAAGCTAAATACACTGAAACTCTGACTACCTTTGAAACTCAACCAGCAGATTTGGGAAAGAACTGAGTCCCATCCATCTCCCATCCATGCAGCCACAAGGAGCTGCAAGATTTTCATCACTGGAGTCAGAGCAATTACTGAGCCCCAATTCCAGCTCCAGCAGACACTGATGCTTTTCACCACAACAAGCAGCCAGCTCATTAGCATTCACAGGATGAGAAGCTTTTTTGGCTTTGTGTGTTTTCTTTCTTAAAATTACCATCTTCTCCACAGCCCCTATCCTTGCTGTGGCTGTGCACATCCATTACTGCACTGTACAGATAGGCAGACCCATTTTCTGCTAAACACTAATATTATTTCAAGTACTTAGTATATTATTATGAAGTTTTGACAGGTTTCCGACAAGACAGGAAGAATATTTCCTGACACACATAGTCCCACAGTCATCTAAGGAGGAAAGAACCACAAAAGAAAACAACAATTAAATTTGCTTTAAACAAACATTTTCTTGTAAGCTTTTTCTTTTGAACGTGATTAAAATTTAAATTAAATGAAAGCTTTGGATCAGAAACAAATTCAAAACATTCCATGATCCTCCAAAAGAAAACCAATTCTTTTAATATCATATTTGCAGATTCATGTCATAGGGGAAGAAGAAATTTGGTTGCAACAAAGACCAATTTAAACGTTCAAGAGGGAGCAAGACAAGCCCTCACTAGACCTCACAGTCACCCATCCTGCTACTAACACATCTTTTCTACCACAACACACACTGCTAGGATGTCCCTCGGATTTTTAAATCCTGTCTGCACAAGCTGTGACAGAGATCCCGAGGCAAAAATAAATATATCATATATAATTAAAGACTATACCCATATATTCACTGAAGCAGAGTTCTCACTCTCTAATGCCTAAGGAAGAATACAAAAATATGACACTGCCTTGGGATACTCTCCTACTCTCAAACAAGTTTTAAGCTTAGGACATCTAGAGTCAGAGATAGCACTTGTTGTCTAACAATTTTTTTTTACATTTCCATCTGACCAATTCCTCTTCAATCCATGTAAACTTCAGCAGTCATGAGGCACAGAAAGTTTCAGCTTTGCCATTTCCTTCTGCAGAAGTGATCAAATATAACTTTGAAAGATAAGGTTGGTTTGAACTGGGTTTGTACATGAAAGAAAGAGCACTCTGATAAAACAATCCAGAACAACAAAAAAAGGCACAAGATCAGAGCTGAATAATGAAAATTATCACATTTATTCTGTTAAATAGTTTAAGTCTTCAGAGAATGAAATTCTATCAGCTGGAAGAGAAAATTCAATAAAAATGTTTCATAAATCTGAGCAGAAGCTTTAGGATTTGACTCATTACTACTACTCATTCTCAATCTTCAAATGTTTCTTGAATATTTCTATGCTCCTACACAGATCCTCACCACAACTGATGTTATTTGCTGATTCAAAAATTTAAGTGCAGCTGCATAACACAGTATCCTTTTTTTAAACAGAGGAGCAAAACAAAACACATCTCATGAGTAACTCTTAATCTGCCAGCAAATCAATTATAGAGAGCTTCTGTAAAAAGCATCTGAAAATCTGCTTCCAGTCAACACAACTTAGCCATCTGGTTCCCACAGATATCTGCCAGGAATGGGTTTGCAAAACCAAATTAACGGTGATTACACAAAAATATCCGAAATTTAATTTCAGCTTGCCAATCACTTTTATAGTCCTACACATGCATGTGCAAAGAATCCTCCCCTCACCTCTTTGAAGTTAATGACATGTTTAAGCCGCCCCAGAAAAATGGCTAAAGCCACATTTAGCAGATTTATTCTAAATTAGCTTTGTGGGTGTCACTGCAAAGCCTTGGGAAGGACAGAGCCACTGCTTGGGCTTCACACATCTCTCAGCTCAAACACAAAGGGCACTTCCCTCCAGCAGTGATTGCACTTGCTTCAAAACAGAGAGATACCTCTACCTCAACTGCTTTGTTAATCCTGGATTAGTACACTTTTGGATATCAGAGGTGTCACTTTACCTCCTGACAGTTATTTATTGTGCATCTGCTCACCAACTGCTCCACCACACTTGTTGCCAGTAGCCCCAGTCTATTCTAGATGCTGGATGTGCAACCATTATAATACTCCTTCTCCAGTTTTTTTCTCCTTTTTTTCAGCATCCCAAACTGCCAGTTTGTAGAAATTCCCACTGTTTAATGACTACCAATACAAAGTTAATCTTGCAAGGCGCCACTCATCATCTGGCCCTTTTTCAGCAAGCACAATGAAGGATGCTGATAACCACACAGGAGGTACTAACCTTAGACAGATGTGCAAATAATCCTTTCACATGGGGATAGTGCTGCAATTTTATCCATCTCTATTTTTAAAACCAGGAAAAAATGTACAGAAATATTAGTTTTATATTTCTTCTCGTAAGGCATGCAGTGAATTACAATACGAGGTGTAAATACTTCTCTTTTTAAAACTATCAGAGAGTCTTTAAATCCATGCTTTAAAAAATGGCTAATAAAGGGATGAAATGAGAAGCACCTGGATTACTCTGCAGCCAAAGCCTCATCATTCCAATAACATTGTTCCAGTTCCTTTAATTTCTGTTGCAATCTTATTATACAAGTATATAATTTTATATATAGCTTGAAATACTGGAATCTCTGGCACTACTTAGGTTATCGGAACGAGGTTTTAAGGTTCAGAGCTCACATTTCTATTAAATTTAATAATAATTTTTTTTCCAAAAAATAGAAGATTTTTCTCATGGCTTTTGATTTAAAGAATAATTTTAAAAAGTATTTAAGTTGATTACTTGGATCTCATTTGAAGATATACTAAAACCTGTGTGTTATCTTTAGTCTTAGAGGAAAATACACATGTAACATGTCCTAGCACATTAGGAAATCATATGATCATAAAATTGTATTAAAAAGCTCCAAGTTTTTGGGTTCTGATCAAAGTAAAACACAAGCACTCCTGTAAAGCAAATCAATAATTCAGTACCCGAAAACAGTGCAAATTCAAGTGCAGAAAACTGATGTTAATCGCAGTTCACAATGGATATTCATTTACTTTAGAGACACTGCCTTCAAAATATAAAAAGATGACTTGGACAAATCCAAACAGAATCCAGGACGACTCCAGGAGCAGTTTTTTGTTTGTGTCCCTTTTAAACCTTTCCCACAGGATGTCACTATTGCTCCATGCCTGTGGGGAGTGTGACCGAGGGATGTTTGGGACTTCCACACTCCACCCTCCACAAGGATACATGACACGGATATTTAAGCATCTTCTAATTTTGTAAATAAGATTACAGCAAAGACTGATCCATCTCAGCTGCCATGTTGCAAGCCCAAATATTTGCTGACCTATAAACGAATTAAATCCTGTTACAGTCCCTCCAGCTTGAAAAACTGGAACACGAAGAAACCTGGAAATAGTGATGTTAATGCCTGTACATTGTGCCTACTTAAACACTACATGATCCAACTGAAGACATTAAAGAATATTCTTCCTTAAATTCCTGCATTTTCACCTTTTAGGGCTGCATAATTTATTTTCCAGATATTCATGCCATCGGATAGACTTTTTCCTAACAAAAGAGTGACATCTCGTGGTGACACAGAACTCCTGGCTCGAGCACAACTCATTTCCCCTGCATGGAACAGAGAGCAAACCCAGCGCTGGTTAAAAGCCCCAGCCACATCTCATCTCCGGCAGAGAAGCTGCTCCACAGAGATCCCAAACTGATGCAGACATTGTGGTCATCCCTCTAGGAACAAGAGGAATTCCATCCACATTTCCCTGCCTTTAGCCAGCCAGGCACTTGTGCTTTCTGCTTTCCCCACTGCCACTTCTGTTTGGCAATCAGATGTGTGACTTGGAGGTTTGGAAGAAACTTCTGACATCCACACATTTCTGGCAAAAATGTCTGCAAGAAAACCGGAATCAATGAGAATAAAGATTTTCTAAAATACGGTGGGGCAAATTAGCCATAGCATACTAAAAGATGCAACTGAGCTAAGCCAAAAATAGATTACAATCATCATACCTCTAATTATACTTTCAAGATTAACTTTTTAGAAGTGGGGTTTTCAGTGTTCCTGTTCTGTTTAGTCAGTACCTTATACAGGTCGATACTATTTTTCAAAGGATTTTTGCATATTTATGCCTTGTTATTGCAAATATATTTGCCTTAGTAAGGTAAAACACGAATGTTCATATTGTTGACAGTTCAAAAAAGTTAAAGCAGGGTTGTTGGGGTTTTTTTTAGTCTTTTATAGTAAATACTTTCTTGTTATGAAAATGATGAGAATGTTTTGTACAATCCTTTTTCCTGTTAGTACTGCTTAATGGATGCTGACACTTAATGAACAATGTATTTGTAAAGTGCTGTGGCTCAAACAAGGCGTCATCAGCAGAAATCAGAAAAGAAAATTTCCCATTCTGCCATTACCATATATGCAATGTAACAGTAATGAAGACCAGGTGCACACATGTGTGAGTTATTTTATACAAGAACAGCAAAACTGTCACTGTGGTCAGCAGTCTGTGAAGAATATAAACTAGAAAAATTACAATGTTGCAGAGGAAAAGCCCCTAAAGTAATTACTGAAGTTTATTTAGCAGAATATGCACCTTTGCTACTCTTAAGGTATTAGTGTTCCAGTTTGCCTTACCCAATATTTTAAATAACCTGCCATCTTCAGACCCGCAGTTCAAGCCAATTATGCTGCCTTTTATTGTGCTCAAGATTGAATTAAAGCCAACAGGAAAATATCCCATGTCAACAACCCACTGATCCCAAATATTCCACCTCACTTGTTCTGCTCTACATATTCCAAAACAGCCATTCAAAATGATCCAAGATACAGGAATCAATTTCCATGCACAAAAATGATGGATGTAATAATGCATCTGCAGCTTTTCTGAGAAAACTCTGAATCTTGCACTATTTAATGATTTTTAATGATTGCTGAACTGAGGTTAGAATGGAGATGAATCAAAAACCATAAAGCAAATGATTACAACTTTCTTATAAAAAGTCTCAAGATATTAAAGACCAGCTGATAATTTTTTGGCAGCTGACGTTTGGCACGGACAGCTCTTTTGCCTGAACTCTGTGAGGAGGTATTACAGCAGAAACAATTAGAAATACTGAAGAGGTCAACAACTCAAACCATGCTGTTATAGAATAATATATTCTGAGATTCGGCCAAGAGCTCTATCAACAACAAAATTCAATGCCTTCCTTTTTTCAGGAATAATCATCTTTCTCCAAGAGCAAATATCTGCATTGCTTCTCTAACTGCTTTCTGTATATGTTGTTCTAACTGCTGCTATATGGTAATGTCAGTAAAATGCTGCAAAACTGCGACTGGAATTCAGCTTTCTGAACTCTTGGCACACTTCAAATGACTGAAAGGATTATCTTGTTGCCCTGAGGTTTTCCACATGTTTTCACACACCTTGCTACATCTTAATCATCACTAACTATCAAAAATTCATATTCAGTCTAATGGGTCTAAAAACCAACCAGATCTGAAGTTTCTAAAGAGCCTCAGGAATTCTCAATTTCAGCTCCCTTTGAGGTGCCTAAGGAATCAAACAACCTCCTTAGGAATAAAGGAAAAATAAAAACACATATAAACTTATGATGTCAGCATTTCAAATCAAAGGAAAATATAACAACACCAGCTGTAAAAACAGGCACAAAAAGAAGAGTGGTCATGGAGGAGTTAAAAAAACCTACACAAATTATAAAGCATATATTATGGCTTCTCATTTCAGGCGTGATACCACAAATCTTAATCATGCAAAGAACTGCTTTGTTTCCTCATCAAAAGATAGGGAACTAGAGGGAAGTTTTAGCTCATTTAACTCATTGTTAATGACAGTGCAAGAATTCTTTCATCAAAATAATTTAAAGTAATGTATTCATTCCTTTATAACTAATTAAAAATATCCTGGAGGGCAAATCCAGATAAACCCACAGTCACCTTGGTAAAGATGGCTTAGGTGACGTCTCAGAATGCAAACCCCACAGGCTGCTGATACAGGATGGGGGACAGGATGGAGAAAGTCTGTGTGCAAGATTCTGCACCAACTCCCACCAAAAACAGCTCTTCTAGGGGTGTTATTTTTAGGTGTGGGGGACTCAGGGATAGGAGTAAAGGTAGAAATCACAATTATTCATATTCCCTGACCATATCCCTCCTCCAGAAATTGGCATGGAAAGAGAACGAAAGAAAAAATGCAAGTAATTCCAGTGCTGTTCAGCACTGGAAAGAAAATAAATCCATTCCAACTCCATGTAGGACTTCATGAGTCCAATCCAGTGACTGAAGAACTGAACTGGACAGGATTTGAACCAGACACCAAAGACATGGCTGAACTACTTGAAATGCAATGTTGATTCCCCAGCTTTTCAGAACAGAGCTTAAACAAATTGGCACCATGAAGAGAACAGGTTATTCTTAAATAAAGCAGAAGTCAAAGAGAAAAAAAAACTTATTAAATACTGAATTGTTTAATATCTCAAAGAAATTTAATACAATAGAACATATTTACTTTAAGTTAGGAAAACAAAAAGTAGTGATCCTGAAAAATCACTCTGCAGATGGCAAAGTTTCTGCTACTTTCTTACAATTAGAACTTGACTTTTTTGGTAACAAATTTCTTAAGAATTACAGACACCAGATTTATACAACTAAACAGATGAAGTAGTTTGACTAGTTTATAATACAGATGTGCATTCTGATATGTTTTCATGGCTACAATCTCCAGGCGTTTGTGGATGCCTGTCAGGAAGTCTCTAGATTCATGTTTATTTTGGCCAATGACTTGACCATTTTGGCAGGATAACCACTGTTCTGATGGCTCTATTAATTACGTTTAGATGTACTATGAAATAATACTCTTATAAGTAGGTCATGGTTCCTGGGTGGATCCTGGTTGCTGACCAGGATCACTATCAGGAATATTGCTTTTCACAGTATTAGAGTTTCACTAGTTTTGCATCAATTCAACTCACCCTCTGAAGGCAGAAACAACCTGCTCTCATTTGCAAACTAAACTAGAGGAAGGATTTGAAATCCAGATGAAATCATCATCAGAAGAAGATATACCCTAAGACATGGATCACAAAATTGTATATTTTTTTGTTCAAGCAAAGAAAAAGGTCAAATAAAATGCTTTATTACTAGACCTTATGGAAATGATAATATTAGGTACCTTAAACTGATATCTTACATTTTCACCTGGTTTACATTCTATTGCACTGTTCCAAAAATCTAATGTTCTAATAGAATTGTTATTCCATTTTTTTTTCCACCAGCACCTCCAGAGCTTTAATCAAGGCAGCTGAAATGTTCCCAAGGACTACAACATTCACCTCACTGCTTTCTCCTTCAGAAAGTTTGTCTGGTGTGCATATTGCCTGTCCTGCATATTGTCCACTGTTTTATGGATTAAATCCAGAGTGCTCTGAAACCCCAATTGCTCTACCCTGGCATAAGTCAGGCACAATCTCATAAGTACAACACAGTTTGATGCATCACTGATATAAAACACAGCTACTACATTTCAAATGCTTTTATTTCTTTTTATTTCCAACTGATATCAACCAACCACTGCATCTACCCATGGGCATCATTTTCTGCTTCTGGAAGAAGCAATAAAGAAATAAATAACAGATTTTTAGAATTTGTGCTACGAAACTGACCACAGGACATTTCTTCTCACACATGACCATTTTTCCTGCACACAGATCTAGAAATCAGGCCCAGGAGCAGTTATATGTATTATAAAGTATTGCTATACATATATCATTCTTCAATCTTTACACATTTTTAAAGGTAAATGAAAAGGTAAATGAGAATTTATGTACTTTAGTAGAAATATATCAAGAGAAAGCTGGGATAAAATGAGGGTTATCAAAAAAAGCTATTTTCAACAATTCACGATGGTTACAAACCAATTCTTGGTTTTCCACCTATATTCAAAACAAAAACTGTGGCCAGTGTCAAGTAAGTGTATTGACCTTCTAATCTGTCCTTTTCACATGTGCTGCCTCCTCCACCTCCCTCCACTCCTTTCAGCTCAAACCCACCCCCCCCCCAAAAAAAAATTCAAGATATAAAGAACATAAAGCAGATTTCAAATGTTTTAACAAAGATATTTTGAGAGGGGGTAAGTCACCCAAAGTTTGGCTACTCTTAATTCTGTTAATGTAACACTAAATTCACTGGATAAGTATAAACCAGCACTCAGTACAGTGCCTTACCCACCAGCTGCCTTCTGGATCACTCAGGGAGAGAACAAGTCCATGTTGCTGACCAGGATCACTATCAGGAATATTACTTTTCACAGTATTACTGTTCCATTGCTTTTGCATCCATGAGCCTCACCCTCTTAAAACAGAGACAAACTGCTCATTCGCAAAAGTGAGATTCACCGAGTTAAAAAATTAAGTTGTACAGATCAGAAATGTAATCATGGGAGACAAGCTCTGAGAGTTTTTCAATCACTGTGGGGCTGCATCAATTTAAAGTCATGTTACATTAAAGAGAAAAACGTCTGGGAAAGTCTCCCAGTTGTCACTTTAGATTAGATTTGTTGTTGTTATCAGACTGTGCATTTTGTAGGCTTTTTTACATTTTAAAGATATTGCCTCATGCAGCTACACAGTGCATAAAGAAACAGGAAACATACCATTTTTTTAATCAGATTGCCTGGAGATGAGGAGTTTGCACAAATTAACTGGTAGTCTAATAAAAAAAAAATTAAAAAAAAAGAAAAACATGCATGCACATCTTCTTGAAGCCTATTAACATTTAAACTTTAACTACCTTAGAGTCACAGGGTAGCCACCCAACTTAAAACTTTGCTTCATATAAGCAACATACGTTCTGACTTCAGCAACATCAGCCTACCAGGGAGAGCAGCTCCAGGATGAAATCTGTTTAAATACCTCTGACCTCCCCAAACAGCTGCCAGCTCTGCAGAGTTTGGCTGCAGAACCCCAGACCAATGAAGCACAGTCAAGTACTCACAAAAAGTGGATTCTGCTCTTCTGTTTTGGGTTTGGAGTCACAAGACTGTCACCAGTTTGATGAGATTTCAGTACCATGGGGAAATTAGGTCTTTTGAATCCTCCATGAAACTCCATCCATGTTTTCACACTAAAGACTCTTCCTTTATACAAGTGGAATGAAAATCTCTTTTACTACATAGTATTTGAGTGTTGGGGGGAAAAGCCACTCCCAGTCTCCTCAGATGCCACAGAGGCACCAAACTGAACCAGAAGAAGATATTTCTCCTCCAGGAGAGAACAATGCACCAGCAATGTATGACATTTTTATGCTTTACCACTTACTTGAGACCTACCATATTTATGGAAAAGTCCACAGACTGACATCTAAAAATTATTAACAAGTTTCAGACTTGCTTTGTTTATTTCTGAAGGTGAACTTTAAGCCCTGTAAGGAACACCAAAAGGAAGAATTTTATCCCAAAGTATGACAACTGTAACAAGCTATGTCTTAGGATAGTACATCTTTCATCTAACACCATAGTCCTAAATCTGTTCTGGTTCTACAAATGCCTCTAGTTATTTCCTTTTTATCAGTGAAGAAAATGAAATAAGAAGTATTTCATACTTAACACCAAACAGACCATGTTACCCCAGAAGATGTGCTTAAATAATTTAGCTGTTAAAAAGAATCTTTAACTATAAATGTACTAAATTCCAGCGCAAAAGATTAACTACAAAAGAAATTAACACTGCCTTAGGAAAAAGAGATAACATTTTTCTAAAGCATTTCTAAAGCTTTTTGATATGCTATTTTTTAGAATTATATCTGGAGAGAACTAATATTTTTAAATGAGACTTTCAGAGCTGCTCAAATTGCAAAGTACCATTTGTGCAAGTCCAAGAATTCTGTGGAAGTTGTTTTGCTCCCATAAAGAAAAATTCATACATAATCTTTACACACTTAAAGAATGAATACCCAGCGATCAGAATTTGATATTCAAATAATATTCACCTAAAAAAATGTTGTTCCTGCTTCCATCAACAACTTTGTCACAACATATCAAAGCAAAATAACATTTTCTCCTCTCAACAACTTAAAAGTTTCCAGGGCTTTATCGTCAGTCGAAGCAGTCTGTTTGCATTCTCCAATACAAACTGACAATCTAGTGATACAGTACATTAAAAATTCTCTGTAGTATTGACTGCCTGAAGCTGATGCTCCCTTGCTAAATGCAGTGCAGTTCAATTAACAGCTCTTCAATATACAATTTAATTTTTCTTTCATCTTGATCCACAGCCGAGCTTGAAATGAGGAATGTTGGAATAGATGTATTTTAAATATTGAAGCAAGTCTTTATAAATAAATCTATCAAACTTGTAATGATTTCTGTCATAACAGGACCAAACAGATGAACCTGTATGTCTGTGACTTTCAGGTTTGTGCATTGTTGTTCTCAGCTTTATTCCCTCAGTGAATTCCTGGTGTGGAATAAGGCTCCAAAAACTCCCCCAAAGGAGTGGAAGAGCTTTATCCTTACTGCACCATTCTTAGAAATTAGAGGAAGAGATTTCTGCTGATGCTTTATAAAGTCTTTTGCATATAAAAATCCAGCTTATCACTTATATCACAACAACTGTCTTAAGGAGTTTTAATATTTCTCCAATTATTTAAAAAGGTCACCAAACAGAGAAGCACATGGCACCAGTTTCCATTACCAAATCTACACTCAACTGGGAGACAACTGATCCTGAATTGAAAAGTAAGAATTTAATGCATAAATGCTACCCTGGATACTATTGTTCCCCCCTGCAATGTGAATGTACAGAGTTCAATTCAAATTTTCTCTAGGTAGTCATGCCATTTCACAGGAAAACGTAAGGTTAATTTAACCAGGACAGAATGAAATATTTCATTTCCAAGTTCCTCTAAGTGGGACACTGCTGAAGGAAGCTATTAATATCTCTTACAGCGTGCAAGCTCAAGGAAACATTGTGGATCAGCTCATTTCTCACAGGTATCCTACCCAGACTTCAGAGTGGGAGGATTTACTACTGCTCATCAGAAGGGAAAACACTCCTCTTTTAAGCTAGAGGCATTTTGTAGTCTTTAAACATATTCACAAAAACAAACCTGACGCCACTTACTGCCTTAGATAGCAGAGAAGCACTACTGGCATGGAGGGGATGAACTGCACCAGATGAGCTGTGAGGCCAGAGAGGCTTTGGTGAGAGAATATCAACAGCATTGCAAGAACAGAAATCAGTTTCATACCTAACACTTAGTGAAATACACAGGTTTACCTTGTTTGTGTCTGTATTTAAAATAGTATTAGCTGAGATGCCGAGATTGCATTCTTAATTGTTGTATTTCTTTCTTCTTCATGCATTTTTAATCATCTTACCTAGATTATCACTTTGAATGCTGAAAAAGATCTTCATAAAATTAACCAGCCTCATTATTGCCACCATTTCCTTTTCCCCTTTATTTCTAGTCCTACATTTAAAAAAAGTAACTCGGTAGTGTTATTTGAATTGTCACAGAAATAACATTCAGCGTTTACAGCAATTAACTCATCATTACTGCGAATAACTACACTAATTGGGATGCTCTACAAACCTGCAACACTGCAGAATTAAAAATAAACATAACAAAGATACAATTTACAACTAATCTATACTTACAATTAAAGTTAGTTTCAAGATTTATTTCATTCTATTATTTTTTATTAGCTACAGCAGACAGTAAATGGGGTGTACTATGTTCTGCTTTGCAAACACCTAGATTATAAAACATAATTACACAAATTAATTAGAAATGAGTACATACATTCATGTCTTTGTTTGTAGCCATAACATGTTAAACATGACTACATTAAACATAACTCTAGGCAGAGTGCAGCTCCTTCTTCTACACAGCAGAGCAACAATTCTGTGAGAACTCTCAACACCCAAAGCAGAACACAAGTCCAGACTGAAATCTGCCCTGAACTGGGTCTTGTACTTTCTCTGCCACCTACTCTCCAACGTTCTCTGACATCTAACAGCCTAAAGTCCCTTCAGTTCTGCCCACTGACTGGAAAGTTGGTTCAAAGCTTATTTTTCTTGGCTCCAGTAAAAACAAACTAATAAAAACTACCCCAAATACTCATTTTGCTGCATTAGTTCCATACTTTTATTTGAGAAGCAAAGCCTTTTGTTGAAGTTAATGTTCTATCTCAGTGACCTCAAATGAAACATGGGAAAGAACAAGTTTAGCACACCACCTCCAAAGATGATTATCAAGATAAAAGAGAATTAAAGGATGAGGACCAATTAGAAAGGACAGTAAATTAAAAAAAAAGTATGATGCTTTGGCCTTATAGTAATAAAATATGTACAAATATAATTGACAAGCACATAAATTAATAGTACTTTTAAGCACTCTACTCAGCAAGTCTGTTTTCAATCCATCTCCTGCATTCCTGCTGAACTCCAGCTATGCTTGTTTTATGTCACTTATGCTGCTCTGTAGTCATAGAAGCCTGATAATTATCTTCAGTTTTATAAGCTATTGTGGATCATGAAACAAGTCAGTGCTTCTTTTGATGCCCTCACATTAGTCCCTTGTCACTGTTAAAACTGCAAGTGATCCAGCAATCACTTTTTATTCTTTTTTTTCCTTCTTTTTAATGCATACCAATCCTGCAGTTGTACTATGCCTTCCTGGAGTTACTATTTTCCTGCTCTACTATATTCAGTATTACAGCAGGATTGATTAAGAACTTAAGATTTTTGGGTTTATCATCAAGTATCCTTTAAATATTATCAAACAGTCACAGCACTGCAGATCCAAAGGCAGGAAAAAAAATAATCTCTCTACCTTTTCTTCCCCACACTGAGCTCAACCAAAAAAAAAATGTTTCTGTACTTCCAAAAACTCGTTTAACATATTGACAGACTGGTTACAAGCCTAAGAAAACAAAACTTAAAGAACTGATTCTTTACACTGCAGACTGTGACCCATCAAATCAAATTCTTTGGGATCTGGAACCATTTTTAATCTAAAAGCACGAATGCTGAGTCACCTCTTTGGTTTCATTTTAATTTCTAGGGCAGTTTTTAGGTAAAGGCCCATTTCACAATTGTGACAGAGAAAACCAAGACAGGAAACATCACACAGCAGGTTAGCAACAAGTGTGCACAGCACTTAACAAGTAAGACTGTGTTTTATTATGAAGCATTCTGTGTTTTCAAAGCATTGGAAGACCTACAATTATTGCCCACTAGCATACTGCTTTCAATACCAACAGATACTCCATCCTGTTCACCTCTGATAAGGAAATAAACTAATAAAGTTGGGGTTTTAATGTGAAAAAAATGGAAATTTTCTCACACATGGAAACGTGTGGGATCCCGAATACAAGCACGAGGCTTTTGTTTACTTTTTACAAAATTAAAGCAAAGAACAAATTTGGGGACAAAACTGACCCACCAGATTCCACGACTCCCACCAAAAAACCCACAATCGCAGCACACATTAAATCATTAGCGAGACACAAGGCTGCCTGCCCAGTTTTAACATGCAGAGAATGGAGCTCCTTGCAGAGGCAGAAGAGCAGCAGTGCTGTAATTACGAGGCAGTGCCTGAGCAGCCCAGTTAATGCTGTGGTTTGACAGTGCAAGGCTATTGCTGCTCCCCCGAGCCCCGCTGCAGACAGAGTTCACCCTAATTGGTTCCAAAGCACAACCCACCACCAGCAGCTCCTCCAGCCCAGGAATGGTAATTTCCACACGACTGTAAATAGTGTTTGCAAACAATACAAACACGGTAATAAGAGGCTAGGTGGGTAATTAATGTGGTTACAAAGCAGCTTATTTGCATTTTTATTTAAAACTGCCTTCTTTAAAAAGCTGCTCAGATTTCTTTTTGCAAAAGGAGCCTTGGTTAAGGAATAGAGCAGTAATTACTCTCTTTAGGGGTTCTTTTATACATCCTTTAGGGAATTAGAATGAAAAGATAAGCAGAATTATAAAGGGAATCATGTAAAATATGAAATGCACTATAAACACTTAGTACTGTATTTACCATAAGCTAAGCTTGTCTTCTTCATTAATGGAATATATTACAAGCTTATGCTACAATCAGATTAATTGTGAAGATGGTTTTAAAAAAATATATATCCAGACACTTTAATTCCTCCTCTCCCAGAACTGACAACCAGAAATCCAGTGACAGCAGAACTCACTCTATGCAAGAACACATCTATCTGGACTATAGTAAATAAGTTTTCAATGTCAGCAACACTAAACAGTTTTATAAAACACATTCTGAGAGAGAAAGGTTCAGGAAAAGACCAAACCCAAGTTACACTGAATATATAAAATATCAGAGAAAACCCAAACTTTGCATCCTATAAGCTACACTCAAGTCAATATACAATCCACTGTTGTTTTAAAGACAGACATCTCCAGACAGGTTGGTGATGTAGTTGAGCACACAGTGTCTCCTAGTGACTTTTAATTGAAGACTAAGCATGAAGTGCAGTTTTTAAAGGGGTTATCCTGAGGTCTCTTACTGTCTGGGGTGGGGGGGGTTCTTAATTTTTTTTTTTTGGTTAAAAAGCTCAAACTGCATTTAAGTAGTATTATTATAAAGCTTTAGGCATGGTAGGGATTTTGTGACTCACATTTCCAGATTAAGAACAGCAGGGCTGTGCTAAAGAAACAAATTACCAAAAAGATCACTTCAACATTTCTATGTATAAGATTCTGCTGACTGGAGGAAAAAATTAAGGAATACTAAAATACTGTGACTTCTTTCAAAATTACATTTTGGAAGTATTTTTTTTCTAATAGAAGTTTAACACATATTGGAAGGTGAAGAGAATTATGACAGTAGAAGTAATTTAGTCAATTCAAAAGACAACTTTTTTTCTCTACTGGGGGAAATAATGGCAAATTGTCTTCCTGTGTTAAAAACCTTGCAACCTCATAGCTATGGGAGTGCTCTGTTTCTATCAGCTGTGTACAGCATTATAAATTCAAACCTGGTGCTGCCAGGTTTGGGGTGCACCTGGATTTAGGGTTTGCTCCTGGATTTGGGTGAGGGTCAAGGTCTAAGGGTTAGCTCAGGTTTGGGGGTTGAAAGCTGTCAAAAGCAGCATTTGCTCAGTGGAAACATACCCTGTTCCTGCAGCAGCAGCAGCCAGTGCACCCTGAGAGGAGCTGGACATGCTGCCCTTCTGGCTGCTTGCTTCATCACAATAAATAATAAATGATAAAACTCTCTCAGTTGCATGTATCCACATAGAACCAGGGCAGAGCTAACTGCAGATGAAGATGGAAGTATGAAACAGCTCAGCTGTAGCCAATCCATCACCTCTCCAAGTAACTGATATCAGTATTCAGGAAGATGCCCAACCCTGAAAGTTAGGGGCTTAGCACATCTGCTATATAATTCAGACTCTGTTTTACAGCGGTTTCATTACTAACCATAAAAACTGTAACAGTGGAACTGTATAAACAAACTGAACAGTGTTTTTACTGTAAAACATGGATGTAATATAAATATTTGCCTTTCCCTTTACTCAGCATCTGTAATGAAATCAAATTCATGCCATATGTTTATGGTGTACAAAAAAAAATCTCAACAATCCATCCATGTAAATGTTGATTATACTGTTCCATGTTTTTAACTTCGTGGGGAGGGGGTTAAGCATCTGTATTTGGAAAAGAGCTTTGCAGCACACATCACTCTCTTAAGGTTTCTCAACTGAGCAGATTACTCACAGAAACTTACTGAATTCTTAAACATTATGGCCAAAATCTGGTCACACTTTCATGCTGGTCCCAGTGAGTGGTTGCTAGCATCAGGACTGGTTAATGTTTATACTGTCAATTCTCCACGAGTAACATAAGGTCTGATTGCACTGCAATTTGTTAATTAAAAGATTCCTTGACTTCAGAAAAATCTGGATCACACCCTGAAGAATCAAAAAAGCCTTATACTCAGCAGGGGAAATAATTCTTTAGTTGGAGTGTTCACAGCTGCAAGTGAGACACATTGAAGCAGATTTTTTAAAATTGCATTACTAGTTCATTTAATACAAGATGCTGCCCCTTCCTGCAAGGCCTTTGCCCACAGCAAGGTTTGGATAACTACCTTTAACTTGGTTCTTCAGCATGGGCACTGCTCATGCACTGGAAAAAGAAATATGTCCATATATTGCAGGCTTTTCTAGCTGTATATTACCCTGTGATGGCATGTGAGGCAGCAATACATTGTTTAGAATATCTTGTTTTGAAACAAGACAATTCTTTACTACAAAATAATAACAGAACATTAAAAGTAGTATTCTCACAGAAATGCTTGTGCTTCACTAGTAGGATGTTCTGAAATACTTTCTATTTTGAAGATTATTTTTAAGAGCTTTTATTTAGCACCACTTTGAAACCCTTTGACTCTGTACTAACAGACTGTGGCTTCAGTCAGTATTTACTACATCTCCAAAGCCATCATCTAAGCATTCTTCAGCTTTTCCCATAAACAAAAACCTGTCACTAACCATGATGAGGTTTACAAAAAATTTTAAACAAGGACCCCAGTGGAGACAAAACACTGCTTGGGAAAATAGCCCCCCTTCCTTGAGGGGGAAACACACACAATAACCACATGAAAACTCTTGCCCATGGTCTGGCAATTGTGCCCAGTTTGCTTCTTGTCTTTCTGCACTTCACAAGATCACAACTGGAATACAAAGACTCACTTATCAGGTTTTAATTTCATTCAGTTACTTAATCAGCAAGAATATAAATCACTCCTTCGGTGAAGAATACTTCAGGGGAAAGGAATACAGCAAGGAGTCACGTTTGTTTGGTTGGTTTTCTTCACAGCTCTTCTCTCTTCTCTTGTCACATCTCTACCTTGTAAGTTTCTGCTTAAAAATCAAACCCAAATGTTCTTTTTACATTTTAATCTAATCTTTAATGTAGCTGCAGGTTTAACACTGAGGAATAATTACCAAAGAAACATTATACTTTTTATGAAATATTAAACTTACAATTTATCTTTTAATATCTCCTTCAAAGACTATTTGACAGGAATAAATAAATGAGAGCTTCTTGGCAAGAAAAGCTGTGATTTATGAAATATTTTATTCATTCACATTCTTAAGTATTTTCTTGAGAATACCACTAACATCTGGAGCTACACAGTCTTATCCAAACATTCTGCTCATACTCAATTAGAAAATTATATCAATAATAATGTAAAATAAATTACCTAGCCTCTCTTCCTGGAGCATAGATTTCCATGTTCGTCAGAGCAACTATGTGTACAAACAGCACTGTAGTGTTTTTCATTAAGCCTCAAAGTCAATTAAGCTACGAATTGGAACAATCATTCCTCCTTTGCAAAGTATTGATATTTTTCTTGGCTGCTTTCAGGCCTTTTCACTACTCAAGGAGAGATTTATGTTTGACAATTTCTTTCTGATTAAAATGAATCATAACTCCAGAATTCTAATTTCCTCTTTTCCGAGCAAGAAATTATCAAACAGTTTTAAACTGATATTGAACGTCATCGTGCATGAACACTCATTTTTGAGATATCAAAAGTAAAGCTATACTGATCTCTCTTTTTATCTGCTGCCTTTACATACTTTCTCTTCCTTTTTCTGTCTATATATATAAATATATGTGTATAAACATTAGATTGCACCAATATAATCAGCCATACCCCTCCATAAAAATTAAATTTGATAGACCAGCCAGACCAGTCACATTGAAACTTGTCAGAGTGGTTTACACAAGGCAATTATACTTTATTTGCAATATTCACTAAATTCTGCCGTAGTTTAGAAAGAAAATAACTGGAATACTGCAGGTTGCAAACAAATGTCAGTTATGCAAAGTAATTAGCAAGTTTATATGGGTAATCCCTACTCAAAATGGCTCAAACTCACCATAAAACAGCTCTTCAGGCATAAATTGTTACAAAGAAAGATCTCTCATAGATTTGTCTACAACAGCCAGTTAAGATCAGTTTGCATTTGCTTTTTAAACATAATGGCAGCTAATCTGAAAAAAATCTTATTTTCCCCCATTATTCCTGCTTTTCTCTCTAAATCTTAACAATTGGATTTTCCCAACCCATTTAGCCGTCCCATTATCTCTTTACACACTTGATTTTCAGCTTTCACTAAAAGCAAATTGAAACAGCATTTTTTGCCTAAAAACTCATGTAGAAGTACAACAAGCCCAGAGCAGAGTTGCTGTGTTTCTGCAGACACTCAGTCTGTGGCATTCCAGGCAGGGATATCACAAGCAGACTCACTAAAGGAACAAGCTGGGTGGTTTTCCTCAGTACTGTTATGTACACTGCAGTTTATTTTCAAATGCTGCATTACACTCGGTTTGATTTGGGTTTGTTTTGTTGTGGTTTGGCAGAGGAAGTGCTTGGGTTTTTAAGAATTACGGTTTTTTCCATTTATACTTCAGGCTGTAGCTCATACAGGCCATCAACTAGATAATTGTATCAAATTTTGAAATAATAAGTTGTTTCGTTACACGCCTTTAATTATTTTCTTTTCTTACAAAGTGTGTGGAACTCTTTTGCATCAGACAAAGAAGGAAAAGGAAATATTCTGTGTCCAACATTTAAACCTCGAGTACTAAAGGACACTGTCCCACAGGAAAGTCAGCATAGGGTACACGCTGCTTTTGATAATATGCATATCTTTATAGAAATACCAATTTTATTACAACACAGTAGTAAAACTCCACACTTACGACAGGCAAACACAGTAGAACTCAATTTGGCAATCACTTGGGGTTTTTTGTTGTAAGAGGATATTTCATGCAAATTAAAAGAACATGGGGTCTGGAAACTCAGTTGAAGAGTAGGCACCTATTTTTGAAATTTCTACTCCTCAAATTACTGGAGGAACACTGTATTTATAGTGCAGCTCAGTGACTTAATCTCAAAGATTTACAAGAAAACATAAGTAAGTAGCACTATTGCTACCAAAAATACTACCTGAGTACCACAAACATGAGGCTTGGTAAGGCTGCATCCTAACCAGCTGTATTTTTCTTTAAATTGATTCCAAATTGAAAAGTAAATCAATTTCCTTCCAATAATTTTGCTTTCCCTGGGAACAGAGCAGACAAAATTCTCTGCATGTTTTGAAGCTCTTTCTAGCAGAACAGTTGCAGCTACATATTGAGAACTCATCTGAATCATATGCAGAGGTTGTTGACTTTTTTTATACTCTTTCCTTTTTAGGAAAGAATTTTCAATTAACAACTTCCTGTAGTTACACCTATAAGCTAAAAATTAATATTTTACATCAATATTTTAAT
Organism: Lichenostomus cassidix; assembly: GCF_008360975.1. Lineage (NCBI taxonomy): Eukaryota > Metazoa > Chordata > Aves > Passeriformes > Meliphagidae > Lichenostomus > Lichenostomus cassidix. The sequence continues at coordinate 5,993,599 of NC_139492.1, forward strand.
ATTAGCAGCAAATCAATCAAATTAATCTTTGTCTCTTTGTTTTCAGTAACTGATTTTGGGGCAGATTTTTGTGTTTGTTTTCCTCAAGATTGCTTACAATTTGATGTAAATTTTAGGCATCTTGTAATTCATCAACTAATTCTCTCCTGGTTACACACTCCAAGTAATTAAAGTTCAGTAATAACTTATTCTTTCTGCTCCAGCACCTGCATTTCATTTGTTTATTTTCCCAGAGTCATAAATCTGAGGGACTGTCAAAGTGCCATAATATTAGTGCAATAATCAAAGTTAATTAGTCCCTCTCAATAAACAACAACAAAGCCATTACAAAGATGCATTGAAGGTTTTCCAGCTACCCAGTTTACAGATGAGACTCTTTTTCTGAACAATTAGAATTTGAAAACTGTTAGTAAATAAATGTAGTGTTTCTGAAGTAATTTGACCTTCAGTGATCTTCATTCAATTAACAATTCATTAACTTTTGGTGAGATAATACAGGTATTAAGACAAGTATTCTGAACTCCCATTGTCTTCAAAGTGCTCAGAGATATGGTTAGGATTAAGGGGGTAATAGGATATTTTTCAAATAAAAGGTGCTCACCACTGCCTTATTTTAGTTACATTAAAACCATGTAAACAGCCATATTCAGCTGGACTGGGATTATCAAATTCAAACAACAGAATATTACCAAATCCAGTTCTATTGAAAGACCAATGAACTTTATGCAACACACACTGTGCTGGCCCCTGTTAATTCTCTTGGAATTCCATGCTATTGAAATTACAAAAACAAAAAGAGAGCTTTAATGGGAAGTATTGAAGCAGAAAGAAAGATATTTTTCCCAACCAATCCTTTACCATAAATCATTCTTATCATCTGGGCAAGAGAAAAAGGCTTAAATCCAAAGACTGTTTCTTCATGAAACTTGTGGTTACAAAAATTAGCAATATTTGTAAGCATCGCTTCTCTGGAAATACTTGTAAAAAAGCACCATTTGTTTTGCATTAATAAATATTATAATTATCTGTAGACTACTTATGTGTAAATATTAATACTACTGAGTTCTCTCCCACATCACCTGGGAGCAGTTGAAATACTTTGAGAGCTCAGGAAATAAAAGCAAAACACTCATCACTAATTTCAGCTGGAAAGAAATAAAAATCCAAGAATCTGATCCTTTGGTCTTTTATTCATTTAAGGGTAGAAATGTCACCACATTCTCCCCCAGAAGTCAGCAGTCCCAGCCAGCTCTGACAAAAGTAGCCTGCAATCTTTGCTAGCAAGTAAATGACTGTGGGAGGAATAAATTAAGGTAATTGAATATATTTTAATAAGGGCCTTAGAAGATCATTTAAAAAAAAAAGGAAGGAGGGGGTGATCAGGGAAAGTTAGGAGTCAAAGAGCAAAAAGAGAATAGATGGGATTGAAAAACTTGTATTTGTGTGAAAATAGCAGAAAAATTAAAAGTGGGAAGAAGCTGGAAGGAAAAAACCATTGAGACAGACTGCCTGGCAGCAGGACTGCTGAGCCTGATGGAGAGAAAAGGAGAAACATTCTTGTGTTTGAAAAATGTAAGAGTGACCTTCTGAAATCTCTTACTGTAGAACAACTATGGGCAAAACAGTGGCTGTTTTGGAGGACTGTGTCCATCCTGCTTTGGTTAGTTATTTACTTTGGCTCTGGAATGTCCTTTCCTAGGAACCAAGCCTCAGTGGTTCTCCCAAACATTTTTTCCCTTAGAAAGCATCCACAGGCAACATGGATAACAGCATGTCAAGCCTTGCAGTCCAACACATTCATATGGAATGAAAAACCTTTATCATCCATGTCCCAGTGACTGAGCAGGGTGTTACAAAATAAGACAAATGCCTTTTTCCTTAGATTCCTGCATGGCAATGCTGTATCTGTTTAACTGCACAGAAGATGTCATGTGTTGGAAAGCACAGCTCTGTGCTGGGCACTGCAGCATCCACTCACCCACTCCCCCAGGATCCGCTGCACGGCGTCATTGCCTCTTGCCAGGCTCCTGCAGGCCAGGATAACACATGCCCCGTGCAGTGCCAGGGACTTGGCAGTTTCAAAACCTAGGAGAAAACAGTGTCCTAGTCAGAAACAGATCTCAGTAACAACACAGAGCTATAAAATTACCTGAAAACATGAGCCACGCATTTTAGTACACTAATGGCTACCTGCAGTCTGGCTAGCTGACAGTCACCTGGGCTCAGCTTTTAAAGAGCACACAGACACCTCAATTTGATCAGGTCTTTCAGGCAATAATTGTACACATTTTGTGCAAAACAGATTTGGCATCTTCAAAAAACAGACTCAATCTTCTGCCTTCCAGTGTCCCCAGTTGCTAGAAGAGCAGGATTGTATGTGCTCCTTCCTTGTTGGGCTGTGAACAGTGTGCCATACAGAGAGATGGCAGAGCCACTGTGCCTGGCAACTTCACACTGACAGTGTTAGAATATCCAAAACTGAGCTCAGGGCTCTTTAGATGCACAGTTAGCCTCAGAGTCATCAGTCTGAGGACCACCTGTGGGGCAGGGAGAACAAAACATTTTGCTGTTCAATTCACTACTGAAAAGCTGCATAGAAGCTGGTCCAAAGTAAACTTCATTTAATTGGAAAAAATCAGTGAGAATTTACACCAGGAGATGAAGACTTTTGGAGAGAGCAGAAATGCAGAGAACTGATCCAGAACGTGGGTTTCTACCAGGAGTGCATTTGTTATTTCTACTGCATATTTGTGATGTACTCATTGGTTTCACTGGGTGTCCATCTCCATGGAGAACTGTGACAATGACAGGAATCGCCTTCTAGAGAGGCATAACATGCCTTAATGAGTTCAATTAGAAAAGCTTAAACCAGGAAAGAATCAAACTGCAATGCCAAATAATTTGAGTATGTGAAGAAGTCAAAGAGAAGATGCATTTGTTTTAGCTTTATGACATTTAAAGCATGTTCATGATTTCCTGCTAAAAACTGTTTACCAAAAAGCCTATTAAGATGGGCTGTCTCACTTCCAAAACACCCTGGAGCAACAAAATCCAGTTAAAGCACAAAACATAGCTTACATTATAGAAACAACAGACACCAAGACAAATTTATACAATTTCCTGCAATTACATACTTACGGTATTTAAGTCCAAGCAATTTTCTTGTATCTCTTTTAAAGCCATTCACTGCACCAAGCAACTTTAATTACCTGGATAATTCATTGCATGCACATGAATTCAGCTACAGCACATGCAAAGATTTCCCTTGTTCCTAATTCCACTTTAAGCATATTTAACTAGAATTTTTCATGTAATTAATACAAGACGTACCAGGGTATTATTAGGTAGCTGTTATGCTTCTTGTTTCGCACAAAAATACACTTATTTTGACTAGCTGACCGTATTATTAAAAACTAGCTGGAATGTCTGGGAATAGTTTTGCTATTGTTAAACAAAGATCAAGAGCTGGTGGCCAGATTAATTAAAGAAGTGTGATGATGTTTTGCTAACTCTACCCCATGTCACACTGTGCAAAATAATAAACTGTGCAAAATAATATATTCCGTGCCATTCTCCCCTATAGTTAATAACTTGATACTCATTATAAACTAAGCAAGTTACATGCTGTGAGTTTAGTTCATTTTATGTTATCTCGAGTCTTCCCTGCAAACTTGGAGATCAGTGTTAAGCACTTCTCTTTAGGATGTCCTTGCTCTTCTCTGAGCTTCCAAAGAATGATTGTTCACCCTTAGGCAGATGTGTTTGGATCTCTACATGAAATCATGTGCTGAAAAAAACTCCATTTAAATGCTGCCACAGGTGAAGTGCTGATGTGTCTCCCCATCAGACGTATTTTAAACTAATTCACAAACACTCCTGCACTTTATTTAGGACAGTTATATATATGCTTTAGCTCTTTGGTTATTCTGCAACAATCAATGCTTTTTTCCTCCCCCAGTTATCAAAAAGCTTAAACAGGTGGGGAAAAGCTGCTAGCAGGGTGGAAAATGTTTTCTATCAGATTCACTGTGTTAAACTAAGTCTGTCAACAGCCTTTGTTCTCCAACAAAATTACTGTATATTTTCAATATTCAGTAAATGTTAAAACCTCAGCCTAACATATGGATTAAGTACAAAACTACTTAAACATTATAAATAAAAATCTTACCTCTTTATGAAAGTTACCATTGAATCACAATCCACATCAAATGTGGTTTCATACACCAAAGTTAAACCACGAAGATCATAAACACCCAAACAGTAAAATCTTTTTTAAAATCACAATAGTTACATGGAAAGAGAAGTCTGAATGACTATGAAAGGGACATGGACAATTAAGGAACCAGAGAAACCTTAATTCTGCCCACAAAAATAACTCTGGACTTCGAAAGAACCAAAGATTTCTTTAAAACATCACTTAATCTGAGGCTGCCACCATTTAGTGACACAACCCTTTCACAGTGAAGGGACATCAACAGCTTCTTTTCCAGGAAACAATTGATATCCTCCAGTGGTGAATCTTCCCTGTACCACAGGCAATAGGAGCTATTTAACCCAGGTAAAAGAGATAGCACAGCCCACTGCCAACAAGTTATATACCAGTTGTGGAGTTTTTAAAAGAAGGAAAAACTACACTAGAAATACAGCCTAGGATTATAGACTTGAGCATCGAGGACAACCAATTACAAAGAATAAAAGAGACTCTTCTCCCAAACGTGACAGGAGAATAACATACTTAAATAACGTCCACTTTGGAAAAGCAATCACTGCATTGTATGGAGTATTTAAATATACTATTTTGAGCAAATGTTTTATAAAACTAATTTCAAGCAATTGCCCTGGAAATCTCAAGTTTGTGCTGAGATCAACTACTCTTGCTGCTGGTGCTCCGGCTGAACGAGCTCTAATCCGACACTCAGAAGTGAAAATCCTCTTTAAGAATAAGACATACATGAGGATAAACATTATGGAACAGTTCTACATCACCAGCTAACCCAAAGGACTGGGAGCAGAACTAACAAGAGAGCTACAAGCACATGGGATTTGCTAGAGACATTTAAAACCCTTCAGCCCTTTCTTACAGCATTCTTTCATAAAGACCCAGAAATTAGCACTCAGTTTCATTCTTCATCTTCTATGATGATTGTTCAATATTCTCACATTCCTGGCTATCTGCAGTCAACTACTGCCACTGAATTTTGGTGCAGATTTTCAGCTAATGGTGTCAATTAAGAAGCAGTTAGCATCGCTCAATTAATGCCAACTACACTGTGTCAACACACCCCAGATGAGTACAGGGCTCTGTCAAATGGTGCAACCTCCTCTATAAAACAGAGAAAGGGATTCACTGAGGGGAAAAGAATTTCAGTGATTTCTTGTTTAAACAGACAGCATACAGTCCATCCATCACTGGGGGACATCTTCTAAAGAATTTGCGTCAGGCCTTTACATGTTTTAAAACATTCCTTTATTTCAAATATAAGGAAGTTTGAATACACAAGAAAAAAAATCAAAAACATTTTTCTTTTCTTCAGCTTCCCTACCTTTGCCCAAATATTCCAGGATACCTTGGCTTGGAGCTGTCCTTTTTCAACACATTTGAACCACAATGATGTCATCTTTCTTTGAACAACTTAGTTCTCAGCGTAAAAGCCTACAGGGTTTGCTTGCTACAAATGGTCTTTAAAACTCAAAACTCTCATCCCAACTGCTGCATCTCAGCAAACAGACTGTTTTCTGATTTTTGGGACTCAAGAGAACTACATAGAAATGACAATGATACTTGTGTCCCAAAAATCACTTAGATTTCTTCAGACTTGGAAGACCTAAACCACCAGAGACAGTGAATCAGTTCATCTTATTCAACACTTCCTCAGGACAGGGGCAAAGAAGATTCAAATGTGCTACAGATAAAGTGATAAAGAATTCTGGATAAGCTTCTTTTCAGGTTGAAACACTGCAACGCTGAGGTGTGATTTAGAGAAGACTCTGCTGAAGCCAGGATTGCTGCTGCCTGTGCTGGAGGTTCCAGAGTGCAACATCCAACAGAGCTTGCTCAGTCACATGCAAAACATCACATCATTGACAAACTCACACCTTCCAGAGCCAAAAAAGCACCATGCATTCCTCATCAGGATTGCTTGGCCACATCTACTCTGCTTCAGTACAGATATTTAGGAAAAAATCTTAAGAGACACATTATTCAACTTGCTCCAAATGCAAGTTTTCAAGCAAAGAATGCAAGTTTTCAAGCAAAGAAAGCACCAAGATATTTTAAGAGACTCAAAATGAGCAATTCCCATGGAGTACTAATGCTGCCTTTGTTTCCATGTGTTTGCAGGCACATGGCAATGACACATAGTGATATTGTTCATTTTAAATGTGATGTTATATCAAAGATACATCCTGCCTCTCCCTTTGTGTGTAAATTGGACAAACGTGTTTTTCTTGGGGTCATGAAGCACAGAAAAAGCCAACCCAAATGAAACAGGATGACTAATGCATTGGTTCTGTTTTCCATCTAACCAACCCAAAAATATGCACTCCTTACACTTTTTTGCAATACACTGCCTTGGGCAAGGCCAAGTTATTCTTAACAGTAAGTGCACTGCTGCTGTCAGTGACAAAACCTCAAAATATTTTGTTTCTTCTGAAGGGAGCGCAACACTAAACAAACATTTTAAAACACTCCTAAATTAATGGGATTATAAATATCTGTTGCCTGTTGTTCCTGTAAAAAATTAAAAACGCATCATTTGAGGGAAAGCAAGCTGAATTCGTGACTGATGGTGCTGCAAGCAAGCAAAAATCCAGCACAGAGACCATGTCAGGGACATTCATTATAAATATGCTGCAACTAAGAGCCATGGGGTTGCAATCCCATTTGGGATCTGCTCCAGTTCACTGCCTCAAGACATCCACCAACCCAAATCTATGATGCCACCACAGCAGACATGAAGGCAGCTGAGACTTGAGTCCTTCCAGCTGTTTCACCCAACACTGATCAGTATCTCAGCTACCCCAAGGTCCCACAGCAGATTCAAAACACACATTACTAATCCTTCACGGTGTAGAGGTGCTGCTAGCCAATATAAACATTGGAATAACAGCCAAGGAATGAGCCCTGGAGTGGGAATGCAGCACGTTAAATACAGAGCCAAAGCACCTGTCAAGGTCCAAGGTAAGACCTTTCTTGGGTTGTGTCAAGGCAATTCCCACCAACCACTAAATGTCTGCCCCTAAAATACATGGAGATGCTACTCAGAGATACTGTGGTTTTCAACTAAGTTAGACAGTCTTAAAACAATCTAATGGAAACATAAGGAGAGACAAAACCAAAACTGAAATTTTGTACTAAACTGCAGAGATCATCCCAATCAAGATTGGTATTTTTTCACTTCCCAAGTCATCTAAATACAAAGAGGTCCTGTAATGTGCATTTAGATGAACAGTGGCCAGGATTAGACTGAAGGGAAGAGAAGGAGAATCAGAGGTAAGAACTGGATTTTCTGTCAAATCCCAGTTTTACCTTTCATATCCACTCCTTGCTTTAGATGTGCATCAGTGACCGAAAATCACAGTCAAAGAGGGTTCAGATTTGCACCTTCCATTTCAACCAATCCCAAAGCTCTGTTTAGATAAGAAACACTCCTTTAAGAGGGAAAAAAAAAAACCAACTTCCAGTCTTGATTTTTCATTTTGCCCTTCTTCATCTATTATAGGCTCATGCTCCTACCAAATTCCAAACCAAATTTTGCTGAGTATTTTTGAAGTGCAGTGTGTAAGTCCAGGGGACTGTGGCATTTTACCAATACTAAAAAAGTTGCAGAAATTAATACAACTAGTCATATCTTAGTATCACATCTACAACAGATGATTACTCTGTTTGAGCTTTTTATTCTGTGTTTCTTCAAGCATAGAATAAATCCATGTATTCTTTTGATTGTGTTTAAAAATGACAATGTGGCTTCTTGCAAGCAAGTCAGCCAGTTTTCCTAACACAAATCAATTACTGCATTTAGAAAAACACATCAAAATTTAGCATTTGGCTTTATCATTTGATGTTTAAGGAGAATTTATTAAAGAGTTTATTTATCTGTTTGCATACAATTATTTTCCTTTCTAACAGATAACATATCATGAAGGCAGAGAGGCATCGGAATGTGAAGCAACTCAAGACACAACTTCGTATTTTCTAAACAAAAACAACCTTTTCACCTAAAAATGCATCTAAATGTATCATTACCAAGTCAAGTAAAATAGAGTTACATTTTAAAAGAAACCTGAAATAGCACTTTATCTCAAAATAAGCAGAACTTTAGTGTGACTCATAGTCTTTATTTTAGTAAAAACCCTAATTATTCAGAATTACATGCTTATATTCATAAGGGATAAAAAATATTTTGTTAGACTACAGTTGTTAACACACTACTTCTATTTTTACTGCAAAATAAACAATTCCAAATTTAAACATTTAACTGAAATCTGGAGTAGCAGAAAACAACAAATCTGCCCATAATGTAAGTCAACATCAAAGCAGCATCTTGATGGAATCTAGATCAGGTCTGAGCAATCAAATTTGATGTGACATTTAGGGCACTCCATGTCTCAGCAGTAATCATTCCTGAAGGTTTAGCAGCTATGGGATAAGTGACCAGTTCTTTTGTTTATTTGTTTAAATAAAGCCAGCCTATTTATAAATACCATTACTTGAATACATTATTAAGGAAATAAATAAGATTGTTTTCACGCTGCTGTAGCTCTATCATTATTTAACAGCAAAGCTGAGGTGAGCTAAAGAGAGGTAGGGGCAACAAAACTCACACCAGTCACACACACACCCCAAAAGGATTTACCCAATTCCAGCAGCAGTAGCAAAGGCCAACAATAAAGAGACTTCAGTTTCCATCTAATGCACACACCCTTGAAAAGGTTTATGTTCTGGGAAAGCGCCAGCCTTCAGAGCATTCCCAATGGAACACAAGTCATATCAGACATTCAGTATCGACTAGATTTTAAAAGCTGGTTTGAGAGGTGGTGTTTTTCCCCCCCGACTCCTTTCCAAAACTTTGGGGATTCTTTCTTCCCTTACTGCTATTTTTTATATACCTTCTCAGCCAAGCTTACTCAAGTGACCAGAAAAAAATCCCAGAGAAATTAAAATTTATCTTTGACTGTGTCTCCTGGGCTTTTTTATTTAAATCAGATTTTTTTAAAAAAGAAGTTCCAAGTTCAGAGAAATGTGGTTGGCAAACATTTCTTCTCTAAAGCTGCTCTTTGCATCAGCAGTAGCTTTAGGCAACACAACAGTTTTTCCCACCAAAGCAAAAATGCAGAAAAAAAGCCAGAAATTGTCTAGTTTCTTTTCAAGTACACTTCTGTTCCTCTGTAAGCCAACACTATCATAGGTTTCTGTACTGCTGAGCTGAGCCCTAATTAAACATAATAAAAAAAATTAGTTGCATGTTTTGAATCTCCTTTTGGCAAGTACAACAGTGCAATGTTAATAAAAGAAGTAAATTCAACAAAGAGGAATACTTCATCCAAGGCAGAATAATTAAAAGACACACTGTGCTGTCAGCTAAAGTGCTAGATACTCCCAGCTTTAATCTCAAAGTCGTTTCATGAGAAATGCTCAGTGTTATGTAAAGATACAGAGAAAGTGCTACAACATAAATTGGACCATTTTTTTTCTTAAAACAAACTTGATATTTATTTATATCAGTTACACAAACAGTTACAGATTTTAAAATGCACACTAGACATTTTACAGATAAATAATAAAACAAGGTTCTGTCCTGAAAAGCTCACAGTTTAGCTTACAAAAAAAAAGAGATGTCTTAGGGAATTAAACACACAGAGCCAGGTCCTGTTCTAAGGAGCTCACAGTTTGTATCAGGGGGAAAGGAACAGACTGAAAATTAAAACAACACTACCTGATTTCTGGCAGTCACCACCCACCTCTGTCTTTGGGCCATATGAGATAAGACAATTTGTTTAATTTGGCAGCAACGGAAGATTTTAATAAGAGTCATTTGAGGATCCTGCAAAAAGAACTGAATATGGGGAAGATGCAGTTCTTTGGTGTCTCTAGTTCAAAAACTGGCAAACCTTTGGGTGAGCTTTAAACTACGAAGGGAAGAGGGAGATGGGAAGCTGTTATGTAACTCAAATGATCCATCATGTGGTTCCGACATACAAAGTAAGGCAGGAGATGGAGTTCTGAAACAAAAGATGGAGAATAAGAACAGTATTAACAAAAACAGGGAGAATGGAAAACAAGCAAGAATTAGAAGTCATTAATTACAATGTAAGGCCATGGGCAAAAAAATATCAAAAGACCTCTTTGCCACACTTTCAGGAAGTGCATGAAAACGTGTCATGCATCTTCCCACACCAAAATTAATTTGTATTTTTTTAGGAGACATTTAAAGTCTATCTGCTAACAGCTGGAAACACCAGCAGCCCCCCAAGAGCTCAATGACAATCATCCTCTAAAGCAAAGGACCAATCCATACCAAGGTTTTTCATCTGTTATGAAGCCAATCTCTGCCTTACATCCTAGACACAGAACTTTTTGTTTTGCCAGAGGTGAGTGTTCAAAGTGCCAGATGCAAAGAACAGAACCAGGACGTCCTGAGCTCTTTTCCTTGGACCACAGATTAGATTCAGAAACAGAGTGAGACACCTCCTCACAGATCACAATCTTGATTCACTCAGGATGCCAAAAGTGTGCTGCCAAATAGGTCATGCATATTTTTATGCACTCCTCTTTGCTTAGCAAGGCACAAAATAATCCAACTTTACCTTCAGAATTAAAAATCCTTCAGCAAGAGTAAGTTTATACCCCTCAGCATCTGCTCACAGCTGGACACAGACCCAAACAAATAAAGCTTTCTTAAAAAAGCTTTCTTTTCTAGTTGCTGTATTTTCTACTTCTAATATATCTTAATTACTCCTTCTTCTGAAGAATTAGAGCAGCATTCAGAGAAACATATCTTTTATCCTGTGACAGAACAATCCAACTCCCACTTTAAACTGGAGTATGGACATGGACATAACCTGTAAATTTAGGTAATTTACTGCATCCATACCTTGCTCCGTAAGTAAAATAGGGCTAGTAACATATTTCTCAAAATCTTAATTAGCACAATTAATGTCTCCAATGTACAAATGTACAGAAACAAGACACGCTGCTCATGCTTGCCTGTGGCAGAAGAGGAACATGACCAGAATCTCCCAGAGTTCCTGAATCTGTGAAAATACAACGTGATACTGTTTCCTTCAATTTGGTTTTGATATGGGAGAATTAGCAAACCTCCCCACAATCTTTTAAACAGTTATTTTTTTGCATAAAGGCAGCATTTTGACTGATCACTACAAGGGGAAAATGCCCCACAAGTTTTATGACTTTGATTTTTATACAAAAAATAAAGGAAACCCAGTTAGAGAATGTAATGTGTTAAAGAATAATTGGATAAAGAATAAATAATGAGGAGGCACCAAGTGTACCTTGTAAAAATTTAACCTGGGAAAAATATGAAAAATTTCTAAGCAACACTCATTTTACAGAACCTTGAGTCACAGTGGATGAACAAGATTTAAATAAATACATCCCGAACTGAACTGCAACAATTCCTTGTTCACACATGTTATTTCTGTCAAGAAAGTACAACAATCAGAAAACCTAACTTCACCAGTATTTTTAGTAGAATGAAGATACTAATAATAGGAACTTAGAAACAGTGACTAAGAGAATTACTTGAAGGAGAGGAAACAAAGTGTATTATTACAAAACTATTCCGATTTGAAGACAGACTGAAGGGAGTTTTCTGAAGCAACAGATAAAGTAGTGAAATCCATAATGTAGAAGTACAGCAAGAAATCAAAACCAGCTGGATGTTACAGGAACAAAAACACTGAGGTTATGTAGCTGAACAGAAGGCTACAGAGAGCTAACATATTAAAATGATGCACCAATAGAATAAATGGAAAAAGAAGAAGAAAAAAAATCTTCCACTCACAGAAGAAAAATAAAAACAAGAGAATGGCTTAAGAGTTTAGTGTGTGACCTAAAAGCTACAAATACCATTAACTGATTTTAAAAAAGGAAGACAAAAGTTACTTTGGTTTTGATGGTCTTCCCCTGAGAACTCTTGCAAGAATTCTCATTTGAATGTGACATTCGACATATTTATTTTACTAAATCACATACTGTCTTTGAAAAAACTCTGTGTATTTGTAGATTGTAGGATAAATATCAGATCAGTTGCTTTCTCACTGTACTATTCCTGTTCTCTAATTCAGGCAAAATTCTGGCCTCACAAATTCTGAAGATAAAACTCCTTTTAATCACGTCAGGATTTTGGTATTTCTCTTTCCAGGTTCTTACAATCCTGTCATTAGAAAACAGAAGGAATTTAGCAAACTCTTCCATCCCCACGATCTAACAGACATTCCAACATAATACAAATGTGTATGTATGCATTCAAACAGGTCTTGTAGCACAACAAGTTTTCAAAACATGAAGACACAAAATGATGCAAAGAGTAAGCTCAATGTTGCAACAAGACAAACTGAATCATGCAAAAGCTCTTTTCACCTCTAGAATATGAAGTATGCATAAAATAATAAAAACTATTTCCAATTAATAACAAAAAGTATTTCCAAAGACAGAAAAGCATCAAGTTGAAAAGTCTCTAGCTCTTAGAGAGCACACAAGAAGTAAGTGCCACCTAAGAAGGCTCCCTGCTCTACAAATATGATTTTCCTCTGTAAAAGGAATACCAGAAAGTACAACACAGGCACAGAGCTCAATCCCATCCTTTGTGAAAATATTCCTTTACAAGCAGTAATCATTATTGAACCTTTTAGCCCAGATGTAATTTCTTACATGTTACAACCAGTTTCACATGCATTGTGAATTTCAGCCAAGGTTGATGAAGTTCAATAACTTGGCTAACCAACCATGTGTACTGCTCATTACACAAGTAATAAATAGATTCATCAAAATGGACATGAAAAAGCAGTATGAACATCTGACACCATTTCCAGCTTATTCAATGAGAAAAATAAATTACAGGAAGTCCAAGAGGACTTCTTAGTATTTACAGTATGTAACAAGTAAGCAGTTGGAGCCTTATGTAAAGCAGAGCAATATTAATATTCCATGATATAAGGCCAGAGTTAAAACAGAGTGATGGCACTCATGGAAACTCACTCACTATACCTGCCATAAATTTTAAGAATACAGCACTGCAAATTAAAAAGAACCCTCTTCTATTAATCAAATTTTGAAAATAATAGCTTTTGTGGATTTTTAATTGTTCAGACTAGATCAGTACTAATCCCTGACTGACAGCTATGAACGTCTCACAACAGGATGAATTAGAAGTTCCACCCCACAGGCAGAGTCCTCTCCATAAATTGTGCTTTTCTACATCAATTACCCCAATACTCTACTCTGGCCAAAAATACTTCCTGCAAGACCCAGGCTCTCCTGGAAAACCATTATACTCCCATTCCCTCAAAACACTGGTACAGCAAAATTCATCCCTGGTACAAGGGTTTGGACTTCCACAAAGGAAATGCCTGGGAAAAAAAAAAGTAGCTAAGTGTAAGTTTAGGTAAGAAAGAAACAACAGAATTTCTATACAGACACCAGCATTTTCATGGTAGTGCTACTCATGTGGTATAAGATAATTCATGACACATGGAGCCTAAGATTCACAAGAAATCAAAATATACATCAAGGAACAACTCTTCCATGCTTTTATATGCCAAATAAATACAGAAGTATCCCATGAAAACAGTCTCAGGGACAGCTAGGACTTGGCCAAGAAAAATAATCCAGGTTTAGATACTGCTGATCTTTCTGTCTGCCTCACAAAAAGCTTTGAAACCAAACCTCTGCGAATAAGCACCAGTCCAGTTCTTCACACGTGAAACACTTCCAGCATGGAAACCTCCAACCATGCAAAGGCTGTAAGAACTCCTTCACCACAAGTTCTGCTGTTTGCTGAGAACAGGAGATGCATCCCCTTAGCAAAACCCCAGCTTTCCCTCCTCTGTGCACCACTGAGCTACAACAGAATCACATACAGAAATTCTTCTAATATAAACAGGCAGAAGGTTTCATCAATCCATAGGATTTCATACATTTCTGAACACTAATTTTGATTCAGACAACAAACTCTCTTCATTAAACTGGGGAAAAGACCATTCAAGAAGCATTGTCACAAGTTTGCTCCTCCAGCTCATATGCCTTTTTCTGCTCTTGTAAGAAACTCTCTAAAAATTACTACAGAGCAAACACCTTGCTGTTTTTTCATCATAATAAGCCAGATAAAAAAGAAGTTTTCCCTAAGAAATCTTCAAATCATCATATGAATAGAACTGAGAAAAATAACAATACGGACAAAAAACAGACAGATGTATTTTCTCTACAAGATTTTATTTTTCCAAAACAAACTATCCAACAAAAACAAGCTGATTTTTTCAAGGCTGACAAAGTTCAGGTGTTCCAGCATAAAGGAAATTCTAAAACCATATAAGAAATCATAAAGTGAATGTGAAGCAATGGCTATCTTGAACAGTTCCTTTGTAGAAGCCCTGCCAGTTGCACAGTCTTTAAGTACTATTTCATGTGAAAATGGGAGAGAGAAACTAGAAAATAAACAGTGCTTTCAAAGAAAAATGTGCACATTTTCCAAGGAAAACTTGCAATCTAGCTCAAAATCAGAGCTGAATAATTCCTTACTGACAGACAAACATCTGTGGGCTTAGACCACCAAACTCCAGGCAGTGCAGCAAAAGACAATGAACACATTTAAGACAGTCAGACTAATACTAATAAAATCAAGTACTCAATGGTATGTGAAGGATCTGTTTTATTCCTCCCATATGATCAGAGTTTGACTTAAATGAGACCATTCACTGGTCTAATTAGGATTCAGCAAATGTTACCTTCTTTTCGAAAGCTGATGAAGCCTCAGTAAAAATGCTGTCACCCACAAATAACCTCAGTAAATAGCTACAATAGCTCCCCATATTCACAAAATTCTCTTCCCTGCAGGTACAGAGCAGTCAATTTTTGATTCCTTATAAAGGGTTGGAAGGGACCTTAAAAATCACCCACTTCCAATCCCTTGACAGGGACAGGGACACCTTCCACTACACCAGGTTGCTCAGAGCATCATAAGGGAAAAAGTTATGAGAGAGAAGAATAAACTGGAAAAACTTCTGGTTTTCATTTATAAAAATTAAAGGGCCAATCATTCAAAACAGTTTTTTATATCATAAAGGAGATATTTCATTGAGATAAATTATAAGCACATTTCCCAACCTTTTGCACCAGCATGACAGAAGCTGCTAGTATTGAAGTTCTGTACAAGAAGTAAAAGAAACATGGTAACTTCTCACACCAAATGTCTATGCAAACCAAAAACTCACTGGAGCAGTGACTTAGCTTTTAAGCATTGATTTACAGTACCTAATGCACAGCTTCTCTCCTGGCTAAGGCTTCCTCATTGCACAGAAGTAAAAATGCCAGAAAAAAAAAGAATTCCAATTAATAAAACATTAAACAATTATTTTGAAGAAACAAATATTAAAACATAATCAAGGAAAGCAATACAACAAACCACATTTTGGCTGGAGCTTCTGGATTTTCTTCAGCATCTGAAAAAACCCTAATCTGGTTGTTCTGAGCATCCCTTACAAAGGCAATGAACAGGCTTCTTTTGACCTTCATCTAGCAGAAAAAATAGAATCCCAGTTTGAACAATTGCTTGGTTGTGCTTATCAATACAGCTTTGTGATAAAATCTTGGGAAAGCATTCAGAAAAACCTTACTTTGTGGAATCTGCCTGACTGGACAGAACATACCCATTTTGCCTTCCACAATACACTGCAACACCACTTGCACTTCGCTACTCAGACACACTCCACAGTCACCGTGGGTTAGAGGCAGCTGCACCTGACACAGAAACCAGAGCACATTGTGGTCCCAAGGTCACACAGGTCATATATGATCCCTAAAAACAGCAATTTTTATATAAGCCAGAAAATCATACTAGCTACACAACTGTCTCTCTAATACTAAAACCAAGTTAGAGAATTAAAAAAAATGTATTATCTGAGATCGTTTACACACGTAGTTGAAAATACCACATCTCTGAATGAATTAAACCTAGAGGAACTGCTGACATGATTTTAAAAATTTACAATTCTAGCCCTAATAATTAAGAACACAAACAACAGAGGAGCATTTCCTAAGAATAGGAAAAAGCACCAGGTTGCTTTTGTTCAGAATTTTCAAAGAGCAACACAGACCTCTACTGGCAACATGGGTGAGCAAGGCTTGGGAGGAAGTTCTTTCTCTGCAAGCTCATGTTGAGACCCTTTAACAGAAAAACTACACTCAAAATTGCACACACACCTTCAATTCCTCATGAATAAGCCCTACTGACTCTAACAGAACCAACTGACAATTTCCACTACTCATGGTTAAATGTACAGAGAATAAAATGCTTTTAAAACCAGGACTGACAGCACAAGACTAAACTGTTCAGTAAGTCTGTCCTACTTGTTTTTGCTATACAAGCTTTACTGGGACCAAAAGTTACTTCAAATTTCTAATGTGATATTCAGACTAAAATTTTGATTGAGCTTAAAAGAAATAGATGTGAAAAGAAACCCCAAAAAATAGCTGGATTGCACTGTCAGAAGAAAAAGCTTCCAAAATAAAAGAAAAAAAATATTTCACTGGTAAATCTGGATCTGCTGTGATCTCTTTATATTGTAAGAACAGAATGATTCATTAACCTTTTCCAAGTTGCTACTTAAAAATAATTAAATGTTTACAAATGTAATGTTTTAGAACTTTTTCCCCTCACACTTTTCACAGCACTTTTAAGGATTAAGTTAAGAAAGTGGGTATATAATCTAGGAAATTTTTACAGTTCACATTCCTAATCAGGAATGAAACGAACCAGCACAGGGCTGTCTCCCTGTTTACAGACATGTAAAGAAAAATTAATGGCAACAAGGCAATGTGTGACAACACTAAAACCCTAAAACTGCTGAAGTCATCCCAAGTATTCCCTCAGTAACTAAGCAAGCATCTCTATTTTTCACAAGTTGAGGAGATTTTTCAACTGTGAGGGAAAAAAGTGTTCCTGACAAGCTATGTAGGATTCCCTGTATTAGATTCACAAATAAAGTGAATTAAGATACCATTCCATCTCTGCTGATCTGTTTTTAACATTGCAATCTTAAAGAAGTGTGTATAGATGAATAAAAGCAACACTTAGATGTTCATCCATCTTTCAAGAGATTCTCAGCATTTTCCAAACTTTATCTTGAGCATCCAGCAATGCAGTAATTGAAAATGCATTTTTCTGACTGCAGTCTACAAACTTACAGGTTGATCTTTGTTGTACCCATCTTGAAATGAAACATTTCTCAACAAATGGACAGATATCATAGTTAGTTGTTTTCAAATATACCACTGAAACTCATTTGGACAACAATCAGAGGGTTCAGTGATTTATTTTTTTACTTTTATTACTGGGTACAAATGCTCAACAAGTAATACATTATTTTTCTCTCTCTTTCTACTTAATGGACAACAATATTTCCCTGGAATTATTTATGCTTACCTCTAAAAGGAAACATTTTGGTGTTCTGAAATCACAGCAGTTGTTTACTCCTCAAAATACTCAGGGAGGAAACTATGACCTCCAAGATACACAAAAAATTTAAAAGGAATATCTACAATACAAAGTGGAGCACAGCACTGAAATCCTAAAATAATTGCAAAATAAGCTCCAAAACTGTTAAGACTCCCCTTGAACAAGCTAATTAATCCATGCTCCATGGCAACTGGTGAGAAGCACCAGACACTGCCTAGGACTAAAGCAGCACTAAATGCAACATGATATGCAAGCATTGTGAGTTATATGGGCCATAACACCATCTTAATCACAAATATGCCATCTTCATACCTATGGACTCCTTATAGTCCTAACCTCATAGGGCAGCACAAGCCCAAGGCTTATTTCACTAAGTGATTATTTCACTTACTAACTTATTTCACTCTCCTTGGTATGCTTCTGAGCAGAGATGATATTTTGCCCACATCAACTAACAGAAATCAGAATATATATACATAAATCTACATATAGATATATGTGTGTCTGTTTACTTGGGCATGTATGTCAGAAGCAAAAAATAAAGATCTGGAGCAATGATATGATGATTACTTGTGACCAATCCAGATTATAAACTAAGGGAGAAACATGGGGAAAAAACGTCTTGACAAAACCATCATCTATATTGGATTAATCTTTGGCCATATTTGAAACACCTCCCACTCATTCAGCAAGGCTGAATGGCAGCTCTGCTCCTGCTGAAGGCAAATCCCTCTGAGTCCAGGTAATTCTTAGATGGTCAGAGACTGCAAAGTTGCATACAAAGCAAATTCTACTGCTGGATGCAATGTACAGACATGCTGTTTCCAAGAATTTGGAACATAAAGCTCACTAGAAAGCACAAATTCATTGAGACAGGTAAGTACAGCACTTACTGCCACAACTGCAATGCCAATCTGTAGCAGCATATCAGGCAGTGACAGCAGGATTTGTGCTGCTAAGACCTAAATTGCAAGGCACAATAAAGCTCTAAATTCTTCATCTGACTCCTGTGGGATAACACTCCCTTATATAATTAAGAAATAAAGACCAAGAGAATTCAGAGTGATAAATCCTGCTATTAACCCATTTTCCAGAACGTCTCCAAGGTTTGCCAATGTCCTTAAAAATGCATTTAAGTCAAAATTTTGAACTAAAAAAACACCCGATAATTTGCAAAAGGAATGCTTCAATATTGATGTAATCCCATCACAAAGAAAAATGCAAACAACAAAAGGCAACAAAAGATCAACAGTTACCTGAGTATCTTGCTTACCCACTACAGAAGCAGTAATATTTAACAGATACCTGAACAACCTGTGTGTCCAAAAGGGTTTATGAACCTGTGAGACAATACAACTAACAGGGATTACTAAATTGTATTTCTTTCATAAATTTTATTTATTTCATAAACTGTATTTCTTTGAACTAAAGGAGCATCGAGTAAAACATCCTGGCACAAATTCATCATCAAATTCATCTGAAAGTACCTTCAGGGATAAAAATTCCGCAGCCTCCTTGGAAAATCTTTACCTGAGTTTATTTGCAGGCAATTAGGAAGTTTTTCTAAAGATTCTGCCTGAGCTGCCCTGCAACCATACAAACCTCATTCCTTGTCCTAGCCACCAAGGTCATAAAAAGATCATAAAAAGAAACTTCCCTTCTCTTTCACAGCCATCCTTCATATATTTGCATAATGTAAAATGCCTCCATCGATATTTTCCTAGACAAAAATCAATTGTTTCAGTACTTGATGTGTTTCCTGTAGCTTTCCTGTAAGCTCCAAATTCTCCTCACATTTTTAGAAAATAGCTTTCTGACTAGAGGTTTTATATGAAAAAACTGCAAATAGAGTATGAAAACCAAAAATACACAAAATTAAATAATCAAGTAGTCTGCAAGATAAAATTTGCCATATTTTACCTTACATACAGTATTAACCTACCTATTCCTGAGTTTGCTCCTGTGATTATAACCACTTTGCCACTCAAGTCACGACCCTGGAGTATTTCCATTGCAGTACTGTTCCCATCATATTTTTGTCTAGTAGTAGGTTTTACTGGATTTTCTTCAACTGTAAAGGCCAGTCTTGGGTCAAGGTAGGTAGTCCTTTTGTTTATGTGGCTGCAAAAGAACACAAAAAAATTCAACAGTTTGAACCCTTCTGTACCCTGCATTTAGTTTTTAAATGTATTTCAACTACTGCTGTGTACAATTCCAGTGGATTATTTAAATTCATCAGAATCAAATTCTTTTTTTTCAGTTTGGTTAAAATCATCCCAATTGCTTTTTCAATCAAACTTTCCTCCAGTTGTGACAGCATCCATTAATAATTGTATTTACATACTTCACAAGCCATTCTGAACTTCACATGAACCCCTAATATAAAAGACAGAATTTTGTGAGGGGGAAAAAAGAAAAAAATTAGTTATATTAGGGAAAATCATGTTCTTTTAGGAAGTCTATAAAAGGACCCCACACTTGCCCTTGAAACAGTAGACCCTGTAATATCTGTATTTGGATTCTGAAGCTGTACTTACTAATCTCTTGGTCTTTCCAGCTGATATTGTCACATTATCATAACTCAAAAGGCTACTCAGCATGTAACCCAGTTGTCTTCCTTGAGGATATTCCATTATTTGACATACTTACTCCACAAAATAGACTTGTCCATTTTCATCAGTCTCCTGCTCCCATCCATATGGCAGATCTAGGAAGCACATAAAACATTAACTTTATTTTCAGGCATTAGAACGCTCCCCAGTTTGAAGTTTAAGTGATTTCTCAGACTGATGAGACACAATTCTGCATTATTTCTGTAGGTGCTGCCCTTGAATATCAGAACTTGAAAGAAGGATTGCTTCCCTAATCACACACAGATGCTCTCTCATGGAAGCACAATACACAGAAGGTACAAGTGTAATGACTGGCAGATTAAGTAAAAAGACAATTTTGAAAAAATCTTTATAAAGATTATTTCATGTTATAGCACAAAAATATGTGATATTTTTGTGACCAGCAAAATGCAGTCATGCTTCCAAGCACATACACATCTATACTACCCACACTACAGTATCTATCCTTGATAAAATAAATAGCCAAAAAAAAATAGGAAAGGTTACATGTTACACATACCAAAAGTTTAAAGATCACAGCCCTCACGTGGGCATGAGATACATTAAATCAAACCTAAATGATTCTGTGAAGTTGGAAGGATAGAAAAAAGAACAAAAATGACAAATCTTTACATAACAAATTCTTATATAAAAGATCCTACAAAAGTACCTAAGAGATGGCATTCACAGTATTTCTAATCCTGGTTGGAAAGTACTCTTCACTCATCTCACTTTGACTGATAAAAGACTTACTGAAAACATTCCACTTATAGTCAGATTACCAATGCCAAAAGGAACATGTGTTGTCAACAGTGCAGTTACCCCCAGGTATAGAAGCTTCTGGGAAGATCTGATTTAAGGCACTGATCCAAGGCCCATGAAAAGTCATTTTCCTCTAGCAATGTCCTGCAACACTGTCTGCCCTCTGTTCTGGCACAAATATTCAACTGGGCTGGAGGAACACAGGTAAAATGAAAACTAAAGAGGCTTCCTTCTGTGCCAGGGATATTCCATGATGCGAATATTCCATCAACATAATCCAACCATAAATATTATGATGGACACCAGGAAAACAGAGAACTCCAGCTTTTGACTGCATGCTTTACAAGCCCCACTAAAACAAACCCTGTCACCTGGAATTAGTACTTTGGCTTTATGGAGCAATACAGGAAAGCCATAAAACTGCAAAGCGATCACTCTGTACAGACACAGTCACAGAGGTAAAACCCACTGAAATCAGCTGTGTTCTGCAAGCTCAGTTTGCCTAGGTGAATAATGACAACTAGAGGATCCAAATGAGATCAGCTGGAGTTTAAGGAGGAAACTCCACAAATCAGGTGTTTGTAATATAATGTCAGCTCATTATAGAAGCTTAACACAAACCTCCTGCAACACGTTTCCTCTTCCCAGACTTAGGATGTTCCCACTGTGTTTTTTCTTCTAGGTGGCTGCAGGAAAAGAAAAGGTTAAGATTTTTAAAAATTGCCTAATGATCTTTCTGATGTAATCCAAAATATCACCACAGTTCTGAAAGTAACTAACCAGACAGCACAGCAGTCTGTAAAAATTCAAATATATGTCTGACTTAAAATCCAAGTTTTGTTGCTTATGAGAAGAAAGAAAACCCAAAACTCATTAAAAATAACATTAACAGATTCAGAAAACACTCAAAAATATGATCCTTGGCAGGAATAAGGAAGAAAGAAGTAAGAGAAGAATTTATCACAAACTAGCAGCAATAATATTAGAAAGTCTTCAAATTACAAAAGCACCTTTCTAAAACTCCTGCCTAATAATATTGATTTGCAGGCTATAACGTAAGGAAGTTGGATTTCTACATGAACAATTGCAGCTTTGGACAGATAAGTTTATCCACAGGCTTTGACTAGCAGGTTATTTATTTAATATGCATAATAATGGTATCACATCTTTTATTCTAATTCAGATACTTTATTCGCTTAAATCACTAGCAGAATTAAAATACTCCATCATAAGGTTTTCTGCACTGTAGACTAATAAAGCCAAGTGATATGCACATAAACAAAGTCTTAAAATAACCAAAGTGCTGAAATCAGGTTGGATATTAATATCTCATCTTTTATTAAGTATTTTTAAATAACAACCAAGTTTTAAGAGTCAGGCAGGGATTACTTGAGTGTCCAAATTGATAGCTGCCCAAGTGTGAAATAAAGAGTGACAACAGCAATAAATAACCCACACAAATAACCCACAGGCAGCCCAGTACCAACCACAATTTACACACAACACAAGTAACTTTCACTTCTTACAGTAACCCCACAGTGACAGCACATGGTCTTAAAGGAATCATAGCTAGGGAGCTGAGACTAAACAAGTGCACCTGGGTGACCTGAAAACACAAGATATTTAACCAAATTACAGCAGCCTGATGAACAAATGCTGGCCTGTGTGCACACCTAACTCATCATAAATGCTTTTAAAAGTCTTAAACCAAAATAATCTTCCAGCTAAGGTTAAAGTTCATATGGGTGATGTGGTTTAAAACAAATTCCCAGAATATGCAGAGGTATCACACATAGAAGGTCTATATTAAAGGCGGCAACAGTGCAACACCTCTTCATGTCCAATATATTTTTAGACACACTGGGCAAAATTTTTACACACTAAAGATATATTCATGTTTTGTCATTAAACTGAACTGGTCCAGTTTCACAACAGTTCTGAAACTGACCTGTTGAACTCATTGTGTAACAATTATGCTCAGTAATACCTTGTTATTTCTTAGGTTTGTTATTTTAACCAAGAGATTCCTTCCTGAAGGAGCTTTTGAAGTCAAAAGAAATATACAGTCAACTGGCCTAAGAAAAACAAACACCTAGAGAGAAACTGCAGTGTTTACAAACAAAGTGTGGATAAACTAAAACATTCCGTCCAGTCTTTGTGACAGCAGAACTCCAGAGGAAGAAGCCAACTCACCACGGGTGAGAATGAAAAAGAGTTTTGCAACTTTTTGTGGAAGGGAATAAATCTTACAGCCTTAAACAGACCGAAGGAGATCCCAAAATCAGCATGGCTACAGAAACGGCATGAGAGGAGAAAGTGTATAAACACGTTTGACTGAGTTAGTCCATCCTGCAGCACATCCCCTCTGTACCCTGGCAGGATGCACTCGTGTCCTGCAGCGCGGGCAGAGCGCTGAATGAGATCCTTCATCTCCTGCCCAAGATGTGCTGAGGAGCTAAGGGACAGCACGCACAGCTTGTAACTCCCACCGGACCTGTTTCTTCTCTGCTCCCTTAAGGAACCAAACTGCCCAATCTGCAATATTGTGTAAGGCTTAACCGGAATGTATGAATATCGCCCACGGAGCACTGAAACAGCTCAGGTGCAGCTCCCGGCCGCTGCCAGGAGCATCATTCCCACGCTCCGGCATCATTCCCCGCGGGGCAGGTGGCCGTGGCTCAGCACGGGGTGTCAGAGCCCTGCAGAGCCCACCCAGCGCTGCACACATCCCCCAGGCCGCCCGCAGCCCGTGAGGGAGGAGGCACTCCTGCCCCGCACCGCGCTCAGCAGCAGCTCCGCGGACGCTGCCCCGGCGCGCTCAGAGCGCTCCCGCAGGGCTCGCCCCGCTGCCGCCCTTACTTGGCGTAGTAAACCCAGCCGTCCTTGGTGGTGCGCTCCTCCCAGCCCGGCGGCAGCTCCTCCTCGCTGTCCGTGTCCTCCAGCCCCGCGTACTTGAGCGCGGCCATGGGCTCGGCGCGGCACCGCTCCGCCGGCGCGCCCCGCTTCCGCCCGGCCGCGGGGCACCATGGGAGTTGTAGTTCCGCGGCATCGCCCCGGCGCGGCGGGGTGGCTCCGGTCACCGCGGGATGGACACCGTAAGGGACACGGGCTGGGCTCGGCACACAATCGCGGGGTTCTAACCGCTCTGCTCGGCCCTGCTGAGGCACATCTGGAGTGCTGAGTCCAGTTCTGGGGTCTCGGGTACCAGGGAGACAGCTGAGAGGAGATCTCATTAGTATCTCATAAGTATCTCATAAGTATCTCATGAGCAGGTGGCAAAAGGACGGTGCCAGACGCTTGGTGGTGGTGCCCAGCAGCAGGACAAGGAGCACTGGCCATAAACTAAAGCACAAGTTCCGCCTCAACATGCCGAAGAACTTCTTTACATTGAGGCTGGAGGAGCTCTAGAGCAGCTGCCCAGGAAGGTCATGGATTCTCCCTCTCCGCAGTCAAAACCCACCTGAACACGTTCCTGTGCAGCCTGCTCCAGGTGACTCTGCCTTGGTACAGGGATTGTATTGGATGATCTCCAAATGTCCCTTCCAATCTGAGCAACTCTGTGATTTTCAGGGCATTAGGTGCTTCCAGCCCTCTGTTTTCAGAGACGTGAATACAGCAAGGCTCTGGGAAGCAATAGGAAATGAACTGTTCTTTAAGATTTTTGCCCTTAGCCGTCACCACCTCATATCGGGGATGGGGATGGCCTCATGGCCACATTATGCAGGGATCCTTGCTGAGGAAGGCCTGGCTGGAGAGAAGTAAGTACCTGGCTGTGCCAACACCCACCTAGCATGTTCCAGATTGGTTCACCTGCCCAGAGGCACCACCACAGTCACCTTTGCCAAGCCTGGCTCACCTGGTGACACAACACAGCAGCAGAGGCTGAAGCACTGTGCAGCTGTGACACATGGAGAGGGAACAGCTGTCACCACTGCTGAGCTGCTTGTGACTCCCTTACCTGTATGCTGGCTTATTCCTCTCTGTTTACATAACCAAACCCAACAGTCAGGTTTGTAACAGCACTGCTGTCCTTTGGCAGGTGTTTTAAACAACAAACGAGGCAAAGGCAGTGCTGGGCAGAGGCTGTGAGCACTGCAGACCACACCAGGTGGCAGTGCAGCCTCACGGATGCACCACGGGCTCTGACCCTTTAAGTCGAATTTTCATGCACTATTTGAGACACTGACCTATATGGCTCCCTCACTTCCCACTAATGGCATCCATATCTGGCCAGAAAATACAGCCTGATCTTTTTTTTCTGCCCTGCTGCTCCCATTGCTTTGCAGGTTCCCCCCAGGGATTACACGTACTAAATTATCTTCTCCTGCTAGAAATAAAAACTCATGCATCATCAACAGCCTGTTCTCATGCGAGTATTACTGGCAGGATTAAAAAAAGCTGTGACTATACTTTCTTGGGTAAACAAATGGAAAGGGAAACTTCAGTGACATACTCGCTTCTGGTCCAAGAAGCTGCTGAAATACTTCCTAAGTGACTAAGTGGTGAGATGTGCCAGGTCCTAAGAAAATAGATTATTTAGGCTAATATTTGTAGCACAGAAAAAGAGTTTTAGTCTAGCAGTAGTGCTGCAAGAATAGGGAGTTTTTAGTTTTCTTCCTATTGCAGTCTGTCAGTACTTAGCATCCAGCTCTCCATGAATTGCATTCAGTGGGAAAGTGGAAATCATTTGTCTGACATCCTATCCCAGCCATCTGTACAGCATAAAATATGCATTCTGCCCTGGATGTGTCCAGCAGCATTACTGCATTTCAGTGATCAGGGGGTGTGCAGTGTTCCCCTCTCCCCCAGACGAAGCTCCCCCTGACCAGCAGAGCTCTGCAGCCAAACCAGCCAAGAAAGGCTCCTGGGCTGCCTGCCCATGCCTCAGCTCAGCCTTGGCCCTCATTCCCTCCCCACGTGTCCAGGCTTTCTCTGCCCACCCCAGGCAACCATGAGTGTGGACTACACAGCCACAGTGTCTCCATGCTTTGGCTCTGGGATTCTTTTCAGGGCCTGGGAGCAGTCTGGATTGAGCCAGCACAAGGCAGGCACTGACACACTGGAGCAGGGACAAGGACTAACTAGGATGTAGGGATAGGATCCTTCCCAGGAAGGACTTTGTGCACTTGGAAAGGGCTATGGCTTGGGACACTCAGACCTTGATGGGGAGACAAATAGGGGTCCTGGCAGTGGACAGGGATGCTGGATCTCCCAAGGACCCTGCTCAGCCCCAGAGCTGTTCAGTCACAGCTCTTTTCTTCCCCAGTGGACACCCCTTGGATCCAACCTCATAAGGCTACAACTGGCAGCTTTCCAGCTTCCATCCACTCCTGACATATAGAGCAATTGCCTATGGCTACTCAAAGCCAAAACACCCCACAGCTTCCCCCACGTGTACCCTAGGGTCCTGGGCTCTCTTCTGTGGGCATCACTAGTGGGGTTGGTGGCCAAGGTGTCCTTCTTTGTCCTCCCTGCCTGCCAGATCTCTGCAGGCAGGCCCCAGGTGGGCTCAGACCCATTTCCCTGCAGCATGTTGTAAAGAGCACAGCAGGTTCTTAACATCTTTATTAGTTTGTTGGTTTATTTCCAACACAGTAACTCCTCTCTACAGCAACAGGTTAGTTAAATCCGGTTTACATATTGCTGTCTCATGAGTGCTGCGGCCTCAATGCCGCTGTGACAAAACCAGGCTGCACTCGGACAGGAAAATGTGTTAAATTCCGCTGTGACTGGGGAAAAAAAGGAAAAACCAACAAAAATCAAAAGAACAAACCACCAGGGAGAAACAAACCAACCAACCAACAAAACCAAGGTGAGGAACTGAAGGCGAGCACGGCCACACCACCTCCAGGGAAACCACACGGCACTGCTTGGACAAGAATGCAAGGAGGAGTGAACCCAAAAAGGTCAGGGACTGGGCAAACCCTTATATATATATTATGTATAGGTATTTATATATATATATCATCTGGAAGGACACGCTGAGAAAACAAGAGATCGCAGCGGTATCTACCGTAAAAACGAGCTACGTAGCTTTCAGAGTCACACCAAGAAGGAAGCACACAGCAGAACAAAGTGGGGGACAAACGGGGACACTGGTGTTTTGGGGTGGCCTTTTGCTATGGGAGGGGTCAGGTGGGGCATGGGTCTCAGGGCCAAAAGCCCTCATACACCCGCCGGGAGCCCCAGGAGCTATGTGCCCTTCACTGGGGAGCAGGGATGGGGTCTGGGGGGTTAAATGCTTTTGTGGGGCCAGGTGGGACCTGCTTCCAGCGGGCTGGTTCTGCTAGACCAGATGGTGGCACCTGGTGGGTTCCCGGCTCAGGTCCCCCCTGAACAACCTGCGGAGAGCTGAGCACCCCTCACCAGAGCCAGGGCCATCCTTACCTGTGCCTTACAGTGGGCACAGGAGGGGCTGGGTGCTGCTGCTGCTCTGGCAGCACAGGCTGGGTGGCCAGCATTGGGGTTATGTGATGATAGGGGTCTCTGTGCCGAGTGTGACAGGCAAGAGCCACCTGGAGTTGGTGCTGGATGGAGCCCCACGGCCCGGGGGAAGCCAAGCCCTTGAGAGACGCCCTGCTCAGTGTGCAGGCAAAATGCTGGAGGTGGGTGTGTGGATTTGGGGAGCCACAGAGGGTCTGGCCAGCTCTGTGGGCAAAGCCAGACACCGGAGTGCTCCCCACATCTCACGGGTCGCCCCACACTGCCAGCACCTTGCGGTGACACACCCTGCGGGGCAGAGGGTGCTGAGGGCTCCCCAGCACGGCGGGGGGAGTGTCTCATCTTATTGCTAATGGCTCCACGGTGATGGCACCCACAGGTTGTGGCAAAATTTGAGGTGGGGTTTGCTGTGTGACATCCCCTAAAACAGTGGCCTCTGGACCATGGTGGGCTCGGGCCAAGAGCTAGGAGTGGAACTGACAGTGTGGCAGGGACCAAACCAGCCAATTTCCCCCTCACCAATGCATTTTTGTGGCAGGCGGTAATTGTCCTTCTTGCAACAAGGGACAAAGAAAGTGCCACCACTGGCATGGGCAGAGGCAGGGGGACACTCATGCCACCCTCCTGTCCTGATAGCTTCTGGAGCAGGGCTGACCCCTCTTCACTTGCCCCAGGGCAGCCCTCAGGGTACATGACCAGGGCAAAGGGACAGTTTGGGATGTGATTTCTCACGAGGCTCAGCCAGCTCTGGGGTAGCAGGTTCTGGGTGTGCTGGGGGATCCCAGGCTAGCTCTCCCCACAGAGGGCCATCAAGGAGAAATGAAAACTGCATCCCTAGGCACAGACCAGTGACCTCCCAGTAAGCGCTGCTCCCTGTTCCTGTCTTCCTTTTGACTTGGTCAGCCATCAGCTGAACCTGGGAGACCAACCTACCTCCTGTGTCCTCTCCACGTGCTGTCCCAACATCCTGTCCCCATCTCACCACCCTGACCCTGCTACCCCATCCTGGCCCTGTCCCCCTGCCACCCACCCTCCCAAGCCAGGGCCGAGCCGATGCTAGGGAGGGTGAGGACCAATGCAGAACCATGTGTGACTGCTGGACGAAGCCCCTCTCCTTCTCCTGTACCACACAAGGGGATGAGGCCAACAGCAAAGAAGACAAATTGACCCCGAAGAAGCGAGGGCCCTGGTGGAGGATGTCCACGGGGCGGGTGGGTGCTGGCGGGATGCTGACGGATGGGAGATGGCTCTGAAGGAGACGTCGGCGGGCGTGGACCTCAGCACGATACCTCCATGGTGTGGTTGATCTGCCCCATGGCCTCGGTGCTCTCCGAGTGGGTGCAGGCGCGTGGGCGAGTGCCATCCACGGAGCTGGCGCTGGTGAGGGAGGCCGTGCGGGAGCGTGCCAGGCGGGTCATGCTGGCAGATGGCACTGCACGGGCACAGAGAGACGGCCGGGGTGCTCAGCTCCCTCCGAGAACTCGAGGGACCTGAGCCGACATCGCCGCCAGCCCTGCTCCCCGATGCGACTGAGCCTGGGCACAAGCTTGCAGCAAGCGGTGCTGTGACAACATGAGCAGCTCCAGGCTGGTAAGGGACAGCAGGGCAGGGTGCTCCGGGGCAGGCTGCACACCGGGCTTACTCCTGGGCATGCAACCCCAGGGCATCAGGCAGTGGGGACCCCTGAGTGCCCTGCTATGGGAAAGGAGTGAGCTGGGATCAGAGCTCCCCTGGCTCCCCAGGGTGTGCAGGGAAGGTGACACCCTCCTCCAGCTGGGATGGCCGTGGGCACAGTGGGCACACTGCCAGGACTGTGCCTGCACGGAGGGAGAATTTCCGAATGCCATTTCTCAGCGCCCAGCCCCGGCTCAGGGTGCCATCTCAGGCAAAGCACAGCGAGGCAGTGGGCATCCGGCTGGGAAGGGCCAGTCCTGCACCCAGGCTGCTCCCAAAGGTGCCCAGGCAGCTTGAGGGCACAGGCCAGGCAGGCACCATGCAGCAGCGGGCACGGGCTGAGCAGCACTGAGCTGTACCTGTGCCTCCACTCAGCCTCCGATCCTTCAGGTGGGTGACTGGCAGGGGCAGAGCGGAGAAGGGCAGGGAGGGCAGAGAGAGAGTGTCAGCCCTGTGGCCTCTCCGCTGGGCCAGGAGCCCCTGCCCAGCCCACGTGTGCCTGCACACGGAGCTGTCCCTGAGCACACAGACTGCACACGGAGCCGTCCCTGAGCACACAGACTGCACACGGAGCCGTCCCTGAGCACACAGACTGCACACACACACACACACACACACGTGTGCAACAGACCTGCAAACACACACACGTGGGCACATGGACTCTTGCATGCATGCACACACAGGTATAAACACAGACCTGCACACACACACACACTTATGTGGTCATAAACTGCACACACTCATGCACACAGACTTGTGCACATGGACTCTGCTTGTCTTTGCTGCACACACACAGCCCCTGCTCGTGCATGCCCACACACACGTGTGCACACCTACACAGGCAGCCTGACAGACACACATATGTACACACAGAGCCCTCGTACACACATCTGTGTGCACACAGAGCCTGTACACACCACACCCCCGCAGGCACACAGACAGACATCTCTCACAGCTGCACACACAATGCCACACACCAGGACAGGCACGCAGGGGTGCCAGGCTCCTCTCCTGCAGCAGGTCAGCACATATGCACACAGGCACACACACATGGGCACACACAGACCCACACCAGCCCCACGCCCAGCCCCAGCACTCACTGTAGCCCATGCCTTGCAGGAAGTACTTGAATGCTTCAGTCAGCTTGCCAGGCTGTAGGGAGAGAGGAGGCTGAGCTGAGCTGAGGCAGCACCAAGGCTGAGATCCCCACTCAGCCCCAGCGTGAGACCCCTATGCCCTCCCCAGCCCATCCCCAGCTAGCCAGGGCCAGCACCAGTGCATGTCTCAGGACCCAGTATGCCCAGTTAACTGGGGAAATTGTGAAGGCTCACCTGTGTGACC
The DNA here is from genome assembly GCF_008360975.1 of Lichenostomus cassidix. Lineage (NCBI taxonomy): Eukaryota > Metazoa > Chordata > Aves > Passeriformes > Meliphagidae > Lichenostomus > Lichenostomus cassidix. Next base: position 6,024,122 of record NC_139492.1, read on the forward strand.
TGGGGCAGCCCACCGGAGTCAGCCATCTGCAGAGAGAAGGTTGTGCTTAGTTTGGGAGGGTGCCTCTATCACCACCATCCCCCAGTACCTACTGGCAGGATGCCACTGCTGGGGTCACCCTGCTCTCCCCATACACCCCCAGCTCCAAGGGCCAGGAGGGACCTGGAATGGGGAGATGGGGACACCTTGCAGAAGGCAATGGGGCACTTCATGGGCAGCAGGGACCTCCCAGCTGCCCCTTGCCACCAGCCTACCTTCAGGAATGTGGTGTTGGTGGGATCCAGCTTGGAGTTACACTCCACCTGTGGGCAGGAGAGATGATATTAGCACCCTAGGGTGACTTGAGCCAAGCAAAAGTTGTCCACATGTACCACCACTGGCCCATAGTATTCCAGCCAGCAAATCCCACCCCAGCCAGGAGGACACAGGGAACTAGGCAAACCCTGAGCCTGCAGGTCCACCATCCCCTGCCTTGGGACAGAAGGGACTTTCCTCCTGCCAATGTCTGGGCAAGGGCAGGGACTGGAAAGGGAGGTGAGGGGTGCTGGTGGGGCATTCTGTGTCACACCGATGTGCAGATGCACAGGTGATGGAGGAGGCAGTCACACGTTCTGTCCAAATGTGTACAGCCACCTGCACCGTACCTGTGGCTGGTGTGCAAGGCTGGACAACCATGTGCATGTGTGCAAGCACACACGTGTGCCAGCAGCTGTGTGGGTGCACCTGGCCGAGCAGGGAGCATCCTCCCATGTGCACACTGTGAGCACGCCTGGGCATATGAAGAAGGGGAAGTTTTCCAGGTGTGGCGCAGCTGCATGTGCACAGGTGCCCACAGGAGCAGGAGGGTTTGCACACGAGCACTCTCCCACCCACGGGAGCTGCCATGTGTCTGAGCAGGCAGTGAACATGTGCACGCCGTGCGTGGGCATCGCCAGCCTGCCACCCTGCAGGCGCTGCCCCATCACTCACCACCCCCTCTTCAGCGGGTGCATTGTCCCCAACCACCAGCATCACAGGGCAGCTGGAAGGGAGAGGAGAAAGGTGCCTGGTCAGGGTTTGGCCTGGGTGAATTCCACTGCCCCAGGACCCCTCTGTCACTTGCCAGCACGACTCTTACCGCAGCGTCTTGGCATTGGGCACAGTCCCGGGCCGGTTGATGTCCAGGTCCCTGCGGCTGATGGAGGAGAAAGAGCACTGTGAGCCCATGGGCAGATGCCACCACCAATGCCACAGCACAAGAATCTGGCCACTGCCAGCCCTGAGAAGCAGCAGCCAGCCCCGCTGTCCTGTCACCTTGTGCATAGAGGATGCCATGGCCATCTCTGCCACAGCCCAAGCAGAGCCTGTGCCACAGGATGCAGCATCCAGCAGAGTGGCAAAGCTCCCAACTCCCTGCATGCATGGGACAGCATCTCTGCCCCCTTTGCCAGGCCTGTGCCAGCACACAGTGCAGGAGGAGACCAGGGGATGTGTACCCATGGCTGCGGGCTCTGGGACATGGCAAGGTTCTGGCACTGGTACCACCACTCCCTCATGCCCAGACAACAGTGGCAGACAACTTTGCACTGCTGCCTGCATGCATTGGAGGGTGATGACAGCACCCAATAGCGTCTGGGTTCCCACAGTGAACTCAGAGCCAGCCACCAGCACTGCAGCCCCTCACCCAGCAGCAGGGCTGTCCAGAGCACTCACCTGTTGTACATGTTGAGGAAGAGCTGGAGGTTGAACTGGTTCACCACACTGCCGATCTGCTGCCGGTAACTCTGCACCAGCTCCGTGTTGTTCATCAGCTCTTCCTGTGCCAGCAGGGGATGGAGATCAGGGCAGGTGCTGGAGAGACACCCTGCTCCCCCAGTCCTGCCCACACGTGCCAGCCAGCAGGGATGAGGAGGTGGGCAATGCAGCTGGGCACAGCAATGCTGCAGGCAGCACACCCAGGCAGGACGTGGCCATGAGTCACACACTCATCAAGGTTAAGCCTCAGACCAGGCAGGGCTTGACTAACCCGAGCCCTGCACATGGGACAGGTCCAGTGGCACTGTGGCACCTGGCAGGGCACAGCCCAGGTGACCCAGCTGGGATGGCAGGGGCCCGGCAGGATGCACAGCCCTTACCTGGCTGAACAGGTGGGACAGGACAATGTCCGGCAGCGTGCTGGTGAGGCCAGAGAGCTGTGGAGGGAGCACAGGGAGTTATGGCACTGCTGTGGCTGCTTCCTGCCCCAGGAAGCCACCAGGACCAGAGGAAGGGTCAGGGCTCTGCCCACCTTGGCAGCTGCCCAGTCAATCCAGCCTTTGCCATTGGGATCGATGTTCATAAGGACCAGCCCTTCGACCAGGTCAGGGAAGATGAGCTGCAGTGAGCAAGAGGGGAGAGGCTCAGAGGGGTGGGAGATGTGCCCTGGGCAGCCCTCACCAGAGCCACTGCACAGGATTGCATTGAGCTGGTGTGACCCTGTCCCGAGAGCAACAGGAGACCTGTGGCAAGACTGCCAAGCCACTGTGCCCATGGCACCACTATCCTGGGTCCCCCAACCTTCCAGGAGCCTTCGCAGCAGCAGAGACTGCCTGAAGGGATCAGCTCCTGCTCTTCCCCATGCCCTGGGCTGACAGTAGGCACAAGCAACTCAGGGCCAGCCCATCCCAGCCCCAGGCTCACCGCAAACTTGGCCAGCACGTAGGCTCCTGCCCCAACACCGATCCCAATCACGTACTTGAACCTGGAAATATGAAGAGATGCGTATGGGGGGACAGTGGGCTCCAGCACATGTTCCCTGGGACACCCCTCCACCTGCAGCAAGAAGACTTGCAGGATGCCAGTTTACAGGGACAACTCCCCCAGCCCCAAACCCTTGTCTTCTGCCCATCTGCCTGCCCAGGACCCTCAGCCAGCAGCTGTGGAAGAGAGGCTGACTCACCCAAAATGCTGCACCACGCTCGGTAACATAGCAGCCAGCTGGTCCATGGATGGATACTGGTACCTGTGGCACAGGAAGGCATGGGATGGTGGTTATGGACCCTGTTCAGAGCAGGATGTCTGGGACAGGGCAGCTGGGCTGCCTGAAATGGGCAGGGAAATGCCACCCACCTGCAAACCACCCTATCGCCCATCCTGGGCCAGTTGTCTGCCACAGGCTTTGACACAGTTTGGAAAAACCCACAGGCAGGGCACAACTGCCAAGCAGCAACAGCCCAAGGAGCAGGGAAGTGACATCCCAGCAGGCACAGTGAGCCCCTGAAGCTGGCACCTACCCCTGAGGGAACTGTGAGGCTCCTGCCTGCTGGCCCGGCGCATCCACGTGGCACACCACAAAGTGCTTCGTGATCTCCTGCATGTCCTCGTAGTTGAAGAAGGTGTTGAAACAGAGCTTGTCTGTCAAAGGGCAGGTGGGTATCAGAGACCAAACACCCCGACATTGGGGCCAAGTGGGTCAGGAGAGCATGGACAGGCTGCCTTGTCCTCCCACTGCCCTTCAACCAGGAGGTGACATGCCACCAAAGCCACCTCATGCCCTTCCCTCCAGGCTCCTTGACCCCATAGCAGAGACCACAGCTACTGCTAGCAAGGGCTGCATCCCTACAGGTGTCAGGAGGCACAGGGATGGCCAGACAGCCAGGAGAATGAGTCTGGTTGGGGTGACCTCATTGGTGAGCCTCAGAAGGATGGCACTGGGGGATGCAAAGCCCAGGGCTGCAAGACCACCCACTGGGCAGCAGGATTAGCAGCCTGGGGTATTAGCCCTGTCCAAAATCCCCAAAAAGGGCTCAAGCAAACACGGGATTTGAGGAAGAGCTGCAAATCTCTCTGCTTGGAAAGAGTCAAAGAAACATCCCCAGTGCTGCTGTGGACAGTTCACCACCATTGCAGTGGAATCCAGACACTGCCGGGGCCTGGAGGGGTCCTGTCCCGTGGCATCTGTGCAGGGACATCCCTCCCAAAACGTGGGGTGAGGCAGGTTGTAAGGCCCATTGCAGCCAGCATGACGCGTACCTGAGCAGCCAGAGCTGCTGCAATGGTGACACAGCTCATGTAATGTGTCAGTGACTCAGCCTCAGCCGCCAGCCGAGCGGGAGATGCTTCTCCCCACTCACAGGGAATTGGGCATCCTGGCTCAGCTGGAGGGCACAGGGCTCTGGGGTGCACATCCAGGGCTGCAGGCTGACAGAAAGTGCAGCATCTCCACATGCAGAGCCCCAGCTCAGGGTCCCTCTTTGCCTCCTATTTCCAGACTCTTTTGTCCCCCACTATGCCCTGCTGCCAGCTGGGTCCATGCTCTGAATACCAACAGTCTGGCCAGCCCAGCATCCCCCCTGGCCCATCCCTGCCGGCTGTGGGCAGGCAGGCAGCCAGCACCAGGGTGGCCAAGCACTCCTGGCTGTAGGCTTCGTGTCCAGCTGAGCATCCAAACTCCCCTGGTGCCTCAGATGCCTGGGGGGATCCAGTGCAGCGGAGACAAAGGAGCTGAGCCAGGGGCAATGTCCTGGCACCCCATGGAGCCTCGGGCTCACCCCTGCCTGCCCTGCACCCCCAGCCCAGGAGCAGCACTCACGGTTGAGGCCAACATCATGGTAGGTCAGGATGGCCGGGCGGTTCCCCTTGGGAGAGCCCCGGATGACCACGTGCAGCAGCCCGTAGGGGGTCTCAATGTCATGTTCCTGGGAAAGAGGAGACATGGGGTGATGCCCACCTGCCCTATGACGTCCTTTCATCCTCTCCTGCCCTGCCATCACACCTTTCATTCCTGCTTCCCTGCATGGCTGGGTCCCATGGGAAGAAAAGGGAAAGAGGAGCAGCTGTCCCAGGAAAAAACTAGCTCTGGGTATCCCAGAGGTGGTAGAAAGCAGGACAAATCACATACAAATGCTCACTGCCTCCGTCGGGAAGGGAAGGGAAGGGAAGGGAAGGGAAGGGAAGGGAAGGGAAGGGAAGGGAAGGGAAGGGAAGGGAAGACTTTGGATAGGATCATAGGATGTAGGATTGAACATGTGTATCGTGGGATGGCATCACAGGATGATATCAAGATGGATCCAAGAGTGCTTGAGAGAGGAGGATAATGGGATGGGACAGGTGGACCACAGGACAGGAGACATCTTCAGGGGGTTGAGATTGAGGAAATTTTGCCAACAGGGCTCACATTGCCCAGCTGGATGCAGATTCATTGTATCTGGGACAAACAGGCAGAGGTCAGACCCTGGACAGCACTCCAGGAAATGCTGCAACCTGATCCCAAAATCACAGATAAAGTAACTTTAAAACCCCTGGTCTGAAATGGCAGTGCCCCCATACAGAGACCAAAACTACCCCATGCCTCAGTTTCCCTGCCAAGGATGGCTCCAGCCTGAACACCCTGGCGCTTGTTCCCAGCCGAAAAGGAAAACTGAGCCCAGGTGCTCCCCAAGGACAAGGGACCAGAGGTCCCCTCCAGATGCCTGTGCCTGCCAGCCAGGGTGCCAGCAGTGACCTCAGGGCTGGATCTGGTGGGTGCAGGAGCATCATGTGCCGAGCAGGGCAGGGCAGGGGATGATGGCAGGGTGCCCAAGCATCACAGTCCTTGCTGCTGGCACCGGCAGCCCCACGGATGGGCTGGTGGGAGGGGAGCAGGTACGTGGATGCTCACGCGGGTTACACGCCACCAAGGACTCTGAAGGACATGGGCCTCGGGTGGGAGGAACTACCCAGGACAGGGTCTCCTCACTGCAGTGCCTCCCCTCACTGAGACCTGCTGTCCCTGGAGGAGCTCAGCACCCAAAGGCAGATCCAGGGCTCTGTGGTGACATCTCTTGGCTCCCAAGGGCACCCTGACCCCAGCCTTCATCCTCAGCTGTCCCTGCACCCCTGCAGCTGCATCAGGCAGAAGTCCACGAGCAGCGACATTCCTCTGCAACAACAGACTGGGAGACTGAGGCAGAGGAAGGGCCTGGCCCAAGGTCACGGAGTAGAAGGCATCCATGTGGTCTGATCCTGGGCACAGAGCGGCCTCCTTGCCATCACCATGCCCGTGGTCCCCATCACAGCCCCAACAGCTCAGCTTTCAATCCTACCCCAAAATCACATGCCCAAGGTAGCAGATCCATCCTCAACACTGCTCCCTCCTGCCCCCCACTCCCTGCCAAGTCAGGCACATCCTGCCCGTGGTGCAGCCTCTGCAGCACTGCTGGGTACCACAGCCCTGCCCTTTGCCGCAGGGATGCTCGCTGGGGAAGGAGGTTTGGGATGCAGGGGATGCAGGCAGCAAGGAGAGAGGAGCACAGAAAGCCCACAGCCCCAGCAAGGAGGGGCATGGGGCTCGCAGCACCCATAGGTGTCTGACAGAGCCCATCCATGTCCAGGTTACCTGCTCACTGCTGCAGTGCTCCCACCTCACTCACCCCCTCTGCACCAGCCTGTTGCCACCGGTTGTTGCCATCACTGCAGAGGCCGGAAAGCAACCGAGAGATTGCTTCAAAACAGCCAGAGACCCTCTCCCTCTGCAGCTCAGGGTGGGCAAGGGGCAGTGTGCACACAACCCCAGCATGGGCCACGGCTGCTCCCCCTCAGCCTCGGCACAGCATCTCTGCCGGGCTCGGGGAGGACATGCTCAAGGACAATGCGTCCCCAGAACCTGCAGCACATCAGGAATGCGGCAGCAGGGCTGGGAGAAGGAAGGGCTCCCCAGCAGTGGGTCCACCCTGCCCCAATACCTGCCTGACCCACGCCAAGCCCTGCTGGGTGCAAAGGCCCAGCCTGGGCAAGCAGGACACACACCGGGGAGAAACACCTGGGCAGGGAGGGCAGCGAGCACGGAGCGGCGGTACCTACCCCATCCCAGCACTCCGGCATGGTGAGGAGCTGGGCGGACAAGGATGCTCAGGCAGTGTGGGCCAAGCCAGACGTCCCGGAGTGGGGCACGGTGATGCAGCAGCCGGGGAGAAGCTGAGCTCTGCGCTGGCTCAGCCCCTCGCCTGGATTTATAGCGGAGCCCCAGCCCTGCGCTAAGCCCTCCCTCTCCCTTCCCCCTCGGCAGGTTTGGCCTCCATTGCAGGCGAGCGCCGCGATGGAGCCAGCACTCAGCCATTGGCTGCCGCGGGAATTATTCATGCTCCAATTGGCCCCAAATACCCTTGTTTATGAAGGAAAAACGCCTGGCACCGTGTGGTACCTTCTCCATCTTCCCTCTGTGGGCAGACAGACCCGGGCGGGGTGTCTGCGCTGGGCAGCCCCGGCAGGGCAGGGCAGGGCAGGGCAGGGCAGGGCAGGGCAGGGCAGGGCAGAGCTGCACACACCTGCCTGCAGCCCCACACCGAAACACGGAGCCTGCAGCCAGCCCAGGGCCCTGCAGCCATGGGCAGCACGCACACAGCCACAGATGGGCACAGGCACACGCTAAAAACAGGAGAAGGACATGGCAGGCGCGCTGTGCCACGTGCATGGGACCACGCGTGTGCATGCACAGGAACACGTACTGACACACAGACACATACAGGGCCCTGGCAGAACCGTGTCTGCCAATGGAAAATCTGGGAAAATTATTGCCATGCCCTCATCGAAGAAGATGCACCCCACAAAATGCTTGTGCATAGCCCCCAGGGCCAGGCCCTGTGTGTGTGTGTGTGTCAGTACATGTTCCTGTACATGTATGTCATGGCCACGTGCATACCAAGAGCACACCTGCTGCATCCTCCTCCCGTGTGCTCAGCATGGATGCCATGGCCATCACTGATGCTCACGGATGTACAACGAGCTGCACACCTGCAGAACCTTGTGCATGTGTGCACAGAGAGGCACACACATGTTCACAGAGCGGCACACACGTGTACACATGTAAACACTGCTCAGACACGTGTGTTACCTCACAGCAGCACAGCCATTCCACCTGCTGTGGGATGATGGCCCACAGGGGATGTGCAGGATTCAGCCCTGACCTGGACTCTGCCAGTGGCAGGTAAATAAAGCAGGAGGAAAGACAGCCCAGCAGCACTGAGGGCTTGGGTTGTGTCGCTGGGCTGACACATGCTGTGTGCATACACATACACACATACATACACACACATACACACACATACACACACACACACACATACACACACACACACACACACACACACACACACACACACACACACACACGTGAGTATTCCCATGTGCACATGTGTGCAGGCAGATGGCTTATTCCCTGATTTCAATGACTCCTTGTGCCACCACAGCCCCAAAACCCCCCAGCAGTCTCTGGGTACCCTCCCCCTGCATCCTGCCTGCCTCTGCCCAGCCCAGCACCACTGCCCAGCTTGGCATGACCTGCACAAAGCTGGGCAATCCTGGATGGAGAAGGAGTCTCACAGTCCCTTCAGTGCCCTTCAGGGACCCACTGAAAGCCATGTCCTACAAACAAGTCAGGGCTGGGCAGCCAGAAGGTCTGGATGTGGAGGAAGGACAGACAGGCAGAGGGATGGCATTCACCCTGCCTCCACCAGAGAGGTTTTGCTCTGCACTGCTCTGTCCCACAGGGAGCTCAGACCCAGGCCTGGAAAGCTGCATCTCTGCAAATGAAGGGCCATGTGTGATGGGAAAGCTCAGCTCCCAGATGGTTCCTGGCACTCCAGGTGCCATTTTTGCTTTTCCCAGCCCTGCTGCCTGTAGAGCCAAAGACCTTGAGAGCCACAGCCCTCGAGAAAAAAACAAGAGATGCAGAGGGACAAAAAAAGACAGAAAGTGGCTAAATAGAGTATAGATGGGGTGGAAGAGCCAAGGCAAATGCAAAAGGGCAAATGGGAGGGCTGAGCAAGGCTGACTCTGCTTGAATAGCATCAAATGGGATTGCCACCCCCTTGGCTACTAGCCCATTTGCCTGGCGGGTGGCCCAGACCTCCTGCTGGATCCAGGGCATCCAGGTTCCAGGGCACCTGCCCCGAGGCCTCCTGAACCTTGGCTTATGTCCCAAGGGATTTGCTTTGGCTGGTGGCAGCAGTGGGGGCTCCCCAGTCCCCCCTGCCCCAGCCAGGCCTGAGCTGCCCATCGAGTGACTGGCTCTAGGGAGGAGCAGAGGGACAGTGAAGAGTTAAACTACAGGCTGGGTTGAATTATGCCAAGGAGGTGAACCTAGAAGATGGGGTAAGATCTCCCCAGGGAATGGCAGGTAGCCCCCAGCCTTTGCACTGATCCAACTTGCAAATGTCCGAGTGGGGAAAAGGGTGGGATTGCCCTGGCATAGCCCAGGAAACCATCCCATCCCTACCCTGAGGCTCTTGGAGGGGAATCAAGAGGACGAGGAGCCTGGCTGGCTTGGGAAAAGCTGCCTTGATCGTTGCCCAGTTCCTTTTTTAGGTCCTGAGGGCATGGAGGTGCATCCCTGTGGCATTTGCTGCCCAGAACTGCTCCACTTGGGCACTACCAGGGACACAGTTCAGTGCCACCGTCGGCCAATCCCTGAAATACACAATGACTGTCCTGGGAGGGTCACTGCTCTTTAGCATTCCCTATGTGCCAACGAAGCCCTGCCTGCCCCAGTGCAGCTGAGAGAAGCCATCCTGGTGCCTGTGGTGCCACTGAGAGCTCTGGGCAGCCTGGCACTGCCACCCCCCTCCCCTCCTCGCCTCCCTCTCCCTCCTCACTCTCACTTTGGTGACACCAGGAGGTTTGGTTTGCCTTCCAGGTGCCAACAGAAGCCCTGAGCAAGCAGAGCAAGGAGCAGCCCAGCCCCACATACCCTGCTGCTCCTATCCCAAGCATCTCACCAGCCTCGGAGCTGCTGGGGAGGGCACGATGTTTATTATTTTGTGGCTTTCAAGAGACCATCAGATACATCCCCCTCTGTGAAGCACAGAAGTCACCACCCAGCATCCTGCCAAAAAGCCTCACTCCCTTACCAGCTGCACCCTCCCACCCACATGGGTGACAGACACTGAGTGGGCCAGCCCCAAAATCCTGGGCACTGCTAAAACAGGGACCTGTGCTCCCCTGCCCTTATCCCAGGATGAATGAAACCCACATTTATTTTGTCCTCACAGGTGCTGTTATTTCAGTGCCATACCTGCAAGGGCTCAGACAGCACCACCCAAGCCCACCCTCCCAGTGGTCCCACTGCTGGCAAAGTGGCAGTGCACAACCTGAAGTCAATCACTGCTGTCCCCTGAGAGAGGAACACTTCGGGAGAGGGACAGGCAGCAAGTTGGCAGCCCCACTACCCTCCCTCCCCACCACCCTGGTCTCCACAGAGGGAGCCTGGTGCAGGATGGGCCTGGGCAGAGGTTTGAGAGTGATGCCTGGGAGCCAGGCACAGGCTGAGCTCCCATGAGTCCTGGAGCTGAATCATGGGGCTCCTCTGGAGAGGAGAAATGGTGGTGCAAGATGGGCAGGTGCCAGCCAAGGGAGCAGAGGGGCTCTGCTCTCCAAGAGAGGTGGGTGGTATAGGGGGCAATGCCCCAGCCCTCCAAGAGAGAAAGAGGCTTTCAAACACCCTTATGTAAGCAGGGAGCTGGCATTGCCTGGGAAACCATTGCCATGGAAATGGTAGAGGGGCTGGAAAAGCAGCTCGGCCTTCCTGAGAAGAAATTGCCTGTTTTAAAGGTTTTGTCCCCAGCCCATGGCCAAGTGCCCACCAGCCACATCCGAGTGCCAGCACAGAGATGCCTGGCAGCATCCCTCCATCCCCTCCTGACAAGGACTGTGATGGATGTGCAACCCTGTGCACAGACACTGACCAGGCACTGTGTCCCCATGAAAGAGGGGACAGCAACACCCCTGAGTCCACTCTGCCCCACAGCCTTCCCCAGGCACAGGCTGCTGTCCCATGTGAAACCCAGGGCTAGGTGCCACCTCCCACGGCTGGTCCTACCTTCCAGTCTGTGTCCACTGTGGAGAGGAAGACTTCCGAGTTCTCCTGGGGTGAGAAGGATCCATTAGGGACAGAGACACCCCTTACTTTTGCAGCTCACTCCCACCCAGCTCCCAAACCCCCTGACACCACAGGCCCCCAATCCCAGGGCTGCTTCACACACACACACCTCTACAGCAGCTGCTCACACATACATGTGTTACCTGCATGTGTGCACACATGTACAGGTGTGTGCTAGCATGATGTGCAACATCTGCACACACACATCCATCATCCCACCAAAGCTGAACCTGTGCTCAGCCATGCAGGCTCATCAGCGCCAGCATACACACACACACAAATGTGCACCCAAAACCAGCACCCACACAGAGTACCACACATCTGCCCAACACCAGCACACAACCCCTCCCAAGCTCCTGCATCCTGGTGCCCCACATGCATGAGCCAGGGCTGGCATGGTCACCAAACTCACCAGCTCGGCGTCCTGTCCCCGCAGCAGCGGCTTCTCCTCGGTGAAGCGCAGCTCGTGCAGCCCTGCCATGGTCATCTCCTGCAGCAGCAGCCCTGCCCAGGGCAAGGGAGATGTCAGGGCAGGTCCTGCCTCAGTGCTCTTTGCCCCAGCCCTCCGGAGCCTCATGGCTCTGCCTCCCACAGGGATGGACCCAAATCAGCTTCACTCCACCCCTCTACTGTGAGGACTTGGTGCTTCAGCTTGTCCAGCGGCTGCAGTGAGCCCCTCTGCTGGAAGCAGGCACAGAGCAGATAGTGCCTACATGAGCTCAGCTCCCAGCTCCTACCCAGGTCTTGTTCTCCCAGTTAAGGACAAACCTGTCTCCAGGGCCTGATCTTGGCCAAACTGAGGGACCAACCTCATCTGTCCATGCTGGTCACCTCAGTTAGCACCCAATCCAGAGCAAGAACATCCAAATCCCCATCCCAGCTTTCAGCATCAGTCAAAGGTAGAAAATCCAACGTTTTGGCTGGTTTTAGGTTGCACATAGATATGGATGGGACAGAGGGAGATCTCCCTGCACAGCCAGAATGAGGGGTGATGTTTCTCAGCCATGCTGGGAGGCAGAGGGATGTTCCAAGCAGAAAGAGAGCAGAGAGACAGCCTGAAGTTTGTATAGCAATGATGGGAGAAATCCAAATGTGAAGCCTTTGCTCCCAAAGTCTTCTCCTTGCCTGTGAATCAGGTGCTGGCCAGTCGGTTCCTCAGCCCCAGGACTCGGAGGGACAGACTTCTCCATGGAGCTGCCGCTTGGCAGCAGTGTGAGGCTGGGTGCTGCTGACCCCAACCAACACTGGCATCTCCAAAAACACCCCCAGGCAATAGCCCAGCTCAGAAAGCAAAAGAGAGCAAGGAGATCAGCAGCTGGCTGCACATAGAAGGTGAAAGACATGGGGACACAGGGAAAATCCAGGCTCCCCTGTGTTGAGATGGGATTTGTCCCAGTGTAAGGGAATTATTAGCACTCAAGCAGGATCCAGACCTCAGGCATTGCCTTTGCAGCCTCTGTTTTCCCCCTTTCCACAAGACCAAGCCTTCAGACAAGTTGTTGCTTCTCCAAACAGGCCAGCACTGTTCCCACATCCCTCAGCTGTCTCCCCCTGTGAAATCTCCCTGGACACAATGGGGATGGTTTGGGCTGTACAAGCACCTCAGCAGACACAGACCTGCTCCATCTGCACAGCCTTGGCCGAGCCTGCTTCACACTTTGTCCATCTCCAAGCCTAGATCAGCCTGGGCTGATGAGGTGGAAAGGCCAATAAATGCCACGAGCATTGCAAGGCCAGCAGGAATAGAGGAGCTGGTCATAAACTGCCCTCCAAAGCCGGGTTTTGCTCCTCTGACCGCATTTTCCATTCAAAACTCAAGCAGGCTGTGCCACCTGCCTGCTTTCTGCAGACACAGCACTTTGCCTTGCTCCTTGGGAGCCATCCAACAATCCAGAACTGTTTGGAGGGAGAAACACCACTGAGAAGCCTCTCGAGATTCCCAGAGCACCCAACACCAGGAGTCCCCATGTCACCCCCTGCACAGAGGGTCCCACCAAGCCAGGAGTGCCAAGAGGTGCCATCAGCTGCATGGAGAGGCACAAGTGAGGGACACACTGCTCCAGGCTGGGCTGCTGCTGCTGAGGAAATGGCTTTGTGCACAGGGACAGCCCTGGCCTGCAGCCCACCAGCACAGCCGAGCTGACGCAGCCTGCAGAGCCACCAACCGAGCAACCCCACAACCCCAGGGGGAAAAACAGGAGAAAAATCAGCCTCACCGATAGCTGGGTCTGGAAGAGAGCAGAAGCGTCCCACGCTGAGCACACCAACCCACCGTGTGGCCACGGCCCCAGGGTGGCTGGGAACAGCACTTAGTGTATGGTGAATGCCTTTATTAATTACAGCCTGCAGCTAATATGGGAGGGAGGGTGGCTGAGCGATGAGGAAAGGCCCCGTGACCTTGCTTGCGTGGTAGGGGCACAGCTGGCTCAGGAGGGAGGTGGCAGAGCCCTGCACCAACCAGCATCCCCAGCGCAGGATAGACAGTCTCCTAAAGTGGTGCTGAGTGCAGGAACAGAGGGGAGATCAGCAAGTCAGGGAGTGCCATGGGTGCCACAGCCCATGAGCGGGGTCACAGCCATGCTGCCACCTTCCCTGGGTGCTCTGCTTCCCATGCCACCCCACAGGAACCCCAATTCCTGCTCCTGGCAGCGCAGCTGTGGGGCTGTGGGCAGTCTCACCCAGCCCCATTGGGCCACTGTCACTGTGGAGGGCTGGTGAGGAAGCCACAGCTCCAAGTCTCCTAGCCAAAACTTCTTGGCTCCCAAATTATGCCCAGGTGATGTGTCCAGCAATGAGCCCTTTTCCTTGCAGCTCACCCCAGTGCTCCCCAACAAGCACCCATTCCCAGGGTGCCACCCCAAACACACCCATCTCTGCTGCCACTCTGCCTTCCCAGTGTGGTGCCACAGTCCTAGGCACAGCTGGGATGTCTCTTCCCTAATTCCCAATCAGTCCCAAACCCAGCAGGACACAAGTGCTCTGTCTGGGACTAATGCTCTGCCCCACCAGGGCCCTGGCACTGTGTATATAGATGGGGACAAGAACAGCCACATTGGCTTACCCTCCCCAGGGATCTGCAGCCCACTGCTGGCTGGCTTACTGGAGGAGAACCAGGCTGTAGCATTATTATTGTTATTATTATTATTATTATTATTATTATTATTATTTTATTATATTATGATCACGACAAGGCTGTGAGCAGCACTTCCCACTTGGCAGCGCCTTTGGTCAGAGGGCAGGGATCCCTCAGATGTCACCTGAGCCTCACAGGAGTTCCCACACTGACTACCTGTGTCCTGCCCTGGCACGGATGTGGCACCCACAGGATGTTGGCACGGACACCTCGGGCTGACGGAGCAGTGTGCAACAAACAGGCAGACAAATCAGGAAAAGTGAGAGCTGCCCCTGCCAGGCAGTGAAGCCAAGGCAGCCTTCAGCGAGGCTGGGAGAGGGAGGAAGGGAACTTGCAGCTCAGTCTGAGCCACGGATGTGTGCCCACAGCATCACCCCCCGAGCAGGACGGATGGGGGAGCCGCGATGGGGTGAAAAAAAACCCAGTGTGACACAGCCTGGGCCACATCCCGCCCCACCGGTGCAGGAGGAACACTCACAGCCTGCTCTGTCCCCGTGAGAGACATAGGTCTGCACCCCAGCAGCCCCCACAAACCAGCCCAACAGCACGGTCCAGCTGAGGGGTGCAGGACTGGGCAGCCACACCACGAGAGCCGCCAGGCCGGGGGACCCGCTGCCACTGATGGGCTGAGCAGCCCAGGGTCCGGGGGGTGGCGGCGGCAGGGGCTTTGTGGGGCTCAGGCTGTCTCGCAGCGGCTGTTGCTAAGAGCAGCCTCCTGCCAGCCCAGCGCATTCGTCGGGGCAGCGGGGAGACTCCCAGGGGAGGCTGGCTGAGGAGCAGGGAGGCACCGCAGGGATGCTCCAGCAATTCCTCGGGCACCCCCACCCCCGGCTGCCTGTCGGGCAGCCCCCCTTGTCCGGAGGCTGCCGACCCAGTCCCCCTTCCCCCAGCACACCGGGCTGGGCTTTCCCCGCCGCAGCGAGACATCACCTCCCGTACCCCGAGAAGGAGCCGACCCCGGCAGCCCACACCGGCGGGAGCACCGCCAGGGCCCGAGGGGGTCGGGGCAGCTCCATCGCCCAGGCGGGGGCTGAAGGCTCTCACCCCCCGGCCCATCGCCCCGCCGCCCCTGCTGGTCTCGCAGCGCCCGCTCGCAGCACGGGCGGCCGGGCCGTACCTGTCAGGAGCTCGATCTTGTGCCGGAGCACCTTCATCCCGGGGCGGAGGGTCCCGGCGGGCGGGGCGGGCTGCGAGGGACGGCGGCGGCCCCGGCGCGGGGGGCGAGGGAAGCGGAGCGGTGCCGGTGCCGGTGCCGGTGCGGGGTGCGCGGGGCGGCGCAGGGGCTGGGCTGGGCACGGCCCGCCGGCCGGATCCTCCCCTCGCCGGGGCCGGAGGGGAGGGACGGGCCGGGATCGGGAACGGGGGCACCGGGAGAGCAGCGGGGCTGGGCAGGCGGGAGCGAACGGGAGATGGGGGCTGCGGGCGTTACACGGAGATGGAGAGCTGCGGGCTGCGGGGCTTACACGGGAGATGGAGCTGCCCGGGACTGGCACACATCACCCTGTGGGGAGCCTTGTGGGCCCCAGAGCGGGACCGTGATGGCCAAGAGGTCCAACAGGTCCCTGTGGTCGTGGAGTCCCAGAAGCAGGGAACAGTGGGAGCTTTGGGGAGCCGCAGGTATGGACCATGCACAAGGGGTCTGGGTGTCCCTGAGAGCAGGGCAGGTGATAATCGAGGTGTTCAAGGGGGATCTGGGACAAGAGGTGAGCTGTGCACAGCAATGATACCTGGAACACAGCACGGTGGCCAAGGGATGTAGGGAGTGCTGGAGAGTGGGGCCATGAAGGACAAAGGGCTTGGGAGGATCCAGGAACAAAAACATAGATGACAAGGGCCCTGAGCGTCCTCTGTGGCATGGGAGTGCAGGTTGCCCTGAGCATAGCATGGTCACAATCAAGGTTGCCAGGTGGTTCCAGGATAAGGACCTGTGCAGTGAGGGTCCCCAGAGTAGGGCCATAAGGGTGTGGGGCTGCCAGGGAATGTGGGTGGTGACAGCCATGAAGGATCACCCAGGACTGTAGGCCATCACTGGGGTCATGATGACCCCATGCAAACTGATGCTGGCAGTGTAGGATGGCAGCTATTTGGGGCAGAGCAGGAGGTTGTGAATCACTTGAGTTGTCCTCAGCTGGGACAGTTGGGACACTGAGGACAGATGGCCCTGGCCTGCCCCAGAGCTAGAGTTGAATCCTGCTTGTCTCCAAGCTGGGGAAGCCCATCCTGCTGTTGTTCCTTCCTCTTGTACTTCTTCAGTATCACTTTAACTGATCTTTTTCCCACAGTTAGGGATGTAACAGCCTCCACTGCCATGCTGCCTGAGGCAGCTGCACAGGACACACCATCCAAAACTGGCCCTCATCAAAACATCCCCATGGGGAACTGCTGACGACTCCATCACCTCCTCTCAGTGGGCTTGGTTCTTCAGCACCTGGGTTGGATCAGGTGTCCCAGAGCTCAGACTCATTGCCCCCCAGCCAGCCACAGTGCCCAACAGACCCCTTTTCTTCAGGGCACCTTTGCCTGCTGGGCCATGGGGTGCCTTGGGAATGGCCACAAGCAGCTCATCATACAAGCAGCTGCTGAGGGGCTGGAGAAATGGCTGCTCACACTGACATTCATCTCTATCCCCATTACATCCATTTTAACAGCTTGTCCCAGGCTTTTTGGATGGCAACCAGATTTCAGCTGATTTCAACCTCTCCCGCTGAGTCACCACGAGTTCTGCATCCAGGCTGCATTCGCCTTCTCACCTCTAAGGCAGGAGAAGCCCTTGATGTCAGGGAGCTCAGGGACCCTTAAATCTCCCAACTAGGCGCCAGCCCCTCACCTAGCACTTCAATGGGGTCAAATCTTCCCTGCTTTCAGTGCTGCCCTTCCTCCTCTTCTGTGGGTCCAGCAGCCAAGGGTTTTCTCTGAACTGGTCAGGGATGAGATAGCGTTGGTTCTGGTCTTCCTGGCATTGTTCATATTTAATCTCCTCCTCCTCCCTCAGTTGCCAGGGATTCCTATGGGAATAAATGATTTTTCATGCTTGGGATTTATCTTCTCCCCAGCAATCACACCTACAAGTAGAGAAGCAGAGGGGCCAGAACTGCTGAACCCATGGATGCTATTGATGGCAAGAGGGAGGTGGCAGTACTAGAGGCCCTGGGACCTTTAATTTCCCCTGTCTCTGGAAGAAACCTTGGAAAGACTTCATGAAAAAGGCAGGGACCATGAAACTCCAACAAAAATGCTCCAGCATGACCCTGTTCCCCCAAAAAGCTCCTGCTGTGATGGTGTCATCTCGACCTGGCAGAGGTGAGCTTGGACCCCTAACCCTGCTGCAGGTAGCTCTGCACCCCTTGGCCACCCTTCCCACAGTGGCACCCAGTGCCACAAGGATCTGTCCCATGAAGATCTGGTGGTGGACAGAGCACACAGCTGCCATCAGCAGAAAGGGACATAGAGGTGACCAGCATGGGAAGCAGAGGCCTGAATCCAAGCCCCGAGGCAGGGCAGGGTTTGACACACGTCCGACAGCTCCAGGCTGCATCCTGGGCTGATTTAGGGGCAGGAGGAGCAGCAGCCTGGGGCAGATGTGCTGGCTGCCCATGCTGGCTGTGCCGGGGAGCAGCAGGATCAATGTGCCTGTATTGAAGAGCTCCATGGGGATTGGGTACCACCCCGAGGCACAGGCAGCCCAGTGACGATGTGCAGAGGAGTCACAGCTAAATTTAGCCCCATTTGTGCGTGAGCGTGATGTTTTTATTCTTGCCCTTAAATAAAAACATTGTTTGGAGCCAGTGGCTGCTGGTTCTGCCTTGCTCAGCCCTGGACCTTGGATGGGCTGTTTCAGTCAAGGTATTCAAAAGAGGGAGAAACGAGAATTAGCAGTTGGTGAGACATATCCCAGAGACCTATTTTCAAAAATGCTCAGCAGTAATTTCCCAGAAACCAGCAGTGCACACAAAGCAGAGAGACTTTGGTGGCTGTGGGGATGTGGTGGTGCTGAGAAAGGTGTCTTCCAGGTAGAGCTGCTCCAGCTCTAGTGAGGGGTGGCTTGAGCTTGAGGCAGTAGTGCTGGACTACCAGCTGTTGGTGATGGGGCACTTCCTGCATTCCACCTTGGCTGGATATCTCACCCCTAGGACAGGCACAGTCTGCCCCAGCCTTAAATCCACAGGGCAGCAAAAGGCCCACACCTTGCTGCCTCCACAATAATCAGAGCCAGAATGACAGCAGGGCAGTTAGAGGCACCTCAAACCCTGCCCAGAGCTGCCAGATTGGTGCCAGGATGGGTTGGTTCCACCCGAACTGCTGGGCTTCGTGCAAAACAAGGCACACCTGCATCAGGGACAGGGACAGGGACAGGAACAGGGACAGGGACAGGGATAGGGAGAAGCCAGCCCTGCTGCTCCACAGCCTGGCACCACACATTCCACTGAAACTGCCCGGGGAGGTACAATCCTGCAGGGAGCTCAGCATCCTCTCCCTCCAACCCAGCCTGCAAGCCCAGGATGGGAGCAGAGGCTCCGTGACCTGGCACAGGGCAGAGCTGGGCTGTGCCCTGTGTGCCCCACAAAGCATGTGCTGGGGCTGGCGAGCTGCCCGTCCCCTCTGGCTGCCTCCTGCCCTCCAAGCACGGGGCTACCAGTAATTTTCCATCCTGGCTGTGAGCTCTGCCCTAACGAGATGTTCTGCAATGTCCCTCTAATAGGGCTGGGCCCCATTCAAGTTTCTCTGTTCATTCAGACCCTGAGTCCCCCCCCTTTTTTGCTGCTCAAGCTGTCCACCAGTTCTGCAGGACTGCACCTCCCAGCCCTGTTCCTCCCAGTGCTCACAGCCCCTCTGCCTCAGGGCAATGCAATGATTTTGTCCAAAAGCGAGGAGGAAAAAAAAATAGACCAGCAACCAGCCAAGAAAAATTCCCATGGCTCAGCTGCACTGGGGCCAGGAACAAGGCAGCCCTGGGGACTTCACCTTCAGCCATTTCCAAAGCTGCCTCTGCACAGGCACCTCTGCCTGGGATTGGAGGTCTGGGTCCATCAGCTGCACTGATCAGCTGAGCACATCAGAGTGAAGTTGATTTCCAGAGGAAGGTGCCTGGCCCTGGAGCACTGTGTGCCTGCAGCGTGTGTGCAGCAGTGTGCTGCCTTCAACTCCTTGCAGTGAAGCTGCTCAACTCTGACCTCAGTTTAGGCATTCACTTTGTGGGTCTGGAGAGTCACCCACCACCAGGAGACACCTCTTCCGGAGGGACAGTTCTCTGCCCCCTCCATCCCTTCCTGCCTCCTCCCAGCCCAGCAGCAGGCAGCAGCAGTGCCCGGACCCGCTGTGCTGCTTCTGCCACGGCCTCTTTTCAGAGCCAAGGCAAGCTTTAAATAAATACCTGTCAGCAGAGCCAAGCCGGGTGCTCAGAGTGACGGCATGTGTGTGTTTAGCAGGTTGATAGGCGTGAGACAGAGCAGAGACAGCAGGGGCTCTCTCCTCAGAGGCCAGAGGCTGGCACGTTCTCAAAGGCAGCATTAATCAGCATTTTCAACTGCTCAGCACCTGTCACAACGCAGCAAAGTTTCCCACTCTTCCCTTCCTTCGGAGAATGGAATAATGCCATTTCCAAGGGCTGACCTCTCTAGCTGCAAGCTGCTGTGATGCTTTAAGGGGAGGGTGATGGGTTGGGAACACTCAACTTCTGTTCTCAGTTTCCACAGCTCCCCAGTCCCCACCAGCTGCAGACACCTGCAGTCTCTCCTCCTTGCTGGTCAAGAAAGTCTTCACAGAAGCAGTCAGACACCCAGTTCCCCTTGCCTGCACCCCACCAGCTCTGCCCCTGACCTTCTCCTTGGCCCTCAGCTGATCAATACCTCTAGCTCTGAGGGGATCCATCAAT
Organism: Lichenostomus cassidix; assembly: GCF_008360975.1. Taxonomy (NCBI): domain Eukaryota; kingdom Metazoa; phylum Chordata; class Aves; order Passeriformes; family Meliphagidae; genus Lichenostomus; species Lichenostomus cassidix. Next base: position 6,043,997 of record NC_139492.1, read on the forward strand.
CCTAACGATTTCATCCCACTTCTCACTAATGCACTCTCTTGCTGTGCTGCATTTGGGCCATGGACCTGGCAGATGCTGGGAGGGAGGCAGAGGGCTGGCCAAAGGCTCATCACTGCTGTCCCAGGACAGCACATTAACTCTGCAACACTAAAGTTTCACTATCTGAGGCAGGTCTTCATCTCTTCCTCACACAGCTCTTGGCTCACTAGACAACCACAAACCTTCCTCTGTCTCCAGCTCCCTGCACACTCATCCTCTCCTTCCCTTTTTGGCCCTATCCCTTGTAGAATCCTAAGACAAAACTAAGATAAAGTCCCAAGATTGGTTTAGGGAGAGCTGGATACCAGGTGCTGCCCTGGCTTGTGCATCTTGTCAGCTCAGGGGCATTAAATCCAATCCTAGTATCACCCAGCCCTGGAAAGAGTGGTTTGCACCAGTGGGTGCCAGATATCCACCCAAACCCACTTCTCTTCCAGCCTCCATGTGATCCTGAGTCAGGGTGTTGTACATCCCTGGGGTAAAACGACCCCTGGGCTGTGTGACTGTGCTGCTGCTTTGCAGCTGATCCTGGCAGGGCGTCTGGAGCCCCATCCCATGGGCTGGGCTGCACCAAACAAGGGGCTCTGGCCCATCCTGGCACTGACCTTCCTGAGAATCCAGTCACACGCACCCTGTCAATAACTAACTGCAAGATAACGAAATGAGCTGTCACAGCCAATTAACATGCTGGGCTTAATCAGCTTGTGGGCTTTCAGGGTGGAGGTGAGGGGCTGGCTCCAGGCTGGAAGGGCCAGAGGGAGGTAGGGTGAAGGGTTTCATGGATTGCAGCCACCCCTCTTTGGTGGCAGGGCAGTGCTTCCTGACAGCTGTGGGATCATCTCAGAGGTGTGTGGACATCCCAGCCCCAGGCAGGGCCAGCAGAGAGGGATTTGCAACCACAGGGTGACTGGTGTCAGACACCCCACACAGGGCTTTAGCCCCAAGGCACACCCTCTTGCTAGGAGAGCAGCCAGCACAAATGCCAAACCCAAAAGGCTTCCACTTAAAGCCAGGAGGGATCTCAATGGCTGTCGCTGAGTGCCTCTCAATTAATTAGCATCCTGCTGATTCCACAATTGAGGCGATTGCTAAGGAGATTAAATCGGTCTCTGCCATAAAGCAGATGCTGTTCCCAAGGCCTGATTTGTAGTGATTTTCTATTCCTCGAGCCTTTTTGCTGCCCTGTTGACTCAGCTGAAGCCCCAGGGTGATGGGTGCAGCCAGGAGACAGTGGGACTCCAGGGGTGAGGGTGGGACCACTCAGCTAAATGTCACTGCACACCCGGGGAGGTCTCCCTTGGAGGATGCTGTGTGAATCCAGAGCAGTGCTGGGTGACCAGAGCCTGCCCCTGCAGGGAGGCCATGATCTGTTCACCCCATTCTGCCTGCATCAGCAGGGACAGACTCAGCTGGACAGCCAGAGCTGCATTTGTGCACCTGAGAGCCCAAACTGAAAGGAAAAATAACAGCTCAGCCTCCAGGCAGAGCTTAGTAAATCCACCATGACTGCAACAAACCCTGCTGATTTGGTGCAAACTTGGAGTAACCCCAAATGCACAGGAGCAATACAACAGAGAACAGCCCTGCCCAGGCTTGGCTCCACTCCATCAGCACTCCTTGGGTCTCCACCAGCACAGCTGAGGGGAAGGAGGACTTTTCTCTGGAAACCTTTGCAAAGAGTGTGACTCCCACAGTTGGTTTGTTAGTGCTGCCCAGGGCCTGTGCATGGCTTGTTCCCTCATCCCAGCAGTGAAGGGTCACTCACAGGGGCACAAAGTGCACTTAGGAAAGTGGCTGCAGGATGTCAACAGCCAAAACCCTGGAAATCTTGTATGTGTAAACGAGGTGAAGGCAAGAAACTCATCTTAAATCCTTGCTGTGATGGGAGCCTGTCTGCCAAGATACACCCACCTTGCCGAGGATGGTCTCACAGCAAGAGAAACAGGCACATGTGAGGGCTGCTTTGATTGTACTTTGATTACTGCATCTGCTTCACTGCTTCCTCCCAAGTGCATCGCTGCCAAGCCACCTCCTCACTCTGCTTCTGCTCTAATGCCTGAGAAAAAAAAAGCCACAATACATCCCAAGCATTTGGCAGCTTCTTGGTCTGAAGTCAGGGGGGAAATTGTCTTTTATCTTCAGTAAGGGTTTGTCACAATCCTCCTCTGCTTTTCCTGAGGAGAACCCAGGGCCCTTGAGGGACCAACAGGACAGCTAGAGCCAAGCCCTGTCCCACAAGCCACACAAGCTGAGAGTCTGGTTTTCAACCTCCATTTGATTTCTGCCACCCTTTTTTGTATGACAGCATCACAACAGAGATGGAACAGCACCACCACAACTCTGAGGAGTATCTCCTTACTACTGGCCATTTCTAGACAAAGAGAAATCCAAGGAAGGCAAGTCTGGCACTGTCTTTAGAGTTGCAGTTTCTCAAGTTCATCTGCAGGCAAACTGGAATTCCTTACTCTGTGTCCCTCTATGCTCCTCACACCCCAAACCCTGCTCAACCCAAATGCTGCCCATGCCTTGCCTCGACCCAGCAGCAGAAAAGTGGTTTTTGTCCTAAAACACAGGGGATTTCTGCCTTGCACAGGTATGGTTGGGAATCCCAAAGAAGGTACATTTCCCCCAAGGTGTGGGGGAGCACTGCAAAGAGCTGCAGCTCTACGTCCTCCCAAAGGCTAATGAAAGGCAATGGACCAGTGTGTCCTGCCAATCCAGATAGGAAGGATACTGAGGCTGCTGGCACTGCTTGGCAGCCTGCCATGAGGAATAACTCTTCAAAAATAGAAGCACGCTAATCTGAGGAACCTGCTGGTATTGTCAATGACATTAATGAAGTGTTTGGAAAACCAGATCAAATGCCTTGGATTTTTGGGGCTGTGCTGCCCCTGGTAATTTTCCACACCAGCCAAGGAGTTCTCCAGTGGCAGAGCAGTGCTCTTGGTGGTTTCTTGCTCCCCAGAGCAGTGCCAGGAGTTGGCTCTGGGGGAACCCAGCAAGCCTGGTCCCTGTGCAGCAAAGCCTGGCCAGCCCTCAGGGGAGAGGCTCCCCAGAGCAATTTCCACTGGGAAACAAAGCCCATCAAGCACACTCAGTGTGCCCAGGGGAGGTGAAAGCCCTTCCTTCTTGTTTTCATTCCTTGTCTCAAGCCCCCTCTGGGTTCTTTTCCACCATTGTGGTCAGGGCCCACAGGATGGCAAATTCCTCCCTGACAGAAGGGCTTTGGATTCCACAGCTTTCTCACCACTTCCCTCCTGCAGCAGCAGTCAGGAATCCTTCATTTTCATTGCCAACTATGACATCCACTCTTCATGTACGCTTAAATCTAGGACAAGGTAGCACAACCTAAACTCAGATTTTTATCTCACTTGTGTTTTTGCCTGGCAGATGCAACAGAAAAGTCAGTCAGATACCTAGGTTGACCTCACAGGCCAAGTAGGGCTCTCACTACCTACAACTGAAAGCACTGACCATCACAAAACCTACTGAATTACACTTCTTCCTCAGCACAAAGCACAGAAAATGTGTTACACCCACTAGAGTTCAGCTCCCAAAGCCATTCCTGCAAAGCAAAGCCATCAGACCTAAGTTGGAGTGTGATGTCCTTTCCCCGTTACTCACTTATGGGACAGGGTGACACCAGGGCAGAAAAGCTTGTGCTTCCAACTCAGCCAGGTGCTACTGTGTCTCTCATAAAAATAGTATGTGGTGTTAGAGTATGTCAGTTCTCAGAACACTTCTTGTTGCTGCCCCTCCTGGCTGCTGCTCAAATTTTGCCTGTTTTTTCACTTGATTGCAATGAAAACATTTGTGGCAATACTGTAAAATGTGTCTATGGACTGCTTTATCATAAACATCCATGGTCTTTCAGTTTAAAAGCTGAAGGACATGGGGAGAAATAAAACGTAAAAGTCCTTTTCAGATCCTTTCTGGGTAGTTCTGTAATGAAGATTCATTGTACCATTCTGAAAACACAAAAGTTCAAACTCCTTTAACTTAAAGCTTACTGCAGTGCCATGGAAAAGGATGTGTGGGTTCACAGAAAGTAAACAGCACTCTTGTACTTCTGGACAGGAAAAAAAGCTAACCAAGATTTACTAACCAAATACTGTAATTTAAAATTACAGGATCAGATTTTTTAATGGTCTTAAACTCATGGTTACAAAAAGTGACATTGAAGACTACTTCAGGGATTTTTTTTCCTCCCTACTCTGATGGCAGTTGCACAAAATGTTGGCAAGTGAGCAACCGTCTGCTTGGGTTTTGCATCCAGCAGTACAGAAGAAAAATGTTCTTACAAATGCAGGAAAATTAGTTTGGATAGTCACCAAAATTAGTCCAAAAACTGATGGAACTAACGATTTTGGTTATAAACCAGCTAGATCCCAAAGCTAACATCTCAGTAAAATAATACTTCCAATTAAAAGATGTTTCTTGTCACAGATGGACTTCAACTTGCTCCCCTTGCAGCACTGATCACAGCTCTGCCATGGTACATCAAGTGTTTGCCACAGTGCCTGGAGCAGCAGGATCTGGATAGACAGACAGCCAACTCCCACCTCCCACCCACCACTACAACAAAGTTGAGGTAACATGGAGTCATTTCCATCTATCTTATGTTCCTAAAAATGCAATCCATAGAATCAACAGCTTATTGATTGGTTGGCAGGGTCTCTGTCAAAGCCTGTGCAAACTGCCAGTCCTCACCTGGGCTAAGTCAGACAGGAGCTATTTCTACACTGGTACAACTGCACAAATTAGCTCCTGACTACATTATCTGTAAGAGCAGAGGGATTATCTATCGTGGCTTCACTTTTGTAGAGACCTGGACTCTTCTATTTGATTTTTCTGCTGAGGGGCAATTAACAACAGACATTTCACATTACAGGCATTCACTTACAAAATATTTATTCAGGATAAAAATACAGAAATGGACAAAAGACAAATGCACAAGCCATTATGTGCCATTAAGTCATTAAGTGCAGCAACATTTCATCCTGCACATACTTAAAATACTTTGTCAGGCAAGCTTCCAATTGGTCTTATGTGGTAGGACAGCTGGCCCTGTGCAGCTGAGGGGGAAGCACCAAGACAGTTGTGAAGGCACAGCATTGTGCCCTCACCACCTCCACAGGCTGAGCTTGAACATCTCTGGCCAAGGAATGGCCCTTTGCACTCGAGGTTGTGTTTGAAGTATCCGTTATCCAGGTGCATCTACAAGTCCAGTAACAACTCCTCTGAGATTTGAACCCAGTCACTGGCAAGGATGACATTTACTAGGATCATTTTGCTAGATTCATTTGGACAGATCTGAAGGAAGGAAACTCATTTCATATTTGCTCTGTCCCTACTACTAACCAAATTTAGAAATCAGAAGTTCTCATGGAGAAACAAACATCTCAAAGGTTGATAATGGGGCAGAGTTTCCACTGAAGTTTCTGCTATTCATCTGGTCCAGACTTTACTCTGCTTCCTTCTGTTTCCTCCTCTGTAAACACTCTGTGTCACAAAAGCCACAGGCATCAAACAGGAACATTCTTTATTGCACAGCACCAAGGTCACAAGGGTAAAAAAGGGAGAGAGAGGACAAGGCAGCTCAAGACCTGCACAGCCAGTTGCTCTGCAGCTTTGAGGAGGTATTTCTCTCCAGGCCATTGGCACTGTGTACAGAGGTCAGCAAAGAAAAACATTCCTGCCTCACAAAGAGCACCTGTTCCACCTCAGTGTATAAGAAATGAAAAAAAAGTAATGCTGTATCACATTTTTTTCCACATCACTGGAGCTCTCTAAAGAACAAGGAACCTGGAAACAGCTGTTCATAGAATCAACAGCTGTTTCCAGGAGGTTGGGATGGGAAAGGCAAGATGAAATACATAAATTACACTTTTTTCCAGATCTGGTATTGTAAATATTAATTAGGAAGAATAATTATTATTTATTACCCTTTTAGAAAATTCTCTCAGCCACCTAGCAAACACTTTGGATGCAAGTCCTCAGGAGTGCTATGAGTAAGCCATTAGGCTATTCAGTGATGTGATTTTTTTTTAATACCCTTGCTCTCCACCTTTAAAATTTTCACAAGTTTAATGCAAAGTTGTTACAGAGAATTCCCATTAATGGGCAGGGAACCTGTGCTTCCCCAAATTGATTCATTTGTCTCTTCTAAGGCAGACTGTAAATCTGTGTCCCCCACTGTAACTCCATGTTCCTCAGGCTTTTAGCCATCCACTTCTGCAAGCTTTCTTTTCCCATAGTTCTGCACCAGGCTGGAGGCTGTGATTTGAGAAGCCTGTCCCTTTTCCCAGCACTGGAAGTCATTCAGCCCTTTCTGGCCCACTTGAAAGAGAGCTCTTTCCAGCTCATCCAGCCGAGCCATCAGCGCTGACGTGTCCTCGTTGTAGGCGTTCTGGGAGGAGTCCATGATGCGGCGGAAACGGGCAATGAAGGTCTGAGGAGGACAAACAGAGTCACTGACAGGTAACACACAGCCACCCCCAGCTCAAACCTGCAGGCCTGAGCTTTCAAAACTGGAAAGCCAAAAGGTTTAGGCTCCTGTTCACAACTAGCCAAGGGTCTGCAACCAGCACAGTGCTTGTTAAGCTTGGGTACAAAGATAAAACTGCTTTGTGCCTGATGTGGGAGAGGAAGGGCCTGATACTGGATGGGAAACAAACAGAATTGGATTGTGGCTGCTTCCTCACAACAGGCTTGAGGAGAGCACAGGATACAACACAATTATGATCTATTCCATCTCATTTCTCAAGCAGTTCTTGCTTTAGAGCAGGGGGAATGAATCTCATGCCACAGCAGCTGCTGCAGGAAAGTAGCTGCAAGTTCTGAATGTCCTGGAAGTCAAGCCAAACTGCTGCTGAAAAGCAGTCAGTACGCTAGAGAAACACTTAACTGTGAAAAAGGTGAAAAACCAAACCAATCCACAACTTATAAATAGCATTTTGAAAAGCTAAGCAACAAGACATACTTAATTTTCCTCTCTATCTTGGCTTTTGGGAATTGGAAAAAACAGGGTCAAAACTCTTTGAGAATTGTGCTTTATTTCAGAAGCTGATTTTAGAATCATCAGAACTTATAGGATAAATATATTATAAATTAATAGCTGTCATTTTGACTTTGTCACCAAACAGTTACACTTCCCATTCATAGCTCGAGAATATTTCGGAGTGTGTTTGTAAGTCTGCACAACTCCACTCATTAGCTTTTAAAAAGAGAAATCAAACCTGGTGTGCTTTGATTTTTCTGTCAATAAGTAATTAGTTGTACTGTGACTTTTTTTCCTAAGATGTCCATTAGCATAAAGAGAAAAGACAAGGAAAGGTGTGGGCACCTCCTCAATGCACATATTCAGTGGACAACTCCAAGAAAGCAGCAGCACTTTAAAGCCTCTCTGCATCAGCCTTAATGTAAAGCAGAGAGAAAGGAAAAAAAAATGCAATAAAAATCATCCCAGCCCACTTAGAGACCTGGCTGGAGAGCTCTCAGAGCTGTTAGTGGTTATGTTTAAAAGCTCAAGAAGACGGAAACAGACAAAGATGGCATCTATCTTTTAAAAGAGAAAGGGGAGATGGAGGGGGAGAAAGGAAGAGCCAGGGAATTATAAATCCATCAGCATCAATTCCTGGAAGCATACTGGAACGAAGAAGCAATACAGAAACTTCTGCAAGAGAATAAAAGAATAAGAGCCATGATGGACTTGCCAAGAACAAACTCCCAGAGCCCAGCCTGGTTTCCTGCTAGGGCAGGATGCCAGGCCTTGCACTGGGAGGAAAAGCAGCAGAGGGGTATCTGTCATGGGGCATTCTTGGAAGATTTAGCTAGACCACCCATAGATGGTCAGGAGACACAGCCATCATCCACAGCTCCTGTCAGGAGGGAAGAACATGCTGAGTGGAGTTCCACAGAGGTCTGTGTGGAACTAAGTACTGTTTGAGATGTTAATTCATGAACTCACTAAAGGAATAGAAGTTGTGCTTATTAAATGAGCATGCAACATGCAGGAGAAGGAGAAGGGATGACTCTAGGCATGTTGGGGAGCAGAACTCTTAATTCATAACAATCCTGACAAATTGGAAAGATGGTGCAAAACCAACAGGATGTAATTCACCCAGGACTAACAGAAAGTTTTACATTACGGCAGAATTAGTGCAAAGTCAGGAAATTATTTGTCTGCAGATGCAACCTGTACCATCTCACTGTGCACTGCAACCCAAACACAGATCCATGTGACTGCATCGTGACAAACCAGATGCTGCACCATGACGAGCCAAGAGCATCACAGCCACACAAAACTCACAAAGTAATCCTTTTGTTTTCATCTGCACAAGTCCTGAGCGTGAGACTGCAGTGTTGTTCAAGGCATGGCACAGTGGATGCAGATCCACTGGAGAGACACCAGCAGTGAACAGTAAGGGCAATCAGATGTTAGGAAGCATGACCCATAGAGAGACATGAAATGAACTGGGACTGCTGCAGGAAGGAAGAGAATAATCTGTCCTCAGCATTTACTTTGTATGAGATAAACAGAACAGAGTTTGTATTGCTGTGAAGGAGTTTTGGTTCAGACATGAGACCAAACCTCCTAAGATGAGGCACTGAAAGAGATTGCCCTGAGCAGTGTGAGGTTTCAATGTTAGAGATTTAAAAACAGGGTAGAAAAATTGAAACAATAAGGGTGAATTAATTCTGCCTTGCAGTACAGGCACAATTAAATAATCTTACATCTCCTCTATTCCTGTTTCACAGGATTTTATGAAATATCCTATCTACAGTGTGGTAATGCCAAGCTAAAATTACACTCCTGGATGCACACTGGAGGTTTCCAGCAGTAGCCTGTGCAGTTGCCAAGAGGGTCATCCATATTCAATTCAGAAGTCATTTGGATTAAACCAGGATATTTTTCCTGAAGACTGCTGAGCAGCTGGAAACAAAGGCACAACAGAAAAACGCAAACCCAAATTTCAAGACCTAGTTCAGATACTTGCCTGCAGGATACTCTGAGCTATCTCAGGATTCTCTGGGTTCTCAAAATTCAGGAGCTGTGAGCCAAATCCATAGTAGTAAGGCCCCATTTTATGCAGATCAACCACATTGGCATCAGCACTGAACACCGTCCTCCAGGCTTCCTTGTAAATCTTTGGCAGTTCCACAGAGATGATTCTCCTTTTGCTGTCATGCAGCCCTTTAGCAAGCCATAGTGGCATTTCCAGCTTGGATCCCTGAAGGAACGAGAAAAGCCAAAAGTTATCCTTGCCATGACAGTACACATGCAGCAGCCCCAAAGACAGAGAGTGAACTTAACTAACGAAGAGCCAACACTACAAAAAGTTGATTTTGTTTTCAGAACAGCCTACTGTGACTGTAGCATAAACCAGACACACTTTAGAGGTGTTATTACCGCAACACTCAGAAAGCGGACTTTTTATTGAGGCTCTATGGTTGAATTGTCATATTATGAAACAGCAAGAGAAGAGACAAAAAAAAAACCCAAAAAACCGAACAGGCAAAGTGCACATGATAAAAAAAATAATTTTAGTAAAGTAGTGGAGAGCATCAATGCAGTAACCACGAGCAGAGAGCAGCTGGGCCTGGGAGGCGCGACAGGAGGAGGGGGCGAGGCCGCAGCTCCAGCCCCTCGCCCTGTCCCCTCCGGGAGCCACAGTCTCCTGTCCCCTCCCGGGAGCCACAGGCTGCAGCTCCAGCCCCCGCGCTGTCCCCTCCCGGGAGCCACAGCTTCCCGTTCCCTCCCCGTTACCTCCGGGACGGACTCGGCGCTGCCCGCGCCCTGCCCCAGCATCACGGCCAGGCGCGGCAGCGCGCTCTCGGCGCGCCCCGGCAGCTTCTCCTGCGACATCAGGATGTCGTCCAGCGAGAGGAAATTCTCCTCCATGCCCAGCCCGGGCCCCACCGGGAAATACGCTTCGGCCATGGCCGGGCCGCGGCTCCCGCCAGCCCGTGAGGCGCCGCCCGCCGCCCGCACCGCGCATGCGCCGGGCACGCCCCGGGCGGCTGAGGGGAGGCTCGGGAGCGGGATGGGGAGCGGGGTCGGGACCACGATCGGGAGCGGGACCAGGATCAGCAGTGGCACCGCGGCTGCCCCACCGCCCAGCTCCGCAGTCGGGGATGTCCGTCCCCCCCAACACCAGCCCGAGCTCCAGCAAGGAGGGTCTTGGAGACCTACCAGGACAGGACAAGCGGGATGCATTCACACAGATTGGGTGTTGCGGGGAAATTCCTCGCTGTGAGGGCGGTGAGGCCCTGGCACAGGTTGCCCAGTGAAATTGTGGCTGCCCCTGGACCCCTGGAAGTGTTCAAGGCCAGGTTGGATGGGGCTTGGAGCACCCTGGGCTAGTGAAGGTGTCCCTGCCATGGCAGGGGGTTGGAGCTGGATGGGCTCTAAGGTCCCTTCCAACCCAAACCATTCCAGGGCTGTGTGCTTCCAGCAGGGCAGGCTGGGCACAGCCCAGGCCGCCACTCACACTGAGCCCCGCAGCGCAGGGTCTGACCCCTAAAAAAGGCTGTTCCAAAGGCAGGGATGTTTTCCTGCGGCTCAAACACCTCCATCCGCATCCAGCAGACGGTTTCTGGAAAGCCAAGCCGATGCCGCCCGTGTTTCTCCTTGGCAATTAAGGACGTGGGTCATCCTGCCGAGCACATGATCAGGCTGCTGGATGTGGCTGTGCTGAGTAGGCATAAGGCAGTGCTAATGAAGTGTGTATACCTTGGGTTTCAAGGGGAGGCTGCGTCCCAAAGTAATTTATTTTAGTGCTGTAAAATATATAATGAAGTCATATTTTGATGGCAGAATCAAATACCCTGTGCTAAATTCTGGGTTTGGTTGTGTAAGGATAAAAGTGGTGTTTATGTCCCATTTTGATCAGAATTTTACTTCATTTTAGAACTGACCTTGTGCTTTTCTTTTTGCTCCTTGTTTTGTGGTTTCGAAAATAGTTCATTTTTCATCAGATTAAAATTTTCCTGCTGTTTCTTGAGCTGTATATGCTGAAAACATTACTTTTTCTATAGACAGTGGTCTATAAAATAACATTTAAATAATCTAGTAAATATTTCAGTCTTTGTTCTGCAGAGGAAGGAAAATAAACAATTGAGCAGAGTTGAAACACCTGACAATTTCCCTGAGAACTAATCATGGAGTTATTTATAGGGGGTTTGATGATTTTTTTAATGACATTTTCAGTCCATGACTAAGGCGTAACCCAATGCATCTTTAATCATCTTTTAATTCTTACGACCTCAGCATTCTTCCTGCTGCTGTTTGCTCAAGCTGGACCCACTGTGATTTGTTATTGTTTTGTCATCATTAATTCGTATGCTGGTGCTTTAACATCTTCATCAAAGTCAGACCCATGCAAAATAATAAAATTTGAACCAGTTTGTTAAATCTTGTGCTGTTTTATTTCATACTAAGAAAAATAAAGCACAGACAGTGTGGGCTGAGACCTAAGGATGATGTGCTTTTGTCATTTCCATGTCCCCTGGGTACCACGGCAGTCTGTGCTATAAAAATGCAGCCAACAAAGAAATGGTGAGATTTTGTAAGCTGTGTGAGCAGAAGAAATGTACCCATGTGTGTTTGTCAGTGTGACGCCCACACACTGCTGATTCCAGAGAGTCCCCTTTCCCCATTAGTCAGGTACATTAAATACTGACTGCAGCTGTAAGGGCAATGTATGCTCCCAAAGAGAGATTTAATGTAAAGGTCATTTCTTGTAAGATGCTGAATTTTTAACTATGGCATAGAAAACAGACACTATATTAAATTTAGCAACACTAACTATTGTCATGTATTGTTTTTGTGGGCTTTTTTTAAACGAGAGATTAAGTCTCTGTTTGGAAAATAAATCCGTCTATCTGTGCACATTTTCCAGATGAGTTGCAGGGCAGTTTCTGAAAGCTCTTTCTAAAGGACAGTTCTGATAAAATTATAATTTGCTGAATTGGATTAGTAAAAATACTCCATGCTTAATGAGGTTTAGGAAACAAATCCCTCTGCTAAATATGAAAGTGTGTACTGTGTGAGTGAGAAGAGAGAACTATGCAAATGGAATATGCTTTTTCCAGGGTGCAGAGCTAAGACATCTGGAAAAAGAAAAAAGAAAAGCATTATTTCCCTGTGTCCTGAGATGCCTCAGCCTCCAGTGTGCAATACAGAAATAAGCACAGAGGTGCAGAAAGCCTGAAGTACTGGGTAAAGATGAAAGAACACAGAGGGAAAGATGTTTGCACTCACTGTAAAATCAGTTAAAGAATGGTTCTTTTGTGAGAATTTCAAATAATTATGAGTTTGGTAGACAAAATTATGTCATCCCTTTTTGTGCTATGTTTGCCTTCTCATCCCAAGAAAGGTACCAGGCAGGTTCTTATTCTTGAATACTTGTGTGTGAATCTTAGTGTAGAAATATGCATAATGAGCCCAGCATCCCTAAACCATATCATATTTTCATAAATATGATTTCAAGACCTTCCTCAAGGAAAAGTAATGCCCTTTGTCATAACTGATATATGCCAAAAACTGAATAATGACAGAGCAAAGTGTTACAGAATTAAGGTTGAGTTGTGAGGAATAAAACCCAAATTACTTCAAGGTATAGTAGAAAACTTAGAGGATTATAATGTACAGGAAAGCGTAAAATCTTAGGAATTGAGGAACAGCTGTTACATCTGACCTATGTACTTCTTAGATCTTGAATACCACAGAATTCAGGCAATTTAAAATCAGATAAATTTGGGGAAGCAAGGTTACATTACCTGCCTCTTCCCAGGCCTTTGATCAGAGCAGGCCGATGTCAGTGTGCACTGCAGAGTCACTGAGCTGTGTCACGTCAGCATGTGCATGTGAAGTGATGACAGAGGCAGCTGATAGAGCCATCCTGGGTAATCTAAATAGCATTAAATACCTGAAGTAAGTCAGCTTAAAGAGCTGCAGGATGCTGGTGAGAGAAGGAAGTACCTCTCCCTGTGGCCTCTCCTTACCTTACTTTTTAAGGTCAGAGTGGGAGAGTCTCCACATATTGAACTAAGCCACAGCACAAATTAAGGTTAATCTTGAGTCTTTTTCCCCTCTGAGGTAGAGAGGATTATAGAATGATTTGCTTTTCTCATTTGCATTCATTATCAAGCAATCAGAAATGCCGGCAGGGTATATTGCTGTCTTAGCATCCCCAGATGAGACAGGTGACTGCAGCAGAGCCAGAATCTCCCTGTGTAACCTGGGCCGAAGGATCCTGAGAGCACGAGCAGAACCCAGGCGGGTGGTGTTCACACTGCTGAGAGCAGAGCTGGTGGAAGGCACCACACACTGTGACACACTGTGACATGCTGTGACACACATCCCTCACCCACAGCCCCGGGCCCAATGTCTGAGTCGCTTCAGCTACTTATTTACTAAGTAGCTGATGCTACTTAGCTACTGCTTTCCCTCCTGGAACTTGCACTCAACAAATTTGCATTTCCCAATCAGTTGACTTGCCTGTGGCAGTGGGAGACCTTATTTGTAAGTGTACTGTGTCTTTGCTACCCCTTTGTTGTGCAAATTCTGGCGTGTAACTCAAGTAAACCAATTGGCTTCAGTAGGATTATCCTGAGGGAGTTAAGAGCTTCGTCATATGAATAAACACTGCTCTCCAAGAGACAGGTTCTGGAGTCCAGAACAACCTTATTTTTTGAAGGAAAGGGGTAGCAGAACAAGTCAGTAGTTGAACCGGGGAGATAATAACTTTCCTGTTCAATTTGTTTGCAAATATGAGACATTCAGTAAGGATATTAACAATACACCATATTCATATTTACATTTCAGAGTATCATTCCTTTCCACGTGGAGGAAGTGTGAAGGGCCGTGTCCTCACATATCCACACATATTACAGATGGGAGAACAGCCACAGAAGAAATGCAGGAATTTAGGGGAACCAAATATCCTATGGGGAGGACCTTTTGGCTTCCATCTTCCAAGCAAGGGTCTCTTAGCCAGAAGGCAGCAGGGAGTCTGGCCAGCTTGTACGATGAATTTTAAACACCTTCCGAAAAAGGAGTATGGAAGTCATAAGATCAATCAGATGCTATAGCTGGCATTGCAAAAAAAAAATCTGAAAAAACAAAAACATTTCTAGATTCCGATATTTTTTTCCCAGCTGTCATTCACTCTGTTATTATGCAGGAGTATATTCAGCAGTTTCCAAGGCCTTTTTAACCATTGTGTACTTTTCCTGGGAAGTGGAAAGTCACAGTTAAATCAGCAGCAGGCATTTGAAGAAGGTTTCTTGTTTTTAGGAGTGGTGCCATGTTGCTAAAACTTTTTATGGTTCAGTTGGGAATATTGCCAAAATTGTTGATGTTTCTTCCATTTGGAGTTCTCTAGATGACAATTCACTATTGTTTTTGTTTAGAAGTGTGGGAAAATGGTAATTGTGATAACTGCCTTTAACAAGAAATTAAGGAAATTGCTGATGACTGTGCAGAATTGTGTATCTACAATAAATTCTAAAGGAGTGACATTTCTCAAACTTTTGGTGTCTCAGGGTGACTGTGATGATGTGAGTAGAAAACTCACACGTATTTTAGTTTCTCTCACATGATGAGGATGAAAGAGAAGTACTGTGTTCATTCTTGACAGGGAGACCCCTTCCTACTCGTAAGGCACTCAAGCTGCTGAGCAAAACAATGAATCCTTTCCAGAGCATAAAACATTAAACATCAGCAATTTCTTTTTCTTGTGTCTCACCATTCATAGTAAATATCCTAGGGAGATGTTGGAAATGATGCTCTTCCAATTAAGTTGCATGAACTCCAACTCTATTCAGCTGAAGGCTGTTCAATGCCCAGAGACAAAAAACATTTAATGAATCAATCTTTGTGCACAGAAGAAAACTTTCTTTTTCTTTTCTCTTCTTTTCTTTCTTTTTTTTTTAGAAATTATGTAAAAACTAGAAACTGATGACCTGTTTGAAAGGAAGGGACAGGGATGGGTTGCTATATGAGCTTCACTTTCTAAATGATGTGGGGGCTTTTTTTTCTGAGCTATCCAGGACATTTCAAGTAAAAACAAGCTAATATTTGCAGCTTTTACCACTGTGAAGGAAAGATTATTCTTTGTCTTTCAGACTCAGATGAGCAACAGTAAATCTGGCTACAGATCTTTTTCATGCTTTTCTCTTTATATCCTAATACTCCTTCAATCTATGTTCTCATTCTTATTTATATTACTCTGGAGAGTTTTATTGAGTGAGTTACTGGAGGGAGGAAGAAAAAAAAAGCAACTCTACATTTTTCTCAAGATCCAGAATGACAGCTTGAATTCTGAATTGCAGGGACAGTAGGTTGCTACCAACTCACATATCTGTAATCAGTCAGTTACCACAACAGGAATGCCACCAATTTTTTCACTGCCTTCATTCAGATTTCTTCTATCTGGCTTCTTCAGGATCACAAGCTGGAGAGGATGGAGTCATCTGCATTTCATGTGTTCAGCTGCCTGTGCTCTTTGAACCATGGTTTCAGCATTACTCCAGCCCTTCATCTGTCAGCACTAGATGAGCAAAATGCTGATATTCCAGGGCTTTTTCAGAGCGTGAATGCTCCTTTTGGCCCATGGCTCACTGTCCTCAGCCAGCAGAATCTCTGAATTCCTGAAACCTGATTGCCTCTTGGCTGCTGCTTTTCATTTCTGGACTGTGGATATGTGGTCAGGCTGTCCTGTGGTTTTTGAGGCATACTAGAATAGGAAAAGATCCAAACTCTTTCTTCTCTGATCACATATGGGAAGGGAAATCTGACAGCACCTTGCTGGAGCACGCTGCATTGTGCCAAAAAGTAAAGAATCTTGTTCTTAACTTCTGCGAAAGCTTTTCATCCTTCAATAAAAAAATGCTATAGGAATGTCAGGTTACACTGAATACATACTGAGAATTTGGCTGATGTAACGTGATTACAGTCAGAATGAGCACATCAGAAATTTGGTGTCCCAGTGAGAAAGACTATTAATATAATATCAACTTGGAGTTCCATGAGGAGCAGAGCAAACCTAGTTTCTTGCTGGCATTCCTGCTGTCATAGGGAAACAGAGAGCTGGCTGTGAATCAGTTTCTAGAGGTGGGCTGAGAGCAGCAATTTCTGAGCTGTTAAAAGGCATCATGGGCAGAATGGAGGATTTGGACAAGGTTTATCCTCCCACTGAGTCAGGAGGAGCAGAAAGGACCCCCTTGCTGTCCAAACCCCTTCTCAGAGACAAGATGCAGCTGGTTCCAACCCTGGCCCCAGCCTCTGTCAATGGTTTATGTCTAAAGGATTGTATAGGTGTAATTGAGCCTTTGTACAACTTTGTCCTTCAGGAGTAAGGATGGTAAACCAAATATATTTATATGAATAAAAGAACTTATTTATTTGAATTAATGATGATTAGACTAAGAGATCTTAATCAGAATTATTTCCTACACAGAATAGGTAGGTATAACTCCCAGTGCACTATTTATTGCAGCATTATTGAAGCAGTTATATCCAAGCCAGCAAAATAATTATCAAGTAGAGGTTGATGTAACTCACCCATAGCAAGGACCATGGGCAAAGCTCTTTTGCTCCTCTGATGTTTAACTTTGGGATTGATGAGTCTGGCTGGTCTCAGCATTCTTCAACACCAAAAGCAGCTGACCCTCCTTTTCCATCCAGCACTGCTCACTTTTGCACTTAGGGAGAATTTAGAGCTGTTTCACCCCCACCTAGGCAGAGCATCCTTATTCAAAGGGATGCCTGTGGGGCCCTGCAGGTTCCTCTACCCACTATCACTTGCCAGCCCAGTCAGGTGATCTCAGGTGCTGGGAGCTTTGGAAGCATGTGGGGATAGTATGAGATATCAACCATTGGAGTCTGGGGATTAAGGGGAAGATGCAGTTCATTTTGAGCATCCTATCTGGAAGAATTCCAGTGATTCACAGTGTGGGGGAATGCGAAGAAGAGACAAGACAGGCAGCTTGCATCGTCTGACAGCTGAGTGGCTCTGTAGTTCTGAGAACATCCTGTCTCGGTGTATCCTCAGATCTGACAGCTTTGCTCTGTCAGGCAGGGACTGCTCTGTGATCCTGTAAAGTTTATCTTGGTTTTCATGAAACACCCCTGTACATGCCCAGCAATATATCTCATTGCCAGTAAGTCAGCAGTGTGCAAGTGCCAGCAGCTAAATATCCAGGAATGTTATATTCAAAAGTGACAAAACCCCATGAGATGTGTTAAAAGCAAACACATTTTCTCTGGACTTTGTGGCTTGTACTCAGTGGCAGCCTTTATCACACAAACACAGATGAGGTTTTTTGACAGGGTTTTAACCTCTTCTAGGAGAAGCAGCGTATCTTTTGATTTTCTCATTTTTCTTCTAATCCTGTATTTACAAGCAGAGCTAGTAAAATAATAGAAAAACACATTAAGTGGAGAAGGTTTGGCAAACCCAGCATAATCTCATTGAGATGACTGATGGGTTTAGATCTTGTTTTCAAAATAAGGAGTTCAAAAATCTATCTCCTCACAGAATTTAGGGCAGAATATCTCCATAGTATAAATAGATGTAAATCCACTACAGAAATTGCAGCTATATCCATTCACTAAGGGTGATTTTGTTGTTTTGTTGATAATATCGATGTATATTACAATTAGCAGTCCTTAAAGACATTAACACCTTCTTTGATGGGTGCTTCAATGCAAATGCTTTGCTTTTCTTCTCTTTTGACTAAGGGTCTCCATCCTGGAGCTTCAGGGTTCATTAAGTGTTGTTTCATACACATTTTTGCTTTTCCCTGATGTCCTTTCTGAGACTTGTATGCAGGGCAGAGTTGTTTCTGTGCTCCAATTCTAAATGCCCACAGATCTGTGGCTTTCTAGTAGAGATGTCAGACTGGATGATAGTTGTTTTTTACTTCAGGTGAAACATGACAGAGTTTGTGGTTCCTAATGAGCTCGTTCCACAAACCAAGTCTCAGCTTTGTGACAGTGAAATGTGTGAGTCAGACCTTGAAGATAAAGGTCTTATGCAATTGCTTAAAATTGCAGCAGGTTGTTTATAACATCCTTTGCATTCAAGCCTACTTTGGCTTTAAGCATTAGGAATAATTTTGTGACAGAGCAGTGCACTGGATCTGTCAAGGTTGGAGTTAACTTTCTTCACAGCCGCCTGAGCTGTGCCCTGCTCTGCCTTTGTGCCTAAAGCAATGCTGCTGCTGCCCCAGAGTTTTGGCTGCTGCTGAGCAGTGCTTCCACAGTGGCAAGGCTCTTTCTGCTCCCTCCTCAAGGCAGTGGGCTGGAGCAGGGCGAGGGATGGGAAAGGGACACGACTAAAGGGAGATTACATTCCTAATGATGTGGGCTCAGCAACACAAACTCAGGGAGAGGAGGTGGAGGAGGGGGATTTTTGGTCATGTTGTTTGTGTTCTCCAGCGATAGTTGCACATGCTGAGACCTTTCTTCCCAGGCAGTGACTGGACATCTGCTAATGGGAAGTGGTGAATAAATTCCTCTTTTTGCTTTTGCTTTCCCTGTTGAACTTGATCCATGAGTCTTTTAACTTTCCTCCCTTTCCCCCCACAGAATGGAGAGAGCAAAAGGCTGGATGGGTATTTGGCTGCTGGTTGAGGTCAGCCCATCACAAGCACTAGAAAACAGACACTCAGCTCCTGTTCCTAATAAACATTGCTCATCTTGTTTCCCTTCAGGAGGTTATATTGTTATTGCAGAATGTTCTTCTGCTTTTACATTTCACCTACTTTTACTTTTTCCCTTGCATTCAATTTCCTTCCAAATAATTAGCTGTGAATGTAATGACATCATGCCAATTCTCTGTGACTGCCCACACCAAACCACTTGGCTGTTTCTGCAAGGCTGATTGGGAATGACACTGTTAAAAACATTTAATTTCAATTAGCAGTTAGTTTTCCAAGTGAATGTCTCATGGAAACACGACCTCCTGAGATATCAGAGTGGTATTGACTCCCTTTCCTAATTCAGCAGGTTTGTACAAAAAGGTTGGAAGAGACAGTCCTGGACTACACAATTTTAAAAGGAGCTATTTAAAACTACATTCATACAGAATCTCTGCCCAGCTTTTTCACTGATGCCATTGCAAGGTGCCTCATCCACAGAAGGTTACTCACAAGGGCATTCTGACCCCCCAGGAGGATGGCTGAGCAGCTGGCCAGGGATATGCTTTGTCTTATTTTCAGTCTCATCTTTTCACTGTGTCCATTCTACACAACCTCTGCTGAGCCCATGGGCTCAGAAGCTTCAGCTCCATAAAATGCAACTCCTGACTTGCAGCAGCCTGATGGATGATCCCCAAAGAAGTTTTAGTTTGCTATTGCTGCCAGCAAGTTTAGCCCAGTCTCTGAGTACAAACACCAGCCATGTCTTCACACCAGTGGAGAATACAGTTATTTCATAATTTTTATTATTTCCTTCTTTTCAGCTTCTCTTTTGTTAGTGCTTCCTGCAGTTTATATAGAAAGATATTTTTTAAAGGTGGATGAACCGGTTTGTTTTTAATTGTGTTTGCTCTGTATAATGATGGGTATTTCTAGCAGAATCCATCCTTTTAATCCAATTCTTTGCCAGATATATACAAAGGGAAACAAAATGCCTTTAAGACGTCATATATTTGTAAAGAACTAGTAATTAGTAATGCAGAGAGGTAGAAAAGCTTTATACATTCATTTGAAGATTAGGGTCTAAATTTAGATTTATTCCCAAATGAGAAGGGGTTTGTGGCCTCAATTTCAATAGCTGTTTTAACCCGAAACTACCACAGGAGTTAGTGCAATGAGAAGCCTTTGATTTGGAGTCTGGGAAGGAATGATAGATTATGAGCTGGAACTCCAGCTTCCAGTGGAAATTCGTGGCAGAAATTCCTTGGATTCCTGACTTTGGTCTCTGTCCAACCCTTCTGTGAGTTCTCAGTTTCACCGAATTCCCCTTGATTTATGGCAGGTTACTCATAAGGCCCAGGTGTCCCTGGATGATACAACAAACCATTCATGCCTTTCATACATTCATGGTGCTGAAAGCATAGGTTTTGCAGCCTCTTAACTTGCTTTCAGTGTGACATTTCCTGCTGTGGGGTGAAAGCCATAGTGCCAGGTGAGAGATTTGGTTTGGGTAGAAGTGTTACCCTGCTTTACCAGCAGTACAATGACAGCTTGTCCCAGAGCTGGTATGGTTGTCACTGTAGAAGAGCTTCTGTGTTATCTGTAACCCTGAAAATTAAAAAGCATTTAAAAGCATGTGGGGTAGACTCACTAAGTTATTGTGTAGCTTATGAGTAGGTCTTACACAGGATGCAAAGCTGGGGTCAATTCTGACATTTTCTCTTTCTGTATTAAGTGTCATAATCATTGCCCCTTGTAGATGTGTAGCCTTCATCAGGGAAAATGGTAATGAATTTTCATACCAAGGGGATATTAAATCCCCATTCCCCTTCAGTAATGCATAATGTCAACAGCAGCCTTTGATGAATCCAGCTTCTTCTTAATTAGATGCTTGAGCAAGAGATTATTAATCCATTTATCTCAAATTCTAATTGTACCATGAATTGCTTGCTGTTTCGTGCCCAAGTTTATGATCATAGTTACCTTCTTACAGACTTTAAGGAGTCATACTTGCAAGTGAATGTATTTCTGGAAACTTGAATTGTTGTATTCTTATTTGTATTACTTTCCTCAATATGTGTGAGGGTAAATATTCTGGAAGCCCCACTCCATCAGCCAGGGGTATCCTGCAACACAACAACTCAGCAAGTGCACCTCAATGCCATTTCCATTGTAATGACATCAGGTCTTTAAAGAAATAAATTTTAGTAAGCGGAATCAGGGGGTTATCATAGCAAACGCTGGGGGTTTTATGCCAGAATTACTGAGTGGGCTTGATTTGGAGACCTACCAGCTTTCAAATGCATGTTAAAACCATAAACTTCAGTTGTGATTCTGATGTATAATTACTAATGATCCTATAGATCTAAAAATCAGTCCTATGACATTCAGGGCAAGCCAGTCCATTTGTTAAAAGAGCATGCAGTTGCCTAAGTGACACACACTTGCCTGGATACAGCCAAGGATTCTTTTGAAAATGTCCTCAGAGCAGGCAGAAGGTTTTTTTCCCTTTAAACAGGCTGAACTGGCCTAGTTTGCAATCCATGGTGAACACTGCAATGGCTCCATCTGCTGAAACAACTAAATCACTGGGAACTTCAGAAAGTTGCAGCAAATGGGATTTTTTTTCCTGGGTTCTGTGCTACTCATGCCCTCTGTGTTTCTGTGTCTGGGGTGGGCTATTTCAGAATGGACTCAGAAGATACTGTAGCTTCTCTGTGTGTCTGTGTGCCCCCACAGAGCAATGGGACCGACAGGCATGTGGCTGACATTCAGTCAAGTGGAATAATAAATGATAGCGGGTGAAGCCACTTTCTCAGTGTTCCTGTTTGTATATGGGCTCTTGCATAGGGCTTGCTGTATGCAAACAGGGATTTAACAGAACTATCTAAATGCTACAGAGATATCTGGGAAAGGAGAAAGGTATTAGAGTAAGGGTAACAGCTTTTTCTGTTGTGTTCTATGATTTTAACTCTATATACTGGTTGCTATTAAAAAATACAAACAAACCCTCCCACAGTCACTTCCTATTCTAAATATTGTGGCAGATGACAGCTCTTCTGGCACCGCTGGACTCATGTGTTGCCAAACAATTGCTTTCCAGTGGTGTTTCTGATGTCCTCACTGACAGCTTGTCCTGGTTGTCCTTTCCAGTGCAGAGCTTGTTTCTCGTTAGGGTCCTTGTATCTCACTGCTGAACAAATTCCAACCAGGATGAGGCTGACTGCCTCCATCCCTTCAGTTCTGGGAGGCCCCTCATGGCAGAAGCTGTGAGTGTGTTCACAAGCAGCTGCACTGAGTTTAGTTCCAAGTATATATAAAATAAAATCCTACCTGCACAGCTGAGTGCCCACTGTATCTCATTTTAGACAAGACAATGATTTTAGGTGTCTGTTTTGAATGCTTCTGGCAGACTGCATGAACAGAGGTATCTGCAGTTGGATTAGCAAATATAGGGGAATTTCTTGCACTGTCTGCACTCAGGAAGCTATGGTCACTTGATATGTGAGCTCCTGCTTCACTGCAGTTATTTTACTCTCCTTTCTCTTAGTTGGAGGGCAGCTGACCTTGTTTGTGGATCTCATCATTACTCCAAAACTATTCCCCACTGCCAGGTGAATCAATGCATGGAGCCTGTAAGAGGAACCACCAGGACACAGAGTCAGCCAAACCAGAACCCTTTGCCAACATGGCTGGCAGCAGCCATTAAAAACTGTGATCTGTTGATGCATGAGCTGAGCTCAGAACTGGGATTTCTGCACACTACAGTTTTCTGAACCCCTCCCAGCTCTGCCAGGGATGTACTTTGTGACTTGGAACAGTCAGATCTCTCTTTTTCAATTTCCTCTCAGTGAGTGTCTTTGGGCCATGGAGATCCCTCCTGCCTCACCGAGACTGGAAAAATTAATTGACTGTACATTTGAAGACATAAATTGCCATGTAGGACCAGACCCTGCACCAGTGCATAAAGGGAAGTTTTACCATTGGTTTTGAAGGGAGAAGGACTGTGATCCAAGTGCCTACAAGTGGGCAAACCCCTCCCCCTCTCTCCCTTAAACCTCCCTGTCAGCTTTTCTATTTCACTTAATAATATTCCTGCTCAATCTTCAGGCTCAGCCTTCTCCTGAGCTTAGCTGCCACTGCTCTTTCTGGCAGAGCTCTTCTGCTTGAAAAAGGCACTTTGATTAATTCTGTACTCTTGACTTGAAGCTAATCGGACTCATCTGATCTGGTGAGTCAGAGGAAGTTCCTCTGCATCTCTGTCTCGAGGACTGAGCGAAGCAGAGCCTCTGTGGAAGACAGACATGATATAAGTAAAGTGTGTATACAATGTGCCTGACTCAAGCTTGTAACTAATTCAGTGTAAAACATGCCTTTTTTGCCATGAGTGTATGGGGAATTATGGCTAAAATTATTTCAGTCCCCTTCTGCCTTTGACAAATTTGAAAGCAGTGTTACACTGATGCTGAGAGGTTTTTTTTGAATACTACACTGCATGCTTCTTTTTAGTCAGTCTTATTTATTCTGCTTTTTAACTTCTCTACTCTCCTCTTCTTGGAACACATGAATCTTTTTTAAGGTAGTACACAATGTGTTCTGGTTATACTACTAGTATTTTGCAGGGCACATAATCTCAAAGTGAGATTATTCATGACAGGATTTCCTTTTAAATTAACCCAAAATGGCAGCGTTGGATTCAGGCTCCCCATGTTGTCTGTGTGTGGCAATGAAGAAGTCATTTGTGCCAGAGGCCCACAGCTCACAGCTGAAACCTTAGGGACAAGAGGAAGTGGTGCTGTGAAGGAGCTCACAGTCAGGTGCCAAAATACAAAGAGACACAATTAATAATTTTTGCAGTGGTCTGGCTGTTCCCTGTGCTCCATTTGCACATTGGGGCAGCAGTGTTGGGGTAAGAAGGCACAGCAGTTAGAGACAGTGGGTGCTCTGGGTCTGGGATGATGGAAGGGCCCAATAGATCCCAGAAGACAGAGGAGAGGGATCCCTGACCCAGTTTGCTGGAGACTGCCCAGGGATCAAAGCACAAGCAGAAGGGGGTGCAATATTCCTGCTGATACCATCAGCTCGACGTCGTGAGAAGCTGGGTAGTGCAGGATCAGCCATTCCTGGTTACGTAACTCATTTGTGGCCTCAGATTCATTTGATCCCTTTTATGCATTTTGTTGGCAGCAGAACATTCCAGCCATTGCTCCAGGAAGGATGAAAGAGGGCAGTCAGAGCAGATCCCATGCCCAGTGAACCTGAAAGTGAAAGGTAACTAACCATCCTTTTCCCAGTGGTTACCTCTTCTCTGTCAGCAGAGCAGTATTTTTATAACAAATCCTACCCTAAGTTGCTGAGATAGGCCAGCAAGTGGGTAGCTTATTCTTCCACCAAAGGACTAACTACCCCTTTCATAACCTCTTAGATGTGACATTATTCCTTCCAAATTCAACCTTGTTGGAAATTTTAGAAGTGACCTAAGATTGCCAGCTTCAAGCTTGGTGTTGTATATTTGACAGCACTTTGGGTATAAGAAGTTCTACCACGTCCTCCTGCCTGGCCTGGTTTGTGTCTTTCGCCAGGCAATGGAGACAGAGAAAAAAATTCAAATGGAAAGCATTTTTAGAAAATCACAAGTGTTGGTGGCTAGTGAGTATTTCAGGGCACATGCAGGTCCTGAGAACATTTTGAAACACACTTTTGAATTATTCGTTTTTGGTGGCTGATAAAATGAATTTGCATATTTGAAAAGTCTCTTAACTTGGACTCCTTGGGTGCTGTGAGCCTGTCTGTGTTCTGAAGGTCAGGGTGTTAGCTTAGGTTCCCAAATGGCAGTCTAACATTAGATATCTGTTTATTGAAAATCCCCAAACTCATCATCACGAGTTCCACGTGTGATGCATGTCTCACAGGCCTGCAAGTCATCAAGCCAGGCAGTCTGTTCTGCAGAGCACTGGTGATAGTGCCTGCACACTGTGCAGCAGAACAGGAGTGCTCTTTGATCTGCTGGGCAGAGATAAGGCCCTGCTAACAGGATGTATTTACCTTAGAAGCTCTCTTTGATGGGTCCTCTCATTTAGGAGAGTAGAGCTCTGTGTCTGCTCAGTTTCTCTGAACAAACACCGTATCAGCTTTTCAGCACAAGGCTTTGGGGTGCTGTACCCCTGCTCTGTGCAGGAGGTTCTGTGCTGACTATGACAGGGCAGCACTCAGTCCAAAGGACAAATGCAGTGGATTTTATCTGCCATGAAGTGCAATTGGGGCTTAGGAGTCTCTTTCAGTTTTGTCCTTAGAGCAAGCTTCTAAGTCTGATGAGTGCTTTGTCATTTAGAATATGCAAAAATAGAGAGCAATTCTTTCACTGCCTCACCCTTTAATACAATAAATATTCTTGGTGACGTCAACAAGCAATCACCCTATGTCATTACAGTGTAGATAATTTCTCCATGTCATTCAGTAATATCCCATCAATGTTGCATCAGTCTATTTATTGCCACATTATTACTCCAGAAGGAAAGCTTAAAGTCCCTATTCTTCTTTTTACTTGAGGCTAACTTATGGCAGGGATTCAGTGATGTGCTGGTCACAGTTCTGTGCAGTCACAAGAGGATGTACATGCCCCATTCTCAGGGCTGGGAATAGTCTTCATAAAGCCCAAGGCTCTGCTAGGGATTTGTACATTTACATGGGTTTCAACAACTTGGTGACTCCAATCTCCTTCCCAGCTACAATTAATGAAACCATCACCAGGTATGCACTGATACAGCACCCAGAGGTCCACAGAACAAGCTGGGCTCTAAATGTCGGAGCAGAACAGTTTGTCACTAGACCTTACACAAAAAATAATGTGGTATTTCTCTTCTTTCTTCTCAGACTTGTACTACTTTCTGCTAAACCTCACACTTTGCTACTACCTTAGTTTTCCAAGAAATTCACAGGGCAGACACAGCTGTGTCATTAAAAGGCTCCTGGAATTACTGGGGAAATGACACTGTACTTATACCTGTCCACTTCAGAGAATCTTCTTGTGTTGAGCCAAGAGATTCTATACCAAGGTTGACAAATTCTCCCTGGGATACTGACAATACAACTGTGTGTCAAACACTGCCCTGTCACACAGGCACATATCTTTTGTTGTTTGGCAAAAAGTGGGAGCTATTTCTGATATTGCAAAACTATTTTCTTAACTTTGCAGGGCCCTGGAGGAGTAAACATGCATGCTACAGACTGTATGTGCACTGCTAGAAATTCAGCCATTACCAGAGCTTCCTGACACTTCTCTCCTTGTGTCCAAGTCCAACAAATGATGCAACTATGCTGTGAAATACTGAAAATTTCAGACATTACACAGTGGTATTTTGCTACTTATGGGGATTTTACTCAGCCCTTTCTAATCCTTCTCCCCCTTTTTAGGATATTTGAATGGAAGTTACAATTTGATTGTCAAGGATTAGCTTTTTAAAGGGCTCTTGTAGGGTCTGATGATTTCACAGACATGATATGAAGCATGTGGGGTTTTCACCTCCTGCCACTGAACCAGCCCAGATTAAGCCCTCTGGTCTAGCAGCTCATCACAGGGAAAACTGAGCATGGTCCACTGCCAGTGCAGGCAACATGCGTGGTGAGAGCTCTGAAACTGTGACAGTGAGAGGAGTCCTTGCTCTGAGATGTTGACATCTTGTGTTAGAGTGAGTAATGTGCTGGGACGTGTGCCAGCCTCCAAAACCTTCATGGGAAGGCAGCAGCATAAGCAATTTCAGTGTCAGTTAATTACACTTGAAGACACTGTGGTGGTTGTGGTATCTAAACACAAAAGAGATGGAGATGCAGAGCAGTGCCTCAGGACATGGTGACTTTAGTGTGACAGAATCAATGAAGGGCTTTGAAGTCTTGTCTTGTTTTCTTTGCAGATATTTCTCTTTGATCTCATGCTGTGGTTTTTTTTTGACAGGTGTTGGTTTTTTGTTTAATGTTAAAACCCATGGATCTACTGTCACATATAACAAGAGCTGCTGGATGTACTTCTTAGCCTCTGACATAAGAGGGAAGTTATGGCTGACCTGCATCACTTAGCTCTCCAAACCTCCTCTGCAATGCCTTAATGCTGGTGTCCTGCAGGAATGGTGTGCTTTATCATGGCTGTACCTATCCTTATCTCCCTAAAACACAGTGCCTACCCCTCAGATGATGATTCTAGTGCCTACACAGTGTAGAGAAAGGAAAGGGAAGACACTAGGATCAGGAGTGCTGCCTGTCTCATTTTATGGCCCTTTAGATGACCCTTTGATCTCTGGATGTTTTCTCTTCTCTGTGAAAGACTGTAACTTTTTAAGGTACTTTGAGATCCACAGAAGGAAAGCTTTGTAGCTGCATTAATACAAATAATTATTTTCCATCCTTCCCATGGCCCTCTCCCAGCAGCTGTCACTGGCCTTATCCAGGATCTCCTGCAGAATTTCTCCAGAACCCGCTTTCTGCCAGCAGCATGGGCAGATGAAAATAGTAAAAGAATATTTGCTCAAAGTTTTGGGGGGGCATGGAGTATATTTTTCATGCCATTATAAGTATGATATGGTTGTAATAAAGCCATTGCTGTATTGAAGCACTTAAAACAGCTTCCCCTGCAAGCTGCTCTCACTGGGGGATGTGCTATGGATGCTCTTGGCTGTGAAGATATCCCAACAGAACTTTTTTGTCCCTTTCTGTTTCAGATAGAGAAGACTGGAGGACTTTGTCTGCTGCCCTTGGCCTGTCCTGCCTACACAGGAAGGTTTCAGTGGTGAAGGCTTTACAGCCATCCTCATCCTCTCTTTGCCAGTGCCAGCATCTCACCAGTCTGTATGGACTTACATGCAGCAGGGGCTGCAGCTGTGTTTTCTCACCAGAGCAGACACAAAATAATGAGTCAGTTTGCAGGGCCTTCCAATCAAAACTGTGTGTGCTTTAATTCTTCTATATTTTTCCTTTCAGTGCATTTTATCAAATATACATTAATCAGCAAAGCTAATAGATATAAGCAAATAGTGCCAGTTTATTTTCTTTAGGCATATTCTACTTCATGTCATTGCTAGAGGTGGTGTTCTAGTTTGTTTCATTTGTTTTTCCTGGAAATAGAGAGTTTCTTTCTTACAGAATACATTTGAAATTAGCAGTAAGGTCAATCTACAAGGGTTTTGTTGAACAGCTGCTCTGATGTGTTTGTTATAGAGTTCACCTTGCACTGTAGAACAAAGGAGGTCAGGGAATGCAGGCACATGAATTCTGTTCCCTTCTAAATGCTGTCAAATTCCATTCATTGCCCTTCATGGTGGTGTTACTGAAACACCTTCACACAAAATACCAATATCAAAACCAGTGGAATTCATGGAGTCTCTGCATAGTGTGTCTTGTGAGAATCATATTTTGTGTAGGCTCTTTCATCAGTTTTATGAGGCTTGAAGAAGTATCAGTACTTTGCTGCAGAAAGACTTTTTCAAAAAAAGGGTATTGTGCAGTAATTCTTAAAACCTGCCTGGAACTTAATCCCCTATCTAGAGAGTATTTAATTTCCAGCTCTTTCCTGGCTTCTTTTTGGGCTATTGTCTCCTAGCAGTGAAACCCTTTGGCGGTTTGGGGATCGAAGTGTGGTATCTGATATAGCAGCATTTCATGTATCCCGTTGATCCTAAGGAAGGAGGCTGTGAATGGCTGTGTGTGAGCTGGGCAATGACAGCCTGTGCTGGCTGGAGCACACACGGTGCATTCGCAGCCAGTTTCATGCAGTGACTTGTGGTGACACAGCCAGGAAGAGAGGAACACACGGAGTCTGGGCTGAGAACAAGAAACAGACTTTTTTAGAGTTGGAGTAAAATTCCAGCACTGTTTAGCAGCCATGTCCCTCTTCCAAACACTTGTGCAGAAGAACCATCCCATATCTGAGGGAACCATGTGTGTTATTTTCTTCCCTCGTTTTATTCTGCCCCCTTCAATCACATTGTATTCCCATGCTAAGCATCTCCACTGTTCCCCGCCTGCTGCCTCTGACCCACTCAGGGGATCTGCAACCAATACATGGGAATTTAGGAGCAAAGCTGCTGCTGAGGAAGAGTAGGGGATCTGCTGCTGCTGCACCTCAGAGCCCTGGTGACCTTTATAGTGAGTTGTTTCCCTCCCAGTCATTCGTATTAAGTGGACGTGGGCCCAAACTCAACAATCAATTTAATCCCTGAAACTCCTGCTGAAATTAATGGGCTGCAACGTTCATGCTGACTTTAGTGGGATTTCTCTCTTGTGATTCATTCATTGCTCTTTTCTGTGTCTGAATTTTTTCCATTCTATTCAAAGTGTGTAGAGACTGAGCACAGCTCTGCCATCTCCCCTTGTTGCACAGTGCTCTTTGCACAGCCTTCAGTTTGTTAAAGTCTGTGATATTTGAGGAAAGAGCATTAATATCTAGGATTCTGCTCAGGGACCAGCTTTGAAGGCTTCTAGGATGGCATTCAGACTGCATGGTCTGTGGGGCTGCCAGACACTGACTTCATAGAATCACAGAATCTTGGAATGGTTTGTTGGAAAGAACCTTAAAGCATTCTAGTTCCATTGCCCTGCTATAGACAAGGACACCTTCCACTAGACCAGGTTGCTCAGAGCCCCATCCAACCTGGCCTTGAACACTTCCAGGGATGGAGTGCCCACTTTTTATGTGGCAGCTTCCCTGGATAAGCCTCCATCACCTGCCATCCCCACTGCAACAGGAAACATGAATCACTGGGAGGACTAATTTATAGGTGGCCTGGATAAAGCCCTTGCACATTTATCCTGACTCTTCAAGCCTTTACACCCAGATGTGAAGACACAAATAACTAGCACTGAAGGTTTGCAGTTTGCTGTGGACAGCTGTTGATTTTCAGTTAAAAAGTCTTGTTAATCTTGGAGAAGTAGCTGCTACCATTGGCTTGTATGTTTTTGCCCCTCTACCTTGTGCTACTGCTGTCAAGACATGAGGATAGATTTGTGCTCCTGTGCACTAATGTGCAGACAGGACTCAAAGCTGAGACTCTCATTATAACTATGTTTTCCCAGCTTGGATTCATCTGACTCCCATGGCTGCTGTCTGCCTTTCAGGCTATGCATGTCCAGGGAATGATAATGCAAACAAACTCCAGACTCTGTGCAGGACAGCTGAGCCAGGTGCTGCTGGCTGCCCTGTCCAGCGATGCGTAATCCCTCAGGGTATCACACAAGACACGAGATGACCTTGTTTGACATCCGTGTTTCTCTTGTAGCATCCACTCGAGCACATGTTTACTTCAACAGTGCAAAGTGCATCTTGGCTTTACACCCTGGTGTGTTTTATTATTCTCCTTGCCCCAACACAAAGCCTCAGCACACTCTGGAGTAAATTGTGATAGGAAAGATGTCTAATAGCCTCTTTTCTGAGGGCTGTGGGGAGCAGCTTTTTTCATTTGTTGCTTTCTTGACCTATCAGCCTTACAATGAGGGTATGGTGGATATTTTCTATCTGTAATTTTTTTTCCTTAGCTGTAGCTAAGTGTCTTCCTTTACTCTGCAGGAGACATGCAGCAGAGGACCCTGCCCAGCCCCACAAAGGGCAACACCCTTCTAAGGGTTGCAGTCTGATTTCAGTGTCATTTTCCCCTTCTCTGAAAGTTTTCCTTTGCCCATGTTTCTGCTGGAAAAAGTAGCTGGTGTTTATCACTCTTCTAATCACGGCAAGTTTTCAGCATCTATCCTTGTTTGCTTCCTTGCAGTTCCTTGGTGTTCAACCTTTTAATTGCATCTTTTACTTTGTTAGTTTGTTCCAGGATCAATGGCTGCTAAAGTCATTTGCCACATTAGTAGTTTATCATGGCATTCATGGCATTAGACTCATGCACCTTAGAACAGGCACCTTGTATTAGAAGTGTTGTCTCCCAGAACTTTTTTTCGTGCCAAAGCCCAGATCTTTTCCTGTTTAGCCCGGGAGCAGAAAATTGCAAAACCTTTCAGTGAGAACCCGTAGGAGATAACAGGGATATAAACACAGTGAGGTGCAGACAATGCCACGCCTGCCCCAGCTGTGCCCGAGGCCTTCAGACACTCACCAGTTCTAGCTAATCCTGCATCACACAGAGCTGAGCTCAGGCTAAAGTCACCTCTTGGCTCATACTGGCACCACCTTCAAAGTTGGCCCTGCTTTGGGTAGGACACACAGCCCAGTGACCTCCAGATTATTCCATGATTCATTGCCACTCTCTCCTGGCTCCATGACTCCCAGGCAGAAGGTGGCCTGTGTACATGCTCAGGTCACTATCTGAGCATGGGCAGGCTCTCAGAAGAAGATTCCAAAAATCGCTCAGGCAATTCCTGTCCAATCCAGAATGTGTCAGGGGAACGACTGTGAATTCCTTGAAAGCCTGTGTTGAAAACCTAAAGGCCCAACATCTCCATTGACTGTTTTTGCGAAACCATTTATAAAATGGGGTTTGTACTATTTCTTGTATTCCCCTGCTTGTATCACAATCCTGAGCTAGAAGTAGTATCTTTAGTCTTGTGTAAGAGCCCTCACGCTTGGAGAGTAAGCTTGGTGTAGTTCATGCTAATTAACAGGTCACAGCTGCCATGTGCAGGCAAGGTTAAGGTTGGTAACACTCCTGGAAGGTAACACTGTGTTTAATACACTAGCATTTATGAGCTAAAGGTCTTGAGTAGATGGGTTTGCTCTAACCCTGGTCACTTACTGAAGGCTTCTTAAAATAACAAATTGCACACGTTTGCCATCACCACAGGGCATCCCTTTCATCCATGCCCAGAGAAAGGGGCTGAGGAACACGAGCAGACACCAAAGCTGTCTCAGCCTTGTTTCCTTAAGGGCTTTTTCTCATGCTCTCTATTCCAAAATTATCTCATTACACAGCATAGACCCAAATAGCTTTGCAATATACTCTTAGTACCTTGCCCTCTCGTGGTCTGTGAACTTATTTATATCTGAAACATTTTTATTTGTTTTCTTTTTGATGCCATATTTTAAAGCTTCTCATGGTGCTTGGCCTGCAAATGGATACTTGAAATCAAGATGAGGTAAATCTCTCTATAAGAACAAATGCTCTGGAAAGGGCACATTTATATTAGATTATATTCAAACTGTGCTGAAGGAATGGAATTGAACCAAGAGGGAAATATGATTTTTATTGCCTGCTTCTCCTGTAAACGACAGATCATTTCATCTGGCTCATTTTTTTATTGGCATTTTCCCTCCTGCCTCAATTTCAGAATTACTGTGATTTTGAGACTGGCAATTTTAGTGAGACCAGTGTCTTTCAAGTAAGGTGTCTTTCACCTCTCACAAAAAGTGTGTTGCTGCTTCCTTTCAAATCAGACTTTCAGACAACACAATTTGGGTTTGGTAAGAACTGTAAATCAGTTTTCAAACTAGAACACTGGCACAGGTCTAATTTGACAGATCTCTGTCATGACCGAATTTAACAGTTTGGGTTCAGTGCATAATACATGTTTGACAAAAGCAAGATAAGACTGACCAAAAAAAGAAGTCAAAGGCCTGGTGTATCTCACATTAAGGATTGTCATTGATGTTGTGGAGGACATCTTGATATCTGTAACAGATGAAAAGGAGTCCGCCTGAAAGGTATAAGGAAGTGTCTTAACAAAAAAATGGCTGGTAAGGTAAAGCCTGAATTTGCTGGTAAGATAAGGCCAATACGGGGAAATAGAAGAAACAATGGGAAGGGTTTCCATTAGAACTCAACTAATTGACTTAACCAAGGCTGTGTAAATAAACTACAAGAACAGAAACATATGAAAAAGGAGAAAAGGAGAATGTGTTTTAAGGGAGTCTGCACTAGGGGGGATGTATATACATGCAGTCTGAATTAGGTATTCTGGGAAGCCTGTACCTCTCGAGTACCTCAGCCACCGGGGAAAGAGAGAACCTGCAGCCAGGAAAGTCAGATAAAAGAGGCTGCGTCCTCTATCAATCTGAGAGATCCATGGGAAATACCCAAGACCTTTCACTTTATTCATGAATAAAGTGACAGGACCCCTCTGTCTCCTTTTAGGACAAAAACCGCCAGGGTTTATGCATTAATTTTCCTTTAAAAATGGGACTTCAGCCAGGAACAAACCACTGTCTTGGAATGGCAGCAAGCAGCAACCGGAGGTAAAGATATGCCTCACCAAGATTCGGTGATTGGCCAGTACCAGCACCACTGTGCCTGGAGCTCAAGGCCATTTAGATCTCCTAAGCCTACGCATAAGCCAAACCCTACCCCTAGTTATTACCTGAACAAAGTACCAGGGCTTTCCCCATCACAGGAGCAGCAATGTTAGAACCTCACTGCCATGGCCTCGGCAGGCTCTATCCAGCCCCACTGTGCCTGGAGCTTCAGGCTCTTTAGATCTCCTAACCCTAACCCTAGGCGTAACCCTAACCCTACCCCTAGTTAATTACCCAAACCATATACCTGGGTTTCCTCTATAACAAAGATGTAGAAAGAGCAATGTTAGGGCCTTGCTGCGATGGTCTTCGCAAGCTGTATCCAGCCCCACTGTGCTTGGAGCTTGAGGCCTTTTAGATCTCCTAACCCTAACCCTAGGTGTAACCCTAAGCCTAATTACCCAAACCATATACCTGGATTTTCACTATCATAAAAGTGTAGAAGCAGCAATGTTAGGGCCCTTCTGCAATGGCCTTGGTAGGCTCTGTTCAGCCCCACTGTGCCTGGAGCTTGAGGCTCTTTAGATCTCCTAACCCTCACCGTAACCGTAGGCGTAACCCTAACCCTACCCTTAGTTAATTACCCGAACAGATTACCTAGGTTTTCCATATCGAAAAGATGTAGGAGCAGCAAGGTTAGGGCCCTGCCGCAATGGCCTCGGCAGGCTCTATCCAGCCCCGCTGTGCCTTGGTGGTTGCTGGCACTTGGCGATTGACTGAATATATAAATGGTGGCTCTGCAGGAGCGGACCAGAGCAGTAGCCAGCATGTCGACATCGGGGGAAGCCCGTTGTGCCTTCCACAGATGGTCTGCTAAAATAGTCTGTGTGGGCATCCCTCGTTTCGGATCTCCAGTCACTCTGCTGGTGGTTAATACTTTCTGTCTTTGTTTTATGTTAAAGTAATTCTGTACCTTCTCTCGCCACGAGTGGGGCAGAAAATAATGTGAAGATTAGTTTAGGTGGCTAGGTTACTGTGTTAGAAAGTTTTTCCTAAAAATCTTACCTTTATATTGTCACTTAGGTTTGGGCCAGAAAAGTGGGAGAATAATTTTTTAACCCTAGGAGAAGGATCAGCATAAACTTTAACCTCAGTAATTGCTGGGTCTGCAGAGGGCCAGGAGGATCTGAAGACGAACCATGGGTGGCCAGCCCAGGTGAACCTAAGTGGTGGGTGAGTAACCTGAGTGAGGTACATAATGGAATGGAATTTTGGGACGAGGAAGAAAGTCCATGGTGACTTCATTGTTCTGAAAAAGGCATTTATTGTCTAAACAGAAGAGGGGGTGTATACACAGGAAAAAGTGTTTGTGATTGGACTTTATCTTTGGGTTTAGATTGTTGGGCCCTCAACTGCCCTTCTTACGATTGCTCCAAGTATCAAGGCAGATAGAACCAAAGCTCACTAATGGTAGCTGGGTAAGGTGATCCTACCATAATGACCAAAGAGATTTTGAAGACTGCAAAGCAGTGGGGAGGGACAGGTTTCTTGACCATTTATTTTAACCTGCCCCCGAGATAATTCTACAAGTAGGATGCATGTTGTCCGTGACTATCACTGGAAGTGGCAACACTGGAACGGAACCCTTTTTAGTAGGTTCTGGTCCAGATCTAACAAAACAGATCTGGGATGTGAGATAAAAGAGGCTGCGTCCTCTATCAGTTTGAGAGACCACATGGGAAATGCCCATGACCTCTCCATTTATTCATTAATAAAGTGACAGGACTCCTCTGTCTCCTTTTTGGACATAAATCTCTAGTGTTTGTGGATTAATTTTCCTTACAAGCAGCTAGACAAAAATGAGTGTATGTCCAACTACAGATTCCTTGGCTAGAGCTGAAGTCATTCAGAAGCTGCTGTATTTCCCACTGAGACAGAACACTTCTGATTGATAGAAAATTTTTTTAAAATGTGAGAAAACACTTTCTGAGAAATCAATTTTGCTTACCCTTTTTGTCTGATTGATTTTGAAATAGCTCATTTTCAAAGTAACAGTTTTTTTCTTCTTTAGGAGTAGATGAATTCATTATACTTATACACTTTAGCCAGTAAAACCCCCTTAATACATATATATGTGTAGACATGTATTATGTACTTATAGGTTCACTAAATTTCTATGTACCACATATATCACTAATTATTCTCTTGAAAAAAATTAAAAAGTTAAATGTTGAATGCATAGAAATTCTAATGTGAGTTTCCAAAGAGAACAGGGATTTGTATTGACTGAGAAGGGAAACAGGAAATGCAATTCCTTGAAGGCATGGTGTTTGATCTGAGACATATAGATATATATATATATGTGTATATATATATTTATAGATATATATCTACATATATCTATATGGAGAGAGAGAGAGAGATATTTATATAAGACCTGATGTTAATAAAGTTGATTTTGATCTTTCTAGTGTCATATTTGTCAAGAGTATAGCCCTTTGTTTTCAAACGGCATTAGACTTTTTTAAATTTGTAAAATTCATTCAAACTTGTTAATGCTTATTGTAGATGTTGTAGTATTTTTTATATGAAAAATAAAAATCATTTACACTTGCAGCAGGTGCTACATCAGGGCAGGTCAGACTTACCCTGCTGCCCAGTTATGGTGCCAGTGGGACAGGGGAAATCCTGTGCCAAGGCAGCCCTAATCAGTGGGATGCACAGCACGTTTTAGGCTGTGTCATTGCTGTTCTCTCATTTTCCAAGGTGCTGTGAGGAGCTTTGTGTCCTTGCCATATCCTCTAAGCCAAAAAGATATCAAGTGTCGTAGTGTCTGCTCTCAGGGGATGCTGGCTAATAAAGTGCTCTCCAGTTGGCTGCCAGTGCCTGCCTCTTAAAAATAACTGAAACACAGGTTACAGAATCCATTAACCTCAGGCTGTGTTATTATCCCTAAGCAACAAAGATTTTTATGAGCTAAATCATAGCTTTGACAACAATATATTTTAGGAAATAATGTCATGGTCTCTAAAAGTCATGAAACTGTCTTAGAAGTCATAGGTTTGGGGTTTTTTTCAGCAGGTCTGAGATTTATTTATTAACATTATCATTATTATTATGATTAATTCTTAACAATCTTTAAGTTTTCAAAAAGTATGAAATTTTTTTCCTCCTGATGAAAGGTGGCTCTGAGGAAATCAGTAAGTATTGCAATACGAAAACATTCCACTGTCTTTAAATCCTGACTGTTAATTTTTAAGACAGTATAAACTAATTGTAAGTTTCTGACACAGACACAGCATCTAAGAGAACTGCAAGGTTACAGTCCCCAGAATATAATCAGAAGATGCTTTCTTTGGATACTTCATCTTCTTTCACTGCTGAAAGCATTGTCAGGAAGGTGAAACTTAACTTTTCTGGCAGAGTCAGAGACAAGGCAGTGAGTGCTGGTATGTCTCCTCTAGCAGATGTTTGTCACACTGACCAACCATTCTGGTTCTCCCTGACTGCCACAGCTTTAAAAGGGAAGCTGGCACTGGTGCTGTTTGAATTACAGGCTCAGACACCTTCAGCTCCACGGCAGCAGCACTGGGTATGTGTCACAGCTCAGGTGTGCATCACCCACATGTGGAGCCTGCGGAGAGGTGTTTCCTTTTCTCCTCCTGGGAAATACCTACAGCTGACAGATAATTTCCAGAATATTTTCCAGCATCTGATTTTGCCAAAATTTAAAGCTGACGTTTTTAGAGGCTTTCTCTCGGTGCCCAGGACTTCAGACATGCTTTTGGAACTAAGTCTGATTCACCTTCTTGACTGTCAAGGGCCAAAAATGTGTTTATCATTCTTAAATTAGTTGACTTACCACACCAACTCTGCAGCTGTTACCTTGTGTTCAAGGTCATGGTCTCTAAACTCTAAATCTGGAAAATAAAATGGGATACTGCTGTAGAAACATAGCATGGCTCACAGCAAACAAATATTGCCTGCATTTCTGGATTCAAGGGTGGCCAGGAATCCAGCTGTTCACAGGAAGGTTTTAGCTGTGCTGTGATAACCAGCCCACATGCAATTTGTTTCTTAATGCACCTTTACCTCACCCATGGGGAAGGATGCCCATCCAGTAGGATAGTTGTATGTTTTCTCTTTAGCTGTGTAATGAAGCCTGGTTTAACCCTTCCTCTTGCAGGAATGCAAACTCACAGCTGTAGTCCACATGGAATGCCCCAGACCAGAGATTGTTAGACAGGAACTGAATGCTCCAGTTAACATGTTCTGTGTTTGAAAAAGGAAATACTGGTGCTGGGAAATCAGTAACATTAACCATGTTCATCTTTTTTGAAGGATGAATTTGCTGTGGGTATGTCTGTTTGTCTCCTGCATGGCTCTGAAAGTTTGGCTGGCTTGAAATTTAACTCAGAGGCATTGTAATTAAACCTTGGCATTTGAAGTAATTAACAAGCAGTCTACATCTTAGCATAATCTCAAAGGAACAGCAGGGTTCTGACAGAAATTAAATATGTTAATTCAAAAGTGTCAAAGTTCTTGTAAGCACGTGGTTCATACTGTTGGCAACAAGCTCTTCAGAAATAGCACTGAAGCCCCTGTAATCTAAAACACAGCTCTTCTCTAAGGAAGGATCAAAGGCGGCAATGCAACTGCTGGAAACTGAGGGCCAAAGTTAACACTGCCCATCAGGGAATACATCTTACATCACCGTTCTCTGCTCCTTCACCTCAAAATCTTGGGAAGGTCCAGGAAGCCCAGATTGTGAGCATCTCCAGAACTGTCTAGGAAGGAAGGAGATTCCAAACCACTGCTTAGTACTTCATCTGGAAACTGGATCTTTTTTACATCTACAAGTTGCCAGAATATGTTTCTTTTCATCAGTGCCTCCGGGAGGCTGCTCATTGCCGCATGCAGATTCAGAAAAGTAAAAAATGATGATGTGTTTTAGCCCAAAAGCCTTCAGGACTCTCAGTCACCTGTCACCCAGTGCCAGCCAGGGAGTGGGTACACAAGTCCGGATTGCTGCCGTGTCACTGCTTGAGGAGTGCTGAAAAGGCAGCCGTGTAAATACCGAGCATTTTCAGTGAAGAGTTCACGACTGGCAGCATCTGTGACGATGACTCACCCCCTAGAAAGTCACAAACCTTTTGTGGAGCACCCTTGTGTCAATCTCTTGGAGATAAGAGCTTTTGCCGAGTTTAAAAAAGTAGTTCATAAAGTCAAGCTCCTGAGACCAATAAATCAGAAGCCAAATTAAAGTCCTCAGATACGTTCATGGCATCCAATAAGTACCGAACACTCACAGAAAGCAGACGCAAATTGCGTGTTTTCAGTGCCCTCAGTGTCAAGGAAACTTCCCAGTCCGACCATTCACGAGACTCTGGAAGTCACGCTCCCAGCGGCAGACTTTCACTGCTGGGACAGGAGCCCCTTCACAGCCGGCGGTTCCAGTGAGCTGAAGGGTGCCCCGCTGGACTCCCTGCACACGCAGCCAGACTAGGTTCCTTCCCAGTTTAACCCTAGGTTTCCCATCGAAGAGCCTCATATGTCTAGTTCCATAAAGCCATTTATTCCTCCAAGGAGGACCGGCAACAAATGAACCCCTGAGCTTTTGTAACCTCCCGACACCCAAGTCTCACTCCTCCTCCTGAGTCCCCCTCTCTGAGTGCATCCACCTCTCTGGCGTCATCCCTTTTCATCTCCAAAAGCTTGGCAATTCCCGGGTCCTGCTGCGTCCCTCAAGGTCCATTTGCCTGGCTGGCGTCACCTGTCTTCACGCCCTTTGTTATCCGAAAGGATGGCAATTCACAGCCTCTCGTCTCGGCCTCCCACCCAGAGCTCAATCTGCATCTCAAGCTGCAGTTTGCATGCCGATCTACCTGGACCAGTTGTATTTCTCAGCTCTCAGTATGGGCAGAGATCCTAACTTGAGAAGTTAATTTTTTAAGCTCTCCAGCTCCTACATCACTAGATTTGTGATGTATGCACAGTAAAAGATGCAAAGGAGGGGTTAAAACAGATCCTGTTTCTGAGTGCAAAACCTGTGGCCACCTGTAATCCTTCCCATCTAGCCTCTTCCAGACTTTAAAAATAATTCCATATTCTTTCAATTCCCACAAAACCTGTAAGTCCGGCAGCTCTTTGCTCTGTGGGAAGGGAAAGACCCTTTCTGTGCTAGCCTGGTAAGATTTTAGCGTTAATGGGGTTTTTAATTGTTTTATTATGAAGTACACAGACACAGAGCCCTTTGGCAAGGGCACCCTGTAGAAATAAATTGAGTCATCGTCCTTATAATAGAAAAGCTAATTCAGTATGGATCTGTCCTCCCGTTAAGGGCATGCACATCCCTTAGAGAATGGTTTTACCAACTGACCAGACTTCTGCTGATAATTGCTGTTTGCTTTTCCTAACAGATCCTACTGTCCTGCCTATGGAAATGGCTTATTGATGGCAGATACAGTAATGTGTGGGATCAGCCTGGTCCTGGTCGCCTCTCTAACTGTGCTGCTCTACTTCCAGGACTACTGCATCATCCACTGCTAGAAGGACTCAGGTTGGAGACTGTTTGTCCTGCCCAGAACCTAACTGCCCTCTACTTTCTGCCTTCTTTTCTACACAAAATGTAGCAATACAACCCCAGGTTTGAAATACTCTTCTCCTTAATATGGGAGGGTCTACAGAGGCTGTAAAACTTCCATCTGGGTAAAGAGAGAAAAATTAAGAATTTCAGCTTGTCCATAGTGAAGATGTGTTTGTCCTGGATCAGCTCTTTGTACCATTGGTATGACACTGGACAAAGGCCTCCTCAGGCACTTCCTCTTCTGCCTTGGCTTTCTTAATACCTTCTCTCTTCTGATTTGATGTCCTCTTCTCATTTGGAAGGAGGGATTTCACGTGGGACTGGACTAAAAGGAATTTTAAGGGAGCACTGATTCCAGTATCCTGCCAAAGGTTTTGTGCCACTTCACAAAATGTCTCTTGGTGACCTGTCCATCACCAGGCTGCTCCATGCAAGCTCCAGGCAAATGACTGCACTGAGCTGCCACGGGCCATGCATGAGAGCACTATGGGTCACACATGGAACAGTGCTTTGCCATGGCTGCTCCAGGCAGCACCTTCGAGACCCTCCATATGTGCTTTGATAAAAAGCAAGGTTCCCATCCAGACGTGTATTCCAGGAGCTGGCGAAGTAAGCTGTACAGCAGATCGCCTGTGCAATAGCTCTGCCTGCCTGGAGTCATTCCCTGCTGGCCACACAGTCCCAGGCCACCTTCCCTGAGGAGGGCAAACACCAATGCCTCTGGGTGTTAGATGGGTTGGCCCGTGTGCTCAACATCTGCTGAAAGGAACTCAACCAAGACAAACACGCTGGTGGCTTCGTTCTGCTGGTATCTGACCCATGCAGGCCGTGCATGCCTTTGCCATGGGAGCCTCTGTTCCAGCTGCTGCCTCCAGCACAGAACCAACACCATCCATCACAGCACTGGAAGTCTTCCAGGATTACTCACAGGTGGTTCAAATTTTATCTTGGAGTCAAAACTTGCCTTGAGATTTGTCTCCAAGGCAATATTTGAACCATCTGTGAGTAATACTGTGAGACTTGAAGGCACCAGTGGCCAAAAGTTGTTTTCTTGCAGAGTTCCTCAGCAAATACAAGGTGCATCATGCCTGCCAGGCACCTGGCCAGGAGGGCTGTCACCAGGAGTCAGGACCTCAGTGCTAAGGCCAGCAGCAAGGGGAGCAGCGTGGTCCACTTCCCAAGAGGAGAAGCACAAAATGCCAGGGAAATGACATAAGAACTTATCTTTGCCCAACAGGGAACCAGGCTTGGGGAAGGAAGCAGCCCTCAAACATCTCCCTGCGCTTTGGTAACACAAGCTTTACTCAAAGCCTCCACACTAGTGACGTTGCAAGTACCACACAGCATTTGTTTTTCTCGGTGGTAAATTGAATGGATGTGTCCTGAAGGCTGTGAGGGTTGTGCTGTACAGACTGGTTTGGCTGGGTTGGTGCTTTACTGTGGTTGATAGATTTTTATCAGATGCTTTTACTTGTTAAATTTTCCTTGGTTGTGGGAACAATCCAGTAAATAGTAAAAATGATGGAGCACCAGGAGACATGCAGCCAAGGAGATCATTTGTTTGGCTAGATCCCTTCCTGCACAAGGGAGGCTTTGTGTGAGCTCACAGAAGCGCCGTGTTCATCTTGCTGTGGGCAGAGCTGGCAGCAGGCTTCAGGCTTTGTCTCCATGCAGAGTCAGGCCAGCTTCGTTCTCTACGGAGCTGAAAACTCATTATTTCCGAGGTTACGGCCAGGCTGCTGGGAGGCTACAGCTCCTTGTGAGGAGTGTCTGTCTCCCAGCAGCATTGGCAGGGAGGCAGCCAGGCCTTTGGATAAAGGAAGAGGTTTGTGCTGGTCTCAGAAAGGAATCCCATGCTGCCTGTGAGAGCTGCCATGGGTGTCATGCTTCTTTGGCAGTGCTGACCTCCTCTGAGACCTGCAAAGCTGAGAAGAACCCGTGGCCCATGGGTCAAGGACATGGGCTGGTCATGGTTCCACCAGCACCCGGTCTTCAGGGTAAACTGCTCTGGTAGAGGTATATCTGCAGAACTGGGAACTGATCAGACTGCAGTAACAATGCATCTGTGGCGGACTGGCTGCAGTGACAGGGGGCTGTGATGGTGAATGGCAGCCATCCCGGGGGTCTCCTGGGGTGCATGTCACTCCTGCCCCGTGGTGCCAGCTCCCAGAAGCTCCTGGTCAGGTGCTGCCTCTGGGCTCCTCCTTACCAGCTGTGTCAAGACAGGATCCAGTCCAACAGCTGGGTGGCAAAGCCTCCAGAGAGGTGCAGGCTAACACTGGCCCCCTGATCACATCTGCACCATGGCGGGACTTTCTCTGCCTGTGACACAGCAGAGCTGCTCTTACAGACTCTGCTTGGTCACAATCTGGCTGTAAAACTGGGGGAACAGAAGCACCCAGCTGTCCCCACAGGCATGCCTAGTTTTAGGAGCTTTGTGATGATGTGGAGAATTATTTGTAAGTATCCCTGTTGTTGGATCCAGACCATGGCACAGCGATGTGCTCTGACTTCTCCGTGCTGGATGCTTAGGATCAATGGCAGTGGGTGGCAGGTCTATTTAAATGTGCATGTCTCTCCCAAAGCTGATGATGTGACCACAGCTTTTTTGGGATGAGGGATACAAGTCAATCTAATTATATAAACAGGAGGAAAATCAATGCCCTGGCAAAGCTGGTCCTATTTCTGGCTAGAACATGTCAAAACTCATCTTCAAAATGCATCTTGAGTCATAAGCACATCTATTCCATGGGAGGAACCACCCTTCCTGGCCTTGTTGGGTGCAGGGATGAACATCCCTCATTGGGGGATCCTCATCATGTACAGAACCCGATACCACAAATTGAATATTTTGGGATAAAGAGGTGGGAAGAGCATGTATGTGGCATAGCCTGGAGATCCTCTTTGCATGCAAGGTGGGATGGGGTTCCCTTGAAAAAGCTCGACATGTGGACATGAACTACAAGCTATCTTCAAAGCAGTGCTTGTGTGTGTTGCCTGACTAAGATAATTACAACACCAGGTCTCTGCAGCAGCCCATGGCTGTGACGCTTCAAACTGAGACAAGCAGTGTTTCAGTAGGATGGGGAGAGGCAGCTGAGGGACTCAGTGGAGTCATAATGGGATGGTGAGCAAGGATGGCATCAATGGAGAACCAAGAGGTTTTGCAGATGCAGGAATGTGGAGCGCAGATTTTTAAAAGCTTCATAGCTCTGTCCAGCCACACAAAGCTTTTCAAAGGTCAGCAGGAGACCCAGCACTTCTGCCAGATTTGTCCCTTGCTAAACACCAGACTCCCAGAGATCTTGTCTTCAAACAAGGTGATGCTTTAATGGCTGAAAAAATATTTTCCCTGACTTTGCTCTGGGAAATAGCTGGGCTTTTATGGCCAGATTTGAAAATTGTAATAGTAGTAATAGCAATAGTAATAATAATAATTACAACAACAATAATAACAATAGTAAAAACAGCTCTCTAGCATTTCACTGAAAGTAGGTAAAGCTTGGCAAACTTCCCTGTAACTGCAAACAGGGCTTTTTGCTGTGGGAGGTGCTGGGCAGCACTAGAAGGCAGCAGGCAGCCGTGGTGCCCAGAGCCGGGCAGCCCAGGCGCCAGCTGGAGGAGCTGGCAGCACACCGGCCAGCTTTCCTGCCAGGAATCAGCCTGGCAAGCCAGTTCAATAGCCTGTGTCCCACTGGAAAGCATCAAGGAAGATGTCACCAGTGACGAAACTGACAACCCAATGTACTCCACCGGGAAAATTATCTATCAGAAAAAAAATTTGCCAACTCTATGCATGAGCATCTCTGCCCAAATAGTAGCACCATGTGGAAGGCAAATTCCCTTTTAACACAGAATTTTGCTGTGCTACCATGCAGA
Organism: Lichenostomus cassidix; assembly: GCF_008360975.1. Taxonomy (NCBI): domain Eukaryota; kingdom Metazoa; phylum Chordata; class Aves; order Passeriformes; family Meliphagidae; genus Lichenostomus; species Lichenostomus cassidix. The sequence continues at coordinate 6,087,301 of NC_139492.1, forward strand.
ACTTACTGGGAGTGATGAACATCTCGGCTGTGTGGCAGGGCAGCTCCAGCTGTCTCACTCTGTGAAACAGCCACCTGCACATCCCGGCATCGCGGCGCCACTTTAACCAGTGACTCAGGCATCGACCTTTGCATATCTGCCATGAACTCCAGTTTATGCAGGGCCAGACTGTTTTGCTTATGCATTTCCACGTCTCCTCCGGGTCCTAGGAGATGATGTTCATCTTCACTCTGCAGTCCTGGTAGGAAGGGCAGTAAGTTGGACTCCAGACAGGGCAGCCTTCCTGAAGGAGAGCTGATTTTCCTCTTGCTTTGTTAAGACAGGTTTAGCAGGAGTGGGTGTCACATCTGCCTTTCCTCTCCAGGGCTGAGTGTCATGGAAGAGCAAACACCATGAACACATCCTCCTTGTTTTCCAAAGATCCTGTGGAAGACTTGCCAGGACTGCATTCAGTCAAGGTCTCAAAGTATGAAGTAATAGTCTTCTTGTCTTTTCTCATCATTCAGTCCCAGGCACATGGAAAGTTCACTGGGTTTTGCAGCATCTGGCTGAATCCACATGCTTATCTTTCCAGGGATACTTTGGAGTCAAGGCTGATTTCCACCTGAGCCTATGTTGATGTTTTGAGGCCAGCCATGAGCAGCCCCAGAGTACAACTAAGCAACCCACGTCCTGAGCAATGCTCTGTCACCGCATGGGCTGGTGCTGAGGTCTGGCTGCACCCAGCCCACAGAGGCTTGAAGAGGAGCTGGGGTTGGCAGCTCCCCTGGGACTCGGGAAGGTGCAAAGGAGGGCCCCTCTGAACTTGAGGAAATATTTTTCCACTGTGAGTATGACTGAGCACTGGCACAGCTGTCCAGGGAGGTTGTGGAGGCTCCATCCTCAGAGGTGTCCAGCACGCAGTCTGCCTGGGCGCAGTCCTGGACAGCTGGCCCTGGGCAATGCTGCTTGAGCAGGCCTTGGACCTCCGGAGGTGCCTCACCTCAGTCAGCCGTGATTCTGTGAGTCCCTGCAGACGAACATGGAGCCTTTTTTTTTGCGCCAGGTCCCTCCTTGGGGCTGGCAAGAGGTGATGGGGTGACAGGAATAACGAGGGAGTGTGACTGGAGGTGACAATGGGGTGCGAGTGTAACAGGGGCCTGACCAGGCTGAGGCGGGACCGTGAGGGCGGCAGAGGTGGCAACGTCTGCAGCGGCGTGAGATGTGGTGAGGGTGTCAGGGTGTGGCGGGAGTGTGACAGGCTGCCGGGGTGCGGGCAGGAGGAGGCTGGGAGCCTGACACGGCGGAGAAAGGGTGCCAGGGTGTGGCGGGGCGGTGACACGGGCCAGGTGACACGGGCCAGGTGACACGGGCCGGGGAGGTTGCCGCGGCGGGCCCCGGCGCCCGAGGGGAGGGCGCGACGGCGGGAGCAGGCGAGGGGCCGGACCTCCGCGCCGCCGGGGGGCGCTGCGCGGCGCTGGGCGGGCGCTGCGGCGGCGGCGCCGTTTCCGGGTTGGCTGCGCGGCGCTCGGGGCGGCCCCGCCTGCAGCCGCCGGCACCGGGCCCGGGCCTCGGCAGCTCCGCGGGCCCCGCGCCCGCCGCCCCCGGGCCGGCCCCGCCCCGCCCCGGCCCCGCTCCGGCCTGGCCCTGCCGCCCGCCGCCGCCGCCCTCCTGCGCGCCGCGCCCCGCCTCGCCGGCCTCCCGCGCCGGCCCCGCGCCCTCCTCCTCCTCCTCCTGCAGCCGCCGCCCGGCGCCGCCATGCCCGGCCCGGCCGCCGGCAGCCGGGCGCGGGTGTACGCGGAGGTGAACAGCCTGAGGAGCCGCGAGTACTGGGACTACGAGTCGCACGTCCCGAGCTGGGGGTAAAGCGCCGTGCGGGGACCCGCCCTCTCTCCCGCGGGAGGGCCTCAGCCCGTGGGGAGGGTTTCCTGGTCCCCGCTCCCGTGTGGGGTGTCCCCGGGGGCTGCGGAGGGGGAGAGGCTGGGAGAGGATCCCCCCTCCCCGGCCTGCTGCCCTGTTAGTTATCCACTCTTCCCCCACCACCGCCTCTCTCCTCTTGGTGCCCGCAGCAATCAGGACGACTACCAGCTGGTTCGAAAGCTCGGCCGAGGGAAGTACAGCGAGGTCTTTGAGGCCATCAACATCACCAACAACGAGAGGGTCGTCGTGAAGATCCTCAAGGTGAGTGTCCCGTTGATGATGTAGAGGCTTGTGGTGGCTGGGAGTGAGAGGGAGAGGAGCTCGGTTGGCGGGGCCAAAGAACTATTGGATCTCCTTTTTCACCCCAAAACTCCTGTTTTATCGTTAAGGACATTGGGATAGTGTATTTGGAAATTGATTTGGTATCTTGCGAGCTGTAGCGATGTTTTGATGTCTCCACCCCTCCTTGTCCAGCAGAGCTCAGGGCTGAGAGTTCCTCTGGAGGGGAAGATCTGTGAGTCCTGACATTTGAACAGCGTTGCGTGTGCTGCCTGCATTTGGCAAATTGTATCTGGCAATGCCTGTCTGAAACAGCCCAGGGACTTCCATGTCAACAGGAATGCAAAGCCTGGAGGGGGAAATCCTTCTGTTAACCTCTAGACAGCCGGCATGTGGCCTTTTCAGAGCCAGGCTGTGGGATGCTCAGCAGTCAAAAAAGCACATTTTATATTCAGTCCTTTAGAGGATGTGATGTAGAAAAGACCTTCATCACAGTCAGACTATAAACACTATGGAAACTTGAGGGGACTCAAGGAAGCCTTCTGGAGTTCAGCAGTGTTGGTGACCAGTATGCTGGGGTGTTTACCCTGGTGGGGTCGGGCTGTGGAGACCTTCATGCAGCAGTGGGAGGTTGTAGTTTGGGATGGCTGTGCCTGGGTCAGTCACTGCAGGGCATGTCTTACCATGTTTGACCGTGAAGCAACAGCTCACAGAGAGCTGTGGTAACTGTTCTAGCAGCATTCTGTGTTGTTGATCTGAGGGTAGGCAGGGGAGTTAAGACAGAAATGAAAGGTTAGATTTGCAGTATGTTTGGTTCTGGCTTGGCTGACACTTGTGGCTGTCACTTGTTGGACCAGCAACACTTGTCACTTGTTCTCCAAGAGCACGTGGGAGCCAGTGTCTGACCATGGGTGTCCTAAGAATTTGGGCACACATTCATCTGCAGTGTGCAGGGGGGTCTGAGCTTAACGTGCCCTTGCAGCCACTAAGAAGAGCAGCTTTCCAGGACAAGCATCTCTGCAGGGCTGTAGCCTTAAGGCATTCATTAGATCCACTCGGATAGTGTGTCTGGCTGTCTCTGCTGTCATCCCCACTCACTCACTGTGCCTGCTGCCTTGGGATCTGCCTTAGCTTCCCAGAGAACTTGTCATGGTTTGTCCAGCCAGCGCTCCTGGGAAAGGTATGATTTTCTATCTGCCTCTGGGAGGAGGCACACAAACCCCAGCTTTGGCTGTGGGCAAGGAGGTGGCCAGGTGAGCTGTTTGGGAGAGCCTCTGTGGCTGAGCCTGACATCAGAGCAGAGTGGTGAGGCTCACATGTCCTTGCCAAGCCAGGTTCCTCTGGCATGCTGTTTGGACCTCCCCCTCCTTTGGATGCTTTTTGTGGTTTAAGGTTTTGTCTTCTTTAAAGCAGAGGCAGGCAGAAGTTTTTGCTGTGTGACAGTAGTCACAAGCGGCTAGTGCAGAGCTGGATTTTACGGCAAGATGCCTTGTGGCTGGCCTGGGAAAACTGCACTTGTGCATGCTGCTTTGGAGCCCTTGATGATCTCTTTAGGAGTGCTGTGGTTTATTGAGATCCTAGGTCTTGTCCCACATAGAAAGGCACCACGAGGCTGAGAGGAGACTGCAGGGAAAATCATCAGAAATCTTGCTCCTTGCCTCTTCTCAGCCCAAAGAGCCTCCCCTGGAGCAATGCTCCTCTGCCTGTGGGAGATGAACTCTGTCATGTCTAGGGAGCCTGTCAGCAATGGACGGTGAGTCAGCTGGCAAGAGTCATCTGAGGGCAGCTGGGTGCTCCTTCTCCTTGGGGCCTGAATGTGTAGCCTTAATGCCCTGCAAGCAGGAGACTGGATTGTCCCAGATTTGAAGCGGATGGTGTTGCCACTGGTTCCCCTGGCTCTCCCCACTTGCATTAACATGCAGACAGCATTCCTGTGAGTGAGCAAGGAAAAGCAGAAGGTCCAGATAAATAAAGATGAACTTTCTCCTCAGTGGAAAGTGGGTCAGTGAAAAAGGAGTTTCAGAGCACCACGTTGTGTACATTATGAAAACCTGTGAAGTGTGGCAATAAGATCACTCTGATCTGTGGAAAGTGCCTCTGGTTTCCTGTAACTAGACTCAAAACTTAATTGCAAATGTAATTGGATGTATCTACAGTGGAGCCTTAGCAAAGGGGCTGGGTGTCTCTGTTCCCCCTAACTGGGGAGGAATTCGGATCCTGTGAGGTGGGAAATGGAACCAAAAGTCTTGAGGTTTTTGTGTGGTGCAGGGATGGGACAAAGGGAAATACTGGGTGATGGATGCAGCTGTTTAGCACAGTTGCTCCTTTCTCTTTAACGTTTTCTGAGAGTACAATTTATGTTAGGTGTTTGAATGAGTTTTAGCAAGTCACTGTTTTAATATCTTAGTTTCATGGGAAGTCACTGGTGCCTCTTCCTAGTCATTGCTCTTTGAAGCAGCTTGTCCTTACTGAGTTCAAGCTAGCATATAGCAAGTACTTCCCCTGCTTTGGTGTTGTGCTACCTGAACATCTTGTACCCTCCTCCACAGAGGTCAGGAAATTTTATCACCCTGTGTTTGATGCAGAACTGAGCCACAGAGATTTCCTGTGTGACTTTGGGCAAGTCCCTTAGCCTCAACAAAGCTGAGACTGGAGCACAGGTTCTGGTTTAGTGCTGCATGACAGTGATAACTGCTCTTCCTCTTTGGGCAGCCACTTGCCTGGTTTGTTTGTAAGTGTCCCATGAAGACTTTAGCACTGGACAAGACCAGGGAGCTGATGACTCTGGTTGGTACTGCAGTGCCCCAGGACTTTTGGGCTTGCATAAAGCAAGGTGTGCCATTTCCCTGGCCAGCACCCAGCATTTCCTCTCAGTTCTGCTACTCCAAGTGCAGAACCAAGCATAACACTTCAGGACAATTGGATGTTGCTAGTTGTGGTCATAACATTTGTCAGCAAAGGAAGAGAATTAAGATCATGCAAATGACTATGACATTACCATTTCCTAACTCAAGTGCCTTACTAGAATGATGCTCTTAATGTCACTTTTCCTGGGAAAATTCCGCAACTTTTTATAAAAAAGGCAAATGAAGCAAGCAGATTGCTTCTCACTCTACTGCAGCAGGACATCAGGATGCACTGTGTAGGATGGTGTGTGCAAAGCAGTGGGGTAGGAGCCTGGTTTGCCACACAGACACCCCCTGCCAAACATCCTCCAGAAGCTTTTATTGTTAGCAGCGAGGCAGAGGGTGACTTCTCACCTTTTCAATCTATTCGGGGAGCAGAGTGAGAAGGGTCTGAAGTGTGGGGACTCTGTGCTGTATTGGCCTTCCTACCCCTTAGGTTAGTAGGGCATAGAGTTAGCCAGCAGCTGTGCTCTTGCAGTCCCTCACTGGTGTTGGAGGTTCTTATGGGCTTTTTGATCTGGCTGGCCTGTGGACAGCTGTGGCCCTACTTCCTGCCTGCCTCTGGGCAGCCCATGCCAGGAAGGGAGAGTGTGAGAACACATTCTGTACATGCTTTTGTGTCTTGCTTATATTTGATGCTAAGCTTTGACTCCCAGGATGAGGTCTGACATTCCTCAGCATGTACAAAGGAAGCTTAAGACATCCTGTTCTCCAGTGAGTCGTGTGTTGTCTACATTCAATGCAGGTATCTAAAACACAGCTCTGCTCTTCCGTATCTTACCACAAAGAGGTTTTTGGTGGACCCGCTGAGGTCAGCCTGTGCTATGTCTTTGATGAGCTTCTCATTTTGTGTTTCTGCTAATGCAGCTCCAAAATGTCTCCCAGCATACCTTTAAAATTAATCCTCTGTTCTGGGTAACAGTGTTCCTGGAGGATGTGAACAGTGTTGCAAGTTGGCACTCTAAAAGCCCAAGGCTAACTTTCCACATTGCTTGTAACTGCTACAGGTGATACTTTTTAGTGAGAACAGTGCTGGTAGAGTTACCTGCAGTTAGTGCTGTTGCTGAGTGTTGGATTTACCACTGTGTCCTTCACTCCCAGTCTCCTGTACTGCCTCCATCCGAGTGTCCACTCAGGGTAGAGATTACAGCATCCATGTTGGCAGGTCTGTACAGGAATCAGGAGTCCTCCTGCTTTCCTGATGCACCTGTGTGTCCATGTATGCTCTCCTTGCCTGCAAAGCATTAAACCCATCAAAAGGAGGCTGTTTTGTCTCCTTGTGTGGTTACTCTGCCTAGGCACAATGTGAGTGGAGGTAGGGGATACAAGGAAAGGGACTAGTGAAATGGAGATCCTGCAGCAGTGATGAAATGGCCCTTTTCTCCTTTGGTGGCTTTTGTCCCTCTCTGCTGAGTCCATGCACTGGAAATTTCAACCATGTACATGGTTTCACAAGTGCATTCTTGTTTGTTTGGCTTTGTTTTTCCCCTGTTCCCCCATTTGGGCTGTGTGAACCCTCCAGAGCTGCTGCTCATACCAGGCACTGCTGGAAGGTCCTTCCAGTGTTGAACTCAAATTATCACTCTCGTAACTAGAGAACCAAGTTGGAGTGGTGGCTCTGGTAAGTTTTCTTCTGTCTCTAAAAGCTTAGAGCCCACATACATTATCAGGTTCTAGATGGGGGCTGAAATGACTCCCATGCTGGTGTGCAGAAGGGAAATAGGATTGGATGATGTTGGTCCCTCAGGCTGGAGCTTTTGACTGCATCAGTGACCTTCCACCAAAGCCGTTCAATGCCTGCTCCTGGTAGCTCTCTGTGTCTCTTGCTCCTCCTGCGTTTGCATGCAGTGAATCAGCTCCCCCTGGCCCACTTCCTCCTCTGGCAGTCTTGAAATGAGCCCTTTTGCAAGAGAGACGGGTACACAGCTCTTCTCTGTTAAACACCAGTTGCCCACAATAAGCTTGGCAGAGTTGGCTGCTGGAGTCCGGCCTTGTGTGAGCTGAGACCAGCTGGGACAGTGCTGGGTGTCTCACAGAGGCCTGGAGATGCAGCTGGTGACTCTCAAGGTGGTGGTGGTGTCACACCAAGGAACTGATGAGCTGCAAAGCTGCAGCTCCTTCTTGGGGAAGGGTGAGATACAGCATTGTCTGTTCACAGGGGCCTGAAGGAATAATTCCCATTCCATAGAATGGTGGTGGTGGGGACCAGGGCTTGATCCTCATGCATCTCCCTTTTAGTTGACTGCAGAATTCTTGATGTATCATGGGCAGTCCTGAAGCCACAGGAGGGCTTTTGGGGTGTGCCATGTTGGAAGGAAAAGGATTCTGAAGGAAAGAATGAAACTACCTTCAGAACACATGCTGGGATATTCTACTAAACTTAAGTATACCTTATTTAATTAAAAAAGCAATAGTACTTCAGTAGTTTCAAGGTATGTTTTTCCCCCCTCTTTTCTAAAATTCAAGAGCAGCTCACAAAAGTTTGAATTCCCACAATGGAAGTGGTAAAATGCAAACAACCAACAGAATGTTAACACAAGTGAGCTCCTTGATTTTGTAGCTCTTTGGAATACGATTATTTGGTTTCCCAGCTAATGTCTAGCAAAATAAGCAGAGCTGCTCTGAAGCCAATTTTCCTATTGAGCAATTGGCGTCGGGCTTTATAGGCCGATTATTGTGATCCTTTTGATAATACTTGCTAGAGACAAATGAGCTTCTAGTGCCAGCTTTTAAATGTTTAAAGCCTGTGATAGGGATGCTTCTCGAGCCTTTCGCTGGTCCTGGTTGTGTGTTCAGATCTCAGTGCTTGTTCAGTGGAAGCATCATGGTATTTCCAGGCTATTCAGGCTTGATGAGCAAAGAATTGATTTTTTTTTTTTTTTTTTTTTTTTAATGGGGTTGTGGAATACATTGCTTTAGTTTCTCATGGATTCGTATCTTTTGACTGCTAAACCTTCTTCCCTGCTGTGCTAACCCCAGTTTTGTTTCAGAGCACCTGCTGGGCAAACCCAGCACCTTCTGGGATTCCTTCAGAGCAGCACGTGTGCTCCTCAGCTGGCAGTGTGTGTGCACTGCCGGGCTGCCTGCTCTGGGCTAATGCAAAATGATTTTTATGCTTTGGACTTAACTCGTATTTCACATGCCTTCCTGGTCACTGCTTTTCTTTCTCAGTGTGAAAATGCACAGAGAACTTTGGATAACAAATCTAATTTCTCTCTTTGCTTGGATTCAAGCAATGGGCCCCCAGGTTGTTGGGGAAGGCTGGAACTGGAGCATCTGACAAAAGAGTGTACTTCCTTTGCTTTAGAAACCAAGCAAAAAAGATGCTTAACCAGGCAGCCATTTATTCGTTCTAGACAGGAAGTGATGGTTGCAGTCTTTTATTTAAAGGTTTATTTTAGCAAACAATGTTAATTCTCCCAGCTGGTGTTTGCTGCAGCTGGACTCCTTCCCTGCTTACAAGTTTACATGATCTTGTGGAAAATGACCCAGGATCTGTTCTCTTGGTCACCAAGAGGTGTTTTCTTCTGGATCTACCTGACTGCAAAGCTTATCCTGTGGCATTTTTCACCTCTGCAGAGGGATAGCATTGCACGATGCTCCCCAGTCTTCAGGAAAAGAGAGCTAGGATAGCTGTGGCCACTATCACTACCTCTTCTGACTGACTTTCAAGTGGATTGAAGCACCCTTATCCATTTGGCTGGTAGGGTGGGAAACCTGCAGCAAAGGGTAGGTGGCTGGGGACAGTCAAGCAAGAGCTGCTGGGTCCATCAGAGACCATCCTTCTGTGGCTGGAGGTCATCTTGTCCCTCTGCTCTGGGCACTCAGCATAGTGGACAGCTGTAAGATGCATGTTTTGTCTCCACAATCTACAGCCACCTCACTTCCAGTTTGCCTGAGGAAGGAAGCAATTTTCTGGGAAACTGGAAAACTGGCTTGTGCTATACAGTAATGTTGTTCTAAGGGTACTGCTGCAGTTGAAGTAATTAAACCCCTCCCAGTGTAGACACGGTTAAACTGAGACATGTCTTTTAGCCTGGTTTCCTATGGAAACGAGTCTTATGCAATCCTGCTGTCTGTCAGCCTTTCTCCCCCTCCTCCCCCCAGTAGTTTTTGCACTGGTTGGCCAATTTCAACCAAATGCGACAGAAGTCTCCAAGCTGTCAAGTTTGTACAGATTTCATGGAAGTAGGTGTTTGCACAGAGCAGAGGGACTGTGTTGGAGCCCGTGTCAGAGGGAAAGGCTTTGACCCATACTGGTCACTGAAGAACCCCAACATGGAGGAAAGCTTTGAAATGCCTCTAGTGTGGGAACAGATGGAGTTGGGGGCTGCACCTTTATAAAACATGGCCTTACAAACACAGGCAGAGCAAACTCAAGAGCAGTTAATTTTGTCGAGGTGCCTGCTCCTTTCCTCTGCTGGAAATCTCCCTCCCAGGGCAGGAGGACTGGCCTGTGTAAGAAGCACAACCTGAAAAGCTGCTGTTCATAGCCTGGTTTAATAAAATAGCCTAAAATGAGTATTGTTAAAAATACTCTGGCTGCAAGGGCTAGTGTTTTAGAAGCTATCCCTGCTGGGAGAGGCAGATGGTTGGAGGCCATAATAGCTTGGGTTCACATTTAATCCATGTGTGTTTGGAGTCAACATCCTTGGAGAGACAGATCGGGTGACTCTGAGAGACAGTTGTAGCAACCCAGACTTAATCCTGGTGTGTGGCTGATATGCTGCTGCTGGCCTGTGGTTTCAGCAGTACTGGGCTCTGGGACATGAGGTAAGTCAGCAGAGTTTCTCTGGTTTGAGTAGTTACCCCCAGTGCAGTGCTGGCCATGTGCTGGAGTGCTTTGCACCAAGGTGTTTGACTTGCCAGATGCAAGAGCTTGGGCTTGGATTCGGTTCCTGGGCAAAATCTGAGCCCCGGTGATGTGCTCTTGGCCAGCACACGGTGTTTGTGGCTGGAGCAGTGATGTGGGACCTGTGGGTAGGAGGTGGTATGAGACTGGGTAGGTGAAAGCTGTGCAGGATGGGGTGCAGACCAGCAGTCACCACTGTTTTCTCCTACCAGTCTGAAATGGGGAAACTGTTCCCCTGCATTGCTCTCTCTGAGGACACTCCTAGGCAATAGCTTTTCCTCTGAAATTACTTCGGCCTGTGGCATTTCTTCTTGCCTCATCCTTGTTTACCTAGTGGTGGAAAACCCCACTCCGAGTGCTGGCTGCATACCGGGAGAGCGGCTGAGGATGCGCTGCTTACAGCCCTGCACTGAGCAGGGTTTCCCATCCCCAGCCCTGCCTGGAGGCTTGTGGGGCCCACATCCCAGCTCACAGCTGATGTGAGATGGTGTGGACAGCCTGGCCAGAGCTCTGCAGTCCTGCAGCTTAGCAGGAAAAAGTGCAAACAGCAAGCGGCTTTTAAGTTTCCCTCTTGCTGAGACATCAGAGTGTCTTCCGTTGGGGATGTCAGAGATGCTGCTGGTGGTGACTATCTGCAGGCATTTCATTAAAAAAAAGACCAAGATTCTTCTCTCCTTTTTTCCAAAAGTCACTGATTTCGTCTGCTCTGTGTTTTAGAAAGTGTTTGGTGGGTTAGGATAGATTTCTATGGGGATGACATAGAGCATCATTTTCCCATCCTAAAAAATGTTAAAGAAACGTGTGGAAGTGACTGGAAGGCAACAACTTCTGTTCCAGTGGGAGCAGTGGTTGCTATGAAAGGAGAAAAGGAAATCTCAGAGGGATATCTTCCTCTACCCAGCTGATGCAAAAGGCCCTTGAAATAACTACAGTACAAAGGCAAAGGTGTTTCAAAGTGGGCTTTGGGTCCTCTTGGCTGTGTTCAGACACTGTTTCAGCTCCCAGTCAGGTGTAAGTGTTGCAGCAGAGAGGCTGTAATGCATGTCTGTCCTAGCCAGGCCATTCAGGGAGCACCTTCAGGATGTCAGTACCTCAATTCGTCTTTGAAGTTCCTTGGAAAACAGCTTGTGTGTGCATCTGCCTCACTGGACAAGCAGAGTAACCAAATTACATTCTCTAATTCCATCTTGGCCTTCTGGTAAGATCTGTGCATGTGGGTGACTCAAGGGCGGTGTCTGTCTCCATGCTGACATAAATTAAATTAGTCCATAATAAAGCATCCTCCTCTCAGGTTCAAAAACGTAGCCCTCACTTCTGCTGGTTTACATGCCCCTGCTCTGGCTGATTCTCCCTTTCTGTCCAAGCTTCCAGGAGCTCCAGCATTGTCTGGGTACTGCCCTGGGGCTGTTGGTCACCCACTCCCCAGCAAGCCCTACCCCACATCCCTCCAGCTCTGACAGCTGCCGTGGCCTTGCTGCCATTTTCCACAGTGGCTTTATGAGGTGCTGACGCTCCCTGTGCTGGCATTGGTGTTATTTTTGGCACTTTGCTTCAGGCTGAGATTCTCATCTTTTGGCTTTAAAGTCTAGCTCATGCCTTTTAACTTGCAAGAGGAGAAGAGCAGGATTCGAATCTGAAGGTTTCAGCCACCTGAAGAGCCCTGAAAGACAGCATATTTTATCACTTACATAAACACCATATTTTCCCACTATATAAAATCTTCTGTTCAGTCTCCTGTCTGCTCATACATTTCTGCCAGGGGTCTGAAAACAGGGATTGCCTCGGATTTGCCTGTAAGGGGAGTATGAGTTGTCCCATCGGCACTCTGTGGCCATCATAGAAGTGGGAGGCTGTGGCAGAGGGGAGGTGGTGAGCATGAGCTGTTGAGCTCCTGTGGCTCCTTGTCCTTCATGCAGACATCTGCTCATGTGTATTACTTTGGGAAGGTGCCTCATACCTTTGCCACTCCTCATCACACCCCTCCACACACACCAGACTCAGTGCCAGATGATGAATGTTTTAGAGAGCTAAAAGTCTAGAGAGGAGTGTTTTCATCAGCAGCCTCAGAGATGGGGCAAGAGCTTTACCAGTCCCTGCAAGATGTCTCTACATCTACAGCTCTTTTCAGTGGTACTGGTGGGGCAGGAGGGGATGTTCCAGCTATGAAAGGAAGGACTGCTACACTTGGTGACTTGCAGCTGGTGCTGTTCACACTGGTCACTAGCCAAGGCTCATTAAGAAAGTCTCACCTCTTATCTGGTCTAAACTGCCTTTCTTTTCCAGCAGGGACAGAGCTAGGGCTGTCCTGGGAGTCGATGAGTTACAGAAACGATCATTTGCATTGAAATGAACCACTGGATCAGCAGAGTGTAAAAGGCAACCCAAGCTCTGAGCCACTGCCTTGGGAGCAGCTGTTCTTTGTCACTCTCCGCAGGGTGATGTCCAGAGAAAAGCTTACTTTGCAAAGAGGGCTCCTGAGACTGAGCAGATCAGAGGAGGAGTCAGAACTGTTTAAATTGTCTGTAGGCTTTAAAAATAATCATGGTTATGGATGCAGTGACATGCAATGCAGTTGGCTCTGTGCACTTGGGGTGGTTGTGAACCAGGAACAGCAGTGTCTGAACTTAAAAGAAATCTTGGTGTTGGGGATTCTCAGGTTATCATTTCATGGGATTAAAGTATTTATTGGGAAACAGGTTGGGATTAAGGAGTGAAAAACTGGTTAGTGCTGGTAAACAAAAGCAGAGATAGTCCACCATGCTTGTCCTGTGGCTCTGACTGCACAACATGAATCAGTGTGCTGAGGTTACCACATAGCAGTCCAAGGCACTTTTAACCATAGTTACTGGAGTCACAGTTATGTTTGTCTATAGTGGTTTGATTTTTCCTCTGATGAATGGAAAGGTTTCATGGATGAGAGGGAAATCCTACGGAAAGATGTCTGTCTCCTCTTTGGTGCTGAAAATGTTCCCACGTGAGGGTGGGAGTGAGAGAGGAGGGGAGGTGATGTGTTCCAGTCAAAATCAGTGGCAGAAATCAGTGTTAATTCCTGAAAGGACTCTCACTTCTAATTTCTTTTGTCTATTTAAGCCAGTGAAGAAAAAGAAGATAAAACGCGAGGTTAAGATTCTGGAGAATCTACGTGGTGGCACCAACATCATTAATCTGATTGACACTGTCAAGGATCCAGTGGTAAGTTCCTGTGCTGGGGGTGTGTGCTGGGATTGCCTTCCTGCCAGCTGCAGGCACAGGCTGGTCGGTTTGGATGGGCTCCTCTTCCTTTCCATGTTCCCCAGACTCTTTAGCACCCCTTCTGTGTCTTCCATGAGTTGCCACAGCTGATGGGGAAAAAGCTTTGAAGTCCTACAAATTCTTTATGAGAAGGTACAGCCTGTAGCCTTCTAGTTTCTGTCTGGCATCTGGAATATAAGTACCAGCCAGGACAACTGGATATTAAGCACTTTAATCCTTCTGGTTGCTGTCCTACCCAGTGAGCAGCAGTCATGTTATTGGTCTGCATTGCCACGATTACCCCATTCCTGGGAAGTTTCTCTGACTAGCAGCTGGCTGAGGGCTGTGACTCCCAGCCTGCTGGCAGCCATGGAGAGGAAATGCTGCTGCAATGTTGGCAGTCCTGGCTGACCTTCCTCCTGTGAGGAAGGCTGGGAGGCCTTAGCTCCTGGTGACACTTTTTGCCTCGCCCAGTGCTCTCTCTGTTCAATGGCATTGGGGGGGGGAGCAATGCTGGCCCAAATGCTGAGTTGGTGCTGAGTGCATGGGGTATAAATAGGGCTGCACCTTCCATGTCCTGCTCCCACCTTGCTCTCCCTAGTGAGGGCTGGGCAGGAAACAAAGGTTTTCTTAGGTCTCTTGTAGCCAAAGAAAGGTCAAATGGGTGTTTTAAACCATGACTTTCTCTCTCTTGCAGTCAAAGACCCCTGCTCTGGTATTTGAGTACATCAATAACACAGATTTTAAGGTGAGTTTGCCTGAGTGTGAAAGAGGGAGGCTTCCCATTTCTGTAAAATGCTGTGATTGTCAGATAATCCTCAAGAGCTGTGGGGGGAGTTTAGAGTTTTCACGATTGTCAGCTTCATTTTTCTTTCTCCGTGTAAATCAGAAACCTGTTAATGGGCTCTAGATGAAAAGGAATAAAAGGTTTGTGTGCTGAATGTCCCAACTCTGAGGAGTAAGTTCAACAGGTTAGATATTGTTACTCCCCTCTCAATTTAGTAATCACTGCTGTGCTATATATTCAGCCCAAGTTAATCCCTGTGCTGTAGTGCTCTGTTTACAGCAGTGCAGTTGATGGATGTTGTGTCAACAGTTTGTTCTGGAATCCTTCAGACCTGGGGACTGAAGGGGTGGCTGAGGCTGGAGAGCTCATCTCCCCCTGCCAGTGGGCCTGGTAGTGGGGGATCAAACATTCTTTAGTACATCTTAAGAACTCTTTTTTTCTTGTCTGAGGCTGCAGCATATGCCCTGGTTCTGATTTCTGGGGAGCTCCAAGGGCTACTTCTGTCTGAGTGCAGCTACAACTGCCTTTGCTGCCAAAATGCTTCTAGACAAAAGGGATCTATAATCAGCAGCCACACCTATTTTAATGGTATCTTTGCTTCCCCATGTGAGTCTTTACCCTAAGTAGAGAATTAATTGAGCAGTTGGCATTGGAAAGCCAGTAGTCATCCCTCCTGCACTGCTCAGGGATCTCTTTCGTTCCCTGTTATGGGGTGGGTTTTTTTCTTCCTCTCTGTACTGGATCATTATGTAGATATAGGTTTTGTAGGAAGGAGATGCACCAAACATCCAGAGAAGAATCCTGGGGTGGTGCTGGTGGAAAAGAGGCAGCTGGCTCACAGACCAGTTCCAGCAGCCCTGCATGCTGAGGGGCAGCATACGAAGCTTCTGTCCCTCTGGGGTAGGCCTGCTGAGCTGGATGCTGCTGAATGGGATGTGTGGTTGTACCTAGAGCTACAGCCATGCTGCAGTGGAGCTCTGAATGCTGTTTAATCTCATGTAGAGTTACACTGCAGGAGCCACAATAACAGCAACTTGCAGCAGCGTCTGCCCTGACAGCTCGGGGCAGGGAGATGAGTGTTGCCTCCATCAAGTAAACAGCCATGAGAGGAGTGCTCTGTGGTGACCTTTCAGGGCTAATTAAAGCAGGTTTGGTTTGCCTGAGCTTTGTTGACATCAGCTGGACTGTTCCAGTGCCTCGTGTGTTGGGAATGTGCCCCTGTGCCTCTCCTGGTGACCCACAGCCTCCTTATAACTCCTTAAAAACTTCTGGTCCTAGAAGTTTTTAACTTTCTGTTTAGAGACATTTTAATTATTGAATTAATTTTTATTTTTAATACATGTCTTGAGATAAGCTACGTTGCTCAGGCGGTGGTGCACCTTGCTGAGGATTGCTTCGTGTGTCTCCAAGTCAAAAAGTGATTACACTGCTCTGTCATGTCCTTAGAGGAAAATATTATCATCAAGGATATCCCCCAGAAACTGAAATGTGTCCATGAAGTGGAGTCTTCAGCAGCACCTTGAGGCTGGTGGCCAGAAGGGACTCTTAACTGAAAAATGCTGGGCTTGGAGTCCATGGTCCATTGGCCATCCTGGTTACATGGAGAGCCAGGGCAGGCACTGCTGCAGCCAGTGAGGAGCCTTGGACTGGCCACTGCACAAGTGACAGTGCTCAGCTCTGGCTTTTGCATTTGAAACAACTACATGAGCTTGCAGCAGACTTTTCTAGGCTCCTGGGAGAGAGCCTGGCTCCTCGGGGAAGTCCAAATTCACAGCTGTACAAGTCCAAGACAGAAAGTATTGATGCTTTTGATGCTGATTGGTACAAGGCAGGAATAACTTGTCTTGGGAATGCAAGTGTGTCCCCAGGGCATGCAGTGTGGCTTCTTGTGTTCAGAGCTTATTTGTAACCTGAATTTCCCTAGCTGTGTATGGGGTGTGTGGGTTGTTTGATGCTCCACTCCCATGAGCTGTCTGCCTGTTTGAGTAGGTTCTTGGGGCTGCAACTAATTGCAGATTAGAGAGCTGCTTCTACTGAGGGTGCCTGTGGGTGTCTTCTTCTATACAGAAACTCCCAAGATGTCTCTTCCCTTGCTCTGAAGTGCCAAGCAAAGAGTACAGAGTATGTGAGACCACTTGTGTTGGAGACCTCAGCTTGCTCTGTACCTCTACACATGAAGCAGCTGGAGAGCACCCAGTCATTGTCCCCTCTGCTCCACAGTCCTGAGCTCCCTGGGCAGCCAGGTTCTACTGGAGTTAAGTGCCACATGAGCTACTCCAGGTGACAGGGACCTCTTCTCTTTGAATATGGCTGGTGCTGATCTGCCAGTGTCTGTGTTGATATCTGGATTCAGCAGTACTGATGAGAACCAGCATCTCTCTGGCAAATCACCTTCAGGGTGTGTGAGGGATTCCCAGGGCAGCTGGTGGGGCCGAGGGCTGTGACTCCCAGCCTGCTGGCAGCCATGGAGAAGAAATGCTGCTGCGGTGTTGGCAGTCCTGGCTGACCTTCCTCCTGTGAGGAAGGCTGGGAGGGCTTAGCTCTTGGTGACATGTTTTGCAGGCAGCAGGTGGTTGCTGACCACAGGATTTCATTTTTCTCTGTCCTGTTGGCAGTAGTTGCTCACAAGCTTGGATGTCTGCTCAGTTACCTCCTTTCTGGAAGTTCCTTTCCTTCAACATCATTACTTTTTGCTTGATGTTAATATTTTGACCATGCAAGTGGCACCCATGCAAGTGGCTGCTGGGTTTCCTCAGCTCTGTGTGTCTGGGCAGAAGCTTCAGTTCTGTGGGGGTCTAAGCCTTAGCTGTGAATGATCCCAGATCAGAAGCACAAGCTTTTATTTCACTATTTTTAAATGATGGTATAAACAGGAGACTTAGGTGATACCTCCCCACAGCTGATTACATTTTCTTAAATTACCTGTCTGGGTCCCTTCTGTAAGTGACAGCGCTGTACTTGCCGGGAGGATGAGCGGGAGCCATACTAGATGTGTATTCTGCTGTGTGAGGACAGCAGCTTGTGTACAGGGTTAGTGTTTCTCTTCAGACCTGCTGCATTACTTGTCATCTGAGAGCATTCAAGCTCCCCACAGTAATTTGCCTTAAATGAAAGCTGCACTGCAGAGCCACATGCAATTGAGGAACCATCAGCGAAATTAAATGTCTTTTGCTAATTGGTTTCAAACTAGCAATGAGACGCCTGTACTTCAGCCACTGTCAGCTGTCACGTATTTTGTAAGTGTACCTGCTACTGTGCCTTTCATTGCCCCAAAGAGACAAATCCCTTAGGAAAGAAAAGGGCAGAGACAGGTCTCGAGCAGTTCTGGGTTGGGTTTGCTATTTCATTCTTAAAACACATTAGCAGGTTTGGAACCGAAGATGAGATGGGCAAGAAAGGTGAGCAATGGAAGGTTGCTTCAGGATGTTCAGCCTGCTGGAGTTGTGGGCTTTTGAGTCAAGTCTTTCACTTCACCTGCACTTCAGTGCATTTTCAGGCCAAATTGCTGTGAGGGAAATGTGTGCATGGGTTTTATCCTTGTACATCCAAGGTTTGTTTAAAAAATGGTTGTTGCTCTGCATAAGCAATGCAGAGATATAAAAGACTCCCCTCCCTTGTGTGGCTGCCAAGGCTGGGATGCTTTGGGAACTGTTTTCCTTTTCTTCTGCTGCTGCTGCCCTGCACCCCAAAGCAGTATCTTCCTCGCAGCCACCCTGTTGCTCTGCAGATGCTGCTTCCTGCACGTAGCCAGCTGTGTTGCTCACTCAGGGGAGAGGAATAAGCATTTAACTCCTGTCAGCCTCGTGGTGAGGGCAGCATGTTTCTGCCTCCTCAGGCACTGACAGGATTCGTTTATGATTGGTTATATGATGTGTGCCAAATATCACCGAAAGCTGGAGAAGGGGTAGTGGCTGCCTGTGGGTGGGTTTGGCCTTTCCTAGTGCTCTGTATGGAGAAAGGAGACCAGCCCAGGTCTTTGAGGCCTCATGGGATCCTCAGTGCTGAGCAGATGTTTGAGCTGGGTCTGAGTGATCCCCACAGTGATGTTTCTGATAATCCTACTCCACAGAGACAGATGTAAGAGCAGAGCATGGGGCACGTCTGCAAAGGAGGTGTCTGCCCTGCCCTGCTAGGCTGGGCAAAGGGGATTTGGAGGCCACTGTCAAAGCCTGCTTGAGGCAGCTGCTGTGCAGGAGGACCCACTTGCAGTGGAAACCTCGGCTCTGTCCTTCAAAGCTGTCTGTGTTCACCAGCTACCTGCAGGGCTGAGCAGGCTCCTGCAGGGACTGTTCCCTGTGGTGAACAGAGCTGGGCACTGCTGGCCTTGGCACTGATAGAGGTCAGAGGGGCTGTGTTTCACAGGCAGCCCTTCTGGGGAAATGTGTTAAATGCTGTTTGCCCAACAGTGTTTGGGCATATCATGGCCCAGTGCTAAAGGCTGTGAGTCAGAGAAGCAGCAGCATTGCAGGTCTGAGAGAAAGATTGGTGACCTCTCTTCCATCCCCTTCCCACTTACAGGCAGCAAGAGGCAGAGAGCCAGGGAATAGGGAAAATGAGGTCTAGCCTTGTTCTGCCACTGTCTTTCCTGCTCTCCTCCTTCCCCAGGTGTATTGATGTTGCCAGGTGAAGTTGAACAGAGCAGTGAATGCCAGAAAGACATTTTACACATTTCATAGAGTGTTGGTTACCTAGCAAGCCATTTAAACACACTTCTGGAAGGACTCAGCTGTCCTCTGCTGGCCCTGCATCCTGCATCAGTTGTGCACAAGTCAGGAAATCCATCCCTGCTATGGCTCTGTAGCTTGTGGCTATGTCTTTTTTGCTCCCTGCTCACTTGTCTGCTTCAGTGGGTTGCTCCAAAGCGTTAGGATCATCCCAGCTCACGAGAATACAATGCAGTTGTGTCCTGGAGGCTATTAAAGCTCTGTGTATGTAAGTGACACTTGTATGTTGTCAAATGATTTCTGAGAGCAGTATTGGGGCTGGGGGGGCAGGCTGTTTGGAGATGGCCCTAAGTAAGGCAGGAACCTGAGGATCTCAGCAAGGGCCTGGAGGGGATCCAGGGCCAGAGCTGCTTTTTTGGAATGTGAATTTCAATCCCTTGCTCTGGGATTTTTCGTGAAGCTGCCAAGTGGTGCCTGTGATGGACAGCAGGCTCCAGTGCTGATGCAATTGGTGATTTGTCTGAGCTATGAGATGATCCATGTTTGTAAGAAAGGCCAGAAAGGTCTGGTCGCACTGCTGCCCTGGAAATGTCCTTCCTTGCACTGCCCTGGCATCTTGCCTTGCTTTCCCTGAAAGAGAGAGCTGCTCAACAAGGTTGGGCTGACACCACTGCTAGTGCCAGATACTGAGCAGAAGGCAAGTGCCCTGGTGTGGGAGTAGCAGGATGATGAGTTCTCCAGTGATGGTGCTGGTGGCACAGGGCAGGTTAAAGTACCCCCTGGAGCTCTGTCACTTCCACATGAGCAACTGCAGAAGGACACAGGAGAGGAGAGTGGTGAACATGTGCTGGCAATGAGCACTTACTTCTCCACAACTCTGAGCTTGGCCCCACAAGCATTTCTGTGCCCTTGAGTTGCATTAGCCTTTATCCTGGGATAGAGAGCAGCTTCTGTGGCTCTAAGGCTGGCTCTCCTCTTTGTGCTTCCCAACCCCATGCTCCTTTAGATTGATGTTTTCCTCTCCCTGTCACACTCTGAATACCCGGACACCTTTCCACATGTTCCCAGCCTGCCTACTCTGAATGCTGTTGTCAGTGCTGACATGCAAAGTCATCACAGTGGCTTGACAACATAAAGAAAGTCACAATTGTCTGTGCCTACTCCAGAGCTTTTGCTTTGTCCTCCTTGGACAGACAGCCTGCCCATCTCCTGCTGGAAAGTTGTGACAAGACTGAAGTAGCATTTCACAGGAGCTCTTGCATCCTTTCTAGATTTCCTGGCAGGTCTGAGACCAGGAGAGCCCTTGGGAATGGTAGGATTTGTAGGGAAACTGGAATGGGGTCAATGATTAGATGCAGGTGGGGTGCAGGAAATGAAACTAATCCAAATCTGGAGTATTTATTTTTTCTCTCCTTTTTTTTTTCCTCCCTTCCCAAATCTGTTTCAGCAACTGTACCAGATCCTGACAGACTTTGATATTCGGTTTTATATGTATGAGCTGCTTAAGGTGAGTGGCATTGCACATGATAGTCTGGATGGGGAGACCAGGAATGAGAGTGGCAGTGGGGCTCATGGGGCAGTGCTGCTAAGAGGTTACTTCTCTTGTGTTCAGTGCAAAATCCAAGTCGCATAACCTGGGAAGGTTTGGGAAGAGATCAGGTTACCTGGCTTGTTGCTGTGAGGTACTGCAACCAAACTGGAGGCCTTTGGTCACCTCCAAAGAGTCTGTGATTCTCTGGGGTCTGAAATATTGGTGATTCTTAGTCACCAGGTAGAGCTGTGCTTGCACCATTGGGCTGCTGTGAGGAAAATCAGAAAAACAGCCAGGACAAGTCCCTTGAGGCAGGGCTGGGGAGCTGTGATGCTAGGGAGAGTGGAAAAGAGGAATTGCCAGCTCCAGGCTTTCCTCTGCTGCAGTATTCAAATGCAGCCCCAGAAGGTGAATTCTGGCCACTAGTTATGCCAGCTGTTACATGTAACATTAGTATTTTCCTTTGACACATCCCAGTCAAAGCTTTCCTTGCCTCTCTGATGAAAGGTGAGGAGTGCCCTAAATACCTCATCTTAACTTGCCTAGCTTGCACTTCCCCATGGAAATTCCCTCAAGGAGCCATGGCAGGTCTCTGGGATGTGCTGCACTGGCTCCTGGGGGTCTCCAGCTGCAGGACACAGGAGGCAGCAGGGCACAAGGGAGAGCTGACAGGTTCAGTCAATCCGAGGGCTGTTCTATGCTAACCTGCTGGAGCAGCAGCTTGGCTGTGTCAGGTCCTAGCAGGGCCTTGGCACTTCTGGGCTGGCACTTGGCAGTTCCCATGCTTCTGGAAATGAGTGGGACAGGCTAGGAAAGCCCTTTGTGCTCCAGGACATGATGACTGCAGGAGACTTCCTGAAACAGATCTAGTGGGCTCAAGGGAAGCTATCTTCTCTGCACCCACAAGCTTGCCCACCTGTCTGCAAGGGAAGGACCATCCTACTGGATGTTGGAGTGAGCCTGGGGCAGCCTGGGATTAAGATGGGAGGGCTGATGAAGTTTAGATGATCCTTGAGCCTTGGCAACTCTAGACTCATGGCCTTCTAAGTCTTGGCAAGACACTAGAAGAGTTTCATCCCTGGAAGCAGTTTGTGTAACCTGTTACAGGTCTCCCATACTGGAGATCTAGGACCACCATTTGCTGCAAGTGCTGTGGGCTGTGAGGCCATGTGTCACTGCAGGGGTGTTCTCTGAGGCCTCACTGTGATGGAAGCTGTTGCCTCCTTGCTTCCCTGTGTGGCACAGGCCCAAGGACAACGTTGCTTCCCTGGCACTGGTGTCTTGGATATTGAATGACCGCAGGCTGTACCCTCTTTCCATGCTGCTGGAGATCTCATAGCATCTGATAGATGTTGATGGATGGATCTCCCTCCCCTTGGAGATGAGAAAACAACATTCTCACTCCCTTGCTTAAGGGAACAGCTGCACTGGGGGGGCAAGTGGTGCAAGGTCATGGAGCTGGGGAGCTTATGTTTGCTCCTGCCTACAAGCTTGAAGCAGCTTCGCTCTCCCTCGTGTGCTATCACTTGCCTTTTTAAAGTGCAATTTGGCTTAAATCAGCAGGGTAGAGGTGACTTTGTAGCCTGAGTGTGTTTTGGGACACAAGTAGAAAGCTGCACTGGAAGGCCATAAAACTGCATGCAGGGAGGAATCATTCCCTTTCTAGGGAAGAGAGCGTGACCTAGGAAGCACAGGGCTACCCAGGTTGGAGCACTGGGCTTGTCACCAGCTGGGACATCTCTCTGCATTATGTTCTTCAACAACTGTGCAGGGAACACAGTTCCAGGACCTGTGAGTGCAGTAGAGCACAAGGTCCATGCAGTCTTGTTGCCAGCTTGTCACTTCATCATGTGCAGCATAAGAGCTGAAACTGCCAGTTTCGTGTGCCAGGGTTATGGCACTTTTGTGAACTCTTGCTTCTGGCTGAGAACTGTCTGTTATATTGGTAATGCTGTGCCTGTGGTTACAGCCATGTCTAACATGTGTGTGTGTCTGCCAGGCCCTGGATTACTGTCACAGCATGGGAATCATGCACAGGGATGTCAAACCCCACAACGTCATGATAGACCACCAACAGAAAAAGGTACTGTGACACCAGGGCTTACAAGCAGGGTTTTTCCAGGGAAATTTGAAATTCTGCTGCCTCTATACCCGTAGCCTTGGCAGGTGTACATACCCCTCTAACCTTCCTTTACTGTCTCCCCATCACCTGTGCCAGCACCCAGAGATGGTCAAAGTCCCACAAGAGAGCACCACAGGGGGAGTTCATGGCTTCCTCACTGCTGGGGTGTGCTGATCAGACCATAGCAAATGGGCAGCACAGGGACCTTCTCCACCCCGCTGTGGTACTTGTGTCCCATCAGGTGCTGCGTGTACCTGCCCCAGGGACCTGGAATCCATATCAAGGAACTAGATGCTGGTCCACAGGTCCCTCTCTGTCAGTCAGCAGTGGCTGTACAGGCAAGGCTTTATAAGGAAGGGAATTTCTCACTGGACCCACTGTCCTTCAGTAAGCAGGTTGTCCATCCTTTCAGCTGTGGAGATGGTCTGCCTTGCAGGATGTGCTGAGCCTCTCCTACCCCATTTTCTGCTCCCAGTCCCCAGCCCTTCTGAACTGCCTTCAGCCCAGCCCTTCTGAACAGTGGGATAAGACTTTTGCCTGTTCCCTGGTACTCAAGGATCTGGTGGTGCTGGTAAGGAGCCAGCTGCCCAGCAGTAACTGTGCTTGGACTCAGAAGGCAGAGGAGCTCTCTAAGCTGGGCTTTGCCCCACCAGCTGGTGTTAGGGGAAAGGGAAGAACCTGATCAGAGAACTGCTGAGAGCATGTCCTGTCCACAGAGGGCCTCTCTCCACCCTGAACTCCACACTTATTTCAAGGGATTGAGGTTTGGCCAACATGGCTTCACCTACCTGGCTGATGACTCTGTGTCTCTATTGCTTGTTCAGCTGCGGCTCATAGACTGGGGTCTGGCCGAATTCTACCATCCAGCTCAGGAATACAATGTCCGTGTGGCCTCTAGGTACTTCAAAGGACCAGAGCTCCTTGTGGACTACCAAGTAAGAGTCTGTCTACTCCTTGCTTTCCAGTGATAACACTTGTGGCTGCACTTTAGCCACCTTTGGGTTGTCTGGTTTTGCCTGTCAGGGCATTGCCTGGGTTGGAGAGAGGCTGGCTGTGAAGTGCAAAGGCTGAGGCTGCCTGTGCTGGTGGGGAACCAGGCTGTGGTGAGTGTACCTTTTCTGACAGCTTCTCCTTTTCTCCCTCAGATGTATGACTACAGCTTAGACATGTGGAGTTTAGGCTGTATGCTGGCAAGCATGATCTTCCGAAAGGAGCCCTTCTTCCACGGCCAGGACAATTATGACCAAGTAAAGACATTGCTACCTGGCTTATTTTGTGAAAGTTTGTCCCCAGTTCATCTCTGTGTGTATAGTGGGGAAGCTCTGGGGATGGGACTGCCAGGCTGGGAGGATGCTGCTACATGCTTGGTTAAGCCATCTGTGATTTTGCTGCCTTGTGTAGGAAACTTGTTTTCTGCAGATGTTGCAAAAGCAAGTTTCAAGGGAGATACTCCTTCTGTCTGGGATGTTTCCAAAAGGAGGGCTTTTAGATTTGGGCAGCTCTGCCTCTGCAAAAGAGTGGTGGGCTGCCCTTCTGCTCTCTGAACATGCCTTTTGTTCCAGCTGGTTCGCATCGCAAAGGTCCTGGGCACAGATGAGCTGTATGGGTATCTCAAGAAGTACCACATAGAACTGGACCCACACTTCAACGACATCCTGGGCCAGTAAGTGGAGAAGTGAAATGCTGTCTTTTTTGCCTTGTAAGCACAGAAAGGGAGTTAAACTGATGTCTACACTCTTGAGGCACTCTCAGCAAAAGGCTGCTCGATGTTCTGGATAACAGTGCTGCTTGCAGGCCTCACATCTAGCTGCTCATGTTATCTCAGGAGGTCACTGAAATGTAGGCTCTTTCCTTTTGTCCCTCCCATGATCCATGAGCCATCCCGTTTCTTCTCTGTCCTGCTTGTTCACATCCTTAAAGTGGAGGTGTAGACACTGCAGTTAAATGTGGGCTGAGTGGCTCAGAGCCTTCCAGCTGAGATTCCTGAAAAGGACAAGAGGAATGGATGGAATAGTGAGGACAGCTTCTGTGAGGCTGGCTGGCAACCCAGAGCTGTTCTGGTCCCAGGGGTGTCACCCTGCCTGCTACATGCTGTTTTCTAGTCCCCGTAGACAGAAGGGAATGTGCAATATTGTGCCTTTCCTGGCACAGGAGATCCATACAATTGTGCACATAAAGAAGAGGATTTTCCACCTTTGGCAGGTGTTTGCTGGGCAGTAGCTTGTGCAAGGAAGAGCTGTGGGCAGTGTTCATCACAGCCACCTATGCTCAGAAGTGGCTGGTGGCAAGTGATTCCCATGGGACATCAGGGTACTGCTGTGCAGTGACAGCTGGTCCCTTTGCAGGCATTCCCGGAAGCGCTGGGAGAACTTCATCCACAGTGAGAACAGACACCTGGTCAGTCCTGAAGTCCTTGACCTCCTGGACAAGCTGCTGCGATATGACCATCAACAGAGGCTGACTGCCAAGGAGGCAATGGATCACCCCTATTTCTGTGAGTCAGTGGAGAAGCTGGGGCCAGCAGGGATGGAGTTGTGGGTTGTGGGGGCAAATTTTGGCTCCCCATTCAGCAAAAGCCTTAGCAGCTCTATGAATCTTGAGGGCAGTTTCTCTGGAAGGATTTGTCTGGGTGGAGCTTCCGCTTTATTAAATACTGTTTCCTCTTCCTGCCTGGTCTGTCTCCTGCAGATCCAGTGGTGAAGGAACAGTCCCAGCCCAGCTCAGAAAACGCTGTGCTCTCCAGTGGCATGACAACAGCACGATGAGGACTGGAAAACGACGGGTAATTCAAGATGTTTACAAATAAAAGCAAAACCTTCGGTCACACAGTGAAGGGAAAAGAACCAAGGACCCCCCCCTCCTTCCCCTCCCCTTTATACTCGGCAGAAATCTAACCTTGGGGGGGGTCTTAAACCTCAGTTCCTCTCTGGTGGTTGTGGTTAATGTAACTCTAACCCTGTGGTACCAAAGCCCTGGGCAAATGGTCTTGCAAGAGCTAAATATGTAGTGATATCCCCAGGGCTCCACACAACTGATTCTGGTTCACATCTCTATGGATCCTTCTCTTCCTTCTCAGTCCAGCCTTCCCCACCACGCTGGTGGGGACAAATTGGTCGTTCCACCATCAGCCCTTAGCATGCCTCTTTCTAAACTTGCCTTTCTGACTTGTAGACTCTGAATGAACCAAATTCAGGCTGGGGGTCAGCAGGTGCAACTCTGTTTTGAGGTTCAAGTCTTTACTGCTCACTCTGGGCTTGAATTTGGCCCTTGAATTCCAGTTTCAATTGTGAATGCCAGGGTGGTTGGGGGGGAGGGAGGGGGAGTTCGACAAAAAACAACCCACAAACCCAGCAGCATCTCGGGATTGGTTTGGAGCATTAAAACGAAGGCACTGATCCGAGTTGCTGGGGAGAGGAGATCCCCCCCTCCAGTGTGTTTGACAAAGGCTCGCTCTGAGAAGAAACTCAATAGACCTGCTTTGGAAACTTGTGAATGTGAGGGCTACTCTTGTGACAGGAGAGGGGAGGGACTATCCAGACTTTCCCACCGAGCTCAGGAAAGTCAGTGTTGCAAGATTTCTTGTGATAGGTGTGCAACCACGTACCTCATGACGTGGCTCCCATGAGAATTCGTGCCAGACGCAGACTTATGCCAGAGCACAGCTCTGGAGCGGTTCAATCCAGCACCGCAGGATGGAGGAGCAGAGAGGAGGCCAGGGAGGAGAGCACAGGGAGGGGGGAGGATCAACAAACAGCGGCCTCGGAGCAGGGGCTGTGCAGCTACTGATCCAGGCCTTGGGATCCCACGCAGTGTTTTAACAAAGTCAGCCATTTGTTGAATTCTGGGGTGCCGATCCTGTTGGGGGGTGGGGGGTTCGTCTTATGGGTTCTTTCATCAGATCCCTCGATGGCTTTATAGCCCCACAATTCACAGTTGCCTCCTCTACTTGTTCTGTGTGTAACTTCATCAAGTGGTTCTGGTGACACTCAAACCTAGACGCTGGAGATAGTGTTTTCCCACCAGCACCTAAACACAGAATTTCCTTCTGCGGCATTGTTGAAATAGTTAATTTTTTATAAGGTTGCAATGTTTCTATTTGAAACATCTGTTTACATTCCATATTCCAATAAAGTTCTATTGGCATCGACAGCAGGTCAATCCATTTGTATAATTCACTGAAACCAATAAATATCTATACGTCTGAATGTCTGCCGTCTCAAATCTATGGGATAGCCAGAAGGCCTGAGAACTGGAGGCCTTGTCTCCTCCAGGAGGGCAAGTTGGCTCTTCCAACCCCTCTTGTCTGTATTTTTTTGGGATCTCTCACTCAGGCTTTGGTTGCAGTTGTTCCTGCTGTCAGCCCCGAGAGTTTCACTGTGGCAGATCATCTCCACTGCCATGGGGCTGCAGAGGAGGTGTGAGGGTTTGGGCACAGTGTGGGAGTCATCTCTTGTGGTCCATTGGCCCCAAACAGGCGCTGCCTGAGGGACAGACCTCTCTCTGCTGTAACCTGGTGGGTCAGACCACGTCACCAATGCATGGCTGGAAATCAGGATTCTCCACATGTGTACCCCCATGCTCGTCTGCTCTCAGCCCTGGTGGATGGATTTGTCTAAAGATGTGCTGAGCAAGGTGTGGCTCTTTCCTCCCACACAGGGACATGGGGATAGTTCTGGGTGTCGGGGCTGAGGAGCAGCCTGTGATTGCTGCCATCCTGCAGGGTCTCACTAACTTTTGCTCCCCTGGAGAGGCTGCTGAAGGCATTGGCGAGTGTTCCCAGCCCTCTCTTCTCCCATCTGCCCACTCTCCTGGCTGCCTGGCCTGAGGGGCAGGGGAGTCTCTTGTGCTCTTATGCTGTGCCAATACCAGCAGGGTTGGTTTGGGGTTTTAGTATCGAGTTGTGAACTGATTTTGAGTATCTATTGAATTGCTTCATTGAGAAGTGGATGTTTATCAGGGCCTGTCCAAGTTGCTATGGGAGAAGCTTGTCTGTTTTCCAGCTCTTGTGTGTTGGTATTCCCAGCTTCTGGAGGGGCAGGGCAGAAGAGGTGGGGAGAAGAAAAATGGGTTGAATGGGGGAACTTTGATAGGTGAACACTGTTGATCACTGTACATGAGTGTGCTGCATATGAGTGTTTGGCAGTGTCCAAACCTGCTGGTGGAGTTTCAAGGTGGTGCTTAGGGAAGTATCAGTTCTGTAAACCTGAGTCAGGAATTCTTTCCTGGTACCCTCAAGCAGAGGAAGAGAGTTGCTCTTCCAGCGACTGAAATGGCTTTCCCTGGTTGCTGTAAGCAGAGAGGCTGGAACAACCTGCCCCTTATCTCTCCACATCCCTGTGCCAGCTCTAGGGTATGATGAGCAGTGGCAGATTCATCCTGGAGGGAAACAGCAACTGAGCAAGAGTAGTCTGGGAGCGAGGAGGGTGTGGAGTCTCCTGATCCCAGGGCAGTGGGGATGTTTGCAGCTTGTGCCAGTTTATCTCTGCAGTCAGTGGCTCTTCCACCACTCAGAGCAGGAAACCCTTCTCTCCTCTGGACCTTAGCAAAGTGTTCTCCTGCCTGTAGGGACAGCCAGGAGCTGGGGAAGAGTGTTTTGTCTCTCGGAAATTAAGAGGACTGGGGAACATGCATTACCATCTGCTTTTTCCTGAAGAAAGTTAGGAGAGTCCCAGTGCATGTTCCTGGCCTTTCAGCTGGCCTGGCTCCAGCTGTCTAGCAGAGGTAGAGCATGGGTTTGGCTGAATGCCTTGTAAGAGGAAAGGCTCAAAACTGAGCCCCAGCAGCCAGTGAGGGATGCAGTAGGAAATGGATGCAGTAAGCAGCTTTGCCAGCTTGTCCGTGCCTCTTGCAAATGTGCTGGGCATGATGGGAGCTTTCAGTGGAATTATGGGAGATGGTTTTGGTAGTGGAGGGAAATTCAAAACAGTAGGCCATGGGAAAAAAGTCCAAACTTGTGTCTGGCTGTCTGTGAAAGTTCCGCTTTGCTGGCCTGCGTCTCTCCCTTGCCTTGCTCAGCCCTGCCTTCCTTTCTTGTCCCTTCCAAAGCAGGCTGAGATTACCCTGCCATCTCCACATCCAGAGGACCATGGAGGGTGTGCCTGGGCCTGGCTGGGGGTGGGGTGGCAGATATGGGGCAGCATGCCCAGCCATCTCCTCATCACGGCGCTGGAGGAGCTCTATGTTGAGCTGGCAGTGCCCCGCGACGCTCACTTCCCTCCTCCCGTCTCTCCTCAGGTCCGATGCTGTTGCTCCCAATTTTCCATAAGCAGAATGAGAACCAAATCAAACGTCCTATCGGCGCGGTAGAGTGACGGCGGGCGGACTGCGCGGCGCGGGCAGGGCTCAGAGCGGGGCACACGCCTGGCTGGACAGCACTCGCCTCGCTATGATGACAGCCCTTCCCTCCGAGTGTTAAAGGTTCTTCTGCCTCTGTTTCTTTGTTGAGCTCTTCCTGACCCAGAAAGCGTGGAAATGTGAAGGGTGTGCAAAGCAGTTGTTGGTTAGTCGTTCCTCCCTCTGTTCTGGCTGTTCTCCCCCAACCTCTGATGGACCATGGTTAGTCGGCTTGTGCCTGTCTCTTCCAGGACATGGGGGTCACAGGGGATGTAGTATCATGATGGACAGTTCTATACTATAATTAAAAGAATTCTATATTGTTGAATAAAAGTTTTAAAAGAAGCGTTCAAGGAGGACTCTTCAGTGGGGAGGGAAGCTGAAGAGTGCTGGCAGAGTGAGCTGTTCCCTGTGCCCTGCTAGGACAGGCTGGGTGGGGAGAGCAGGAGGAAATTGTACAAAGTCACTGTGGGCAGAGGCAAAGGAGCCACTTGCCACCTTTGGGGGTGTTTCTCCTTTGGTGGTGTCCCTCCTTAGGCCCCCACACTCTTCTGAAAGTGCCTGCCTGGGTGGTGGCCTGAGTGCTAATGCTGGTACCTGTTTTTCCCAGCTGGGGGGGGCTTGGGCATGGCTCTGTCTCTGTACCACTGGAGCTCCCATCTCTTCCTCTTTCTCAGGTTCAGGCTCTCCTCCTCCTCCCCAGCACCATCACTGCAAAGCCCTGAGCTTGGAGCTGCTGCTTTGCAAGAGATCCTCAGACATGGTGCTTCACTGGCAGTGCTCAGGAGAGTCTGGCTGCAATGATGGTTGCTGGCTAAGCTGGGCTCTGGTCTTAGGTGTTAATGAACCACTTGAAATTCTGTCTAAAAGCCTCCACCTGGACTCTATATGACTGTACAGGGTCATTTCTCTTGTGTTGTCCCTTTCCTTCATTGCCCATTAAGTTTTCCCCTATACTGAAACTGCCCAGGGGAAAGAGTACCTCTGACACAAGGCTCTTGCCTGGAAAATAGAGACGTGTTGCTATTTCCCAGGGAGGGGAGCTCAGCCATGGGCTCCTGCAAGCACAGAACCACTCAGTGCTGCTCTCACCCAGCCCTGGGCACTGGCCAAAACAGAATTCCAGGACTGAGTCTTTGCACAAAGCCTGTAATGGGTACAGGTGGAAGCCAACATTGTCGTGGTTTGTCACACATGGAGATTTG
This sequence comes from Lichenostomus cassidix, assembly GCF_008360975.1. Taxonomy (NCBI): domain Eukaryota; kingdom Metazoa; phylum Chordata; class Aves; order Passeriformes; family Meliphagidae; genus Lichenostomus; species Lichenostomus cassidix. Next base: position 6,117,110 of record NC_139492.1, read on the forward strand.
CTGATGTGAGGCCAGATGTGTACGTGGGCATCAGGTAAGTTTAACCTACTGGTGCTGTAAAGCAGGGCTAGGTCCATTGCCAAGGAACAGTTTAATGACACTTTAGCTCTGTTGTATCCAGGACTGTGCTGATCTCTGGCATCTAAATTCATCAAGACTTTTTTTGGCGGGTGCAGCTCTGGCCAGCGGTGAGAGCAGGGAATAGCCCATGGCAGAGCCCACCTGAGGCCCACGCTGGGCAGAAGCAGCACTGTGAGCACATGCTGAGCTGAGGTTCCTGCAGCACAGTGGCATATCCGAGCACTGTTGCTGCCTGGATCTATCCATCTCCTGATGCTGTTGGATCGTATTCCCCATTGCCACCTGCTGCCTGCTGCAGCCCATGTCCTCCCCAAGTCAACAGCTTGTTTCCAGAGAATGCTCTCAGTGACTCTTTTAACTGTTGTTTGTCAGAAATAAACTCTTCTTTGCCTAGCCTTTTTTGTCTCCAGTCTGTCTGGAGTCAAAAAGGTTTTGCTCATCCTGGCCCCTTTCTCCATCGCATTGCACAGCTGTCCCACCAAGGCAGTGTGTCCTCCTTCCTTGATTTTCCCAGCCCACTTGCTCCAGTACATGCTGGCAATGCCTCCTTCTGCACCCACTGATGTTTACACCCTGTTCTCTTCTGATCTCTTGCTCAGCAGGAGCCCAGCTTCCTCCCTTCTGCACTGCTCGGAGTTCAGCCAGCATGCAGTCCAAAGCCTTTGGGCTGCTCCAGCACCCAAAGCCACTTTTGGGCCTTGCCTCTCCTTGCATGTGGTGGTTATGGATGTCCTGCCCAATTTTCTTTTTGGTTTTCCCATTACAGCTGCCCTTCATCCAGTGCTGCTCCTGGCAGGAAAATCCAGGCTGGAGTCATCTGGAAAAATCCCAGAATCTCACACTCCTTGCAGGAGTCATTACTTTGTTCTTGATTTTGCCATGTCGTGAAGGCTTTTGGCTCAAAAAGGAACTGACTGAAAGTAGTGCTGATTTTATTGGTCCAAGCGCTGTCCTTGGAGCTGGCCCAGCCCCAGGCATCTGCTCTCCAGCCTCAGCCAAGAGGGCAATGGCCTGGGTTAGGATTTCCCAGGCCATGAACCTGGACCATGTGCTCCAAGGCAAGCACAGACTTGGTGACACTGGAGAGACCTGCTACATTTTGGTCTCCTAACTGCACCCAGCAATGTGACACTTCAGAGGAGCAACATTTCAGAAGCTTCCTGAAAATCTCATTCCTCTGAAGGCATCGGATTGCTGAGAACTCTGAAGGAAGGAAATGCTTTAGTGGGCAGTTATTTCTGGAGCAGGCAACCTCTGCTCACTTCTTGGACCAGATTATTCTCTTAAGATAGGCCTTTTCCTCCACCTGCTCCCCCAAATCCAATTCCTGTACACCCTGGGAACTAGAAGCAGGGGTGAGGTAACATGCCAACATCTTCCTAGCAATCTTCAAGGTGGATAACATCAGGGTGTGAGTCTGGGAAATACATCTCTCAGAGCCCTCTTCCCAAATGCCAGCCTTGATTATTAATATGAGTTAATGATTTACAGGGTTCTCTGTCTCTGCCCTCTCCTCTAGCCCACATATGCCTGGGGAAGGAGGAGGGGCAACGGGTACTACATTTTGTTAAAATTAATTGAGAAATAGGGACAATTTGAAACCACAACCTATTTCTGTGTGCAGCAAAACATGACATTAAAGTGGTAAGTGGAGAGAGTGTGAATTAGCCGGCTGTTCAGGAATGGCAGCTGGATATTTGTCCCAGTTGTCTCCTACCATCTGATTAAGGGAACAAGTTATTTCATCGTGCCATATAAAGTGTACTCTAACCCTCTGACTAAATATAGCTGATAATTTCTAACTAATGCCTTGCTTTTTGTGTGCTCCACTTGGTTGTGCGACAAATTGTGAAGGAAGGAAAGAGAAAGTACTGCTAACCAGGTTGCTGCAAGTGACTGTGCGCTTGGGACAGTCAGAACATTTGTAGCCCATGGCACAACTAAAAGCCAAAGCACAACTAGCAGACAACATTGTTGGGATTTGGATGGGGCATGAGTGGGCAACAGAGGCCTGGAGTTAACATAAAGCTTGTGCAGAATGGTGATTTTTATGCTGTTTAGTGTCTGTACATTGAAAATCGATAATGTAAACAGGTGTTATTGCAGCCGGAAGAAATGTAATATATGTCAGTTTAGAAATGTAATTTCTGGCCCAAGCTGCTCCTGTTAAGCCCCTTCAGCTGTGCCAAGGCCTTGTCTGTACTAAAGCCATTTTCACACCCATAAAGCTGTACATCAACCCCCCCAAATTGCCAGGGCTCTGTTTCTTATCCCTGCCTGGCTTAGAGCAGCAAGAAGACACAGGAGGTTGCTAGGGCACCCAGGAGAGAGTGGGGCTAAAGGAAGCAACGAAGTAGAGCAAACACCATTGGAACGCTCCAGCCTTGTAAAACCAGCACAGGGAGCCCCTAGGAGGAAAAAAAAGGAGAGAAACACTCATGGGCAAAAAGAATCCTTGGGAAAAGCAAACGACCTTTTTGGACTGAGGTTCGTGAATTGCAGGGGGAGAACTGAGATGCTCCAGAGGCGTCCCTACCTAGAGCCCAGGCGTTCAGGGAATGTGATCCCAAGCGCAGCGGGCCGGGCACGGTTCGGGGCGGGCTCGGCTCCTGCCACTCCTCCGAGCAAGCGGGGCAGAGGCCGAGCGGGCGGCGCGGTTACCACGGCAGCGCTCCACACCGCCGTCACCCGGGAAGTGGATCCGGGGCCGCCCCAAGTAGTTCCTCGGTGACGGCGGCGGCGCGGCGCGGAGGGATCCGCCGCGTCCTGGCAGAGCGGCGGCCGCGGCCCGGCCCGCCCGGCCCCGGCATGTTCAAGAACACCTTCCAGAGCGGCTTCCTCTCCGTGCTCTACAGCATCGGCAGCAAACCGCTCCAGATCTGGGACAAGAAGGTGAGGCGGCCCGCCCGGGCAGCGGCGCGGCCCGGGGAGCGGCGCGGCCGCTCGGTTCAGCCTGCCGGGGCAGGCCCGGGGCGGCCGGGAGTCCCCCGAGCACAGCGGACACCTGTGGGGCTGCTCTCGGCCGGGAGCTGCAGCGGGCGGGTTACAGGGGCCCCGGGAGCCCCCCGAGCACCGCGGACACCTGTGGGGCTGCTCTCGGCCGGCATCCCTCGGGAACTGGTTACCGGGACCCCCCGCGGGGTGTTTCTGAGGGGAATGTGTTATTATAGGAGTCTTTTCTGCCTCTGATGGGCAGAAGCTGCAGCTTCTGTGGGAGTCTGATGTGGGAAGCTGCCCAATGTCCAGCACTGGCCGTAGGCAGCGGGATGCCCAAGGCCGGTGCCCGAGGCCCCTTGGCCGCTGGTGGGGCTGAGGTGAGGGTCTCCTCTGCTCCGTGAGCCACCTTTCCAACAGGTTTGCCAGAGGCACGCAGAGCTGGGCTCTGTGGCGGCTTGTAGGCTGTAGGAGAAGTCGTGAATGTCTCATGGCTTTGTTTCTCCCTCCTGTCAGTTTTTAGAGAGGTTCTGAAGGCCCCGTGCCTTCCGCCGGGTATTTTGCATCAAGGAGCCCTCCTCAGGATGTTCGGAGATGTTGAGCTGTGCTGCTTCCCCCTTTCGAGAGCCACCCGTGGTTTAGTGATTCTGCAAAATGCTTGTTACATCCTCTGAGACCAAGGCTACAACTTGTATTTGGTTATTTGTGCTTGAGCCGTAGGTTGAATTTCCTGTGGTTTCAGCAAGAACAAAAGTCTCCAAGGCAGTTCAGACAACAGTGGTGTTTGAGTGCACTCGTGTGAGCATTTACAAGTTGTGAGATGGGGGACAGGAGGCACGGACCCATCCTGTTTCCCATCGGTGGGGTACCCATGTAGTTTTTGAAGAACTGGGATGCCTCACACTGCCTGTGTGTGTGTGTCTGTGTTTTGCACAAATATTCGTGACTTTAAAAAGGGATCAACAGCTTACTTGGATGTTGCAAGGACGGGACACATTAAAGACTCTTAGACAAAGGGATGTAGTGTGCTGCCAGACTGGATAAGCCATGAGCAGGCTGGGCTGACCCTGCTTGGAGGTGGAGGTTGGACTGGAGACCTCTTGAGGCACCTTCCCACGTGAATTGTCCTGTGCAGGGTGATACTGTTATGATTGTGTGGCCTGTGAGTGGCGAGCAGGAGCTCTGCTTTCAGTGTGGATGTCAGCAGTGGTCCTTTCAGCTGCAATAGTCTCTCTTCCTGTCCTGGAGAAGCATGGCCAGCCTGGCTGTGCTTGTTGTGAGGATTGCCCTGCTCTCTTCAGCAGTGCATGAAATGCCTCTGTCGTTTTAGTGAGAACTAGAAACAGTATTTGACGTTCTCCTGGTATCCTAGGTGCTTGCCCTAGATTACTGGTTTCACAGCTGTCCTAATGTAGACTATCATATCTTTGCAAAAAAACCCAGCAGGCCATGATTTCTACTTTTTTTAGATCTTTAGGGAATCATTATTATTATTATTATTATTATTATTATTATTATTATTATTATTATTATTCTTTAGGGAATATCTCAAGCTTTTGTGATGTGGGGAAAACCATTTATTTTTCAGCCTTAGTAGGGTGTGCACTACTTGTGCTGTGTGTAAGAGTGTGTGTGAGTGAGCGTGTATCAGAGTGTGTGAGAGTGTGTGTGTTTGAGTGTGCCAGTGTGTGTGAGTGAGTGTGTGTGAGAGTGCAAGAGTGTGTATGATTGTGCAAGAGTGTGTGTGTGTGTGAGTTTCCAGCCCTTCCCTGGGGGCAGTCAGCTGTGCCCAGCAGTACAAACTTAGTCCCCTTGGTAACCAGTGGCTGGCTGGTGGCTCCCCTGTATTGCTTGTCCTTGTTTTTACCCCTTATTCCTCTCAAGTTTGATTCTTGCTCTTTTTTGTTTGTTTATTTGGGCCTCTAACATGAGGCTCGAGTCCCCTGTGTTCGCAGTAGCATATTTTGATAGATGGAAGTCTTGCACTCGGTGTATGTGCAGCATGCTGGGCCATAAACCATTGCTTAGAGTCCTGGCACTCTGGGGCAGTGATCAAAGCCTTGGAAACTGCGAGGTCCAGGAGAGTAGGAGCTAAGTGAATGTAGATGGGTCCTCCTGGGGTCTTTTTCCTTCTCTTAATGGAGCTGTGTTTGCCTCCTTTTTCCTTCTCAAGTAAAGTCTGTGCATCTGCCCTGCTTTTGTTCCAGGTGCGCAATGGCCACATCAAGCGAATCACGGACAATGACATTCAGTCACTGGTGCTGGAGATTGAAGGAACAAATGTCAGGTAGGAGAAGGCCTCTTCTGCTGTTCTGGGGGGACACACTCTGCCCTGGAGCAGAGTGAAAGATGTCAGTGCCCAGCAGACATCATCTTCAAACTCTACTGCAATGTGATAGTAATGTTTTTGTCAATAAATTGAAGAATCTGGGGTCAGATCACTGATACTCCTCTGTGGCACTGTACTGTGCCTTTCCCTGGACATACTTGTAGAGCTCTCTCTCTCATCCTCACTGGGGCTAAGGGATAAAAAATAAAATCCCATTATTTTTCCATCGCTTGAATAGAAAAAAACTACGATATTTAATACCCAGCCCCAGTTAGCGCCGCCAGTTACTGAAAAAGCAGCACTGTCGGCTGCATCTTCTATTGTCTTGGGCCTGTTCTCCTCACGTGATGGCTGCTCTCCCTACAGCAGGAAGATCAAAGGGATATTTATGAGGGGAGTTGCTTATGGAGCTTCTCTTAGCAACCTTGTCTCCATCGCCCCAGGAGACAGACGCCAGCTCTGTGAGCGGGCTCAGAGTCTCCAAGGCTTCTCCAGGGCTGATTCAGAGCAGGGCACTCCTTATAAGGGCAGTGGACTCCTCTCCTGCAGACGGACTGAGCCAACGCTTTTCTTCCTCCAAGAAGTGTTGATACAGAACTTGCCAGGCGTGACGTGTACTTCTAGGGCTCGTGACCTCTGTTTTCTCAGCCATGTAGAGCACACGGGGCCTCTGCTGTGCTCTGGAGGGCTCTGCCTGTTCATTCAAGGGTAGGAGGAGGTTGTGTTAAGAAACAGCACTGACATGGCCTTGAAACTGGGGAGGTGAAGCTGTCCAGGAAGGTGTTTCATGCCCTGGGTGAGAAAAGTGGCCTTTGAATGCATTCTTTGTGCCTTTTATCTTTTTTTGCCAACTCTGAAACTCTCCCTCCTGTTACAGGAAGCCCTGTTTTGTTGCTGAGATCTTACGATCACAGTTACCCATGTCTGCCTGTCCTCCAAGGCTTCATTGGGCCAAGGGAGAGACTTGGGCTGTCTCGAGCTGTGCACTTTGTGCCGTGTGAGATTCTGAAGTGTTTTTCTCTCACCTCCCAGTACCACGTACATCACGTGCCCTGCTGACCCAAAGAAGACCCTGGGCATCAAACTACCTTTCCTAGTGATGATCATCAAGAACCTGAAAAAATACTTCACTTTTGAAGTGCAGGTGAGGAGTGTGCAGTGGGGAGGCCCCTCCAGGGACCACTGACGAAGGCGCCAGAGAGCCTGCAGTCTTGTGTTGGAACTTGTCCCAGGCAGTGAGTGATCCCCAAAACAGTTTTGCTTTCTTGGCCATGTGGTGTGTCAGGTCTTCTGGTATGGGGGCATCAGTCAGCTCACAAATACATCATTGCTATTCCTGAAAATGGGTCTGTTTCCTGGGTTAAAATTACTTCTGCTGTGGAATGGAGGGGTGGGAGTAGAGAGCCCTCTTGGAGACGGGTAGTGCTGTCCTGGGGAGTCGGGGCCCTGGCCTGGGTGAGCAGCCTGCCTTCCTGCCCAGGTGCTGGACGATAAGAACGTCCGTCGGCGTTTCCGGGCGAGCAACTACCAGAGCACGACTCGGGTGAAGCCCTTCATCTGCACCATGCCCATGCGGCTGGACGACGGCTGGAACCAGATCCAGTTCAACCTGTCTGACTTCACGCGCCGCGCCTACGGCACCAACTACATCGAGACCCTGAGAGTGCAGGTGAGGAGCAGGCACCACCTGCCCTGGGAAACCAACGGCTGGTGATGTTCTGCTGCCTGGGACAGCAGGATGGGAATCCAGGCTTAGCCCTTCATGGTTCCTTTGCCAGCCCTGCTCTTTGTAGAGCACTGTGGAAGGGGAGCAAAGGCCCGACTGAGGCCTCACTTTACTTGACTAGACTAGACTGGGATGAAGGAGCCTGTTTCCGTCTTGTTTCTCTGTTTGGTTGTTAGGGTGAGAGTTGCAGTTCCCTTTGGCATGCCATGAAGGTGGAGGTCTGCTGGGAATTAGCTGTGTGCTGCCTTGCTGTCCAGCTAGGCCAGACAGTGACTGGCTGAACTGGAAAGACCCATGCTGTACAGACCATTCATATCCCTGGTGAAGCTGGTTTCCTAGTGGTAGTGGAGTGACCCTGCCTTCGCTGAGTCCCTTGTAACAGAGCTGATGCAGTGTTTGTTCCTGCTGAGGACATGGAACTTGTTCCATATGCTAGGGAGTCATGTTCACAGTGTCCAGTGGTGTGTGTTATTTTGAGGAATGTCTGTGTGTGGAGCGTGCCTGTTCCTTAGTATCAGGGGAGTGCTGCAGTTCCTTGCAGGGCTGCGCTGAGGTGCAGGCAGTCAGCTGGGAGTTGTCTGCCTTCTCACATACTCACAGCGGGGACCAGGGCAACTCCTTTGCTGTCAGCTGATAGTGGAGGCAGAACAGACTGGACAGGCTCATTCCTGACCTCAGGGAGGCCCTGAAGTGGGTGTGTTAAAAATGCAGCAGGCTGAGGCTGTGGGTGTTCTTGCAAATGCTGATACCAGCAAAGCAGAGGTGAGTTCACAACAGAGAATCCCCTTAGCAGCTAAGGCAGATCTCAGTTGGTAGAGATGCCAGAGCTTGGCCAAATCTTTTGATTGAGTGTTCATCACTGGAGAGAGAGAGCATCTAATGCAAAGCAGAGAGCACAGGCCAACTTTTCTCTGATGCCCTGTCAGATTCAAAGCAAGGCAGTGAGGTAGATCTCCAGCTGCTGAGCCAAAGAATCCGTGTTGCTGCACGACACCAAAGCTGGATGTGGAAAGAGCATATGGAAAGTGGGCTGACTCTTTGTTTTGACTCTCAGATCCACGCCAACTGTCGCATCCGCCGGGTGTATTTCTCTGACCGGCTGTACTCAGAGGATGAGCTCCCAGCTGAGTTCAAGCTGTATCTGCCTGTCCAGAGCAAGACCAAGGTGAGCTAGATGTGGGAAGGAGGGTGGGAGAACCGTGAGCCAGACTAGCATTCCTCTTCCTCCTGCTGCCTTCGCAACCCGGAGTTTCTTGTGGCAGCAGAGCTCTTGCCAGCTTTGGCCGCCAGCCAGGGAGCACTCTCTCTGTTGCCAGGGTGAGCAGTCTGTCTGGGGTGCCTTGCTTGGGTAGCTTTCCTTCCAAAACACATGGAAATTGTCATTCCCATCTAGGAGCAGGGTGAGCCGTTCAGCTGCTCCCCATGTCCCCCTGTTTGTGTTGAAGGACTCTGGGCAGTTGCAGCCTCCCGGCATCTCTCCAGAGCTTTCATCCATGACTCAGCTCAGCAACTTTGCTCTTCAGAGCAGCTGCAGCTCCGCATTTGTCTTCCAGGAGAGATGCTGTTTGTGTCCCTGTAGCCCAAAATGAGTTTCCTCTGATCTTTTCCCTGCCTAGTGCAGATGGTGGTGCCATGGTGGGGGGAGGAGATACCATGGCTGCCCCGCAGGAGGAGATGCCAAGCTCTGCTCCCACCGTGATGGTAGAGGAGTGAACATGCTGGCATATTGAGAAATCTTGAGCAACATGCAGCAGTTTTGAGGCTTGTGAGGAAGCACCTTCTTTGCCAGGGCCAGCCAGTCCCAATGCAGGCACTTCTTTTAGCAGAGAAGATTCCTGGGCAAAATTTCAAGCTGCTGAGGGAGGATGTTGGGGGGTGATTGTAGTGGGAGGTAGAAGGCAGTGTTAACTGTGGGTAATGCCTCTGGGGAATCTGTTACTGCCTTCTGGGCCATAGCAGCCTCACAGAGGTGTCTGGGGAGTGCTTGGAGTCCTCCCAGTACTGTTGTCTTGTGCTGCCAAGTCTTGTAAGTGTCTCCTTTCTTCTCCCTGCTCTGTCCAGCAATAACACCACATTGGGAAGAGATGTTGCTGGCGTGCGAATTGTACAGAGTCAGAGTTTTCCTGGCTATTCCTAAAGTGCTGAGCCTAAACACTGCAGGTGGCCTGGTACCCAGTCTTGTCTTGCTCAAAGTGGCCACTGTGCCTCCAAAGAAGGGATTCAGCAGGAGTTGTGGAGTTAAGTGTATCCTCTTGAAGCTAGCAATTTTATTTTTTATTTTCTTGTTTTCCATCTCTTATATATGCTCTAAATATGGATGTAATACTTGTTCTTGAAAAGTTATTAAACATTTGGCTCTGTAAATCTGCTTCTGTCTTCTTCCTCCTTTGGTGGATCCTTAACTTGCCCATTTTAGTGCTTCAGAAAGTGCAAAAGAATTCCTTTGAGAGCCCAGATGTTAGAATTTGCCTCTGAACTTGACTGATCGTCACCCTCACTGTTTAAGGGATAGCAGAGACATTAACAGCAGCAATCTGGTGAGAGGAAAATTAGTGAGATTTCCACAGAGAAGACAGAATCTGTCTCCAATCCATGAAGTTTGTGGTACTATGACAAAAACTCATGTTGTTCATGGAAATGGGTTTTTCATTCCCTTTTTCCTTGAAGCCATTTTCCCCAGCAGTGACAGATTAGGTTTACCTGCCTGTTAGGGCACAGTTTTGTTGGCTGTGTAGTTACCAACTCAGTCCAGCTCTCAGCCAAGCCTTTAGCAGCTGCTTACAGTATGAGGTACACAATAGTCTTCCAGCTGCCAAATTGTCCCTTTCCCCAGGGATCAAAGGGGAGGTTTAGCAAAGCAGCATAACAGGAGCGGAAGTCTTTTCCTGTGCTGAAGCTGCCCTTCCCTGCCTCAAACCAATCTGCCTTTGTTGTAGAAAGGTTTGTGAGGGGGAGGCCAGAGACTCCGTCAGTAATGGGGTGAGTTTGGGAGTAGCTGATGCCTTTCCTTCCTGCAGCCAAGCCCCCCACAGATACTCTGGAGGTCAGGTACCAAAGGCTGTGACTGATCCTTCCCTGTGCTGTGCAGTGAATGGGGAAGACTTCACTTACATTACTGCTCTCTAGAGCAAAGCCGGTCCCTGCCAGGAGGAGGAGAGCCTGCTGGGGGGCGTCTGCCTTATTCTGGGTTTAATCCTGACCACTGAGTCTCCACCACATTTAAAGGTTTGGCATGCCTGTGCATCCTCTTTCTGCACCTCTGTGGCAAAGCTCTCAGGACACCTGTAATGGAGCTGCCTCACCTGCACCTTTAGAGCTGCTGGGTTTTGAACTGGAGGTGCTGCCTCATGCTGCACCTGCAGAAAACTTTCTGGAGAAGACCTTTGCAGTTCTTGTAGCAGCTGAACAGCTTGGTAGCTCCAAGGAGCCCAGCCAAGGAAGCCCACATGAGAAAGCAGCATCCATTTTGCATTGAATGTCAAGGCTTGGCTGGACTTGATTTGTTAAGTGGAATCGCACTGGATCATGTGCCAAGGGTTGGCCTTAATGGAAGTCCACGGTGAGGCTTTCTCCACGTTTGCAAAGCTTACCAGAACTGCAGGAGCTGCTGAGTGGAACCATCAGACCCCAGCGGGGTAAAATGTGCATCCTTTCCCGCAAGCCCTTGCTCAATACCATGTGTTTTTAGCAGTCTTTGGCAGCTGAACAGTCAGCAGGAGCTGCTGCTGCCTTTCCCTGCCCTGCTGGAGCCTGTGCTGGAGTTGCCCCTTGTCGTTGAGGAGTTGAGCTCACCCTGAGTGACCAGCATTAATGCATTAGGATGGGCTGGGCTCCCCTGGGCCCCGAGCTGGCTGCCTCTGCAGAGATCAGATGGGCCCTGCTGCCAACTCCTGCATGACCTCTAGGAGCTGTGCCAGCGGATTTGCTGGAATAAACTCCCAGCCACAAACCCTTACATCCATATGGACCTTCTGTGTATTTTTAATACAAAACAAAATACTGAATCTTCCTGTTTACTTACTGCACAAAGTGGAGCATCATCGGATACCGGCTCTTTCCTTTAGGGCCAGATGCTTGGTGATTTACACAGTGTTCTTCCAAAATCTTCCTCTTCTAATCCCCCTCTCCCATCAAAACTAGCCATCTTGCTGAAGGTGGGTGAAGTTGGATGCTATCCCTGTGGGAGAAGAGGATGCTGCTAGCAGATAGGCCAGAATGTCAAAGGCATCCTGTCAGCAGACATTCTTAAATGAGCAAAACTCCTGTGGTGGAGCGCCCAGCTTCTTATTGCTTTGGTTATGGCTCGACCTGGCTGGGATGCAACATCCTCCTACATGGAAAGAGTGGAGGAATGCAGGATGGAGGTGGGTGCAGATACGGGATTCGTTGATGGCTACTGCCTGCCTACTTCCAGGGCAGCCCCAGCTGGGTATGAGGGGTGGGCAGAGGGGACTCCTGGTTCAGTGCAGGCAGCCTGTGGAGAAAAGGTCTTAAATATCTCCTCATTCACCTTTCTGTGGGTGGCCTGCTCCTTACTTCCTGCCTAAATCCTTGCTGCCATCCATGTCTAGTGGGAGAGAAAGGAATCTTTCTTTGCAGGGGGCCCTGGTGTCAACCTGGGGCAGAGCAGGGCCCACCCAAAGACGAGTTTTCCTTCCCTGCACCAGCTTTTTGCCTTTGTCTTCCATTGGCTGGGGCAAGGTCCTGCACTTGGGCACTTTGATCAGGACCTCAGTGCTGGGAGCTGCTTTCTACATCAAAGGCAAAGCTTCCCTTTGAAAGCTTGGGTGCTGAAATACGGTGAGTGCATAGGCTGCAGCTCCTGGGAGCCAGAGACCCTCCCTGGGCTGGGCCAGGCAGCAGCAGGCTCAGGCTGGAGCAGCTGGCAGTCGCTGTGTGGTGCAAGCCAAGGCTGGGCCAGGTGGCTCTGCCTGGGCAGGTGGCAGCCGCTGGCAGGGCAAGCAGGCAGTGGGGTTTTCCTGGAAGGTTTTCTCCATTTGCTCTGCTGCTGGGGCAGAAGAACCCTGGGTATCTGGCCCAGCAGAGTTGCAGGACATGGGTACAGGATTCTGTCTATGCCTGTGCTTGTTCCCATGCACTTTGTCACCTTCCTACTAAGTGAGTCCTGGCACAGAAGCACAGAGCTGTGATCAAGGAGGTGATAAGCAGGAATCAAAAAAATCTGGGACAAACTCTTTTCCTTGTCCATTCTGCATCTCCCTAGATGTCTTGGGCCAAATGTTGTCATCTTTATAGAGGGATTACACCTCCAGGGCGACGTTAATCCTCTGCAGCTGTTGTCTAATGTGGGGCAGGCAGTGCTGGAAGCAAGGGAAATATTTATTTTGAGTTTTACCACTGGCCACCGCCCAGGAAAACTGAGTGACGGTACTGGGGACTTTGGCCACTTTGCATGCAGAGAGAGCTGATCTGCCCTGCTGGCGCCTGCAGGAGAGGGGTGAGAACTTCCCCTGGCAGGCTGCAAAAATGGGACCACCCAAGCATGATTTTATTTGGATGAGGGAGCAGTTGTGCACCGTGAGAGCTACCCTGGGATGCACAGGGGAAAGCTTCAGAGCCGCTAGAGGTGAGAAGATGATGGATGCCAAGTTGTGCTGAAGCAGACCTGCAGCCCATCTGCTTCACCATCATTTCATGTGTCGCAGCTGCAGAAATGACTTTCTGTGAGATGAGGGGTCTCAACACCCGAGGAGCAGGCTGGGGGCTGCTCAGTGGATTAGAGGGAAGGAGAGGGGCATGAGCCCCACATGCACGTGCCGAGTTCAGTGTGGCTGCATCCCACCCGCAGCAGGGCCGTTCTGGCTCTGACCCCTCCCCGAGAGAACCCGGAGCCTCCTCCCTGCCTGCAGCGTGCACAGCCAGCAGGTTCAACCCCTCCCAGGGCCCCGTGGCCCTTCCCTCCATCCCCAGCATTGTTTCCTCCGACCTTGAGCTGGCCGGTCCCTGCTTGCTGTATCCCAGCCCCAGCTCTTCCTCTGCACAGAGCTTGGCTTCCTCTGTGTTTTCCGGGTCCTTTCCTCAGCGCTGCACAGGGGATCGTGCCCTGGCTTGCAGAGGAAGAGGAGGATTCTCCTGAGATAGTGCCAATCAGGCAGACAGAGCCCCTGCCAGCCCTGGTCACCCCCTCACCCACACTCCAGCGGCCACCCCAGCACAGCAGGGCCTGGAGGACACTGAGCTCCCAGTGTCTTTTCCAGGTCAGCCTTCTCCAACCTATTTTTGGGAAGCAGGGAGCTGCCTGGTGGGAGTGGATCCTGGCAGGGCAGTCCAGTGCCTGCCAGGGCCAGGCTCAGCCAGACTCACACTCCCCCTTGCTTCCCACAGCCCTGTCCCTTATAACAGGTGCCTGCCTCCCCTCCTGAGGTCTCACACCTGTGAGTGTCCAGAGGTGAGCTGACCCCACTGTGGGCGTATAGGGCAGCGCAGGATCCTCCAGCAGAGCCTGAGCGCTGCTGAAATGCTGGGCTTTGTCTCCAGCAGGGTCCCTTTCTGCTGTCCATGAGCGTTTCCAGATGGCCCTGGACTCCTGGCACCGGCCCTGCTGCAGCATCCGGGGAAAAGCGGGAGGGGGGTGGGAAGTGATGTCCCAGCTCACCAAGTGTGGAAGCCTGGGCCTCTGCTCCCAGCATCCCTAATTCCCCCTGGGGAATTGCTCCCAGCCCCTGTTCCATCCTGAATCAGCAAGGATGGCCCTCCCCTGCCATGGTGGGGATACCATGAGCATCTGGCCCTGGAAATCCTTCTCCAGCCCTGGCTTTCCCTGCGAGCCAGGCGTCTCTCCAGGTAGCAGGCTTTGGGGTCTCAGCCCTGCACCCCATCGAGCCTTCTGTATCCCCAGGAGAGAAGGGAAACACTACTGCCGTGGGAAATACATCTGTTGTCGGAAATGCATCTGCCCCGGGAAGTGCATCCAGTGTGGGAAATGCATCTGCCGTGGGAAATGCATCTGCGCTGGCCTCTGGAGCAGGCTCTGTGGGGGTGGGGAGAGTTAATCCCGGCCATGCTTTCCTCCTGCCTCGCCTTTTGGCCAGGTTCATGGCTTTTGGCAGCTCCTGGTGCCAGTCTGGCCCCGATTCAGGGCAGGCTGGAGTGTTGGGCTGCCCCGTGGCAGGGCTCCCAACCCAGCAGAGCCATGGGTCCTCCCTCACCTCTGGGGAAGACCCACACAAGCACAAATCGGGGCAAAATGGTCAAAAGCAAGCTAAGAAAAGTTAAAAGCCAAGGAATGTGACCCAGTACAGCCTGGCTGATGGAATACAACAGCCCTGAGCCATTTGGAGACCTTTTTCCACCCACCCCCCCAATTCCTCAGGGTTTTTCTGTTCCTGATTTTGACTTCTCGCTTGGCTGCAGCGATGTGCTGAGTCTGAGCCAAGCATGTTTTCCAGGGAATCGGCGCATGGCTGGAAATCACTGCCCAGTGTAGGCAGGGATGGAAGCTGGGGCAGGGGACGGGTGACTCAGGCCACAGGGTTCCCCCCCAGCACCAGGAAAGCAGGGCGAGAGCCAGCATCAGTCCTTCCCTTTTACAGTAATTAGTGGCTGACGAGTGGCTGGGCAGCTCGGGGTAATTCAGTGCTGGGAAGTGGTTGTAGCAGTCGGGAATTGAGCCAACAGCTCTGGGCCCTGGGGAGGGGGAAGGATGGGGGAAGCACAAAGGCTTCATATCCTCATCCATTAAATGGGGGAACCCTTCCACCAGGGCTGGTGGGAGGGGATGAGAGCAGAGGGGGCAGCTGGAGCACCAGGGCAAGGGGAGCAGGTCAGGGGTGTATCAAGACAGAGGTGCCCAGGAGGAAGAGGCAGGGTACAGGTGTTGGCACAGTGCTGGCCCTGGTCCTGCTGCAGGGGAGGCTGGAGTCAATTCCCATCAACTCCCACATGGGGGATGCTCCGCAGTTCCACAGGGTCATCCCCACAGGGATGGGTCAGGCTCACACAACCCCCTCACTCAGCACAGCACAACCAGCCTCCCCACCAGTGCAGCAACTGTGCCAGGCCTCTGCTGCCCACCCCAGGGCTGCACCTGCAGCTCCAGAGCAGACCTGGCTCTGGCTACCACCGTGATCATCACATCACCAGCAGAGGCAGGGACACTGCTACCTCCATCACCGCCTCTGTGGTTTGGTTTTTCTTCCCATTAATGGCTGAGCAACATTTTTCCCCAGAAAAAGCCAGTTTCCTACCCCTGACGCCTAATCTTTCCCACTCCCATGATAATTTCCCTGATCTCTGCAGCAGTCGTGACTCCTCTTGCCTTCCTCTGCCGCGACAGCAGTGGTGAGACAGGATATGGCCACCCCTTCCCCCCAGGCAACTCGCCAGGGCCGCGTGGGGACAGGGAGCTGAAGCACCCTGTGCAGTGACTCCAGGAGGGTCCCCCAGCTGCTGCCAGCCCCTGCCCAGGGAAGGGAGGCGGCTGCCCGGGGCTGAAGTGCAGTGCTGGCTGTGGGAGAACAAGGCACCCTGTGTTCCCAGCAAGGCCCTTGTCACTGCCATGGGAGCTGCTGAAAGGCCGCTCTGTCCACTGGTGGGGGTGGTGGGGGCTGCTTTAGCTGGCCCCCCCAAATTGGCAGCTCCAGGGCAGGGACATCACTGACCATGCTGGCCCCTTCCCTACATCCCCCAGCATGGCACCCTGTGGGGGTAGCCCCCAGACAAGCCCCATTATCACAAAATCTGCCCCAAACTCTCCCAGGATACCCCCGCAGCAGGAAGGACGACGGCACCACAGTTCTCCACACACCCGACCCGTTTAATGGACATACAAGGTGGCTGTGCCCACTGCCCTGCCCACAGGGCCATGTGCCCCAGGGCTTTGTCCCACGGTGGCAGCAGCAGGGCCCAGGCCGAGCTGAGCCCCAGCAGGGTTGTGAAGGTGGCATCTCTCAACTCACACTGTATTTAGGCACCACATCCCTGTATCCCCGTGGCTCAACAGGAAACACAGCCATGAGCTCAGCTCACTCCTCCCCACCACTGCAGGTGCCAGAGGCTGAGACCTGCCAGCCCGCAGCACTTGTGAGCAGCCCCCAGCCCGCTCACCACTCCAGCTGCAGCAGGCTCACACAGGAGGAAGGGACTCTGCAGGGACCCCATGGCAGAGGCAGGCACATGATGGGTGGCAGCCTGAGGGTCACGGCTGGGGGGATGCACAGGCACTGGGGAGCAGGTAGGGCCTGGATGCCCTCCAGCCCCCCCATGATCATCCCCGGTCCCAGCCCGGCTGCTCTGGGGGGGCTGGGGGGGTTGGGCATCCCCCCTTTTCTGAGGCTGGATGGAGCCATCAAGCAACAATGGGGTAGAGGGGCCGAGGCCGTGGTGAGGGACAAGGGGAGGGAGATGTCAGGTCCATCTTAGCACCATGGTGGTGGGGCAGTTGGGGGAGGGAGCCAGGGTCAGACCCACTCCTGCAAGGAGCGCTTGCAGTACAAGAGCATTCGAGGTGTGCCCTTCCTCTGCATCTGGACGATGACATAGATGAGGCCCAGGATGCAGAGCAGCAGCACCAGCAGCACCAGCACCATGACCACGCTCATGGTGCGCGTGTACTCGTCGATCTGCACCACCACGTCCACATCCCTGCCCGGCTGGCCATCTCCATCATTGTAATCCTCATCTTCCTCTTCCTCCTCCTCGCCTTCAGTCCCCCCATCCCCATCAGGGTTGAAGGGTGGTCGGTCCACATCGGGCCAGCGGGGGTTGGGGTCTGGGACCAGCTCCGTGTGACAGCCCATGAAGTCCCGTAGGATGGATTTGGGATAACCTGGCTCTGTCTTGAGACGCTCATTGTCGAATTTCCAGTACTTTGTGCCTCTGTAGAAGTAGGTGGAGGCTGGTGGAGAGAAGATGGAGACACAGAGTAATTAATTAGGTGGGCACAGGACACTGCAGAACCTGGGCACCCCTGCAAATGCCCAAGACAACAGGTTTTGCTCCAGGACTAGTGAAACCGTTCAGAAAGGGATTCACTGCTGACTCCTAGACACTCCCCAAGTCCATCCCATGTGGATAGGCCAGCAGAGGGGTAATGCCATCCCTGAGACCCAACCCCTCACCACCACCCACCCCTCTCCTCCTCTACTTACAAGCATCTGGGCTGAGGAAGGCTCCCTTGGGTGAGGGAGGGATGCCCACCCAGACAGAGATGGGCTTCGGGTACCCGGGGTCCACCGAGCGTGTGTCCTCGTTAAAGCGCCAGTATCTGGGGAGGGAGGTGAGAAGTAGGTGAGGAGCACAGGGGTCCCCACTGCCCAACATTCTCCCCCTGACAGGGGCCAGGAGGCACCCACAGACACTCACCTGTCCCCACGGAAGAAGAAGGTGTGTCCCGTGGGTTCCCACCAGACAGCCGTGTCAATGCTGTCATAGGGGATGCCCTGCCCATAAGTGACCAGGGGCTGTGGGTACCCAGGCTCCAGGTTGGCTTCTCGGAAGACCCAGTACCTGTCACCTAGAGGGGAAAGAGGTAGAGAAGGGGGATGAGAAGGTACTGCTCAGCTGCTGTGGCAGGTGCACACATGGATAGGGATGGTGGTAGATGCCTGTGGCCACCCTGACCCCTTGGGATCAGGCAGCAGCTCTGGCTGGGGAGGTGGATCAGGATGGGATGAAGCCAGTCAGCTCTCAGCAGCTTTGTGGGGGCACTGGCGTCTCGCTTCCACCTCAGCCCTCCCATCCAGCTTCCCTGCTCACCTTTAAAGAAGACAAACTTCCCATCATGCCTCTCGTAGGCAGCATCGATGTCCCCAGGGAGGCCCCGCCAGAAGTGTCCAATGGGCATGGGGTAGTTGTCCAGCACCCGGTTGTGCCGGACCCTCCAGAACCACCGGCCCTGGGGAGAAACGGGGTGTGGGCAGAGGATGGGGAGGACACAAGGACCTCGCAGAAGGGGCAGGATGGGGTCCTGGCAGGTACCTTGAACACAAACATCTCCCCACGCAGCACTGCCACCGTGTCGAAGTCCCCATCACAGATGTCAGGGCCATACTGGTCAGGTCGGTCTGGGCTGCCAGGTTTGGGTGGTCGCTCTGGTTTTCCCGGAGAGGGAGGCTTAGGGGGTCTCTGGTCTGGCCTGCCAGGTCTCCGGGGTGTCACGGTGGGCAAAGGCCTGGTGGGCTGAGGGTGCCCATCTGGGGTACCTGGATCAAGCAGGTGAGAGAAGAGATGTGGTGATGCAGACCAGCAGCACCTGCACCTCAGTTTCTCCACACACACACAGGCACAGAATCCCACCTCTGGCCTGATCCCCCAACCACCTCCTCACCGTAGAGCTGCTGGATGCCCTTGAGGTCATCCTCGGGTAGCTGGAAGTTCTCTGTGTCCATCCACTGGTAGAAGGGGGCCATGATAGCGCTGGGGTTGCTGGAGTGCTCCAAGCCCAGCGAGTGCCCCAGCTCATGCACAGCCACCAGGAAAAGGTTGTTCCCTGCATGGAGAGGCTCCATCAGCAAGAGAGGGTGGAGGACACAACACGTAAGGTAGATCCAGCACCTTGCAACAGGGGTGCTCCAGTGGGATCTGCCTGTACCACCCAAGGTGGACCTGCTTCTCCCTGCCACTCCTGCCCACACCAGCACAGCCTCCCCCTTCAGCCCAGATAGCCACCAGATTGCTCTGGTCACCTTTACCACCTCCCTGGCCCTCAACTCACCAGACACATCTGCATTCTCCAGCGTCCAGGGCTCATCCAAGTCAAAATGAGTGTCCCCCCCCATGCCAGGGCCAGGAAAGTAGGCATGAGCCAAAAATCCCCCGAGCCCATCGAAAGGAGAGCTGTCTCCATGGAATCCAGAGGCAAAGAGCACCATGATGTCAGCCTCCTTCTTCCGCTTCTGCTGGATGTCCTCGTAGGCCACCTCCCGGAAAGCCAGCGGCGTGGCTTGCTCCCACACCCGGAACGCTCGTCGGACAGCCTCGTACGAGTGGTACCGACCCAGCTTCTCCGTGTAGTTTTGGATGCTGGGGAGACAGAACTCACTAGGGAAGGCCTGGAGCAGCACTCACTCCTTGAGGAGATCAATGGCTCTCCAAGGGCTGGGGGCAGGGAATCCCTGGCAGTGCTGGGTACCTGAAGGTGAGGTGGCTCTGGCTCCAGCGCCGCCCTGTCAGCGCGTACCGCTTCCGACGCATGTTGGACTTCATCCGTGCCCCAAACTGGTCTGGCACCCCACAGCGGGGACGTTTCATCCACCTGCCAGGAGGACACCGAGCCAGGGCTCAGCCCACCACAGCCAAGGTCCCTGAGGGGTTACAGCTCCCACAGGCAGCAGGGATGGTGTCCTGGCTACAGGGGTGCAAGCCCCAAAAGGGGAGATGGAGCTCCCAAGGGGGACAGCACCCACTTTTCCAGGTGCCAGCAGAGCCCTGGGGCTGTCAGAGAAAACCACAGAGCCCAGGAGTGGAGCTGCGACCTGCTCGAGCAAGGGGACAATGGAGAAACTCACGCCTTGGTCTCCTCGTCCAGGACGCCGGTGACGGTGATGCCATAAAACTTCTGCATCTCGGCAAGCGCCGCGGAGAAGGTCTGAGCCGAGCGCATGGTGGACATCCGGCGGCTGGGCTGCGGCAGGTACCCATAGAGCCGCAGCCATGCCTGCGCCGGGAGAGCCCAGCGTCAGCCCCGGCAGGGAACAGCTCCCCAGCCTGGAGCTCCTTCCCCCTGCCTGGCTGTACCCCAGCCCGGTGTCCCTTCGCAGGGGTCAGTGCCAGCTGCCAGCGGCAAACGCAATCCCCGGGCAGGAGCGGTGCGGCAGCAGGGCACAGAGTCCCTGCCCTGCCCTGAAAGCTGGGGAATCCGGTGATCTCGGGGTCTGCTGCCGGATGCCCTGACTCCAGGGACAAGGCAGCTGGCAGGGGGCCAGGCTGCCTGCAGGCTGCCCATCCCCGTCCTCCTCTCCGGAGGCGTCCCGTGGGAGCTGCAGACGGATGTGAGGCCCGGGACCCCCACCCCGGCCCGCACCCACAAAGGGGCTTCTGTCCTGCGGGGCTGCAGCCCCCGGGCGGGGGGCAGGAGCACGCTGGGGCTCTTCCTTCCTGCCCCAGCCTCCGCCTCCTCTTGTCTGCTGTAATTGCATTTTATTTTTATCTTTATTATTATTCTTTTGTAACTTTCTTTTTTCCTTTTATTCTTTATTTTCGTATTCTAAATTAGGGGGGTTTTCCTTTTAATCTTCACAACTTTTTTCTAAATGCCTTCCAATTCTTTTTCCAAGTCTTACTCCTCTTCCAAGTCTTTTTCCTTTTCCAAATCTCATTCCTCTTCCAAGTCTTGTTCTCCAGGTTCTCCAGTCCTTTTCCTATCCCAATTATTTTCCTATCCTTTTTTTTTTTCCTCAAAAACGGTTTAACATTTTAATTTCTAAAAACATTAAATCTGTTAATTTCTTTTACCCCCTTCCCCCGGCAGGGTGGTGGAGCAGAGTCTTTATCAAAAAGCCCTTTCACCCCCTACTCCGCCGGGCACAAAGCGCTTCCTCCCCCCGCCCCGCGACCGCTGCCCGCCGTCCCCGGCGGCGACACGGTCCCCCCCCGTTCCCCGCCCCGCCTGCACCTGCGACGGCCGGCGGCGCGCCGTGCCCGCAGGTGCGGGCGGTGCGCTCGGGGTGTCCGAGCCCCCCGGGCCCCTCGCTCACCTCGGCGTTGATCTCCTCGCCCGCCGCCCCCGCCAGCAGCACCAGCAGCACCACGAGCGGCGGGAGGCGCCCGCCCGCCCGCCAGGGGGCGCCGCCCCCTCCTGCCATTCCGCCGCCGGGTCGCGGCTGCCCCCGGCCGCGCCGGGCCGGGCCGGGCCGAGCGCGGCGGTGGCGGAGCTACGCCGCCCTCATGGCCCGGGGCCGAGCCGCCGCGGGGGGCTGCGCACGGTGCATGGGCGGCGCTGCCAGGCGCGGCCCGTCGCGTCCCGGCCCGCCTTTTGTGCGTGAGGTCAGGACGGCGGCGCGCGGCACATGGGCGGCCGGCGCGGCGCGGCGGGGCCCGGCTCCGCTCGGCTGCCCTACCGCGCTCTGCCCGCCGCCGGGAGCACCGGAGCGGGTGGCGGAACGCGGGCGCGGCGGTGGCTGCGGGCGGCGGGGAGCGGTGGGAGCGGGCAGGGCGGGGACGCGCCAGGGGCGGGGCCGCGGTGGGGGCGGGGCGAGGCAGAGGGGCGGGGCTGCCCCCCCGCACGTGTGTGCGCGGTGGAGCCGCGGGCAGGGCAGAGCGGAGCGGAGCGGAGCAGGGCAGGGCAGAGCGGAGCGGGGCAGGGGCAGAGCGGACAGAACCCCCCGGCCCCACCGCCGCTCCCAGCGTGTGCGCCACCCCCGCGGGCACCCGCACCCGGCCCTGCCGCCATCCCCGCCCTGTCGGGCCTCGCCAGCAGCCGCCACATTTCCCAACTTTGCCCCCACAGCCCCTGTCCCGAGGGTCTCTGACACCCGATGTTACACAACTGGGTGCTGTGCCAGGCCCGGCTGGGGCTGGTGGTTGAGCACTAACCCGGGAGAAACCGGTTTCGCTGAAGTCCCCGGGGGCTAAATATATCTCTACCTTTGTTTGTTTTTCCTTCCCCTGAGAGAAACTTATTTTGCAGATCCCCATCCCGGAAACTAACTGGCTACAAACTTAACAGTCTTTTGTCGAGGACTTTGAAAGGCTGCTGGCAGCAACAACTGGCTGTGATGCTCCCACGGACACAGATCCCTGCTGTGGGGAGATGTTCCCACAGACAAAAACTGTGACGGTGAGGAGATGCTCCCACTGACAAAGCCACTCTCGTGTGCTAGGACAGGCAGCACAGAGCTCCCAGGAACACTTGCAGACGTGGCCTCATGTGAAGCTTGTGCATGTCTGAAAGGAAGCGGCTGAAGTACACCACGGACACAATTTTATGACACAAGGAGACAGATTTTTACTGTTCAGAAGTCCCATACAGATATGGAATAAAAGATTCAGGGCACCACATCAGCATTCTGCTCCAAATACCTGAGAGGCTGCAGCTGACCAACGCGCAGGAACAAAAGGATTAAAAAGGAGCTTCTCCCAAGGGACAACGTCCAGCCTGCAATTCCCTGGGTCATCATGGCATTTGGGGTGCTGATCACACAGGGAAAAAGTATGGAGCCTAGGCAAGAGCCCCCATCCCTTGACTCACCTGTGAGCACTGCCCTACCAGCTCAGGCAAACACTGACACTGTCCATTCCAGGCCTCACCCACACCTGGAAGCAAGCTCTTGTTTGGCAAAAGGATCAGACACTGAAATGTTTCTGCAGAGGCGGCAGCAGCGTGAGAGGGACACAACATGACTCAGGAGCTTGTCCGAGCTGGCTGACAGTAGGAAAACACTCTGGCAAGACGATCCAGCTCCACATCCTTGCCTCTTGTTACTCAAAACATGCCCAGAGCCTCCTGATGATCTGGCAGTGCTACTTCCCACTGCGTGAGACACTCACCCTTTAGTAGCAGCTTCCCACGCTACCTTCTTCCTCCTTCCCATAAGGCATCTATGGCTTTTGTAGATTTTTTTTCTTTTTTTAAAAAAAGCAGCAGAATTAGTGACCGTGGGATGTCTGGAACCACCAGTGCTGACTGCAGCACATCCAGCAGCGAGGATGAAATTTGCTACAAACACGCTTTTCTTCAGCCAGCAGCTCAAACTGGAAGTGGCCTGACTTGAGACCACAAACACCACCGAGACGCTGAGCAGGCAAGAAGAGTGTGGAGGTGCATGACAGCCCACGGCACCCAGAGCTGCGCTGGACAACAGTCCTTGGTCCAGCATCAGGCTCTTTGAGGCTCCAAAATGCACAGCTCCACCAGCCCCTACCTCAAGGGGAAGGAGAAGTACTTGTTCCCTGATTTGCAGCGGATTTGCTCCCATTGGATACGCAGCAAGAACACTGAATCCTCAAAGCCATCCACAATGTCCTGGAAAACAGAGGCAGGAGTCAGTACCAGGAGGGTGGATCTGGCAGAGGATGGAGTCAGTAGCTCCCTCTCTGAAGCATGTCACAGATGAGGCCATTTGCAGCTGGAAGCCTCTGACTTTCCTCAGGAGGGTGATTTAACCCACACTCCCCCCAAAAGCTTCTCATCTTTCAACCCAGTGAAGTTTGTCCTGCTCGGTGAATAGAGTTTTGCACTCTCCACCCTTGGCTGGGAGATGTGGTTGGACTCCAGCTCTGCCCTCCCTGTGCTCTCCACACCACGTAGGGACACACCTGGAGCTCCCGCAGACACTGCCCTTCCAGCCTGCCAGACAGGTCCCCAACGCACCAGGCCAAGCTGATGTGGAACGATGGGTTCTGAACACAAAACAGGGATCAGAATGTAAGGGTTAAAAGAGGCTTTGCTCGATGCACAGAGCCACAGTGGGAGATCTGGTATGATCCTGCCCTGTCTGGGATCACAAAGGCTGGAGGATCCTGAAGCTGGGAGTCACCTCTGCCAACTCAACAGTGCTGGAGGCAGGAGGAGTCCTGGGCTCCCCACCCCACAGCCTTTCTGGACACCAGAGGGCAAGGCTGCCTGGTTCCCAGCCTCCCTGTGCTCAACTCTGCAGCTGTGGGAGAACCTCTCAGAGCTGGTCCTGAAGCAGGTACATGGGTCACTCCTGAATAACCCACATGAGCTCCCTGCTCTAGAGACAGACAAATTGGGATCTGGCCCTTCAAATTCCCAAACCTGTTCCCAAAGCTAGTACTAAGCAAGAAGGCTGGACTAATGCCCAAGGCAAATACAAGGATTTTACAGTGCCCACTCCATTCTAGGACAACCCTGCTTCCATGCACAGTGGGGCAGTGACTGCAACTGGCTCCTGTTTATCTGAGTGAACATCTCACAGGGAACCAGCCAGCATGTCCAGACTGGCAGGGGAGTAAGCAGGAAACGCCTCACCTTGTAGAATGTGGGAAGGTCAAATTCCTCTAGAACTCCATCCACCTCCGAGACCAGCTCCAGCAGCTGGAAATGCCCAGCAGAGACCTCCAAGCCAATAAATGTCCTAAAGAAAGACAAGGAGAGACAGCAACCACCCTTTCATGCTGCAGAAAGCACAGCCGTAAGAATACTTAGCCCTGCATTCCGACTGGGCAAGCTCCCTACTCTCTAACAAAAGAAAATCTGAGGAATGTCAGGTTTAAGAATCCAGGGATGCTGATTGTATTCTGAAGAAAAACAGAAGTAAAAATGTGGTAGCAGGGAGAAGCAGGACTGGATGATAAACCATGCAGATTTACTAGGTTAACCCAGTACCTTCTGAGACATGAAAATTAATTTTCCAGGCAAAGGATGCGCTGAATGGGAATTTCAGCAGAGTGCCGTGCAGGAGCTGCATTAAAAAAGTGGAAGTTGCTGGAGTGGTTTTACAGTGGGAGGGGAAGCAGGGAATGGGAAGTACCAAGCTGGAGAGATGTGACAAAGCGGTCAGCACCTCCTCAAGAACTGTCTGGATGACACTTTCTAGAGTCCTTTAGAGTCATCATTTCCTCCCCTTCAGGAGGGAAGTGGAAGATTCAAGTGTCACCCAGGTTCCATATCCACTTTTTCCTACCCATGACTATCTTAGGCTGCCTTTCCCGCCAGATTCAGCGACATTTTGCAATTTTAATCACCTTTACTTTGACATTCAAAAAACTTAATTGCATTCCGTTGGAATCAGGCTTCTGAGCTGACGCCCAGGAGAATTAGCACCATCTCAGCTATTTCTCTGCAGCTCTTGGAAGACCTGCACTACAATTTCACGACTGGCACTGCTGCCAAAAGAGGTGGTCCCACTCTGCTCGCCCCAGGCTGTGCACGCCGGCTAATGAGACCAAAGGCTTGCAGAGGATCAGCGCCAAAGCTAAAAATTTGTACAGATGGCTGGGGAAAGGTGTGAAATGCCTGGAGATGATACGGAAGTGATCACATACTGTGCTGTCACACGGCCCAACCGTGGGACAGGCAGGGTGACACCGCCCATCAACCCAGCACGTTGTTCAGTGCTCTCCTGGGGCAGGCAGGCTGCTCCACTGTGCACTCACCTAGTTTTGTTCTGGTTGGTGTAAACCTTCACTTGGTCAGCCACACAGAAGAACCTGAAATAAGAAAGATCCTATTTCAGCTGCAGGCGGGGGGGAGGGGTAAAAGAAAAAGAAGAAAAGGAGAGGATGAGGAGGTGCCAGGATTGCTACCAAGCCATGGAAAGATACAGGCAAATGCATGCTGCAATTGGACCAAACTGGTGCAACCAGAACGTTTCTGGGTTCAAATTAATTAATTCCCCTCCCAGTTCCAGCCCTCTGAAGCCTGGACAGTGACAGAAGCCCTGAAGCAGGTGATGCTCAGCAGGTGCCTGAGCCATCCATGGTTTAGGGGATGGCACAGCTCTAGCCTGATCCTGGAAAGCCAAAACCTGACGTGCCAGATCCTGAGGCAGTGAGGAAAAATCCCCAGGGCTTTAATGCTCTGCCAGCACCAGCTGCCAGGAACACCTTAGGGCGTGGATGCTGGCAAACCACGGATGCCGAGGGCAGAGGAGGGGCGTGAGGAGCGCTCCCCCGGGGCTCTGCCAAACCCACCTGTGGAAGGCGGCCAGGCGCTCCCGGAGGCAGCGGACGAAGGGCTCTATCCAGTGGTAGCGCAGCACCACGCACTGCGAGAGGCTCAGGTGGAACTCCTCCATGGCAGCCAACGACGGGACGTAGGTGCGAGCGCGGGACACCATCAGCTCCAGCAGCTCCAGGAACTCCTCCTGGGCAATGTCTGCGGAGCGGCGCCGTCAGGGCCTCCAGAGGAGCGCTGGCCGCGGATCCCCGCCGGGACCGGGCGAGGCTCCGGGGCGCAGCGGCTGAGCCCCGTCCCGTTATCCCCCCGGTCCCGTCCCGGTCCCGATAGCATCCCGTCCCGGTCCCGGTACCTACAGGGCAGGTAGACGTGCGTGGCCCAGTTGCCCCGCTCGTGGGGGAAGCCGCGCACGCGGCCGCCGTGCCGGGAGCTGTCATCGCTCACGGCCTCCTCCGGGTCCGGGTCTCCCGGCAGGCCCGCGGGGGCAGGCAGGCGGGGGCGGCCGGCGCTGGGGGAGCGGAGCGGGGTGAGAACGAGGAAGCGGAGGAGGAGGAGGAGGAGGAAGGCCGCGCGCTCCCTCCGCCTCCCGCGCGCTCCTGCCACCACCACCCCCCCCACCGCACCCACCTGGCCCCGGGGGGCCCCTGCGCGCCGCCGCCCCGGCTCCCCCCTTCCTCGTCCTCCTCCTGCTCCTCCTCGGAGCTGCTGTACCCCACCAGCGCGGCGCTCATGGCCGCGGCACCCGCCGGGACCCCCCGCTCCCCGGTGGCGGCGCAGTTGCCGGCGCGGCCCGGCAGGGGGCAGCACCCGCCGCGCCCGCCCCGCCTCCTCCGCCGCCGCCGCGGCCGCCCCGGCCCGGCCCGCTCCGCTCCCTCCGCTCCGCTCCCGCCCGCCGCTCCCTTCCCTCCCGCCCTTCCTCCCTCCCGGCTCCCGCCTCCACGCCAGCGCGGGGCTCGGGCGCAGCGCGCAGGCCGCGGCCCTGCCGCCGGCGAGGCCTCCTCCCGCCGCAGGTGAGCGGCCGGCTCGGCCGCCGCCGCCGCCGCCGCCCTTTGTGTGCGCCTCGCCTCGCCGGGGCGGGGGCGGCCCCGGGCGGGCAGCGACCCCCCTTCAGCCGACCCCACCGCGGGGCCTCCCGGCGCGGCGGCGGCGAAGGCCTCGGGGCGCCGTCCCCGCGCTGCCAGCGGGGCCGCCCGATGGGGAGCGGCGAGCGGCGGGCCGGGCCTGGCCGCGGGCTGCGGCGGCGGCGGCTGCTGGTGGCCTGCGAGCTCCCCGGCCGCCCCCGCGCCCCGCGGCCCTGAGGCGGCCCGGGCCCGGCGGGAGCGGGCTGGGCCATGCCGAGCAGGCCGCCTCGCCAGTTTGAAAGTACCTCTGCGCTCCCGACCGCGCTCCCTAAATGGTTGTCGCTTCCCACCTCCCACGGAGGGATGAGTTAGGCTGGAGCTGGCGCCGACGTGGGTCCCCGCGCAGAGCCCTCGGTAAGCCAAGGTTGGTATCGCTCTTCCCTGCGGGGGCACAATCTTCCCTCCCCGTTAGGCCGGGATGCGTCGCCGGTGGGTTCATCCTGCCGCGGTTCGCGGTGTGCGCAGGGGAAGGTAGCTCCTGGGCTGGGCTGAAGTTTGGTGTCCCGCCGAGCTCGGGCGCAGGTACCGTCACTGTGAGCCCTCGCTTCGTCAAGGTGAGCTCTGTAGAAGGAGGGCATCCTGCGGACTGGCAGGGCTGCAGTGGCGTCTTTGGGGCTTTACTGCCCGAAACTGTGCTGGAGCACAAAATAATACACGTAGGCAGAGGTGGGTCCAGCACTGCCTGAGCTGTGGAGCACAATCCAGTCTCAGCTGAGTGCCCGCGGAGGTGGGGATGCTGGGAAGTGGGATTCCCTGGTGCTCTTTATTGCCTAGTTTTAGACTTAACAAACATTTTCCTGGAAGAACAAGGATTTCCTTACCCTGAGGGCAGGTGGTTTGACACAGACACGGGAGTGCTTTTGTGGGGCTGGGGACTCAAGGCCCAGGAGTGTTGGTGGCTGCTGCTCACCACAGCTTGCACCTTTCTTTTGAGGTGCTGCTGTGTGCTGCTTACTGGTGGGTTTTATTCTTCTCTAAGTTGATGCCAGGTTTTACTGGACCTCTCTAGAAAGGCTGGAACTTTTCAATGAGCATGGTCCTTGTGATGCTTTGTAGAAAGGCCAGGCAGCAGCTCTGGCATAGGTTGTTTGGCTTCGGTGTACTTTTATTCCATGGTTTGGTAGGAGGTACAGCTGAGCCACTGCTTTAATGCTTATCTTCACAGAGTGATCTCTGTGGGTTCTGTGTTCTGTTTGAGGATAGGATAACATTGAGGGCAAATATTCTGAGTCCTCTGGCTCTTCCAGTGTACAAGCGTTGCCCAGAACGGGGAAATGTTTTGCATATCCATATCCATGGATAATGGACTTGATATCCAGGCTGCAGAAGGAGCAGAACTGCTTCACAGAGCTGTTTCAGCTGGGGTGGGATCATGTTAGGATCTGCATTGACATCTGTAAAATCTAACCCAGTAGCTTCTTGATTGCACAGTGTTTGGTGCATAGCCTGTGCAGAGAGACTGATGTTCTCAGACAGTGCCCCAGCAGTGCTGGAGATCCAGTGACCTGCTCAAGGCTGAGCTGAGCGGGCCCTGGGAAGTTGTTCTGCCTCTTGTGAGAGCACAGCTCCCAAGTATGTGCCTGGCTGTGTCTGGTCAAAGCCCAGCCCTTTCCACGCTGAGAACTCCTTGTCCCAGGCCATTTGCACAGCAGCAGGTGGGGCTCCTGTTCTGGTTAGCTCCCCCACACTGGCTTCCTGGTAGATTTGCAGGGATGCAGGAGAGTTTTCAAAGAGAGCAGTGGGAGGAGGTTGATAGAGAATTGCCCATGTTTCTTCTAATACCTCACATGAGCTGTTTTCTTTCTTGCAGAGAGAACTGCTCCCTGGGCTGCTTCCTGTGCCCTTCCCAAGAGTGAGCACATAGCAGCCAGCAAGGAGAAGGACCTCCTCTTGTCTTCAAGGCACTTGCCTCTGCCTCCTGTTCTTTTGTCCAAAGGAAGGAAAAGCCAGACCAAGTCAGTCCATAAAGAACTTGTGCTGATCTAAGGAGGAGACTCTGGAGTCTCGATCACCTCTTTACTTCCCAAGATCCTGGCTGTGGGCTGGATTTTCTGTCCTTAACTTCAGGGGATCAGTTTCGGTGAATCAGGATTTCAGAATCTTTTGGTTTTGCTTTTACTTGAACCCTTTCAACTGGGAAGCTGAAGCTATCACTGCTAAAATCCCATTTTTTTTTCCCAAGCATGTCAGAAAGCTGGCAGCAGCAACAGCAGCAACCACAGCAGCCGCCGCCACCGCAGCAGCACCACGCTGGGGCAGCCGCCCTCCCAGAGCACTCCATCCCTCCCAGCACTGCTGACAACCCCTTGGGCTGTGCTGTCTACGGCATCCTGCTCCAGCCAGACCCTGGACTGCAGCACCACCAGCACGCCCCCATCCAGGCTGGAGAGCCATCCCACAAATGCGGTGTGTGTGGCCATGACCTTACTCACCTCTCCAATCCCCACGAGCACCAGTGCTTGCCAGGCCATGACCGCTCTTTCCAGTGTACCCAGTGCCTGAAGATCTTCCACCAGGCCACCGACCTCCTCGAACATCAGTGTATCCAGGTGGAGCAGAAGCCCTTTGTGTGCGGGGTTTGCAAGATGGGTTTCTCCCTTCTGACCTCGCTGGCACAGCACCACAATGTCCACAACGGCAACGCCATGAAGTGCTCTATCTGTGAGAAGACCTACAAGCCTCCCGAGGTAGAGCATTCACAGCCTCTCGACCCCTCGGAGAAGCCCTACAGCTGCTCCATCTGTCAGAAAACCTTCAAGCACCTCTCGGAGCTGTCTCGGCACGAGCGCATCCACACGGGCGAGAAGCCGTACAAGTGCACACTGTGCGACAAGAGCTTCAGCCAGTCCTCCCACCTGGTGCACCACAAACGGACGCACAGCTCGGAGCGGCCCTACAAATGCACGGTGTGCGAGAAGACCTTCAAGCACCGCTCACACCTAGTGCGCCACATGTACGCGCACTCGGGGGAGCACCTCTTCAAGTGCAACGTCTGCGAGCTGCACTTCAAGGAGTCCTCGGAGCTGCTGCAGCATCCCTGCACGCCCAGCGGGGAGCGGCCCTTCCGCTGCGGGGAGTGCCAGAAGGCCTTCAAGCGCCCCTCAGACCTGCGGCAGCACGAGCGCACGCACAGCGAAGAGCGGCCCTTCAAGTGCGACCTCTGCCAGATGAGCTTCAAGCAGCAGTACGCGCTCATGCGCCACCGCCGCACGCACAAGGCCGAGGAGCGCTTCAAGTGCAACCTGTGCGAGAAGGGCTTCGTGCAGCCCTCCCATTTGGTGTACCACCAGCACGTGCATGGCATAGAGAACCTCTTCAAGTGCAACGTGTGCCAGAAAGGCTTCAACCAGTCCTCAGAACTGCTGCGGCACAAGTGCGTGCAGAACGCGGAGCGGCCCTTCAAGTGCACGGTGTGCAACAAGTCCTACAAGCGGGCCTCGGCTCTGCAGAAGCACCAGCTGGCCCACTGCGCCGAGAAGCCGCTCAAGTGCACGCTCTGCGAGAGACGTTTCTTCTCCTCCTCGGAGTTCGTGCAGCACCGCTGTGACCCAGCCCGCGAGAAGCCCCTCAAGTGCCCCGACTGTGAGAAGCGGTTCAAGTACGCCTCGGACCTGCAGCGCCACCGGCGCGTTCACACGGGTGAGAAGCCCTACAAGTGCTCCTCCTGCGAGAAGGCCTTCAAGCAGCGCGAGCACCTCAACAAGCACCACAGCGTGCATGCCCGGGAGCAGCAGTATAAGTGCATGTGGTGTGGGGAGCGGTTCCTGGACTTGGGCCTGCTGCAGGAGCACAGCGTCCAGCACACGGCCGAGGGTGCCTACCAGGTGGCTGCCTGCTTGCCATGAGCCTCCCGCCCCGTGGTGGCTTTCAGCTTGCATGGGACACTCCCAAGCCTCAGCCTCCCCTTCCCTCTCCTCGGTTGTTGGCAACCTCCAGGGAGTGTGGGGGAAAGGGGAGGTACGGTGTGTGGGCAGGTAAACTTTCCTCTGGCCTCAGTGGTTGATATGCCACCTGTATCGAAATAGCAACAGACAACATCTCAAAGGGGTGGAAAGGAAGGAGGTGGAGAGAGGAAGCTATACCTGTAGGTGCCTGGTGTTCGTGCTGTACCTGGACTGTAGTTCATGCTGTACCTGCAGTTCCAGTCCTGGGAGCTCAGCTGCCAGTTGCAGGCACCAGCTCTTTGCTTGCAGCCTTTTTCTCCTGCCCTGCCTGGCAGGGTTGGTGGGGAGGTTTGGGTGACACTCATCCTGGAGAGAGCTTAGCAGCAAGGCAGAGCCAGACCTCCCTTCTCCCAGGGTGTGCTGCTCGGCATGGACGTAGCAGGTTTCTGCTGCTGGGGTCTCCCATCTTGGTCCAAGCTCAGTTGAGGGCATCATTTCTGATCGTTAGTGTTGATGGACTGCCCCAGCCTCCCCTGCTCTCCCTCCTTCTAGAGTGTTGAAAGGGAAAAGCCATGGGGCTGCACAGCTCCAAAAAGCACTTTGGCATTGCTGCTTTTGCAGTTGCTGGCTGTCACACTCTGCAAGGGTTCTCAGCCTGCCTGCCCCCTGTCTCTGCCAGCTGCACAGGGAACTGTAGGAAGCACAGTGCTGCAACCAGAAAGCATGGCAAGGAGCACTGGGACAGTGCCCAGGAGGGGGTCATGGATTCTCCTCTCTGCAGACATTCAAAACCCACCTGGACCTGTTTCTGTGTAACCTGCTTTAGGTGCCCCTAACTTAGCAGGGGGGTTGGACTAGATGATCTCCAAAGGTCCTTCCAACCCCAACAATTCCATAATTCTGTGACAGCATTCATACCCTGCTCCCAGCCAAGAGCCTGGCATTTAAGAGCTGCTTTCCAAGGGACCCAGCCCTCTGGTCCCAGCC
This sequence comes from Lichenostomus cassidix, assembly GCF_008360975.1. NCBI lineage: Eukaryota > Metazoa > Chordata > Aves > Passeriformes > Meliphagidae > Lichenostomus > Lichenostomus cassidix. Next base: position 6,148,713 of record NC_139492.1, read on the forward strand.
CCTTGAGCATCCCTTGGGCTGTTAGTGGTACCTTCAGCAGGGTCAGGCAAACGGCTGTCAGCTCCAACACTAATGGGTGAGATGAACACTACAGTATCCTATAATTACAGAGGTGTTGCCATGGCCAGCAGTAACCCACAGCATGTTCCAGGGGCTTGGTGTCTCATTTGCTGGAGGAACCAGAGCAAGCCAGGAGAATCCTTTCTGGACTGCAGGCTCAGCTCCATGGGGAGGGCAAGGTTAGCAGTGGGTAAGGGCGAAGTCTATTCTTCCCCTCTTGTGGGAGTCCTGTTTTACCCCTTTGCCCTTTCTTTACCTCGTCTGTATTTTTCAGGTTTTGCACACTTCTTGTAAACATCACTTAAAAATAAATCTCCCCTAGCAAGGTTGATGTAGCCTCAGGTGTTTTCCTCTGCAGGAATTTGCTGGCTTCTCATGTCCAAGAGATCCTTTACATGTCAGTTAGATGCCTTGAAGGTTGAAGATGTGCTTACTAGGTTGCCCCCCAGCCTTCCCCTCTTCCATCTTTGGAGATACTAAATATTCATCTGTGGACATGTTCAGTCCCTGACTGGATGTGGTCCTGGACAACCTGCTGTAGCTGACCCTGTGCAAGCAAGGAGTTGGACCTGATAATCTTCAGAGGTCCCTTCAGAGGTCTCAGCTCTTCTGTGGTGTTGGCTGATGCTCTTGTGAAGTTGTAGTGGACAGCAGCCAGTTAGTTGACCATGTGCTGCACAAATGATTAGGACAAGGTTATCAACTCTTGTCCATGGCAAGTGTTGACAGATTAACCTTGCAGAGGGTTAGACTGGGCCTGCATTTCTGGTGGGAGACACTTGTCTGAAAGGTGGAGAAAGGCTTTAGTTTTCCATTTCCAGTACAGTGAGGGGAAACTGCATTTTCTGGGGCTGGGACAGTGCAGTGAGAGGTTAGACCCTGGGGCTGAATCTTCTTCATGTGCAACTTTAAGGAGATGAAAACAGACTGTGCTTTCTGCTGCCCAAGAAAGAGGGACCCATGATGGTTATCTTACTTTGTGCTGCCTCAAAGATGTAGAACTTCCTACCAAGTTTTCCATCTGTGTTTCTTTTTCCTCTTTTTTGTTTTACTTTTTTTTAAAGCAGTTTGTTAAAATTCATTAAAAATACTGTATAGTTTAACTTGATGTCATACTGGATCTTAAAAAAAAAAAAAAAAGAGATGTGGTAACTTGGATTTTTAAAGAGCTCTTTAGTTCTAGGTAGCTGGTTATTTGCTGTTTAATATGTAGTAAGTTCAGTGTATGCTTTGCTGTAGGAGTAAAAGAGAGTCCAAACCAAGGAAGGCTAATCCGGTCTTCACAGAAGGGCTTGGTGGTGATGGAGGCTGTGAGTGTGGGACCAGATGAGGACTGTGGCACCCACCTGAACCTTCACTCTGTTCCTGCCTTGGACCATGGTTCACCCTGCTCTTGCCCAGCACAGCTGCCAGGGGTTCAGTGGTCACCTTGAGCACCTGAGCACAGCACTGGCAGCCAGGATCAGTGCCCAGGGCTTGGAGCTTGCAGAGAGGCTCATCTTTGGTAGGAGGAGGGTGTGACATGGAACGGTTTGTGGCTCTGCTCTTTCTTTCTGGGGCAGCTGCTGGCTAGAGGAGGTTTGGAGAAATCATTAACTGTCTGCCCTGCTCTCTTCCCTCCCCAGGAGCCCTGCAGGGCTGACTGGCTGGCACTTGGGGCAGAAGGGGATGGTGGTGAGTCCCAGACACAGCTCCACAGTATGCAGGGGCCATGGAGCTGCCCTGTTCTGTCCCCTTGCTATAGCTGGACATAGGGGACTGTTAGGGGGTGTTTCTCTTGTGCTGAGCAGCTGGGAAAGCCCTGGATGTCCCAATGAGGAGCTGTGGCCCTGCTTAGGATGTGGCAAAACCAACCAGTGCCCTGGGCAGAGAGACTCCTCAGGGCTGTGTGCATGGGACCCCATGCCAGGGAGACAGGGGATGCTGTGGGGAGCTTGGCACAGATGAGCCCAGGTCCAGATCATCAGCTGGTGCCTGTGAATGGGTGCCTCCAGGTTCAAAAACATCTTGGTGCAGGATTAGAACATCATCATTAGGAGTGGCCATGAGTCCATGGTGACTCAGTCTCTTGTTTTGTTTGCTGCCCTGCAACAGCCCAAATCCAGTAGAAGCCCATGGAGAACATGCAGCTTGAGCTTGCAGGTGGAGGACTTGTGCGGGGTGGGCAGCTGAGTGGCCACTGAGAGCTTTCTATAGGAGCATTTTCTAGTTGGAAGCAGCAGTGTTGCTGCTTCCAGCAACACTCCAGTGGGAGAGTAGGGGAAGCTGGTCCATCTCCTTTGCTGTGCCTTTAGGTCATGTTTTGTCCAGTGAGATGGTGGAAGTAGGAGGAGGCACAGGAGTGTCAGGAGCACGGTGCTGCATGGGGAGGCAGGGGCTGGTCTGGGAGCTGATGTCCCTGGGGCATCACACTGCAGGGCTCTCTGCTGACTGCTGGTGTTTCCTTTTCAAGCCAAAGAGCAGTTGGGGCCAAAGCCCTTTGGGGAGTAAACCATGTTTCTACTCTGTACCTGTTGCACTTCACTTCTGGTGTTTATTTCAAGCGACTTTCAGGCTCCTGCATCTGCTTGGCCTCTCGCATCCCTCACTGCCCTGCAGCACCAAAGAGAGTTGCTGTGCTGGAGCTAGTGTTCCATCAGTCCCATGGCAAGTGCTCGTGCCAGTTCAAGACCTGGTTGCCAGACCACCTGAGGATGCTGTGTAGGGCTGGGTAGCTGGTGGTCCCTCCCTCCCAAAGGGTGGTTCTCTTTGGCTAGCAGTCTGAGCACAGGGTGCTGCTGGGGAGGCAGCAGGGACGGTTAGGTTGGGCAGTGGTTGTGTGGATGTTGTCCAGGACAGAAGTCCTGCTCTCTAGGGCTGCTGTTCCTCTGGCTTCCTGGGTCTAGCAAAAGGTAGTCTGTGACCTGGCATTTTTACTGATCTTCACTTCCCTTACCCTACGTACAGGATGCCTTTAGCTTTCTCAGCCCCTTCCCTTCCACAGCCTATACTTTTAAAAGATGTTCTCAGCTTCTTTTCTCTCTGTTCAGTTTATTTGTAAGCAATGGTTTGTTTTTCATCCCTTTTTCCATACTGTTTGTGAAGTCTCTTCCTTCGTTCCTACCCCCTCCAGCCCTCTCCCAGCCCCAAATGCCTTTCCCAGAATAAGGCTGGATCCAGGTGATACCAAACCATTGATGGTGAGATCAGGAATTTAGGATCTGAATCTTGCTGGAATCCAGTGGGTGCTTCTGGTCCTTCCCCATGAGGCCATCCCACCTTTCTGGGCGTGGGCAATGCCTGTGACGTGGCAGCTTGGCTTGGCTGGATGCTGCCCATGCTCTGGTAAGGAAGTCCAAGCCAGGACCAAGAGCCAGAACAGAGCTGTAGGTTATGGGGACTGGGGTGGGAACAGCCATTTCTATGGTGGATTCCTTTGTCACCTCTCCAAGGCTGGGGATTAAGTCAATGAAGGACTGTCAGACATTCCTGGGGCGATGTCATGGCACTGAGGTAGGCTTGGACTGCACAGTTAGTTCCCCTGGGAGTGCCTGTGGAGCAGCTGTGTGCACCAGCAGGCAGCTGAGCTGAGTTAGCTGTGGCATGGACACCCCTGGGACCATGGGTATGCCCAGGTGGCCCTGCCAGCTCTCCAGTGAGCAGATGCCATCCCTGCTTTCTGGGTGAGAAGATGTGCATACTGTGGTCTTTTGGGGCCCATGTGCTGGAGTGGGGCACAAGGGGTAAAGCATCTTTATGACAGTTTTGGGACCAGCTCTGGGCACTCAAGCCTGGCCTTGCAGGGAGGAGAAGAGAGAGAACATCTGTACTTCCCTTGAGTATTTGCCATCAAGTCCAGGCTGCAGCTGAAGTCTGGCCATTAAAAATAAACAAAACCCTCTTGTTATACTTCAGAGTTTGACTCTTTCTCCATTGGGTGGTGAATTCACCTGTGGGAAGGTTCCTGTGCATGCAGGTGAAATGCTGAGATTCAATAAGGGCAGGCCAGTGAGGTTTGGGGCTGGCAGCTCCACCCAGGCTCGGTGAGCACCTGGTTTCTCCCCAGCTTCTTCTGCAGCATCTCCTGGCAGCTGCCTCTGACACTTTCTGGATGTGAAGATGCTGTTCTCACAGCATGCCTGGGATGCTCAGTGGGGTGAGCAGGACCACAGGTGGGAGCTGGACTGTGGGCTTGTCTCTGAGTGCCTCCAAGCCGTGGATCTGAGGGACTTCATGGCCAGTGAGGTTCTTGGGCTCCTCCCAACCTGTGGTCATGACTGTTAGAGTTCCCAGGGCTGTCAGAAGTTGCAGCCAAGGGAAGTTGCTGAGGTTTGTGTGGCTTGCAGTGCCTTTAACACTGCTCTCCGTGTGTTTCTAAGATGATACTCCATGTATGTGTGTATATATATTGTAATAACACATCCCGCTCTTCTGTGTGAGTGTCAAATGGTTTTGCTTTACTAATAAATTTATAGTTATTTATACCTTCTTGTGGGTGTGTCAGATTTCTGGAGTGGAGGCCATGGGCCAGGCATTGCTTCCTCATCTGTCTTTGTGCTCTGTCTGGCTCTGCTTGGGTTTTTTTCATGTTTTCTTTCTTTCCCCCTGAACTTTTCTGAAGTAGAAATGATGGTTCATCTTCCTGGTAACTAGAAGATGCATGGTTTGAGCAGGCTCCCAGGGGCTGGAAGCAAACACAAGCAGAGTCTGCAGAGTGGTTTTGCCCCTTGCTAAAGTCAGAATGATCCCTCCCCAGGGCAAAACTCCTTCCCAAGAGCTTCGGGGCAGGAGCAGGCAGGAGTCTCTTCCTGCCAGAAAGGAGCAGTGGTTTAGGGGGCAGAAGCTGATGCATGTTGTGCTCTGAGGATGCCAGCCCCACATTTAACTCTTCAAGCTTTTCCTGAGGGTTTGTTTTGTGTCACCCCATCCTGTGATGGCAAGAGAGGAGCCTGCTACAGAGGTGCTGGGGCCGAGCAGGATGGATACTTGTTGCCCACCAGGATGGAGACCCTCATGGAGCCAGGGAGGGAAGATCTGGGTTAGGAAGCTCCAGCGCTGCTCCAGGGAGCTCTGGACATGCAGAAACAGGCTAGACATGAAGCAGAGAAGCCATGCTGGTACCTGGACTCCAGGGTGTCACTGCAGCCAAGATTAGGGGCAGTGGGAAAGGCTGGCAGTCGTGCAGGGCTGGAGGTAAACGGATCAAGCAGCAATTGGCAGGCTCAGCAAGGGGAGGCTTAGCTCAACCCAGCACAGATTTGCTCTCGGTCGTCCGGAGCTGGGGCAGAGCTGTGGGTGGAGCACCCTTGGCACACCACCGTTGACACATCACCTTGCCTCACCCCACGGGGTTTCAGCAGCTCTCCTGCTGCTCTTCTGCACATCCCTGCACTCACCTGCAGATGGCTGAGACGGCTGCCTTCCCCACAGCGCTGCTGGTGAGTGCCTGGGGTAGCTTTAGTGGCTCCAGGGATTTTGAGGGTGCTCAAACCTGCTTGATTTTGGGGTTTACTTTGCAGCACCCTGCACCGAAACCAGGCTGGCTGCCGGGAGCCCGGGCACTCAGGACAGCTGGGTGCCAGTAATCCCATTAGCAGGCAGCACAGGGCTAATCCTCGCAGAGCCCTGAGCGGATTGAGGTGGGTTTGGGGGGGTCAGTGGCGAGCTGCAGTGGCCAAGGGAGCCCACGCATGCCGGGGTGGCTTCCCAGGGAGGCAGTGGCGAGCCTACGGGGGTAAGTGACAGCGATGGAGGCGAGGGACGGGGCTGGGATCTTTGCAGGGTCACCTCTGCACATCACAGTGGGGTTTGGTGCTCTGCTGTGCCAGGGAGTGAGCAAGTCCATGGGGAGTGATGCTGCAGGGGCTGGGCAATGTGGAGGGTTTGATCAGCTGCTGGGGGAAGGGAAAGGCCACAGTGCACCCTGCTCCAAATGGGGCCATAGGTCTGTGCCCGTTTTGCTCTTTGAGACCTTGCTGGCTGGCAAAAGGAAGTGCCACAACAGGTGGTGGCACCGCTGGGTGCCTGCAATGCAGCACAATGCATGAGACTGCCAACTTTCATGCCATTGCAGGCAAATCCTGGCTACTTATTATTATTTCTTCCTGCGTCTAGTTTTGTGGGGACCCACAAATGTTTCTGCACGTTTCTTGTTCAGATTTGACAGAGGAATGGCCTCTGCCCTCCACTTTCCTTCCCAGACCAAGGACAGGCATATGCTCCAGGCTTTTACAGCTGCACAAGCTCATGTGGAGGGAGGAGGAGCCCTTGACTGGCAAGGGGGGCTTGCTGCAGCCTCAGGGGGCTTTCACTGGGATTGTTTGAGCTTGGTTGTGTACGTGGACCCTGGGCTTCTTTGGGACCTGTGAAAGTGCCAAAGCATGGGTGGAAATGCCTCTGCCAGCTTTTCCTTGCTGTTCCCAGGGCATTCGCAGATCCCTTATACCCAGTGAGAGGTGAAAAGTAATTTAATTGGTTTCTGGTTGTCAGGCCTCTCGGGAGGTGTTTAACAGCCACACTGTCCTGCTGTGGGTTGGGGGGGTCTCCAGGAGAGCTGACCCTGCCTGTGGTGTGCTGGGTCCTGGAAGTGCAGCATGGAGAGATGCTTCAGCTGCATCCAAACCTGCCTCCTGGGCTTGCCAAGGTGCAGGCAAGCAAAGGGCTGAGGACACACATCACCCTTCCTGGGAACCCTAGTCTGTTTAGATTGAAAGAGTCAGGCTTTGGAGAGCCCCCAGTGAGCCATCTCAAGGGAGCTGAAGATGTCCTGCGTGCCTGAAAGCTGCATGAGGGGTTAATGCAAAGAACCCAGTGCTGAGCAGCTTCCTGCTGCGTGTGGGACTCAGATCATGTGTGTAACTGGGATTGAAACTCCTGTGCAATCTGCTGGCCGGGTTGGAAGGAGCTCAGGGATCTGCTTACTTTTGCCCTTTGCAGGTATCACCTGGGGGCTGTCTGAGGTGCTCCTAAGCCCCTCATTGAGCAGAGTGGGGTACCTTTAGAGGGGCATTTGGGCAGAGCGCAGCTCTTTGGAGGGGCAGCAGCAGGAGACACCCCCAGCTCTTGTCCAGTACCTAAGCACGTGAATGTGCAGCATCACTTGGCCTGCTGGTGCTGTATCCCAGCCTGGAGTTGCTTCAAGAAGGGAAGAAGGAAAACCAAAAAGACTGAGCAACTAGAGCTTGGACAGCTGAATACCTGCTCTGTAACATCTTACTTTCACCTACTCCATCAACATCACAGCAGCCAGTGCTGGTTGCCTTTGCTGCCCTTGCCAGAGTCCCCAGCAGGTATCTGTCCCAGCAGCCATCATGTCCCTGGGGTGTGGCTGAAAGGTGATGGAGCCAGAATGGTTCTGTAGGGGTAGAAAGAGGGGATATGTATGTTGGGACAAGAGCTTCCTCATAAAAATATTCTGTTCAAATTACAGTTCAATTTCCTCTCAAATGAAAAATGATGGGGAGAGTAGAGGACCCAGAGCAGAGCTTCAGCTTCTGTGATCTATCTGCAATGGCTTCCTAGTCAGGACAGGTTGTGAAAATAAAGCATTTAAACGAGGAGCTTACCTTTAGAAAAAGCAAGTTTTACTGTGAGCTTCAAATAGAGAGTGTAGTTTGCTCACAATAGCATGAGGGATGAGGAGCTGGGCCGGGTTTGGTCCGGCTATGCTGCAGTGCCATATTTCCCAAGCAGGACGTGGAAACAGAAGGACACCAAGGACGTTTTCGGGCTGCTCTGGAGACGGCGTGAGCAGCTGGTACAGCCGGTATTCCCTGGGGAGTGTGCACCCCTGCTGCTGGCCTCCTGCCGGCTGGAGACCCTTCGGCACTGCCCGCAGCCAGCGGGATGATGGGCTGGATCGACCGCGTGGTTCCCCAGCCCCCGGTGCCCCATGTGACAGGGGACACCCCTGTGCAGGAGCCAGTTAAGGTGAGCAGGGAGACATTTTGGGGGGTAAAGGGGACACCATGAGAGATGCCTGGTGCCTATGCACCCGTGCCCAGCACCGCAGCACCCAGGAATGCTCCACAGCATCCCCAGGAGGGATGGGGGCCAGGATGCATCCCCACTCTGAGCTGCTGGGAAGCAGCAGGAAGGGTGGGGAATCCCTGGGGTTTGCAGCCACCTTTGAACAGGGACAGTGCCCCCTGTGCCTTGCTCTCTGACACGTTCTGCCTTTTGCCCTGAAGGCACCAACAGGAAAGGCTGGTGGCCCCACGGATGCTGCTGACAGGGCATGCACTGAGGGTAAGCTCCGTGCTGGCTCAGGCTGCACACCAGTGTTCCTCTACCTGCCTGTCCCACTCCTGCTTGGCATCCGGGGGACTGCCAGAGTGGTGATTGGAGCTTGCTTTTTTCCCTCTGCTGCCATTGAAGAAACGGAAAAGAAAGTAGCCTTTGCAGTCTCTGAGGACACAAGTTCTGTGTTTGAGAGGTACGGCTCATGCAGCCTTCAGTGTGCAACATGATTTGCTTGGGATTTTGCTTTTTCTTGGGGGCTGGATGCCTTGGATGGCGTTCACAGCTTGACTCACACCCTTCCCTGGCAGTGTGGGGAGCAGTGTGCTCTCCTGGCTCTCCTATGGGCTGGAGAAGATGATTCCCCAGCCAGCCCCAGCCCCAGGGCTGCAGGCGCTTGGGAAGAGCTTCGAGACGAGCATCGACATTGCTGATCAGGTAGGAGACAGATCTGGGCAATGGTTTGGTGTATTTGAGCTTCTACCTCTTTTTACCTTTTCTTTTTTTTTTTTTTTCCTTCTTATCGCTCTCCCAGTGCAAACTGGGAGCACTAAACCTGCCCTGTGTGGGTTTCTGCCTTCATCCATCCCTGGGGAAAGGGCAGGTTCCCCTCCCCACTCAGCAGGATGATCCCCCTCCTGACTGTCAGTTTTTCAGACAGTCTGTTTGGCTTTTCAGACAGAGGTCCAGATCATTGGAGATGAGGAAGAAGATGGTCTGGGTAAGGAGCGCTGGCAGTTTGTAGTTTGCAGCACCCTGGGACTCTCACATCCTACCTCCCTGCCTGGTGATGCCGGCACTCTTGTCCCCTTGCGCTGGCTGCCGGGGGGACCCGAAGCTCCCCGCAGTGCAGATTGCCCATGCCCACAGCAGCGCTCTCCTTGCAGAGATAACCCCCTTCGATGCCGAGGAGGATGTCTCCGAGGCCGAGCCGGAGGCTGGCGTGGAGCAGTGGTGGGTGCCCGGCGAGGCTGGGGGATGCGGGAGGGCAGGAGGGCGCAGGATGAGCTCCCCGAGCGCGGTGCTCTTCCCGCAGGGCAGGAAAGCGGGTGCTCAGCTGGCTGTCACAGGGCTTCGAGAAGATTGTGCCGCAGCCAGAGGGGATGAAAAAAACGGAGGTGAGCACTGCCCAGCTCGGGAAGACGGGAGGGCTACCAGGTAGAGATGAGAGTGGGGCGAGCTTCATCTTCCTGCACACCCCAGGTGGGACCTTGGGGAGGAAAGCCCCACGGGAATTCAGCAGGGCTAAAATAGACCTGTGGGTGCTGTCCCAGTGTTCCTCAACCTGGCTGCATGCAGGAAGGACCCTTCATTTGGGACTGACCCGCTGGGGTCTGGGTTTGATGGTTGTTGTCAGGGAAATGGCGCTGAAAGCACACCGGGGGGTGTGTGCAGCTGAGCATGTGGGTCCCCTCGCGGCGGGGGACGTGTCCACCTGGGGTGGCCTGAGGCCGCAGTTAGTGCTTTGCCACGTCCTTCTATCCCTCTGCAGCCAGAGCCGAAGGAGCAGAAGAGCGAAGGCGCGGTGGAAGGTGAGCAATCTGATCCCTCTCCCCTGGGCGCCCCGCAGAGCCTGGCTGTGGGCAGCCACCGCTGCTGGCACTGCCCCTCGTCTCCATGCCCAGGATTCCCACTGTGCCGGGAGGCTGGGGACACAGGACCCCCATCACGGCACCGCCCCTGCACCACTTCCGTCCCCAAATTGCCCATGACCTCATCCCGGGTTGGGTCCCCGGGGCGAAGCTGCCAGGGAAGCCCCCGAGCCCTGTCCCTCTGCGGGAGGTGACCCTTCCAGGCTTGCTCCGCTTCCCAACCATTTTTGACTGCTGCATTGCCTATCCTTCTCCTTCTTTCGAATAAACCTGAGCAGGCACAAAAGGTACTAAAACCCAGACACAGCCAAAATCCAGCACTTCAGCCACAAAGAGCACCCCAGCAGCAGCCAAGGGGCAGCCAGAGACGGGGACCGCCGTCACCCCTCAGTCCGTGGCTGTGGATGGCAGCAGGTAACCACAGTGACACTTTCTGCCCGGCTCTGGTGGCCAGAGGGATGGCTGATGTGGGAGCAAAGGCTCTGGCTGACAGTTCTAACAGTGGCTTCTTGTTGCCAGGATGTTCACCTGGTTTGTCCAGGGGCTGGAGAAGGTGATGCCGCAGCCAGTGATGAGGGAGAAGCAGGACACACAGGTATGCTGTCTGATGGACAGGGAAAGAGCATGGGAACACCATGTCACTGGGAAGCAGGGCATCCCCTGCTGTGCAGATGCCACTAGATCAGTTCTGGGATCTGCTGTGGTTTGGGCTGTGACCAAGTTCCTTCAAGAGAACAAGACCCCATGACCTGCTTAGCTTATGAAACCAGGATTTGCTTCCAAGCAGCATGAGATCCCATAGCATGTGCTTTCTTTACTGTTTCCTTGCCCTTCTGCACAGCACTGGGTGATGTCCAGGCTCTGGCCTCTCACCCAAGTGCGGGCTCATCTCTAAGGAGAAGCAGCAGCATCTTTTCAAAGCTCTCCTTTCCTTCCCTGGCCCCCAGGCAAACTCACTGATGTACCCCTGCCTTGTACCACTGAGTGTGGGGATGCCAGTGCTCATGGCCAAGCCATCCAACTTGCTACAAGAGTGGGGGATTTAGGGTAAAAGGGCCATCTTTACTGAAAATGGGGCACTGAGGGTAAAAATTTAGGGTTGCTGAAAATGCACAATGTCTCATAGTTCCCTTTTCTTCTTCACAGGGAGTGGCCACAGCAACCTCAAGTCCTGTGGAACAAAGTAAGTGATGGCTCCATCTCGTCATGACGGTTTGATTGCGAAGCTTGTCAGAAAGGTTATTGGGAAGAAGGGTCACTGGCATTTTTTATCCCCTGGTCTGCCCTGGGTGCCAGCTGGGGAGCCCCTGGAATCCCCCAGGGAAACAGTGGGAGGTTGTTGATGCTTGAAAAGAGGGAGCTGTTGTGGCATGGGCTTGGTAAATCTCAGGCTGAGGGAGTGTCAGCATCCCACATCCTCAGGTCCCAGGTTTTGAGGTTAGTGCTGATATTGAGGTCTGTCCTGATCTGTGCTGGAGGGATTTGATCAAAGAATTGCAAGAGAATTCAAATCTGCTGCTTTCTTGCCCTCATTCGGTGTTTGCCAAGCCTGGTGTGAGATGTCTAGGAAGGTACCCCAGGAAAACAAAATGCTGGGATTAAATGTCTTACATATGAGTCTGCATGGTTGTGGGAAAACTTGCAGAGATCACACTGCTGCTTGCCTGTGCAGGGGATCAAGCGCCCAGCTCTGCAGGCAGATGGGCTTGGCTCCCCACACCAGCCAAATGCAGAGCCACAGCTGCCTCTGTGGATGGTCTGGGCAGGCTTACACACACCCCTGTGCAAGTGCTGTCCCTTGAAAGGAGGGGCTGGTTGGGCTGTGGGAGCTACTGATGGCAGCAGCAACCTGCTGAGGCACACGGAAGCTGCACACCCTCGGGGATATGCTGGGAAGTTGTTCCCACCAGGCCAACAGCCCCTTGGCAGAACCTCAGAGAGGAAAACCCCGGGGGAAGGCATTTCCTCGTGTGTTTGTACAAACTGGAGATGTGTGTACTGCTGTGGACCTCGGAAAGAGGCAAAGCCAGGGGTGCTGCTGCATGAGCTGGGTGGGCACAGCCTTGGTGCCCAGCTGGCTTTGGTGCCTTGAGGCATCTCCAGGTCACTTAAGCTGCCCAAGGAAAGGAGTGATTGGGTCAAGCAAGAGATCTGCCCTGGCACCAAACAGCCAGCACGCTCATTAATGTTTTCCTTCTCCTTTTGTTTCAGGGGGCAAAGGGGCTTAGCGCCTCTGAAACAAACGGAAAACGAAGACCGTGGCAAACCAGCCCTTCCCACACCCAAATGAGACCAGCCTGAGGAGAAAGCACAGCTGGGGAGAAAAAGCAAAGGGGAATCTGCAAATGGTCTCTAGCTCCTTCCCTGCTGGGCCAGTGGGGACCCAAGGCTGTCACAGGGATGCTGGCCTGTCCCCAGTCCCAGGGCTGTCCCACTTGGCTCCCTCTTTGCTCTGGGAATTGGAGCTATTGGTTTTGCAGGATGATGTCTATGAGATGGGAGATATAATTTATAGGATGGTAGAAAAGCATCACACAGGACACGTTGGTGGCAGAAAGTAGCAGAAAGCCTCTTGCTGCAGTCTCCCAGCACTCCAGCCCTCTCAATGCCCCCACAACATCTAAGTATTCACCCCAAGACTTCCAGCTGAAATCTCCAGGCTGCTTTGAGTCAGCTTCTGCCTCCGAGGTGTAATGTTATAAACCTCTTGAAGCTCTTGTCAGCTCCTTATTGCTTTTCTTCCATAACTGAGTGTTTTCTCCCAACAAGTGGAAAGGGCTCTGATTTGCAGCAGCAAATCAGGTGGGTGAGATTAAAGTCTAGGTGAATAAGTAGGAGTTAATGGTTAAAAATCTTTGCCCGGGCTCTTCTTCTAAGGGAACTTACCCCAAACTCTCCTTACCCCCAATTACTGCTGCTCCCTCCCAAGGTCACAGCTCCATGGATGCAGCACTAACAGCAGCAGCAGGAATGTCTGGCAGGGAATGGATTCCAAGGCTGTGTCCAGCCCAGAGGTGTGAGGGCAGCCATGGCCAGTGCAGGCACACTGGGCTCAGTGGGGTGAGAGCCCCTACAGCCCAGGTTTTGGTACAGAGCTTGGAATCACAGGCTGGTTTGGGTTGTCAGGGACCTTTGAAGATGATCTGGTCCAACTCCCCTGTCATGGGCAAGGACACATTTCATTAGATGAGGTTGTTCCAAGCCCCATCCAACCTGGCCTTGAACACTTCCAGGGATGAGGCAGCCACAGTGCACTATTTCTTCCTTATGTCCAGTATGAATGTCCCCTCTTTCAGTCTAAAACCTTGTCCTGTCACTGCAGACCTTGGTAAAAAGTAATTTTCCATATTTTGCATAAGCCCCCTGATGTATTGACAGGCCAGGTTAGGATCTCCCACTGTTCCATCTCTTTAGGACCATCTAGGCAACTGTAACAATGAGTTGTGAGCCAAGAGACCACCCTGAGATCCATCTCCTGTGTTTATAATGAATCCTCCTTCTGCCAGGACACAGTTTTAGTATTTACCTTATTTTCATATAATGTATCCAAAAGTCATGGTGTGTTTTAAAAGGCATCTCCCTATTGCTGTCCCATGTTTTAGTTAACAGACATCCAGAAAGAACAGGCTTAAAGGCATTGTGTACATCATGGGGTGGGTAAATACAGCACAGATCTGATTGTGTGGAGGTTTCCTGCCTTTCTGTAGTTCAATTTGCACATTTCCTATTAGCTTTGCTGTGGCCATGTAAGTTTTGCTGTCAGGCAGACCTCAAAATAAACTGGTTTTACAGTAAGCGGATGTGCTTCCTCCTCCTGTTTCTCTGGATGGGCACCCCTGGGATATGGAGAGGGCTCATCATGGGTCAGACTCCTCACTCTGTAGCTGATTTACAGCTCCCCAGTAACCTGCTATGGTTTTTGCCCCAGTGGTGCTGCGAAGTGACAAGGGGTGTGGGAACTTTCCTATACTGTGCCTGGGGGAGCATTTGGAGAGGACAGGACATGGTGTTCAAGTGCTGTGAGAGAGAGTGTGGGCTCTGAGTTGGGTCTTGCAGACCCAGGGCCCTTGGGATGTGCTAGGACAGCACTTCACTGGGGATTCACAAGGGGAAAGGCTTTGGGCTCTTCCAGGTTGCAAGGAGAGACAAAATGTGGCCTGGAGATGGGTCAGGTCACTGCTGGTAGGGGTGGCTACATGTGCAGAGAAACCAGCAGTCTGTGTGCAGAGGGTTATGGCTTCCATAGAATCCCAGGATGGTTGGGGTTGGAAGGGACCTTAGAGCTTAGCCAGTTCCAACTCCCTGCTATGGGCAGGGACATTTTCCACTAGACCAGGCTGCTCAAGGGCTTCACAGTGTGGCTGTGCTTGGCACAAAATGGTGAATTTTCTTCCTCCTTCTAGCAAAGGGGCCCAATGCAGCTGTGAAGCAGCAGTGGGGTTGCCCAGCTCTGTGCAGACTGAGAGCTCCTCCAGCACTGCCCCATCGAGCAGAGGAAACCTGGGATCTGCCCTGGCCTCTCGAGAATGTGCTAGTCACTTGATCACCTCCCTTTCCCCATTCCTGTTTCAGTTCATATAGCCCCTGGGGAGCAGGAGGAGACCCATCCCATCCTGCAGGAGATGGATGAAGACCAGATTAACGAAGCCACATGTGAGATGACAGCCTGGGGTCACCAGGCCGAGCTGGAGGCAGATGCTTGCTCTCTTCCCACCATACAGGAGGAACCTCAGGAAGAAGAAAACAGGTAGGGGAAGGGAGATGCTATTGATGGGCAGGTCTGTGTGCTCTCCAGTCACTAGGGTGGTGGCCATGGGAGGGGATGAACCAGTCCCTGGGCAGCTGTCCTTGCAAGTGCTGGCAGTGGAGCTGGTGGCTGAATTGCCTGTTTCCAAAAAGGGGGCATCCCTCAGTAGGATCCAAAAGGTGTTTGAGCAAAAGCCTCCTGGTGTCTCGGTTTTGGTTAGGGCAGGCTGTGGCAGAGCTCTCAGAGCAATGCTCACAGTGCCCTGCAAAGAACAGGGGAGGGAAGCTCTGCTTAGGCTCCTCTAAGTAGATTTTGGCCCCCAGGCAAGAGGGCTTGGACCTCATTCCCAGCAGTTGTGGTGTAATGACACTCAGAAATGGTTGTTGTCTCTGTATAATTCTCCATTCCTTCTCCCAAAAGAAACCCCTGCTGATGAGGGCTGGGCAGTGTGTTCAGAGCCAGGAGTGAGCTGTGTTGCAGCAGGGGTTGAGAGGTGTCCATGCACACTCACAAAGGGTTGCTGAGCACCCCAAAAAGCTCCCCAAGCCCAGCACACCTGGATGAGCAGAGCGGTTCCTGCCTCCCACATGGGTGATGCACAACTTCACTAAGCACAAACCATGCCCTGAGCCACGCTGGCTCAGCAGAGCTCTTTTGTGCTCAGCCAGAAAACACTGCTATAAAAGTATTTTTCAGATATTTTTTCCCTTAGTACACAAACCTGAGAAGCTGTGGGCTGCAAGCATGGCCTGTCCTGGGGGTTGGATTTCATCAACAGGGAGGTTTTGGTCAAATCAGCAACTAACGACCCCAAAGCACATCCTCTTCCCATGCAGCAAGGAGGATCTGAAGGCTCAAGTACTTTGGTTTTGCATTCCCAAACTTTCTCCCATTCTTCCTGGTTGGAGTTTAGACACTAAAAGGCAGTGAAACAGCATATGCCTGATTTGGCCGAGTGTTCATCCTGCCAGGAGGTTGGCTGGGAGATGGAAGGAGACATTTTGGCCAAAAGGTTTTGGGGAGACTGGCAGGGCTGCTCGTGTGAGGCTCAGATATACTTGGTAGATTTTACCTAATGAGTTTCTCCTTTCCAGGCTAGGGCTGGGCTCCCCAAACACTACCAAGGAGAAGGAGGAAGAGGAAAAGAAAGAGGAGGAGGAGGAGAAGGAAGAGGAGAGGAAGAAAGAGGAGGAGGAGGAGGACAGGGAAAAAGAGGAAGAGGAGAGCAAGAAAGAGGAGGAGGAGGAGAGGAAAAAACAGGAGGAAGAGAGGAAGAAGGAGGAGGAGAGGAAGAAACAGGAGGAGGAGGAGAGGAAAAAAGAGGAAGAGGAGAGGAAGAAGGAGGAGGAGAGGGAAAAACAGGAGGAGGAGGAGAGGGAAAAACAGGAGGAGGAGGAGAGGAAAAAACAGGAGGAGGAGGAGAGGAAAAAACAGGAGGAGGAGGAGAGGGAAAAAGAGGAGAAGGAGGAGGAGAGGAAAAAACAGGAGGAGGAGGAGGAGAGGAAAAAAGAGGAGGAGGAGAGGAAAAAACAGGAGGAGGAGGAGAGGGAAAAACAGGAGGAGGAGGAGAGGGAAAAAGAGGAGGAGGAGGAGAGGAAAAAACACGAGGAGGAGGAGGAGGAGGAGAGGAAAAAACAGGAGGAGGAGAGGAAAAAAGAGGAGGAGGAGGAGGAGAAAGAGGAGGAGGAGAAGAAGAAAGAGGAGGAGGAGAGGAAAAAAGAGGAAGAGGAGAGGAAGAAGGAGGAGGAGGAGAGGGAAAAACAGGAGGAGGAGGAGAGGAAGAAAGAGGAGAAGAGGAAGAAAGAGGAGGAGCGGAAGAAAGAGGAGAAGAGGAAAAAAGAGGAGGAGAGGAAGAAAGAGGAGAAGAAGAAGAAAGAGAAAGAGAGGAAAAAAGAGAAGAAGAAGAAAGAGGAAAAGAGGAAAGAGGAAGATAAGAAAGAGGAGAAGGAGGAGAGTGCAGAGTGAGTGGCTCCCGATGCCTTTATGGCTTTGTTGGAAATGAGCGTGATTGCAGCTTTTGTTTAAAAAAAAAAAAAGGTCTCCTGCGTTCACAAGCTGAAGAGGCTGAAACACCCACGGCAGAGCAGAGCTCCCAGCCTGGCAGGCGCCTCGGTGTGCTGGGGAGAGATGGGCGAGCGGGAGGGATGCTTTGGCAACCCGGCTCACCCCAGGGCTCGCTGCTGACGCGGCACCTGGTGACAGGCGAGTGTCTCCTGGTGACACAAGCTTCGTCTCCATCGCTGCCGCCCGTAGCAACCGCAGCCTCTTGTGCCTTCTTGGGAGGGGAGAGCACGGGAGATGCTCCATGCTATTTAAACCATTTCCATTAATTCTGGGCACTTGGGATTATTTTGAGTGTCGCAGAGCTGACTGTAGAGACAGGATTATGTGTTGTGTCTGCAAATGCTGCTTCGGACAAGTAGGTACAATTTTATGGTTTTTTGCTGTTGTAGAAAATAGCTGAGTTCCTGTCAGCTGTGGCAGGTTATGACTTTGGTCTGGATAGTACTGAGAGATATCTTTCTGCTTAGTTTCATAGTTTGCTCTGATTTTGCAAGAGATAAACATTTAAGGATTTATTACCTCGCACTACAATATTATTCTCTGCTAATTCCTCTAAAGTAGCTAGATTTTCAGGAAGAAGCTGAAAACACATGATTACTCAGTGTCAAACCCATATGTTTGTGTTTCATCAAAATCTGTTCCTGGAGCTTCATTATAGAAACTTGAGCTTCAGTTGTGGGGTGAATGAGATGCTACTCCATCTTTCAATGTGTTCGTTTATTGGAAAAAAGAGAGAGAGACCAACAGGTTTTGTAGTTTAGGATGAGAAGATTTGTAATTGCATTTGGAGGGAGCATAATTAAAAAAAAAATTAAGGGTAGAAATTATTAAAAATAACAAAACAAAGATTTTCATGCATTTAGCTGTCTTAAAATTCTTCTCATTATCCCAAATCCCTGCTTTGCATTTCTTGGCAGGAAAGAGAAAATCAAAAGATAAATGCACAGAGCAACATGTGAGGTGCTTTTTTTTTTCAGTTATGAAGTTATATTAAAACAATAAAATCAATCTGGAGAGCCCCTTTGTCAGAATGGTGGAGCTGAGATCTGTACTTGCTGCTGAAGCAATTATGGGTCCTGCTGGTGTCGTGCACAGGCAAACGTGGGATTTGAATAGAGCTTGTGGGAAAGCCTTGCCTGGAAATTAGGCTTCAGCTTTTCATTTGTCCAATTTTAATTATATGAGAAATGATTACGCACAGGAGGAGAAACATTCTGCCTGGATCTTTCTCCTTCTGCAATTTTTGCTTTTGCACATGCAATGTTCTGCTTTGTTATGCATCTCTCACCAGGTCTCCCAGTCAGTATTTCTTCTCTCCCCTCCAGACCCCTGCTGCAGCCACCTTGTCTCCCTGCTGATAAGGGTGTGGATGAAGCCTGCCTTGCCGAGGAGAACCTCAGGGCTGAGCAGCTGGAAGAAGCTGAGATAAGTAAACTTGAAGGTGCTCCTGTCCAGGTACAGCATCGCTCCCTGCTTGGGTTTGGGTCTGCAATGAGCTTTTGCTGCCCAGCGAGTGTTGGGGGCTCAGAGCTTCTCTGAAGGGATGCAGTGCCCTGGAAGGAGCAGACTGGGCTGGGCACTGGCCATGTTTGCCACCAAGATGTGCCCATCCCTGAAGCTGAGCCAGCAGCAGTAGCTGTGGATGGAGGGAGGGCTCCTTTCACCCTACAAAGTGGGCACTGAATGAGTCTGGCAAGTAGGAGGGATATAAGGCATCCAGTCAAGCTGCAAAATCTGCTGTTTTACTGACAGGGCAAGGCTTTTTCTCCTTAAAATGGCTCTTTTCATTTTGAAGGTGGAAGAGGAGACAGCTGAAGCTGCTGAAACCAATGCTGAAGGTATAACCTGTAGCATTATGGTGCCAAACTGGGATGCAGTGAAGCAGGGGATGCAGCACCTGGTGGGGGGAGAATCCAGCTTCTCCTCTCCTGCTGTCAGGGTGCAGGCAGCTGAGTTTTCTGCAGTGTGGGCCTGCATGGGCAGTCAGGGCTTTCCACTGGGGTAAAGCATCCTGTGGGCACAGCACGATGGCAATGCTGGCATTGTCTGGAGGTACAGTGCTGAGTCCTGTTGATTAAGCAATTAAGCAATCCCTGGTGTGAAATAAGAGTTGCTCCTTCAGCTGGAGAATGTACAGGGATAAAAAGTACTTTCTCTACCACTTTTCTCCATTTGGGAAATAACTAGTGGCAAAAAGCACATTTTAATACAACTTTTTAAGCAATGGGTTGGTAAGGAAAATTAGGTGCTGAGCTCCCATTGCAGTGAGCAAAGGTAGATCCTGGCATAACTCCACTGATATTGGGAAGTTGCACAGGGAATGGCTTGCCCTGATCCCTGAGATTCTCTGACTTGCAGCCCTTGCAGAGGGGCAGTGATGCTAGAAAATGCTCATTTGTCAGGAACTGTAGTGGTAGGACAAGGAGTAACAAGTACAAATTGAAAGAGGGGAGATGTAGGTTACACTTTTAGGAAGAAATTCTTCACTGTGAGGGTGGTGAGATACTGGAACAAGTTGCCCAGGGAGGCTGTGGATACCCCAACCCTGGCAGTGCTCAAAGCCAGGCTGGATAAGGCCTTGAGCCACCTGGTCTAGTGGGAGATGTCCCTGCCCATGGGACATGACCTTTAAGGTCCCTTCCAACCCTTAACACCCCCCAGCTCCATGACAAACATGTGGCAGGATGCCCACCACAGCAGCCTGTGCCACCAGCCCCAGCGAGCAGCGGGCAGCCCCAAACCCCGCCAGCCCCAAACCCTGCCAGCCCCGCGTTTCTGCCAGACACAACCTGCTGTCTCACACCCCTCTGTGTTCTATTGCAGCTTCAGATGCCTTGTCCTTTGCTTGAAGCACCTAGCAGGCTGCTAGCAGCATGGCCAGGCGGGCCCAGGACGTCGAGCTAGACCGGCTGGTGCATGACAAGCCGCTGGCTGGCAGGGATTCCTCCCCTCCTGGCCGCGGGGCTCTAGAGCAGCTCCCCAATGTCCCCAGCTACCGAGCCACCGCTGCCACCTGCACCCCTGTCCTTGTCGCCAGCAAGCCAAAGGCTGGAGTTGTCAACCCCAATTTTTGCACTGAGGAGCAATCCCCATTAGGTATTAGAAGTGTTGGCTTTGACAATGGCCTTGCGTAGTTAGAGGGGCGCGGGGGGATTCCTGGAGTAGTTGCTTTTTTGTTGCTTTTTGGGGGTGGGAAAGAATTAAAAAAAATAAAAGCACGCTTCATGTTGCAGCACAGAGGCTGGGGAAAAAAAAAATCCATGTGTTTTTCTGCTTCTGCCTCATCACTATGTGCCTTTTTAGCTAAGCCTAAAGTGCGTTTGCAAATGCTGTGTGTTTAGAGCTGCTCAGAAAAGCTCTGCTGAAGGACCTGCAGGCAGAGGGTGCAATATCACTGCACACACACTTTTCTCTCCAGCATTTGTGAAACCTGCTCATTCCGAGAGGAGAGGAAGGTGGAGGTTTGCTGTTCATGGCTTTCTGCCTTTTCTGCAGCTTCGCTTTGCTTTGTTTTTAACCAACAAGCCAAATTCTGCTGCTTTTCCTTATGTGCAACAGGATTTTAACTCTACAACCCAAACAGGCCTTTTCTCAGGGATTTAATCAAGCCATATTCTGGTCCACTAGTTCCACATCAGCGTGAAGCAGGAGGGGGTGCATGGGGTCCTTCAGGTGTGTGAAAACCTCCCACAGAAGAAATCCTGCAGGAATTCATTGTATTTTGTAAAACAGCTAAGCAAAGAGACCACACTTCGCAGCCAAGCGACTGTGGGGTCCAGCCAAGGTAACCTCCAGTGCCATTTCTCCTTTGGACAACTGGTATCTTTCTTTGCCCACTATAAACATCCAACCTTCCTGCTTCCAACCTTGCCTGTGGCAGGAAGCAGCTATTACCTCTGCAAAAGAAAGAAGCCATAAATCCCTATTTCAATAGTGCCTTACTCCACATGAAAAGCAAACACTATGTGATTCAAAGCTGTCATGGTCCATAGGCTTACATTCAGAAGAACCAGGAGAATTTCTACACCCTGGGAGGCAGGTTTGCTCCTGGAAATCCTGGGTTCCTGCATAGTACCTGCAGCTGGGAATCC
Source organism: Lichenostomus cassidix (assembly GCF_008360975.1). Classification (NCBI taxonomy): domain Eukaryota; kingdom Metazoa; phylum Chordata; class Aves; order Passeriformes; family Meliphagidae; genus Lichenostomus; species Lichenostomus cassidix. Next base: position 6,169,484 of record NC_139492.1, read on the forward strand.
TAATCTCCATTGTTTTCCAAACCACGGGAACCCAACACTCACATGGAGTAGCTGCAATCACTGCAAGCTGGGCAAGCAGAAGGGAAGCAGATGGCAGTTCTTAAAGTATTAAAAATTGGGCAAAAAAAAAGATTAAGAAGTGCTCCAAATGCTTTAGGAGAAAGCAGTGCCAGGCAAGAAGGGAACAGAAGGAAAAGGAGAGTCCTTCCAACATGATGCATGACCTGGGGACAGCGACGGGGTCTGGGGAGCCACCCCAGCTGCAGGTGGGGCCCTGCACCCCCTCACCTGCCATTATTGTCCTTCCCCGAGGAGCAGGTAATTACCCCACGGTGGAGATCAAGGATGTGGACAGCGCAGGCGATGCTGTGGAGAACCAGGGTACCCAAGTACCTCTGCCCGCTGCCGGCGCTCCCAACCTGCTGGCAGTGCCCTGCACAGCATCCCCCAGGTATGGCTCTGCAGTCCCTGGCTCCCCCTGAGGCTGCCAGGACAGGAAAACTTTTGCAACCATGTGGAGCTGCCCATTTCCAGCAGATTTGGACAGTGATGTGTGTGCAGCGGGTGTCACCCCAGTGCACAGCAGAGGAGATGGTGAAAGCCTTGCCTCGTTTGCATTTTTAAATTAAATGGTTACATTTTGTTTGAAGCTTTTTGGGTTCAGGGACAGCCCTGTCTGTGTGTCCTGGAGATGGGTTGATCCCCAGGCCACAGTCAGATCCCATTTGTCTATTGTCCACATGTCTGTTCCCAAATTCAGAGCACAGAGGGTCTATGTGCTGGATATGGGCCTTCATCATAATAAACAATTTTCTTCTTGTATTTTTGCTGCAAGGCTTTGCAGCATCTTTCCCCTGGGTTTGTGCTTGCAGAGGAGTGTTGGAAACCCTACCCCTCAAAGTGCTCCAGAACAGGTTGGATGGGGCTTTGGGCAACCTGCTCTGGTTGGAAGGTATCCTTGCCCATGGCAGGGAGCTGGACTTAATGGTCTTTTAAGGTCCCTTCCAACCCAGATCATTCAGTGATTCTATGTTTAGAGAGAATGAGGATTAAAACTGAGCTTTAAAATTTAGGCTGGAGGAAGCTGATGGATTTTTTTCTGTTGTAGCATTAGGTTTTCTTGAGAGTCACTCTTGCAGAAGATTAAAATGACAACTAAAGTGTTTTTTTTTCTCTGTGCTGAAAACTAGGTCCTGTAGTCATTTTCACCTAATAGTTTGGATCTTTTAGTAAACAAGCTCCTGGAGGAGCAAAAAAAATAGTAAAAATGTCCACAATCCAGTCTGTTGAACAGCTGTTTAAACTGGGAGAGTAGAGCCCAAGGCTCCATGTGAAATACCTGCAGTGAAAATACTGACAGCATTAAACATATTTGCAGTTACACATGTGAGCATATAAACCTTTCTGCTGGGTCTCCAGGGAGTGTCTCAAAACAATGCTGGAGGTCCTTTGGTAGAGCTGGGTATTTTTAAAAGCAAGGAACTCCTGTTCTCCTACATAAAGAAATAAAATTTAATTATTGTGAACCAGAAGGGAAATGCTCATCTCCTGCTGGTGTTTCCAGAGGAAGAGGACAAAACTCTGCATTGAGCAATCACCCAGTTATCCTTAAGTCCCTTCTACTGGCCACAGTCTTGAGTTATTTCCTGCAGGGGTCTGTGAAGGATTAGAGTTGACATGGTCTAGACAGTCATAAAAGACTCATTGCAAATGAGTGACACATCTAATTGGAGCCTGGAAACAAACTCCTGCAGATAAATACCAGGACACTCTGGCTGATGCCATATGGGCAGGGACCCTATGCATCCCACATGTTCTAGTGCCTGTGGCCTCTGCCTGCACCATTGCAAGGGTGACAAACCAGAGCAATGTTCAGGCTGTGCCAGATCCTTCCATCCCAGCTGGCTGCTCAGGGGAAGGTGAGGGTGGGTGGTGCTGCAGGGTCCCCTTACAGAGCAAGGGGCTGCCAGTGCAGGCATCTGGGCTTGCTCAGGGATGAGGACAGGCCAGTGGGGCAATGTGGGACCCTGAGGGGACCCTGAGGGGACAGAGGCAGGGGAAGGGCAGCTGGAGACTGGTGAGAGGCAATGGATGTTGTCCTAACAACAATATGGACCTTGGCACAACTATTTTTCCAAATGTGGTTTTGGGAACACCTCCATCCACATCTGAGAGCACTTTAAGAGCAGGGTTGGTGGTTTCCCTCCACCCCTGTGCCGTGCACTTGGGAAATGAAGGTTCATCAGTCTTGTTCACCTGCTCTGCCTCCCAGCAGGACACACCTGAGAGCCAGCAAGGCTGAAGGTGGTGGGTTCACAACATCTGGCTTTCCCTGGGAGATTTGTGATGGTAGGATGACCTCCCTCAGCATCCTGCTTGCTCCTGCTCCTCACACAGCACCAAGACATTTTGTGCCATGGCCAGTGGGATCAGCAGTTGTGGTGGCAGAAGACCATTTCTCCATCACAGTTACAGTTCTGGACTTGGCTGCAGGTTTGCAAACCAGTCCAGATTTTTGCTGGGACTGCTATCTTCATATCCACCTTCCCTTCTGACACCTTGTTTGCCCACATGTAAGGAAGCCATCTGAGAAACCCATCTGTGCCAAAGGGAGCCACCAGCTGGTTAGGACACAACTTTAGGTATTGCTGGCATTGACTTTCCTTGCCTGCCTCTTGAAGTGCAGTGATGTGAAGCTGTGGCACTGGGGACAAGCACAGGGTGATCCTGCCCTCTGTGCATCTTGCCAGGTACCCAAATTGGGTTGCAAAATGGGCCAGGGGGCTGTGTGTCTGCGGAGCTCGGCAGTGCCCAGGGAGAAACAGAGCTTTGCAGCAAAGGAGCAGGAGGGTTTACTCCCATTTACTCCAGGCAATATCAAAAATTAGGGGAAACTGACCCTAGTAGGAGAAGAAGGAACAAAAAGCAGGTCACACGTGGGGGAAGGAAGGGGAGGAGGAGGGAGAAGAGCCAATCCTCAGTCTCTGTGTTTGTGTCTGCAGGAGGAAGCGACTGCTCTCACAGGATGCTCTGGACAAGGGGCTGGAGAGCCAGAGCCCCACCCGAGTATGGGGCTGGGATGAAGAGCAGAGGGAAAGGTATGTAATGGGACCAGGAACTCTGCATCAGCTGAGTTCTGCATCATCTCCCCTGGGTTCACATCCTGGGGCTCAGGTGGGAATAGCAAAGATCCTAGAAGTGCTGCGATACCAAAGGAGAGGGAGTCATGCCACTTTGTGTTCTTTCCATTACACAGTGCCCAAATAAATACAGGTAAATCCTAATTCAGGTGCTGTAGGTTAAAGAAGGGGTCATGGTTGGGTCATGGTTCAGGGCCAGGTTGGACATGGCTTGGAGCAATCTCATCTACTGGAAGGTGTCCCTCCCATGGCAGGGAGGTTGGAATGAGATGAGCTTCAAGGTCCCTTCTAAACCTGCCCTGGGGCTTTCCTACCTGCATGAAATGCCTGCTGGTCTCCCCACAGCCTGCCTGAGCGCATCGGCTCAGCCACGAGCCTGAGCAGTGCCATCGTCAGCAGCCGGCTCCAGGAGCTGGTGAGGCTCTTCAAGGAGAGGACCGAGAAGGCGAAGGAGAAGCTGATTGACCCTGATGTCACCTCAGATGAGGAGAGCCCTGTGGCATGTGAGTTCAGGTGGGGCTGGGAGTGTTTCCCCAGTGGGTCCCCACGCATGCTGTGTTTTCTAGGAGACAGCTGCTTTATTAACAATTTAAAGACATTAAACCAAATTGCTGTAAGATTTTTTTCTACCCTTTAAAATAACTGTGTGGCCTCTCCCAGCTCCCACCAAGCCAGCAGCTGTGGCAGCACCAGTGTCTGCCCCAGGAGGGGACCTGGAGGGGGACAAGCCTTCGGGGGATGACCACTACTGTGAGATGCTGTGCTGCACGTTCAAACGCCGGCCCTGGCTGGACCGCCTGAAAAGCTACCAGTTCCCCAGCAGCATCGACCCCCTCACCAGTGAGTGATGGAGCACTGCCTGGGCTGGAGACAAGCTGGTGGGACTGGGGGAGAGAGGGTGAGGAGGGGAGGAGGTGTAAAGAGGAGAGGAGAATTAAGCAAGAATCAACTTAGTTTTCACCAAAGCCCAGAATTTTACATTCCCCTACAAGGCCCAAGCTTTCCTAAATGCTTGCAGCTGTGGCTGTCAGGAACATGACTTGGCATTCTGCTTTCCCTGTGGTGTGGCTACCCCAAAAAAAAAAAATCACAAAAGAAAAATCCACTGCTTTGTGGCCACCCCACATGAGCCCAGCTCTTTCCTTAGTCTTCCATATTCCCCAGTCCTTTGGAAGCCCCTGGGCTCAGGCAGCCAGCCACCAGTTCAGCATGGCTGCAGGAGAAAAAGCAAAACTGAGAAGTTGGTGTTGTGGGAGCAAAGCAAAAGCAAATATAGCTGAATGAGCAAAGTTAGAAGACGCTTTCTGATAAAGCACAGTGTGCTCTGTGACCAGGAGTGTTCACTCTGTGCTAGAGCTTGGCTCATCTGCAATTAATCACCATCACCAAGAGACTTCCTGCAGGTTTTCCTGCTGTGCCCAGGGCAGGTAAGGGGATGAAAACCCCTTTGTGTAGTGGATTCTCAGAGAGGAGGGACATCTGCCTGTCTGATCATGGTGCTGTTCCCTCTGTGCAGATCTGATGTACGTGCTGTGGCTCTTCTTTGTTGTCATGGCCTGGAACTGGAACTGCTGGTTGATCCCTGTCCGCTGGGCTTTCCCCTACCAGACTCCAGCAAACATCCACTACTGGCTGCTGGTGGATTATCTCTGTGACCTCATTTATCTGCTGGACATCGTCGTCTTTCAGACCCGGCTGCAGTTTGTGCAGGGGGGAGACATCATAGTGAGTGGCAGGGCACTGCATCCCACCTGGGGGACCAGCTGAGGGGACCTCCCATCCCCATCACCCCGAGAGCTCTCCAAGCTCTCCCAGCACAGCCCTGGCCATCAGGGTTCTGTTCACTCTCAGAAACCACAAGTGTCTCTCCTGACACAGAGTGGATAAACCAGCAGCCTCTTTGTCTGCCAAACACACCATTCTTTTCTATAAAATCAGTACCATCCCATCTAGAAACTGTGTGATCTGTGCTAGCCCTGCTCCTGGGTAGGGATGCCCATGGGGTGGCTCTGCCTGTGGTGAGGTGCTCATTGACTGGCCCTGGCACAGCCTGGCTGCCAACCTTGGGCATGGGTGTAACAAACTCTGGGGTTAATTTTCAGGAGCATGCCAGGCAGGATGCACTAGCAATTGCAACCTAAGCACACAGATCACATGCCTGAGATAAGGGAAAGCCTTGATTTCATTTCCATATCCAATTAAATAAGCTGTGAAAAACCACACCTTGAGGATACAGCCTTCCTGTGGCCATGCAGATGCTCAGACAGGCAGGTTTCTCCTGCAGATCCTGAGTTTTGTGGTGCTGGCACTGTGCTGTGTTTTTCTGGGATGCAAAATCAACACAGGATGTCCCAAGGTAGGATGGCAAGATGGCACACAGGCTGGCCTTCTCCTCTAGCTCTACTCCCCTTTCCAGGCACAAAGGGAGCATCTTCCCTGTTGTGGTGAAGAGCAGGAAAGCCAGGCTTGCCCATGTTGGCCCTGAATTTCCTTTTCCTAAGCAATAACCAATATTTCTCTTTCTCTTCTTCCTGTTGCCAGACTGATAAAAAGGCCATGAAAGAGAACTACCTGCGATCACAGCGCTTTAAGGTTTGTCATAATTTTCTTTATTCATCTGGATCTTTATTTTGCCTCATGGCTGCAGCCCCACCCCAGTGCTCCTGCAAATCCCCACAGAGGTTCCTCCCTGTGTGGGTTTCAGATGGATGTGCTGTGCCTCCTGCCCCTGGATTTCTTCTACTTCAAAGTTGGTGTGAACCCCCTGCTGCGCTTCCCTCGCTGTCTGAAGGTGAGTCAGAGCTTACAGAATCAGACACAACAGCAGCTGCCATGGACGTGGAGGAGTCCTGTGCTGGCTGGGGTGAGCTATGGCTGGTTGGGCTCGCTGATGATGACAAGAGGTTTATAAAATGGAGGGAAGTTTTGTCCCAAAGGCTTTGCAGGGCTCTTGGTCAAAAAGTTAATTTCAATCCTAAACCACACTCACGTTTGACTAGAAAGGCATTTATAGATGGAGACAATCTGTCTGTAGCAGTCCATGCTGCAGAGGGGCTGCAGGAGGGAAACGGAGGGGCATAGGGGTTTTATGAGGTGACTCTCCCAATGGGGAACCTGGAACATGCAGCTCTCCTTCTTCGCCTAGTACATGGCCTTCTTCGAGTTCAACAACCGCCTGGAGGCTATCCTGACCAAGGCATACATCTACAGGTGAGGGGGATGAGGGAAGGAGGGAGCATGGAATTGCTGTTTGCCACTGGGGAGGAAGGTTCCCTTCAGTGTGCACCTGTTGTGGGTCCCTGACAAGGGTGCAGGCAGTGAAGAGGAGCCATCAGCAGATAAACTGCTTTTTCTGGCAGTTCTGGAGCTGCAGGGCTGAGGGAAGCTGCAGCAGGGTTGGGGTGCTCTGTGATTCCTGCATTGCCAGGACCTGCATGGCCATCACTTCAAGGCTCCTACTGACACAGGGGGGACCTGACATCTTTCTCCAGATCGATCATCTCCCTTCCTGCTCTCTCCTGGGTTTTTTGCAGAGTGATTCGCACCACTGCCTACTTACTGTACAGTCTGCATGTGAACTCCTGCCTCTACTACTGGGCCTCGGCCTATGAAGGACTGGGCTCCACCACCTGGGTCTATGATGGGGAAGGAAACAGGTACAAGCCAGGGCTGGGGGATCTCACACAGCACAGCCTGCTGTGATGATGTGTTAAATGTCCACTGTGTTGTAATGATGGATGCCACAGGCAGAGTCCTTGGCTCACAAGCTGAATGCCCACACCTGTGTTAATGCTGCTGCTATAGAATTATTCTGTATGATATATGTACCTGTATCTATCTCCAGGGGTAAATATAACACCGAAGGGAATGCCCAAGACCTGGGAATCAGGAATTCACTTGGCATCTCCTAAGTCCCATGCCAACAATTTGCTCACAAACCCATTTTTTCCCCGGATGATTTCTAAAATTCTAAATGCTGCTGAAAATGTGTTGCTGGTTTACGGCACTTCACACCAGAAATGCCTTCAGAGCTGCCTCCTCTTCTCCTCCCAGCTACATCCGCTGCTACTACTGGGCAGTGAAAACCCTCATCACCATCGGGGGGCTGCCAGACCCCAAGACACTGTTTGAGATTGTCTTCCAGCTGCTGAACTACTTCACAGGAGTCTTTGCTTTCTCTGTCATGATTGGGCAGGTGAGTGAGGGCTGTGAGGAGTTCCCAGCCTCAAGTGGGGATGGTTTTTGGTGGGGTTGATCCACAGGTTTGCATCTCCAGGTTTGTTTTCCTCATGGGGGGACCTGCTGAGCATTGGTGCAAGACAAAAGGATTTGGCAGATGCTGTTAGGGCTTGGCTTACACACTTAAGCTGCTGATGGACAAGTGACAGCAACTAAAACTTCTCTTTCACCTCTTCCTTTCAGATGAGAGATGTAGTCGGAGCTGCTACTGCAGGGCAAACTTACTATCGGAGCTGCATGGACAGCACCATTAAATACATGAACTTCTACAAGATCCCCAAAGCTGTTCAGAACAGGGTGAAGACGTGGTATGAGTACACATGGCACTCTCAAGGCATGCTAGGTGAGATCCAGGGTATCTCTTGTATCTCATGTTTTACTGTGGTTGCTTTGCAGAGCTGAAACATCACTGTCAAATAGCACTATGGTTTGGGGGTGGAGGGGGACTTATTTTGCTCTTCAGTGCAGGGGTTTGTTTGCCCACCTATAGGGTTTACAGGCTGCCACTGGGTCACAGCACTTTGGTGACCCAGCATCACTCACAGCACACTGACTCCAGTGTCCCACATGCCACATGTCCAGCAGCAAAGCCACCAGCTCACCCAACCAGAAAGTCATCAGGCAGGACCAGGAGCTCTGTGCCCACCCTCCTGACCAAGAAAAATGCTGACTTAGTCTCAGTTTCTGAGAGCCATCAGGGCAGGGCTAATGCAAAGGGTGGTTTTCCATCACACTTCAATTTAGACCCACAGAGGCTGGAGGAGACCTTGTGTGTGAGCTGGCTCCTGCTCTCTGCCACCAGAACGTGGCCTGCTTTCCCACTGCCACATGAAGGACACACTCTAGGATCAAGTGTTGGAAGCAGCCAGGTTTCTGCTTTGTCTCACAGATGAGTCAGAGCTGCTGGTGCAGCTGCCGGACAAGATGCGGCTGGACATCGCCATCGACGTGAACTACAACATCGTGAGCAAAGTGGCTCTTTTCCAGGTACCCTCTGCAGCACAGGCCCTGGCTGACAGAGCCTGCCAGCCAGCACAGACTAATGCTGCCATGTTTTGGCTCTGTTTGGGCTCAGGGCTGTGACAGACAGATGATCTTCGACATGCTGAAGAGGCTCAGATCGGTGGTCTACCTGCCCAATGACTACGTGTGCAAGAAGGTAATGAGATGTTTGGGAGTCATGGCACAGGGAAAGCCAGGTCTGGCCATCACCCTGGTGAACCCCTTCACAGGGACGGAATTTGGGGCAAAAATACCCTCAGTTGCAGCTGGTCTTGTACAAAGACTGACCTCTTCTGCTGCAGCCCTGAAAAGCAGAACAGGGAACAGACTGTCAGAGTCTTTGGGATGCTTAGATAAGAATGCTCAGGAGTGAGCACCATCAAGACATTTTGGGAGCTTGGAGAGGGCAGTGTGGTCATGGGGGCATCCCACCCAGCTCCCCTCTTCACTGCAGGGAGAAATAGGCCGTGAGATGTACATTATCCAGGCGGGACAAGTGCAGGTGCTGGGGGGACCCGATGGCAAATCCGTGCTGGTGACTCTCAAAGCTGGATCTGTCTTTGGAGAAATCAGGTGAGTGAAGCATTTTCAGGGAGCCAGGGAAATACAGCTCATGGCTCTGGGTGATAAGGGTGGGAAGTGGAAGGATCAGCAGCACCCCAAATAATATTTGTGATTGAGAGCCACGAACACTGGGCAGCAGCTGATACACAAATTACAGCTTTCCTGCTGTTTTTGTCATCATGTTGTCTTCTGCCTGGGGAGCTGGTGATGGTAAACAGCAGTGTATGGATGGAGGAATGGGAAAATTAATAAGAAAAGGTGTTTCACAAATATAGTCTCCCAGTCATTAACCCACCCATTTCATGGGCATGGAAAGCCCTGTACCAGTTGGTAACACAGCAGTACTGCTGCCTCCCCACAGCCTAGCAGACACTGGACTGGTGTAAAATGCAATATTTAACCCTTCAAACCTCCAAATAATTTTTAATGTAGTGCTCCATGCAAGGTTTCCCTTTATCCCTCTTTAAAAACTGTGCAGGATAAATTCCATCAGGAGTGAAAATTAAACTCTGAGTGCCATGAAAGAGAGAGGTGGAGACATATAAAAGGAGATTTGAAGTTCTGAGCCTGTGAACAGAGGTGTTGATGTCCTGCATTGTCTCTCCCAGCTTGCTGGCAGCTGGAGGGGGAAATCGCCGGACAGCAAACGTCGTCGCCCATGGCTTCGCCAACCTTTTCATTTTGGAGAAGAAGGACTTGAACGAGATTCTGGTGCATTACCCAGAGTCTCAGAAGCTGCTGCGTAAGAAGGCCAAGTGCGTGTCGGGCTGCTGCTTTCTAACCTGTGGTGCTCTAAAACCAGCAGAGCCTGGGTTTCAGAATCCCAGGGGAGTTCTCCCTGCGTGAAGCCCTGGGAAAGCTCCTGCTGCAGGCGCTGTGTTCCCACTGCTGCTGGTGGCTCCTGCTCCGGGCTGGAGCTGCTGTCCCTCGGCAGAGGGCACCCGGACCTCGTCGCTGGGCTGGGGAGGCTCCGGAGGCGATCCTTCGCCTCTACAAGCAGGTGGAGCTGGGCAGCGAGCCTGGCCAAAGTGCCTCCGCTAAAAAAATCTATTGAGAGATTCCTTTTAGTTGTCGGCATTACTTGATTTGTTATTCCGTCCTCCCTAAGACATAAAAAAATCCTTGTCCTTTTAACGCTTGGTTTCTCTGCATTATAAAATCCAGCTAATAGAACACGTTCTCCGATTGACATCATCTCTCCCTTTCTGCGCTGCAGGAAAATGCTGAAAAGCAACGACAAACCCAAAGATGAGAAAGGAGGCCCTGGAGATCCTGTGATCATCCCCCCAAAAGCTGACACCCCGAAGCTCTTCAAGGCTGCCCTGGCTGCCACAGGGAGGATGGGGGGCAAAGGGCCACTGGAGAGGCTGCGCTGGAGGCTGAGGGAGCTGAAGGCAATGCAGGAGGCACAGGTCAGCATGGGGAGAGTGGCAATTTGGCTTTGCTTCCTTGGATGCCAAGTCTGCTCTCCCCCACCAGCTCTGGAGTGGTTAAGGTGCCTTAAAGCAGTGAGCTCAGGACACTGGGGTCTGTCAAGGCATGGGCAGGCAGGAAGGGGTGATCCCATATCTTGCACAGGCCCTTGGAGAGCCCACAGGGGTTTGGTTTGCAACACAAAAGGGAAGTACACTGACATTTTGCCTACCTGTGCTAAGCCTGAGTCTAATTTCTAGCTGGGCTGTAGCCACAGATGAATGAAGGTCTCTTCCATCCTGCAGAGATAATCAATTGATGTGCTGGCAGGATAAGGGTGATGCTGGCATGCAGCACTCACAGCCCAGTCAACATTTCAAAGCTTTCCCAGTGCAGCTGGAGCAGAGGGCCTCAGAGCAGGCAATGCCACCCTGCCACCTCTGCACCCCTTGCCTTTTGTCATGACCATCTGAAAAGGAAAATGGCCCTGTCCTTTTCCCCCCACGTTTTTTCTTCCCATTGTCTCAACTAAACTTGTAAGGAAAATTTTGTCTCCATGCAGAACTTGTTGTTTCTATTCTCACATGGAACCATGCACACTTATCACATCTGGATGTGTAGAGGGAGGGGAAAGAGGAGCTGATAGGGAGTGCAGTGGCCTTGGGGCTGGGTAAACACCAGGCTGATGCCAAGCATAGCTGAATTTCTGCAGTCCTTCAGAGGCACAAGAGGCTTCAAACAATGTGTTGTTTTACATTAATTCATAACCAGTTAACTGCAGCAGTGAACAGGGGCAGCAAGGGCCATGGCAGTGGCAACAAGCCCACTTGCTGAAGAGTGCATGTGTTGGGAACTGACCCCACTAATGGATCCTGCTAACATCCCTCTCCAAGGCAAATCCACAGGGCTGGCTTCTAAGGCTCCTCTCTAAAGGAGGACAGGGCAGTCTGGGAGTGCTCCCACACAGCAGCACTTCTGCCATGCTTGGCCAAGATCAGCCCCTCCAGATTCTTCAGGAGCAAAATGAGAGTTAGTGCAGGAGGTGTGAGAAAGCTCTGCTGTGCTCCTCTCTGTGTTTCTCAAGACATTCAGGGTATAATCCAGCTGCCCCTCTTGCAGGGAGCATCTCTGGCAGCAAGCTGACATCCCAAAGCAGAGATCTTGTGGTGAAACCACAGAAGCCTTGCCTGGCTTTGCTATGTTGGGGATAGTGGGCAAGGATCTGCAAAGGCTGATTTTGGCTACTTTTTTTTTTTTTATTGCAGGGTTCCAGTGTCAGTCCGACCCCACCAAAATCACCAGTGCACCAGAGGTCACCTGTCACCTCCCACAAAGCCCAGAGGTCCTTGGGAGACGAAATATCCTCAGAATCTTCTGATCATTCAGTCACCATTCGTGTGATTTCCACAGCAAAAGAAGATGAGGAAATCCTTGCTGCTGAGATTTCAAAGAAAGAGAAAGAAAAAGAAGAGAAATGAAACAGCAGCAGGTCTCAGGGCAGGCATAGGAGTCAGGCAAATGCCTGGGGTAGCAGATTTTTGTTGTTAATGATTTCCATGCAGTGGCTGTAAGCTTTGCTATGTGCTGCAGGTAGGATCTGCTTCTCTTTTCTGCCCAGACCCTCAATCCCTGCTGATAAAACCCTCTGCCATTTGACCCAGAACCATACAAAGTTTCTATGCTCTGCAGATCTATTGAGCACCTTTATGAATTCCCCACTAAATCTCAGACCAGCCCTCTTGCTTTGAAATCCAGCCTTGTGGAGAGAGAGCTATGGAAAAATAGCTTTTTATGGCTCTGGATGGCTAATGAGTGTTCAGACAAAGCATGAAGAGTTATTCACCTCTGACAGCTGAGTCACCGCTTGGCTAGAAACTACCAAGGGGAAAAAAAACAAGGTTTCTCTGTTAGGCTCAAGGTTGACAGCAGCAGTGGGGAGTGATTCATCTGAAAAGGATGTGGACTATGCTCACAGGCCAAGTAAGGAGCAAATCAAGCTGTCATGAGAATGCCAAGCTCTGTCCCTGAGTATACAGACTGCAAGATGCTTGAGGGTCCCTGTGTGGTGCCAAGACCACCTTGGCTTTGCCACTGGGAAGAATTCTTGCCAGCTGTCCACCCTGGGAAGGTGGTGGACTCTCCACTACTGGGGGCTGTTATGGGGACATTTGATGAGCATCTTTCAAGGATAGAGAAGCACAATCATGGAAAAGATAGTCCTGGAGTTCCTTTCCAGCCTTGGGATCTTTTGGTGCTGCCAGTGCTGGGAGGGATAAACAGAGAGCAGGAAGGGAGAAGCTGAGATGGTTCCCAGCTGGAAGGGGAAAGAGAAGTGCAGTAAGAGCTCTCCTCTCCCAGACAGTGTTTCAGAGTCAGCTCAGGGCCTGTAATGTGCCAACAAGTGAGCACAAGCCTGTGGGTTCTCCCCTTCACTCATCGCTGGACCTCAGTGACATCCAGATTTCCAGCAGGCAATTTCCAGCCCTTCAGTCACTTGACTTGCTCTTGGCAACATTTCCCATGGAGAGAGAAGCCACTCTGCTATTGCTCATCCCTGCAACAGGGCACTTGTGAAGTCACTCTCCTGACTGTGCTGGGACCAGGCGCTGGAGGGGAAGAAGGTGAACATCTGATGGCTCAAGGTGTCCCATCTTCGGCCAGCACCACCAGGCCCTTCCTCATCTTCCTCAAACCCAGCACCAAGCAGAGACAGCTGCTGGTGAGCTGAGAGGTGGTGAGAAGCAGAGGTGAGGTGGTGCTGGATGAGGTTTTGCAGAACCTCCTCAAGTTTTTGGCTGGCCATGTCCCAATGGCTCCATCGACAGGAGTCACTTCCCATCCTCTGCAGGAAAAGTTGGGGCAGGTTTTGCTTGCAGGTAGCAACCCCATCACCATGGCCAAGGCATTTCTCAGGTGTTCAGCAAACGCTGTGAGCAGTGCTGCAGGTTCCACAGGTCTGGCTGTGACACAGGTGGTGGCAGAGGTGGCGTCACCCCCTGGGTGATCCCTCTTCCCATCAGCAGCCCGGGGCTGGACCTTCACCTCCTTTGGGATCTTCTTTTATTGCTTTTTCCTCCCCCTCTCTTGAAACGCAGATGGGTTTCTGTGGCAGTAAAAGCCAGAATAAATGCTAGCATTAATTAACAGTGGCTTGCTTTCTTTTAAACAAATTTAATGAGCTCCACTATATTGCAGGAGGGTCTGAAGACATTGGATTGCAGGGGAGAGCCTGTGCTCACCCAGACCTCCCTGAATATTTCTTGACCTCAGTCATTTGCAAGTGGTTTCCTGCTGAGTAGAAGATTTTGGTGTGGAGTGCAAAGTTGGGGTTTTTTTTCACTCTTTAAATATTTATATACTCAAACCAGGAAACGTGCAAAAATCAAACTGGGGCTCTGATTTGCTGCTATGATTTAATATTGTTTAGAAAAAGCATTTAAATAAATAGCAGGCTGTAATTGCTTTCATAATTCACTGTATCTACAATAAACACCATGTAGATTACCATTCATTTGCTATGGATTTATTTCAACATTCCAGCTGTTTTCCAACCTTTACCCCACTCATGCACTGACAGAGCCAGAAAATCCTCACATGGAGTTCACAGATTTCCCCATAAATAATTGAGAGGCTCAGAGGTCACATAATACAGGGAGTAGAATTGCAATTTGTTTTTAATAACCAGTAGGAGAGAAAAAGCTTTCTTAAATAGCAACTATTGCTTGAAGATCTTAGTTTTCAAAATGCAGCATGAGATGGTGATGGATGCACAACTGGTAATTCTGGAACCATGGGGAGATCTGAAATTATCCTTCCCTGTGATCTGTTTATGGCTTTAGTTCTTTGGAGAGATTATTCTCCAGGTAATAATTAAGGTCAAGGTAGGGCTAGGCTTACAGGCTGGGCTGGGGAGTTGAGCTCAGCTCTATTTGCTCTGCAGGACTATTTAGAGATGACAGAGGAGAGAGACTTTAGTACCTCTTGTTTTGGGGGTTGCCATGGATTGGCTTTCTTCTGCTGAACATTTAAATTCCATTCATTTACCAGTTTTGCTGCATTTGCAATGGGCTTCCTTTGCAGTGGTTCCCATAAATATCTTGCAGAGGGCACTTATCACTTGGTGTTCCTTCCACTGCCCTTGGAACATTCCTGATGGATTTGGTAACACTCCATGTACCTTTACTGCATTTCTTATTAACTTTTGCTCATTCCACTTGATGTCCTTAAGTCTTGGGTCGATCTGATATGAGATCCTCTAACAATATTAATGCAGTACTTGGAGGATCTTGATGGGCAGCTGCTCATTGCCATAGAAACCAGGTCTTCTTGCAGAGATATTTTAGCTGTTGCTGCTTTTTTGTGAAATAAGTGGAATAGAGAACTCTTGGAGGGAGAAACAGAGCTGCCTGTTGGAGCTGTGGGAATGTGGTAGGTTTTGTCTCACTGTCACAAGTAGCATCCTTACTGGAGGCTTTATATATACTGTTTATATATATGTTTATAAATATATATGTGTATGTATATATATATATAGCGTCAAGTAAAGATACTACACCCCCAGTGTAAAAATATATGAATATGAATAAAAATATATCAATAAAAATTAATATACCCCCAGTATAAAATTATATATATATATTTTAGATATATATATATGTACCTATAATTTTTTAAATCCTGGGGGAGTATTCATATTCCTTGTGGCCTGTGACTTTCAGAGAACTGATATTGAGTCAATGCTCTGTATGAAGTTAGAGAAGACAGATGTCTCCCATTAGAAAAATCAGCTGACAGAAGGAATACTATATCCCACCACAGACACCTGACAGTGGAGGAAGTTGTTTTCCTCTGGACATAAACAGGGCAGGTAGCTTCTCTGTATTTATAGCCAGAGAAATCTTTTAAAAAGATTAAGTGCAATTGCAGGTTAATCACTGATAAGGTTGTAACGAAAGTAAAAGCAAATAAGCAGGTTTGAGGATTAGACTCAGGTTCAGAAAGAAATTGAAGGATAAATGGAAAGCCCAGTTAAATGGTGTTTAATTGGAAAGCTTGAAATAAAATTAAGCACTTTAACCTTGAAACCTGCAGACTGTAACCAGCAGGACACACTCCAAGTTCTGGGAACAGTCTGTAACCCACTTTTTCTGCTAATATATATATTTTCCTTTGTGTAGCTCTGCTTTGAGTGACGCTTGCATATAAATCTCTCTGAATCCCTCTTACCTTCCTGTAAAATGGAGCTAATACAAGTCTGGTTTTCTCTGCTCTGGGCACACAGCTCCTTTTAAGTACAGTAATGGTCCCACTGGAGTTAACACCCTGAAAAAAAAAGCCAGACCACCTTTTGGAAAGGGGCCACACAGAGGTTCACAAACTTATGGATGCCTATGACAGCATTTATTAACAGCAGCTTATGCTGAGCTCAGGCTTGATGACCTTTTCCTTTCTCATTCTTTCCTCATCTACTCATTCTTATTTTGGGATGAAACTTTCCCACTTTAGTCCATGTCCTGAGATGAATGTTCAAGGGAGATCTGTGCAGTATCAGTGAGCTGGGTTTGAGTCATCTGAAGAAGTGAAGCCTAGAAACCTACATTCTTTATGCAGTTTTCCCTGCTTTTCGAAGTCACTTGACACATGAGAAGAGCTGGAAGCCAAACAGTTAAAGTCTCAAAAGTGTTTTCTTGGATAAATTGGAAGGAATTTGAGAAGAAATGTAAACAACTGGAGAAGTGAGATAAATCAGGTTGTGGGGATGCCAGAGAACATCCCTGCCAGCTCTGGGCTGTGACATCCTGTGGAGAGCCAGCATGGCCCAAATTGCTTCACACGGTTTGCAGGTGCTAATTCTGCAAACCTGAGCTCACTGGGACAGCCTCTGCTCCCCTCCCAGCTTTATCTGCCAGAAGTGGTGGGGAGGGCTGGCTCTGCCTCTGCTCAGTGGGACTGCTGCTGTGGGAGCATCCAGAGCATCCTGGATGGTCCGGATGTGTCCCAGGGTGAGCATCACACGGATGGTCCGAATTTGCCCCATGGTGAGCATCACATGAGCTGCCCCAGGATGCTCTGCCTCAGCCATAACCAGAGGAATGAAGACCAGCCAGACCAGTTACTCATTCTAGATAAGAGGCTCTTTTGTGCTGCAGAAATACCAATATCACGTGCAAATCCCTCTGCTGCCATGGTTACTGGCCGCCGTCAGAGCCGCTGGTGAGAGGGGCTGTGGCACTGACAGGGCTTCTGGTCTTCCCTTCGCAGGGGGAAACTCCATAAAATCTGCACTGTGCCCCAAAAAAGGAGGGGAGATGGCATCAAGGAGCTCTATCCACACCTGGCACTGCAATAATCAGAACTTGTTGCCAACAGGGGCTCTGCTCTGCCACTGGGCATTACGCTCTGGGTTTTATGAATTCTTCACTAATAGCCTGAGATATTACTAAAAAAGTGAGAAAATGGTGCTGCGGCCTGGGTGGGCAGAGATCAGCTATGCCCTATTTCCTGTTTTTCTGGCATTAGGAACAGCTTGACCTCTTGGCACTCTTGCTTTTTGCACTAATGCTCTTCTCATTAACGTGCTTTCCTGAACACTAATTAGGGCGGTTTTCCTTTTGTAAATTAGCCTGATAGGATCTGTGTGTCTTGGCAGACACCCTCGGAGCAGGAACCCAGGGCTTTGCGTTTGATCACTGTTTATTTTGCAAATCTCCCCAGTTTCAATGTTCTTAACTGCCTTCTAGAAAGGGCTGGCAGGTGGAGATTAATGGGAGGGAAATGGGGCTTTCCAGCTGGCCTGCCTTGAGAAACAGCAGAGTTTTTGGTGCTACAGGGGCCTTCCAGTTGCTGTGGGTTAATGGGGTGCTGTGGGCACACAGAAGCTCCTTCCCATCCCATCTCAGCATCCTTGAGTGGTGAGCAATGGAGGAGCAGAGCTGCAAGGAGAGGCACTGCCTGAACCAACCCTTTAACAGGCCATAGAAAAAAAGAATCAAAATAACACATTCATTTTCTGCAATTAAAGCACTTCTTGTGACCACAGGAAATGCTCAGACTCAAGCAACCCCAGACCCATCTAAAACTGGGTGTCTGCAGGCAGAGGGAAGTCCACCTGTCCACCACTGCCCCTAAATCAGTGGTGTCAGCAATTTGCTGGGGACCAATGGTGTTCAGGGGGGACGGACTTTAATCAGCTCTCATTTTCTTAATGCCCTGGCAGATGGGAGTGGAGGGGACAGTGCTATCTCTGTCTCTGGTCACGGGTGGGACAGAGCCACAAGAGGTTGGCATGGGCTGAGAAATTGCCAGTGAAGGCAACGCTGGGTGCAGGCAGGCATCCTCTGCCTTGGCTGGCTGGGGAGGCTGGCAGCGAGGGGAGCATCCCTGGGGAGTTCTACCACCCTGTTTCTGCACCAGAACTGGGACCCTGCTGGGACCAGGCACCGTTAGGGACCATCTTTACAACAGCATTTACGGGTCCTTAATAAGGGAAGAGAAGAACTGCAGGGGGACTTCACTCAGGGGCCCCTGAGGCTGGGACAGAGTCGACAAAGCCTCTGACAAAAGGGCAACGATTTTTGAGTGCTGGCATGCCAGCCCTGTGGCACCGTGTGTGGAAATGCACAGTGAAGTGTCACACCCCAGAGAGCTGCTGCCAGCACTGGCCAGCCTGGTGTCTGAGAGAGGCTTGAGGGGTTCCCATGGACCTTATCCAGAGCTCAGCACCCCTTCCCGAGCTGTGCTGAGCCATGCACACGCTGTGGGTGCTGGCAGGACTGTCGGTGCAGGGCTGGAGCAGGGGGAGCAGCAAGAGGAGCAGGATGCAGGCTGTGGAGAGCTCTGCCCACGGAGAGGAGTGTGAGCGCCGCAGCCTCGAGGGCTATTTCTGCAGAGCCGTGGGCACCATGAGGAGACTCGCCTGTGGAGGAGGAGGCTGCCAGAAAAAGTGCCCAGGACCAGGGTTGGCCTGGATGGTTCCACAGGTGAGAAAAGTGGCAGGGGCTGGGGGCAAGCAGGGCATAGTCTGTGTTAAAATCGAAGGCTGAGGCTGAAAACCAGCACAATGCCTTTGGGTTGTTTTCATGAAACATTCCCAGATATTTGCACACAGGCTCTGTGTTTATTTTGCTGTTGTTTCCTAAGGGGTTAATTCAGCAGCATATTTTGTCTGATGGGCTGAAGGTGAAGATAACTGAATAGAGATGCCTGAGCCCCAGAGAGTTCCAGTCCCACCTCACCTGGGATACTGAGTGCCCCAGCCATGCCTTGATGCCAACCTGTGTACCATTTCCTTCTCCATCTCACCCTTACTGTTGCACCTGACACCTCTCTTGGATCTGCAAATGGATGTGAAAGCCCAGGAAGGTTTACATGAAATTCCCAGCAAGCTGGCAGTTATTCCAAGTCAGCCTGCATAAACCCTGCCTGTGCTGCCAGCTTTTCCTTAATGTCTCCTCGTTTTTCCAGTTGTGAGTTATTGCTGAAGGGATCTCCTGGCAGAGAAGACTCAGGCTCACCCTCCACATCCCGTTCACCTCTAAGGCACATGCATGAAAATATGGGTGTGGGTCTGCTCCTCTCCATAAAGAGAAATTAAATCTGCTCACGCGGCGCCGGGTGCAGGCGGCAGAGCTGAAGCGTGTGGCTGTTTAATATTCATTGGGCGTAGATGTAAAACTTTTCTGTTCTAAAATAGTCTTGCACAGCGCCGTGCTGCTCCTTTTTCCCTAAACCTTAGCAGGAGGCTGGAATTCAATGTTTGCTTTACTTGTCTCCCCAACTTCCCCTGGCTCAGCCAGGAAGCAGAAGACCCTTGCTGGGTGTAAAGCCTCCTTTGAGGACAGATCCTGGCACTGTGTTTGCAGTTTATGATTCTATAGTCTGCTGTAACAGAGTCTTTGAAGCACGGACACAGGAACAAGAAATTTTGCTTTTGTTCTGAAACAGGATGAGTTTCTGTGGTAGTTATGCATTTATTTTTGTGTTAACAGGAAAACGCAGTTTTTCCTGTAAAATTTTGGCAGGTCTCTGGTGATGGATGTCTCTGGTGACTCTTAACTGAGTGCAGTTTTCTTCACCATCTCAATTGCACCTTAGAAGGAAAAAAAAAATTATTTGGTCCCAATTAGGCCCACAACAATCAAATCACCATGAAATATGCTCCAGTAAGTTAAACTCGAAAGACCTCAGCCTTTTTCCTTGGTGAGTGGGAAGCTGTGATAGTGTGGGGTGGGCTGGAATGCTCCAGCTCAGTGTAGATAAAAGTGGGGAAGAGATCACCCAGCAGTGCATGGAGGCAGTGGGAGCATCCCTGCAGTGCCAGGGAAATGGGGACTGGATGCAAACAGGCACCAGGGCACAGCTGGGCACAGGCTGTGCTGAAGGATCTCTGCTGATGCCCTGCTGCTGTGGGGCTCTGAGCTGTGCAGGGTGGGCATTTGGGACATCCATTATTGGTGTCAGTGATCCATGGCAGGATCATGTTTCCATCCCCCAAGCTGCAGAGTGTTGGTCCAGCACTCTGCACACACCAGCACTGAGATGTGGTGGGACAGGTGGAGTGGCTGGACTGTGCCTGCTGAGCATTCCCAGGGCATGGAAAGGTGACACGGAGTGAACCAAGGAACTGAGGGGCCAGCAGTACCCGTGCCAGGATGGACTCTCAGTGGGATTTTGCAGACAGCTGGATATCAAGCAGTCAAAGCCGGTTAGCAGGAAAGCTGTTTAATTCCATCGGTGAATATCCCACCTCGTTTGCATATTCATCCCTTTGTTGGGTGCAGCTCTTGCTATGCAGCCAGGATGCAGCTGAGCCCAGAGCTCATCACAATCTTTTTCTTCGCATGGGTGCATTTGCTTTATGACCACAGGGATATTTCCCTCTTCCCTGCAGAGGCTCTCACTGATTTACCTCTGCCCAGGCCTAAATCAGCTGGATGTTATTGGTGAGCCCTGCATTCCTCCAGCACCTGCCCCAGCACAGCACAGCCACTAACTACAGCCCCAAAACTCTATTCCCTAAATTATTCAGAATTACTGCTTTTGCTTCGTTTCTTCTCCAAGTCAAGCACACTTTGGAGGGCACTAAAAATAAATGGGTTTGCTGAGAACTGAATTTATTTCTTAAAGAGATGGCTCCCCTCCTTTCTGCCTGTGCAGAGGAAAGCCTGTCTTTGCATACCCTGTCACCAGTGTCACCCTGCCAGGGTAACAGGCTCAGTGGCACTGTGGGGGTTTGGCTTCAAGGAGAAAATGAGTGCCAGAAGTAGTAAAATTCTAAAAATATCCCAATTGCCCACCTTCAGCTTCTATCTTCAGACATTTGTTTAGTTAAAAAGAATTGCAGAAAGCACCCAAGGTCCCAGGTAGAGGGTCCCAAGGATGCCCTGTAAGCACTGACTGGGGGAGTGCTGGTGGGCTCCCTCCAGAGCAGGAGGTCCAGGATCTCCTCCTGGGATGCAGCCATCTTTCCAGTACAGCCAGATTTTTTTATTTGCTGGATGAAATGGCCTGGATGGAATTCACTCAGTGTCAAACTGCCCCCTCTCTGGGTCTGCTCCAACCAGCACTTGCATCCCCCAGCCAGCAGGGAGGGTTTAGCCTCAGCCAGGACACCTCGTGCTTATTCTTAGCCTTGTTTCTAAGAAGTGCCTTATAATCAGGAGCCTGTGTTGATTAATGCCATGAAACATTAATGACTTAGGAGGTGAGCTGCAGCCCTCCCACAGAGCAGCTCCCCACTCCCCAGCAGCCAGAGAGGCACAAGATGAGCCCAGCACTGTTTTGCTTAGGGGAGGCACAGGCATTAAAGCCAAACCCAAGTTGTATGTGAAGCCAGCCGAAAAATATGACAAAGATAAAAGGTAGGTAAAAGGGAGAAGGAGGCTGAGGTTTGGTGAGATGGTGTGCACTGAAGTCCGAGGTGAGAAATTCGGAATGGTGGAAGAGTCGCCCACCGTGTGGCTGCTGCATCTCTCATGGCACTGCCTTGGCTGCCTGCACAGCAGGGGTTTTGTCTACCTGAATGCAGCAGGCTGAAAAAGGTGTTGCTTTTGCCATTTTCTTGATACAGAGGAGATTTGCATGGGGGACACAGGCAGAGCTGAGCCAGGCATGCAGCAGCTCCCAGCCAGAGCTGGGATGGATCCTCAGCTGTGTACTGGCTCTGAGCTGCCCTGGGCTGCCCAAACCCAGCCTAGATGGCTCGAGGGGCTTGGCCAAGGTGCTGAGATGCAAAGCCACCATCACAGGCCAAAGCAGCATCCCAGTGTGTTGGATTTTGGCAGCAATCCTTGAAACACCCCTGCCCTGCTCCTGCTCTCCACCCAGTTCCACACAACCCTATCTCGAGGATCAGAGCCTCAGGGCTGAATTAATGCAACTAGGGAACTTTAAAATGAGTATTAAATTTCTCAGGAGCATGCTAAGACTTAATTAAAACTCCTGTCATTGTGTGAAATGGCAGTGTAGGAATGTAGGAATGCAGGGGGCTCGTTCCTGCTTTGCAAAGCATTCCATGTTGGCTTGGGGAACCATGCCTCAGCAAAGCCGAGAAATCCTCTCACCTCCTCAAGGAGGAGCAAAATTAGAATAATGAGCTGGTTTATAATTAATTGTGCTCTGGGGACATGTTCTCACGCTGTCTGGTGCTTCTGGTGGGAATTTTCTACGGGGAGCATCCCAACAGACAATAGGTTTCAGGTATCAGGTGTGCTCCCGCCTGCATTCCTAGACCAGGTTATCAGGTTGCTCGAAGGGAGAGTAGGAGGAGTTACATTTTTTCTGGCATTTGGGGGATTTTTTAGCTGTCTTACAGATCTAGGTTAAATATTTGCTCAGGGCAGAACAAATACCCAATACAAAGGGCCCCACTCGGTGATGTGTTTCGATCGCTGGAGCTTCCTCTCACCCAAGTAAAAGGCGAATTAACCTGCCTGACTTCACAGCATCGCTGCTTTTCTGCTACAGCACAGGCTGGGCTAAAAGCAAAGCTAAACCCATGCCAGGGCCACTGTCCCCTGGCAGTGTGCCCCGTGGCAGGCTGGTGCTGTCCACACAGGGCAGATGTTTTAGCACTGATGGTCATCGATATATCGAGCCTTCCCACTACCTGCTGGGTGCTGGCAGGAGGTGCTGCTGGCGGCCAGCCCTGCTCCTCGCTGCCGTTCCTCTGCCTGCCTGCAAAGCGGCATTTCTAAAAATACCTCCAGCGATGTCGTCAGCCGGTGCTCGCTCAGGTCACGGAGACGTGACAGCCAAGAAAAGGAGGATGGGAGCATCGCTGGGGGACCAGGCTGAGATTATCCCAGATAGTGTAGGTGAATCCCTGCAGAGAGGGGGAAAGGAGCAGGGAAACCACTGCCTGCACAGGCTCCCATGTGTCCACGCTGCCTGCAGCCCCCCAGACTGTCCGGCAGCAAGTGGGCATCCCCTGGGATCCACAGTGCTCCCTTGAGCCAAATAGCATTGCAGCGCAGGGAAAGGGAGCTGGAACCTGGCCAGCAGCATGTATCCACAGTAAATCCACTTCTGGATCCCTGGAGAGCCTGTTCCTGGTGTGCTGGGGCTGCCAGGGAGCCACACTGTCCTTGCCAAAAGCAGCCCAGCAGCTGGGAGGGGTGGGTTTTGTCATGCTCACAGGTGACTATTTGAATAGGGCTGTTGGCACAGAACCCTTCCTTCATCTCAGATTTTGCTCCATGCTTATTCATTGAGTTATTCTTCTAAACTGGGGAATTCACGCATGTGCCTGCTTAATGTAGACTTACTTGATGTAATTGATACAACTTATGTGTTTTGCATAATTGCAATACCATTAAAAACCTGAAGCATTCAAAAGCCAGGAAATTACTTACCAGTTAAAGTAATTTACATAAACATTTATTTTACCCTTTGCAGTTCATAAATGAAGTCAGCAATGATATGGCTTTACAGTTGCTATCGGAAAGGGGAAAGTAACTTTATGTGTGTCAATATTATCCCCAAAGCAGCCGCAGGAGCTGCACAGATAATGGGGTGCTGATGCAAATTCAACACTGCTTAGGGCCTCTCTGGGTAAATGTATGTACATTTGGATGTGTGTCTATAGGCACACACGCCCATATCCATCCATGCCAGGATCCATGCTGAGAACACCAATAAACCTCCGATGAAGGGGAGGCTGGGAGGGTTTTGCTGGCTGCAAGGGAATGCAGTGCAGAGCTGGAGGCAGCTGCCGGGCCAGGATGGCATTGGCTTCTCTGAGGCAAGTTTGTGTGCCAGGGGCATGGGAACGTTGGAGGTGACCCTTCCCAACCCCCTTTCTCTGGGGTGAGTGGCTAGACAGCTTGTCTCCCCCACACCAATGACCTCCTGTCATCCCTCATCTCTGGGGCTGGCTTGTGACAGGGGATGGAGCACTGTCTCATGGGAGGTCTCTGAGGATGTCCAAGAAGGACATGCCAGGATGAAAGGACAAGGCTGAATCCTGCTCCAAACCTGGCCAGGAGTGAGCAAAAGGCTGTGACTGAGTGTGGGAAGACAGGAGCTGGAGGACATGTGGTCTGAGGGGAGCACAGCACAGGTCTGGCATCAAACCCTCCTTTCCCAAGGGACAGCCAGTCCTGCATCCCCAAACCCTGTGGGACACATGCCCCACACGTCAGCCTGCCATGAGGTGTGCGGATGTGAGCCATCAGCACAGGGCACCCACTGCCACCACTGTGGATGCCAAGTTCAGCTTTGTTATGAGAAATATCCAGTACTGCCGGTTCATCACTGTGAACAAGTCATGAGTGATTTGTGTCACCCAAACCAGCCATTACCACGAGGCTTGTGTGTGCAATACAGGGAGGCAGATACAAATCACACCCTAAAATGTGTATAAATTATATTTAAAGCAGGATTTTCTGTTGCCTTTCTGACCCCAGAGCCTTTGTAGAGGTCTTGGCATGTCAGGCTGCTTTCTCCATGCCTCTAGGTTAGAAACAGGTTGTTTTCCATGTGAAATCTGTGTCCCTGGGCCCGGTGAGCCTGGGGTGCCAATTGGCATTGCTGCCAGTGGATGCACCAGTGTTTGGGAGCACTGGGGATGTGTCAGAGTGTGAGGAGGGCATAGGTTGTCACCTCTGGTCCTTGCTCTGTAGGTCACCAGCACCACTGTCCCCATGGTCCCCTAGGGTCACCGTGATGAGTGATGCCAGCAGGGGTGCACAGGTGGGATGCAGTTACACTGGGACTCCCTGAAGAGCACCGGGGTTGGGGTGGGAATGGCAGGGACACACCGGGAGCCCCCGGGGCAATGCCAAAGGAGCGTCAGGGGAACACGAAGGAGCCGAGCCGCCCTGGGAACACCGAGGCTCCCCGGTGCTCTGGCGAGAGGGGCTGGGGGTGCCCCGGGGACGCCCCGGGAGCTCTCCGCAGCAGAGCCGGGGCCGCCCCTCCGGAGCCCCGCGTCCCCGGAGCCGCCACCGCTGCCCGGTGCGGGAAGGGGAGCCCCGCCTCCGCCGCCCGTCGGGGGTTTCACGGGTTTCCGTGGCAACGAGCGCAGGGCGGAGCTCGGCGCTCCCGTTACCGAAGTGCCCGGGAGGGCGGGGACGGGCCGGGGCCGGTGCCCGGTGCCCCGCTGCTGCCGCCGCCCCGCGCCCGGTGAGTGGCCCCGCGGGGCGGCACCGGCACGGCCGGCGCGGGGGAGCCGGGCTGGACCGGGCAGGACCGGGGCTCCCTTTGTCTGAGGGCTGGGAGCGTCGGCACGCAGCGCCCGGGGCGCGGCGAGAGCTCGGGTCCCCGTTAGCCTGCGGCGGGCGGTGCCAGCGGCACCGGGAGCAGAACCGGGGCTGCGCGGAGCGGGGCTGCGCCTCCTGCTCGCTGGGACCGCCACCGGGACTGGCACCGGGACCGCCCCGCTGCGGGTCCCGCCCGCCCGGAGCCGCCGCTCGGGAGAACAAGGGAGCCCACGGTGGGCGGGCGGCTCCGCATCCTCTTCCCCGGCGAAGCGGCCCCCGGTGAGGTGCGGAGCGGAGCGGGCGGTGCCGTGCGGAGCGGAGCGGAACGGAGCGGAGTGTGCGGTGCGTGCGGTGCGGTGCAGTGCAGTGCATTGTGTGCGGGGAGAGGCGGTGGGTGCGGTGCCGCCCGGGTGCACGGCTGCCCCTGGTCCCGGAGTTCCTAACTCCCGAAGTCAGCCCCAGCCCGAGGTTAGGAGGGGCCTGGAGAGGCTTCAGGAATGAGTAAATTAATTACAGACATGGTTTATGTCACATCCGCCGGGAGCACGGAGGGAGCCCGGGGCTGTCGCCTTTTCGGGAGCAAAAAACGGGATTGATGCAACTTCCTGCGCGTTTCGGGAGTCGGAGCCGGTGTTACCGTCGTGGTTTGCCCCAGAACGTCCCTTTGGGATTTACAGCTGGACACAGACCGGCTGAGATGTCTTTGCTTGCGCTTCCCCGCAGAGGTGCTGCTGTACTCCGGACCTCCGTGCCATGATCACATCCCGCGCAGCCTGGGATCTGGGATCCGGGCCCTCCGCCCGAGCCGCCTGGAAGGCGAAGGACCTTGCCCCGGACGGTGAGTACGGTGCGGTGGCTTGTCCTTGCCCCTTGGGGCTCAGCCTGCCGCGCTCACGCCCTGCTCACTGGGGAAGGAGAGGCTGGGAACAGGCCAGCCTGCATTTTTCACATTTCTTTCCGGATGAAGGTCAAGATTTGAGAAACGGGGACTCAGAAGCAGGCACAAAGCTCTGGGCAAGCAGCTGGTGAGAAGAGAGGGCTGCCTCCATCTCCCCCCAGGCCCATCTGAGCGGGAAACTTGGGGAGAGAGGTTAAAATTTAACATGTGAGAAAGAAAAAAGAGCGATCTGCATAGCAGGGTGAATGTGGGGCCTTTGCCCCTTCCCAGTCTTGGTTCCTTGGAAGGGCTCCTGATCCCTCCGTGGTGCATGGACCCCATGGGTGAGTTTGGTTGGAGTTTTCCTTCATGGAGGCTGAGCTGCTTTACAAGCAGGCGGGCGGCTGCTTGCCCCAACCTGCAGCCGCTTGTTGGGAAACAGCCCTTCCACCTCCCTCACCGATGGTGCTGGGTGGGTTTTGGCAAAGGGGGAGGCTGAACCCCCCTATTTGGACGTTTTTTGCTCTTGGCTTCAGCATTTGCCATCCCTCTGTGCTGGCAGCCTCTTCTCTGGGCACTGCTTCTTCTCTGGTGCTCGGGCCAGTCCGGCCAAATGTTGGTTTGGCATTAAAGCCTCCAAAACCAGGGTTTTTCAGTTCTTCCTCGGCCCAACAGCTGGCATTGCCCGTGCCAGGATGGGGAACTCATCTCCTGTTATCCGGGCATTTCCTGGTTCTTTGGAAACGCTCAATTTTCACAGCGCGCGCAAAATGTTACGGATAATTAGAGGCTGGGAAGAAGTCCAGAGTAGTGGACTAACTTCATCAGGGCACATTTCCCTCCTGACATTGCTTCCACCTCTGACCCAACTTTCTCTGGATGGTTTTAGGGGAAAAAAGCTGCATTATTGAGGTTAGATTTGTGAGTGATTGATTTTTCCCCTGCCAGCTGGAACAGAGATTTGGCCACCTGCGATGGTGGCAGTGCTGGTGGCAGACAGGTTGGGCAGGCACAGGGTCCCCGAGCAGTGGGATGTATCCCTCACCAGCTGCTTTTCCTGTAGCAGAGGAGGACACAGCCATGGGAGAGGGCTCCTTGCGTTGCTGTTTTCCTTCTGTGCAGCTCAGCAGGGCAGAGAACTGCTGCCCTGGCTGCTTTCAGGTTTGGCTGCCTGACAAATGAAGGAAGTATTTGGGGGCAGTGGAGGGAGGTGACGCCGTCAGGGTCCGTCCGTCTGGTTTCGGTGATGCAAGCTGGCTTTGGCAGCTTTTCCAAGATAGGATCGCAGGAAGTGGAGCAGCTTGGCAAGGGGTAGAGCTGGGATATCCCTGGTGGGGGGACAGATCTAGTCCTGCAGAGGCCAGATGGATGCTACACCCTGAATTCTCATTCACTAGTCATTGGCAACCAGTCTCCACCTCCGGAGGGCTAATTTTTCTAATTAACATGATTAACATTTTTAATAAAAGTCATGCGCTGTCTCTGCCACACCGGTGTGGTGGCGGCAGCAAGGAGGAGGAGGTGGGTTTGCTGAGCTGGCCAGAGGCTGTGTCTGTCCTGGGCTCTCAGGTGGATCCAGTGATGCTCTTTGCTCCATCTCAGGCTGTGGGCAGGACAGGCTCGGCACTGGGAGCGGAGCAGGCACCTCTCCCCGGGTTCCCCTGCTGCCAGCACTGCTTCACCATAAAATCCTCAACGTGAGCTGGCCGGACACTGCAAACCCCCGTGGGCTCTGCCGGGCTCTCCAGGTGAGGAGCATTGACCCAGCCATGGCTTGGATGGGGAGGGCAGTTTTGGGTGGTGAAGAAGATACCCTGCACCCCTCTGGGCTCTCCAGGTGAGAGCCAAGTGGTTCCCTCCCTCACCACTACCAGTTTTTGCCTGGATCCAAGCAGCATGTGCCTGGAGCAGGGCTGCTGCCTGGGTGGGGAGGGAAGAGCATCACTGGGGAGATGGAAGGCATCAAAAATGGGGAGCAGGCTTCATAACAGAATAGCATTTTCTGGGTCACTTCTAGGTCATGTTGGCAGAAGAGCTCAAGGCAGAAGTGTGATAAGGAAATGCAGTGAGTGCTGTGAGGTGGTGTTTGCCAGTGGGGTGGAGGAGGAGGAGGTGGAAGGGTGCCCTGGCCAGGAACAGTGTCAGGACACCATGTACTGGTGTAGCTACCACTAGTTCATTCCAGGCTTCAGGCAAATCATTCAAATTCCCCTTCTTTGAAAAGAAGGAAAACACCTTCTTATCGTGCACCAGCCTCAATGAATTCCCTTGGGCAAAACCCTCCTGGAGTGTCAGATGCAGAGGCACCGCAGACACGCGGCTTCTCCAGGAGGATGCTGCCAGCGCCTCCCTCCAAATTACTCTCAAATTAATGGCATGTACCAAGTATTTGCCCCTCTGTGGAGTGACAGGGGTTTCCCCGTCATCGCTAGCCTGTGGGGTGATGCCACAGGCTCTGAGATAAGATTTCAGAGAGAGAAGGCATTCTTGAGCAGGGTGAGCTTGGTCAATCATCGCTTTCTATAGCAGCCTTATGAAAGCTCCTTCCAGATTTCTCCTGATTTTTTTGGAGCTGGGCTCCATTCCACAGGGCATGAGCCATGTCCACAAGTCAGAGTTTCTTTCTTTTTAAGGCCATAGAGAGAAAAATAGGAAATACTCAGTATAACTGCATGGCCAAGACTAGCAAAGTTGTTTATGGGGAGGACTAAAAACATGATAAGTTCATTGTGGCAGCCTCCCCTACACAGAACTCCATGGGAGGCAGGGTTTCCCTAGACTCTGCTGTTCTGTCTTCAGCACCTCCCTCCCTGCTCACTCCTGCTGGCCAGTCCAGTGAAGTGCCAGCTGCTGGCAGCGTGTCCAGCACGGTGTGGGCGGTCACTGTGTCTCAGCTCTCCGACCTGTTTCTCCTGACGGACACAGGCTCTGCGGGACACGACGTGCAAGCGGCGGGAGGAGACCCGGCACCGGGCGCCGACACCGGCCACGGAGGAGCCGCCTGCATCCCCCCGTGAGCCGGCAGCTGCTGCGGCAGGACAGGCAGCCTCCACCATGAACCTGGAGAAAGCAGGTAGGGGGAGAGCAGGGATGCAGTGTTGGGTATTCAGGAGGAGGGATGGGATGGGATGAGGGCTTGATACCTGCCAGTGGGTGTGAAGGAAACCTCTCCTCTTTGGGGTGCACGTAGATGTGTGGCTGCACTCACTGTGGGGAGCAGGTCACAGTAGAAATCCAACACCAGCCAGCTGCTGGCTGGTGACTGGGACTGATGAATTATTGAGCTGGATGAGCAGAGCAGGTGAGCTCCGGTGAACCCACTGCTGTTTCCTCCTTCTTAAGGAAAATGTAACGTGTGTGTGGAAACGCTTGCAGCATGCGTGGCTGTGCCAGGGTGGGGAAATCCCATGGTTTCCTGTCTTTCTCGGTCAGGATTGAATTGTGTGAGCTTGTCAGGGCACATCTCAGGAGCTGCTCCTGGCATGGTCCCCAGCTGCATCCCAGAGCAGCTCCCAAGGCAGGGTGGTGGCTGGGAAGGGGCAGGGATGCAGGAGAAAGGGGGTCTGCATGGCAATGGTAACAGGGCAGAGCCAAGGAACAAGTGTCTTTCCAAATGGCTTTCAGAGCATTTTGGAAAGCAGGAGGGTCACTGTGCCCTGTCTGCCACACTCAGACCCTGCGTCACCACCAGCACATCTGCCCAGGGGGAGATGTAACACAGGGCTGGTGCATCTCCTCTCCCACAGATGCTGCCACAGGAGGAAAAGGTGCTGGAGCGTGGAGGAAGGTGTGATCCATGGGGGATTTTCCTACCTGGTAGTTTGACTTGCAGCTGAGTGTTGCAGCTCTGGACCTGGCTCTGCCTTGGATCCCAGCCCAGGATTAGTGTGAATGATGTGTGCAGACATGCGGTGTGTCCACAGGAGCCTGGTGCTTCCTGTAATTTTGTCTTACCCCTGCACACTCCCCAAGGGGTGAAAGCTGGTATTCGTGTCAGCTTGGGAGATTTCAGGATGGGTTTTGTGTGTGTTGGTTTTAAAGAGAAGACCACAGTCCCCTGCCTGAGCTGGGCTGAGCTTTCAGCATGGAAAGAAAAAAAACCAGCACCTGACAGTGCTCTTTTGGGGTATCCAGCCCATGGCAGGAGGACAAAACCTGGTGATCACTTCTGAGCCACTGCTGGATAAGTCCCATGGCATGCAGTCAGCAGCAGAGCTGTGGTTTTGGTCCCAGCATTTCATCTTTTTGCATGTTCTGCTGCCTTCTTAACTCCATGTAAAGCTAGAAAGTCTGATTCACAGACAAAAAAGTCTCTCTTTTTGCAGTCAGGACATTTTCCGTGACGCAGGCAGCATCTTGCCGCGGGCAGCACCCGGTGATTCCCAGCACCAGCTCCTACCTGTGAAACCTCAGGTTTCTGGTGGCAGCAGATGAAATCCATGGCAGGCAGGGAAGGGCGCCGGGCAGCCGGGATCCTGACCATCAGTTCTCCCGCCGCAGTGCCTCATCCCCACATTGGGAATGAGTCACGCCAGCTCATTCCTTCTTGGGAACTACCAGGTCATTTGGTAGGCTCTGATGTACAGCCAGGTTGGCTTCTGTCAGCACTGGTGGCTCTATTAACATGCAGAAAGCGATGTTTAAAATAATACTAGGAAGGTTAGAAAGCCAAATACACAAGGATTAGGCAATATGGCCATTCAGGGTACCTGTATAATTTTAATTTTGCTTCCATTATGTTTGTGTGTAATGACGCAGCCTTTAATGACATGATCACACAGTGCTTTTCCACTGGCACCTGCTCATTCAGAAGAAAGGATGCCGGGGTGAATCAGCGCCGTGCTGAGGGCGGTTGTTATCTGAGCGAGGCAGCAGCATCTCGGTGTGTGCCGGGGCTGGGTCACAGTGCAGTGGCGTGGGCAGGTGTTGTGTTGCAGCCTGGGATGCTCTGCTGGCCTCGGCAGATCCCTGTGGCTCCCGCCCAGCCAGACCCCACCGTTAGCTGGGCCTGCTCTGCTCAGCACCTTGGCACTCGGGATGCACCTCTGACACGTCACTGCGCTCTGTGGGACTTGTGCCAGTCCAGTTTCCTGCGTTCCCATCTCCACCTCAGCCCCTGGGGACTCTCCATGGCTGGCGTTCTGCTCCCCAGCAAGGTGGCTGGATCCTGACCAGCTCCATCTTTGCTCGCTCTGCAGGAGGGAGGCTCTGTGCTGGGAAACGTGCCAGCCTGCCATCATCCCGGTCCTTCCCGGTGATCCAGGAGGTGATGGCCTCCATGGCACATCTGCAGAAGGAGAAGCTGCGGCTGCAGGAGGAGGTGCTGGGGCTGCAGGAGAAGCTCACTGCCCAGGAGAACAATGAGCTCTCCCTCTCACTCCAGCTGCAAGGCCAGGTATGGTGGGGACAGGGTGACGTGAGGGGGTTTGTCAGGGTCTCCAGCCTCAGGCTGTGGCTTGACTGGAGCATTGTGGCATGCAGTTAGTGATGGCTGCACTTTGAAGGTGTGTAGGATCTCCATCATGGGGCGTCTTCTTCTCTGGGTGTTCCTGAGCACCAGCTTTTGCTGTGCCTCCCTTGGGATGCTTGCAGTCCCCTGAGTGACACCACAATAGTGCTGACAAGGGTGCGTGGCTCCGTGGACATGGCCAGGAGGGCTTTGGGCATCAGGATGCAGCCCTGCACCAGTCATTGATCTGTCCAGCAAAGGATTAGCTCATGAAACCAACCAAGCAGTTTAATTTTAGTGACTTTCAGCAGGTGGAAAGTGAATCTGAAGGCACAGAGTTGTCTGATGAAGGGACAGGTTTTGGCCACCGTGACACCCCCCCTTCCCCCAAAACCATCTCCTGCACTGATGCAGGCACATCCTCAGCACGAGTACTTGGGTCGTCCCAGGGACATGGAAATTTTGGCTGCTCGTAAAGGGATTTGCATGTGGCTGTTGTGGAAGCTGTTGCAGTCAGGTTCTGCTTGTTCCACGGGTGTCAAAAAGGAGGAGGTAATTGTCCTGCATTTGGTTGGCATGCTCTGCATGACACAAGCGTGAGTGCAGCAGGATCCAGCCCCGCGCTGGCCAGTTCGGCAGCAAGCGCAGCCGACGCCAGCCCGAGTGAAGTGCTGGCCCAAACTTCCAAAGCTTTGGGATGGCCGGGCCACGGCTCGAGCCAGATCCGGTTGCCAAGGAGTCCCTGTCACGTCCGGAGAGCAGGATGCAGCTGGAGATGCCCGAGCAGGTAGGGGATGGAGGGATGTTGGCGTTTTTGGGCACCACAGAACAGGGAAGGGTGGGCAGGCTCCGGCGTGTGTGCCGACTGATTGGGCTGGCGGCTTTCCCGGAACAAGCCGCGACTCTTTCCTTCTCCGTACCTCTGCTCTCTTAAAATACTTATAAAAATACCTTAATAATCTTCCTCAGTGGGTATGGAAATGGGTTTTCCCACTCAAGCGCTTGGCACTCGCTTGGCCCCCATCCAGAGCAGGGGAGACCTGCTGTGGAAGGAGGGGATTCCAGTCCTGGCTGGGAGCAGCTGCCTTCCCCCACCTGGAGCTGGGGAGCTCTGGCCGTGCTGCAGCTCCCAGCCGTGCCCTGCTGAGCACAGGGCAAACGGAGGGGCTGCCTGCCCTGTTGCCATCTCTGCAAGGGTGTGGCTTAATAACTTTCCAGATTAATTACAGCCCCGTGTCAGCACATCTGCATTGGTTATTAATCAGCAGTTCCTAAATTATGGTCCACGGAGGGACGGTTGCTGGCTGGTTATTGGGATGGGGCAATATCCAGGCGCGTCTCAGAGAGAGGTTTGGTGGCTCTCTGGAGTCGGGAAACTGGGAGCTGGGCTGGAGTCTGGGGGATGGTGGTCAAGCATGGTGGTCAAGCAAGGGACAGAGCAGGTGGGCAAACCCCACTAAAACACAGCCCATGAGACTGCTGGCTTCACTAAGCACTCCCTGCTGCTGTTTATTCCAGTAACTGCAGATTTTGGAAGAGCCTTACTGGTCTCTGCACAAAAAAAGGTTGAGGATTTCTGAAATGCATCTGGTTTTGCAGGGAGGGCAGCCTGGTCCCATGGGATGGGCAGATGCCCAGATGGGGGTTGATGTGGAGCATCCTCCCATGGGGCTCAGACACGTGGCTTTCTTGAAGAGCTCTTGCTCCTTCTTTGTACCAAGGTAACTTTCCTAGAAAGAAAAATAGAGAAGGTAGAGCAAAGCTGGTTGTGAGGGCAGGACACAGCACTTCTGGCTCTTTAAACACAGTTATGGATAGGTTTGTTTTTTTGCCTTCTCCAAAGATGATGCCTTTTTTTTTTAATAATGGTTTCTCCTAGTGCTCAACATGGACAAATTATACCCATGGTTGAACAAGGTCAAAGCAAAGCTTTCATTAACACTCATTTTAATCAGCTTGTGTGAATCAGGCGCTCCGAGCCAGGTGGAAAATTAAAGCATAACAAAAGTGTGAGCCAGACTGGACGTTGTTGGCCGGGGGGGCACCGCGGGGTCTCCTCCAAACGCTGCTGGAGTGCCTCCAGGGTAACCTGTCTGTATTGACAGGTGGAAACTCTGAAGGAGAAGATCCTGGAGCAGGCACAGGAGATCAGCCGGCTGCGCTCAGAGCTGGTGAGCTGCCACTGGGGTGGGACTGAGCCAGCCTTGCCCCGAGGGACGCTGGTACTCTGGGTCCCCGAGCAGGAAGAGGGAATGTGGGGTGGGCAGAGATGGATTAAACCTCCCCAGGGTCATGGTTTGGACCATGAGAGCTGAGAGACACGAAGGGACAAAAGCGTGAGATTGTCCTCCAATGCGATGTCACACCAGTGACCCTGGGGCTCTTGGCCTGTGGTGGGAAGTGAAAGCCCCTCTGTGGGTTGGAGCTCCCTGGGGGCAGCAGGAGGCTCATCAGTGCAACAGGCTGAGTGATTCCCAGTGGGGCAGGCAGGGACTCTCTGGGAGTAGCACACTGAGGGCTCCTCCATACAGTGGGCTGGGGGGTCCATGATGGCAGCAGGACAGGACTCGCTGGGGTGCATGGAGATTCCATGTCCTCTCCCATCCGTTCCCGGCGCAGGGCGGCACGGATGCGGAGAAGCACCGGGACCTGCTGGCGGCTGAGAACGAGCGCCTGCGGCAGGAGATGAAGGTGTGCGAGGGGGAGCTGCGGGAGTTGCGGCGGCAGCAGCAGGCGCCGTGCCGGGACTGCCCCCACCTGCAGGTGAGGCGGTAGCGGTGGCAGCGGTGGTGGCAGGGTGACAAGCACCTATGGGTGACATGGCCTTGGCTGTCCTGTCCTGTCTTTTGCCAGGAGAATGCAGGGCTGCAGGAGCAGCTGTCCCAGCTGCAGCGGGAGGCAGAGGAGATGCGGGCCAAGCTGGTGGAGTTAGACCTGGAGGTGCAGCAGAAGACAAACCGCCTGGCTGAGGTGGAGCTGCGGCTCAAGGACTCCCTGGCTGAGAGAGCTGAGGAGGAGGAGCGGCTCAGCCGGCGGCTGCGGGACAGCCAGGAGACCATCGCCAGCCTCAAGTCACAGCCCCAGCAGATCAAGGTGAGCACCACAGGGCTCTCCATTTTTCCTGGTTGGGCTGGGTGCCTCATGGTCCCCAGTGGGTACCCTGCACCCACGTCCCACTTGTCTGTCTGCCCTGAGCACATCAGCAAAGCACCGTGATTTCCTGAATTATCTCCTCCTGGGCCAGCAACAGCTCCATCCCAGGCCCCTCGGGTGCTGTTTCTTTAGTACACCCTATCTGTGGGTGCTTTCCCCTGCAGTACATCATCAAGACGGTGGAGGTGGAGTCGGCCAAGGCAAAACAAGCCCTGTGCGAGACCCAGTCCCGAAACCAGTACCTGCAGGAGCAGGTGGGGATGCAGAAGCAGGTGCTGAAGGAGATGGAGCAGCAGCTGCAGAGCTCCCAGAAGACAGAGGCTCAGCTCCGAGCTCAGGTCTGAGTGCGACAGGTGTAAATCAGAACTCACCCCACGTTCTCTCCCGTCCTGGTGCTCACTGGGTGACACAGTGTGGCAGCAGGTGGGCACTGACTCAATGTCATCCCCCACCTGCTCCTCTCCCAGATCATGATGTATGAGGCCGAGCTAGAGCGAGCCCATGGGCAGATGCTGGAGGAGATGCAGGCAATGGAGGAGGACAAGAACCGCGCCATCGAAGAGGCATTTTCCCGCGCCCAGGTGGAGATGAAAGCAGTGCATGAGAACCTGGCAGGTGAGGAGGGTGCAGGGGACTCACAGGGTTGCCTGGCCAGTATTGGGGTGTCATCATCTGCCCCTCACCCTGCCTCGTGCCTGCAGGTGTCCGGACCAACCTGCTGACACTGCAGCCAGCACTGCGCACCTTGACCCATGACTACAACAGCCTGAAGCGTCAGGTCCGCGACTTCCCCCTGCTTCTTCAGGAGACCCTGCGCAGCGCCAGGGCTGAGGTGAGCCCCCCTGGGACCACCATCCAGCACCCTTTCATGCGTGATGGAGGTGTGTGGGGTCGCTGAGCTGCTGGTCTCCACTGTCCCCAGATCAGCCAGGCCATCGAGGAGGTGCACAGCACCAACCGGGAGCTGCTGCGCAAGTACCGGCGGGAGCTGCAGCTCCGCAAGAAGTGTCACAACGAGCTGGTGCGGCTGAAAGGTGTGTGGGCTGTGGTGTTCCTGAGGCAGGACAGGGGGGACAGGGTAGCATCCCCATAAGGTGGTTGGGTTGGCTGCAGGATGCTTCAGCCCACACAGTGTTTGATGGCTGACTCCCTGCTTCTCCCTCCAAGGAAACATCCGTGTTTTTGGGAGAGTCCGCCCCATCACAAAAGAGGACGGTGAGGGCCCTGAGGCGGCCAACGCTGTGACCTTTGATGCTGACGATGACGCTGTCCTGCACCTCCTGCACAAGGGGAAGCAGGTGTCCTTCGAGCTGGATAAGGTCTTCCCCCCACAAGCGTCCCAGGAGGAGGTGGGTGCTGCTGTCCACACTGCTTTTTTGAGGGGGGAACACAGCCACCTTCTCACTCTCCCCTGTCTCCTCCAGGTGTTTCAGGAGGTTCAAGCCCTGGTCACCTCCTGCATTGATGGCTACAATGTCTGCATCTTCGCCTATGGGCAGACAGGGGCAGGAAAAACCTACACGATGGAGGTGAGTTTGCTTGGCTTTGCTTCCATCTTCCTCAGCTTCCCACCCTGCAGTGTCTAGTCTTGGCACCCAGGCTGGTAGCTGGCTCAAATACAGTGTGCACCAGTGATGGTCACTGCTGCTCCACAACATCCCCTGGGCTTTGCTTCTGCTCAGAAAAAAATACAGAATAAAATGCAAGAGGGTGTTTTCTCCCCTATTTCTCACCCAATCCATCAGGGAACGGCAGCAAACCCAGGGATCAACCAGCGGGCCCTGCAGCTCCTCTTCTCCGAGGTGCGGAGCAAAGCGGCCGACTGGGACTATGCCATCACCGTCAGCGCCGCCGAGATCTACAACGAGGCGCTCAGGTACGGGGAGGGAGAAGAAGCTTTTTCAGACATCACACCATGCTGCTCTCCCCCACATCCCTCCACCCCTGCCTAGGCCTCACAGTTTGTCCCAGGGCCCTGGGAGCTGCATTTGGACATGCAAGGATTTCTTTTTAATTTATTTTGGTGCTTACTGCCCTTCCCATGATCTCCATTGCTTACACAGGCTCCCAGCTGTGCCATCACTCCCACTCTCTGGCCCTGATGCAGTGGCAGGGACATCCCCCTCTCCCCCCCTGCCCACAGACACTATATTTAGGAATTTGTAACTGGGAGCTGAAAGCATGAGAAATATTTTCCTCCCCTGTCCAGCCACAAGAGGGGAGGAGCCTGGGAGCACATCCATGAGAGTAACCGGGAACAGGGATGGGAGCGTGGTCTGAGTTGGGTGAGAGGATGCACATGGGAGCCAAGAGAGTTTAAGTCTATAAATAGGCTGAGCAGCTTTCCCCGGAAGAGACGGCTGCTCTGGCAGTGTTGGCACACAGCCCTGAGCTGCGGGATGGATGCCAGCACCCCCCTGGGATGGGAATGATAATGGGTGCCCCTTTGCCCAGGGACCTGCTGGGGAAGGAGCCACAGGAGAAGCTGGAGATCAAGCTGTGCCCCGATGGCAGCGGGCAGCTCTACGTGCCTGGGCTCACTGAGTTCAGGGTGCAGAGTGTGGAGGACATCAACAAGGTGTGGGGAGATGCGGGGTGGTGGGCACAGGAGGGTGGCAGCAGGGGTGCAGTGAACTGGGGAGGGGTCTTTGGTGTGTGACTCCTGGATTTGGAAGCATTGCTGAAGCCGTGGGGAGCAACAGAGACCAAAATATGTCCCTGAGTGTGATGTGACGGTCACTGGCCCATGGGGTGAGCCACAGGGGGTTAAAAATAAAAGCGTGGGGCCCAGACAGTTCCTGAGGGATTAGTGGGACACGGCTGTCACCGCAGTGGCCTGCCTGTCACCCCCTGCCTTTCTTGCATCACCCAGGCTGAGACCTGACAGCGGTCATCACCCTGATGGACCAGGCACCCCGTGGGGGCTGATGCTCAGGTTACATATCTGGGCATCGCTGGATCATGGGGGTTTTTGGTGGGACTGGGGCAGGTTGGCATCACCCCCACAACTCCCTGGGCTCCCCCAGGTCTTCGAGTTCGGCCATGTCAAACGGGTGACAGAGTGCACCAACCTGAATGAGCACAGCTCTCGCTCCCACGCCCTCCTCATCGTCACCGTCCGCGGCCTCGACCGCAGCACAGGGCTGCGCACCACAGGTGGGTGTCACATGCCAAACCCCTCACCAGGGCGCCTGAGCCACAGCATCCCAGGGCTGTGTGGGGCTGGGCGCTGATACCAGCGGTGGGGTTTGGCTGTGTGTCCTCAGGGAAGCTGAACCTGGTGGATCTGGCGGGCTCGGAGCGGGTCGGGCGCTCGGGCGCGGAGGGCAGCCGGCTCCGCGAGGCACAGCACATCAACAAGTCCCTGTCAGCGCTGGGTGATGTCATTTACGCCCTGCGCTCCCGGCAGGGCCACGTGCCCTTCCGCAACTCCAAGCTGACCTACCTGCTGCAGGACTCACTCAGCGGTGACAGCAAGACCCTCATGATGGTGCAGGTAGGGGCTGGCCAACCCAGGCCTGTCGGTATCCCCACAGTCGGGCAGTGTGATTTTTGGAATGTTTGATGCCTTCTTGCCCTGGTGCTGGGGCAGGTGGGAGGGATGCTGGAGGCAGGAGCTGGGCTGGAATCAAGGGGCAGAACTTGCTCATGGGGACATCCTGCAGTCTGCAGTCATGGTGTTGGAGGCAGCTCTGTCCCTGTCTCTGCACCCCAGATGAGGCCAAGGGATGGGGAGTTAACTCAGAAGTCCATGGTCCTGCCCTCCCTGCCAGCACATGGTTGCCATCCCTATGGGCACAATGTCCTCATATATTGTCGTCTCCCCATCCTCTCATTTGCTGGGAGGATTTTAAGCTCTGGCAGCTCCTCCACCCCTGCCCTGTGACCCCCCAGTCCCAGCTGCTGGCACCCACACCGAGCTCCCGTGGGGGCTGCTCGAGCCCCTGCACCTGCCACAGCTATTCCTGGCTGCTCCTCACTGTGGGGCAGTTGGTGACAGGGAGTCCAGCTGGCTCAGACAGTGGCCCAGGCATGGATGGACGGGGCTAGCCTGGGAGGGGCAGGTTAATAATAGCATCTCACCAGCCAGCAGCAGCAGGTTTTCTAGGGGGGAGCCCCCAGGGTGCACAGGCAGCTGACAGGGTGACTTTGTGCCTGCTCCTCCCTGACCACAGGTCTCCCCTGCCGAGAAGAACACCAGCGAGACGCTGTGCTCCCTGAAGTTTGCAGAGAGGGTTCGCTCTGTGGAGCTGGGTCCTGTCTCCCGCAAGGCCGAGATGGGCTCCTGGCCCAGCCAGGAGCACCTGGAGGTACCCAAGATGCTGCTGGTGCCCTTTCTCTTCACCCTCACCCCAGGGATCCCCCCTGTTTTGCCCCCACACATGGCCCCCACAACTGCCGGGTGTTCCCCTCGAGCCACCTCTATTGGGAACCATCACCTGGTGGGATGCAGGTTGTCCCCAAACCGCAGTGTCCAGCCAATGCTTCCACCTTGGCTGTTCCAAGCCCTGTTTTGCAACAGCCCCTTGGTACCCCCCAAGAACATTTGGATACCACTATCTGCATGCACAATCTGCCTGTGAGCCCATCCCTATTCCTTCCCTCTGGGGCCTGGCATGGGCTGACCGTGGGGCTGTGTCCCCTCTCCTCCCAGGGTGAGTCGCCGGGTTCTGCAGCACCACCTGGCCGGGGCCACGCATCCCCCAGCTCGGGGCAGCTTTCCAGTCGCTCTGCCTCCATCCGCAGGAAGCTCCAGACCTCAGGTGGGTGGTGGGACACCTTGGGAGCTCAGACAGGGTCCCTCCATCCCCAGAGGCTCCAGCCACCAGCCCGTGGCAAAGCCTATATGGAGGAGTGAGCAGATTTGTAGTCCGGTCATTAGTTAAGGGCTAATTAGCCACAGTTAGCACTTCCCCAAGAGTGCCCTGGTGCGAAGCCACTGCTGGCAGCTTGGTGGGCAAGGGGAGGGCAATGTCATCAGGCTGAACCTCTCTCCCCTTTGATTTCAGCCTGACTTAGGGGCAGCCGTGGCTGCCAGGTGAGTGCCTGCGGCCGGCGCTGGTGGAGGGCTCTGCTTCGCCTTGCTTCCCAGGCAGGGCAGGGCTGCTGGGCTATGCAAGGATGCTCCTGGGGATGCTTTTGGTACCAGCTCCTGCTACAATGCCACCAGATGGGGCTGGGGTACTGGCGGCTGTGCCCCTGCCCTCTGTAACCCATGCATGTGTTCCCCCAGGGAAGCTGAGGCCAGTCCCCCTGTGACGAGTGCCAGCCACGGCATCAGACCTGGTGCAGGACCCAGCCCCTCACGGTGACACGGAGATGGCTGCTGGAAGACATGAAGGCTTTGGTGCTGTTCCCTTGGCCACCAGGACCTATGACCAGAGGGTGATTGCACCTCTCACTGTAAGCAGCATGGGGTTGGGGTCTCCCAGCAGCCAGCCCCCCACTCTGGGTGGGGGACAGTGGTGCTGTGCAGAGATCTGCCCCCTCGGATGCTCGGATGTTAATTTTTGCTGGACAGATGTTTTTAGCCAGAGCAGGTAGCAGTTGGGTGCTCCCTCCATCGCTCCAGCTTCACTTTTACAATGAGATCTGGCTTGAAGGGGTGCTTAGCTCCAGGCCAGCCCCTGGCCATGCCTCTGCTACCCTCACAGGGCCAGCCTGGCCACAGCTCCTACAAGACTGCGTCTGGGCAGCTGCCCAGTGTCTTTCAGAGCAGCGCTTCCTATACATTAAGCCACAAAATTCCCAGCAGCTCCTTTCCCTGTCGGTTTCTCAAGCCCTGTTGTTGCATGAAGGCCCCCGATGCTGTGCATGAGCTGAGCTGCCCTTCCTTGTGGTGCCACGCTGGCACCAGGGGGGTTGAGCAGTCTCGAATGAAGCTATTGTAAAGTTATTTACCAGTTGTCTTGTCAAGAGAGATCACAGTGTGGTCAAGATGAAAGTGTTAGAAATATTTATACCTGTTTACATGGTCTTGGAATGGCAAACTAGTGGAAAACAAACAAAAAGACCCCAAACCTCCAGCCCAGAAGCCTTTTGGCTTATATAT
Organism: Lichenostomus cassidix; assembly: GCF_008360975.1. NCBI lineage: Eukaryota > Metazoa > Chordata > Aves > Passeriformes > Meliphagidae > Lichenostomus > Lichenostomus cassidix. The sequence goes on from NC_139492.1 coordinate 6,210,072, forward strand.
GGGGATGGTGGTTGGCAGGAGCATGGGAGGGGATGGCACTGCCCTTGGACCTCTTAACACCCACCTGTGGGTACATTTCCTCCTGCTGCAAATGCCTGCTGGATGCACTGATGGCTCTTTCCACCACAGCCCTCTCCTCTCGCGCTTCCACAGCGTATTCTATTTAAAAACAAAAAAAGGGAAGAATAAATTTAGCCTTTTGTAAGATTAGATGTTTCTATGTATTTTAATAATTAAAAAATATCCTGTTTTGTAACAAAACTTATTTTAAATAAACTGTTAAAGCCAGTCCTCCTGCACTGCTGTTCTTGAACCCTGCTTGAGGTTGGGTGGGTGCTTCTTCCATCATCCCAGCATCTCCCTTAGGGCTGGAGAAGCCCTTCGTGTTCTTCCCCTTGCAGCTGCCCGTGGGCCAGCCTGGCAGCACAGTCCCCATCCCATTTTGCAGCTATCAGGCTTTTGCAATTAGCGGGGAGAGCAAGTGGTTAAATCCGAGGTGATTCCCAGTGTGCCCACATCCTGCTCCACCTCGAATCCCAACAATAGGCTGGTGCCTGGCAGAGCCTTTTCACACCTCATGGGGGTCCGGGCATGGGAATACCACCAGATGAGGCTGGAAGCAGCTGCAGAGCAGGAGCACACACACCCTGTGAGTCTCCTGGTGCTCGAGGCAGGCAGCACTCCCTGTCAGTCCTGCAGTGGCTCAGTTCCAGGGCCTCTTGCTGCACAAGCCACCTTTGGAGCCACGGAGAAGGGCAGGCACACCCCTTTGTTCCCAGAACTTGACTGTGTTTGGATGAAACATCAGCAATGTGGGGACTGGCTTTAGCTTTCCTGATGGCCACACTCCATCTCCCCAGAACAGCCTTCCAAATGCCCTGGCTGGCTCAGGAGCTCCGAGAAGGCAGGTAGGCAGCACTGCCACTCTGCCCAGATTCTCTGTAGAGCTGGGGGAGGGAGATCTGTGTGCAGCCAGGGAGAAGGATGAGCCCCAAATGATGACACTGCTCCTTGGGCTGGGAACGACCCAGCAGAGTGAAACCGCCCCCGGGATTTCCACAAGCCACCTGGCAAGTGCTGGCGCTCCTGTTGCTCACCACAGCCTCCCAGCAGGAAGGGTGAGAATGGTCAGTTTTCCCTGGGACAGGCAGGGAACAGAGCCCTGCTTTTCCTGGGCACTCTCAGCCAGGAGCTGTGCCAAGGTGAAGAGGACTTCAAGAGATTCAGGCATTTAACACAACTTTAAAAAAAAATTACAAATATTTTAATAAAATTCATTATAAGTTACAGATTCCTGGAGAACAGGCTCCAGTGTATAAAATGGGAGACAGGCTGGGAAGAGCAGGGAAAGCACCAACAGGAACCTCTTTCCCCAGAGGAAAGAAGAAAGAGGGACAGAAAGATTCTGACAGACATTTATTGGGGGAAAGAAACCAAAAACAAACCTCTAAGAATGGTCCAGTGGATGCAGAAAGACATAAATCAGTCCATGTCCCTCTGTTCCTCCACCCTCCCAAATCCTCACCCCCAAAGGCAAACACACACGACGAGTCCTGTTTAAGTCACATATTTTAACAAGTCCAGGGAGACCTCAGATCCAAGCACAGTCTGAAGATACTGATCTTCTGCACACCTGGATGCCAGCAGGGATGTCTGAGAAGCCAAGAGAAAGTCCCTTGGTTCAGGTCCTTGAGATGCACTGGCACAGTGGCACAGTGTCCATGCCAGATGAAGCCAAAGGGGCTGGTCCCCCACGGCAGTTGAAGTCCCTTCTGTATGGAAAGGGCATCCACCCCACAGCAGGCGTTTGTGGGGCGGTGGCTGCAGTCCTCAGCAGCTGCACAGCGAGAGCAGGGCCCTGGCCCACAGGGCCAAGCGACAAGAACCGACAGCACAAGCGGGAAGGAGGGGTGACAGCAGGCTCAGAGCCCTCCTGCAGGGACAGGCCAGTACACAGAGCAGCCCAGAGCTTGATGCTGAGATGAAGAGCTGGAATGAAGCAGCTTCCCTACAGGGCTTTGCGGGGCCCTCCACCCACCAGGGCCCCTCACACAGCACACACGTCTCTTCACTCGGGTCCTCCATCCAGCCCCTAAGGCACCAGGGCTGGCTGGGCGACCAGGCAGCCAGATTCCACTTCCCCACCATGCTGGAAGGGGGCAGGGGAAAAAGACGGACACACAGAGAGATCTGAAATCCAGCCAGACCACGAGCAAGAGGGAAGCTTGGCCACCTGTATTTGTACACGAGGAGGTGGTGGCTGTTAGTCCAGGACAGCCATGAGGAGAAGCAGTTCCCGAAAGGCACTACCATGGCGGCCGCTGAGCCCAGACTTGTTCTTGACAACGTTGCTGATGTTTTTCAGCTGCTTGTAGCACAACTTGCATTTCTGAAGCCTGGAAAAAAATGGCAGTAGACACAGCATGAATTCTTAGTTGTCTGACTGTTCCTAGACTGCCAGAGAGGCAACTCAAGCAGGAGAGGAAAGCCCTGAAAATGGCCTGGAAGAGGCTGAAATATGAGCACAGCTCTGCAAAAACCAGGCATTCAGCCCACGTCCTGATGAGACAGGAGAATGGCATCCACATAAGGGCTCTTTCACCCCTCTTCCCCCTTTGGCAGTACAGCCCAAGGAGGAAGGAGGTGCTGTTTTCCAAAGGCCAATTCTCAGAGCAGAGCTATCCTGTGAATGAACTGGAAATCCAGGGCCTGGCTACCAGCTCGTGTGTCTTGTGAGGCAGAGGGGGAAGCCACAGGGTGGTTTTACTCCTACTACTTTTGTTTCGGTATGACTCAATGCACAGAGACAAAGGGAAAAGCAGTCCTTGGCCTTTTCCTCTGTGCAGTAGGGTTTGGTGTTTGCAAAGGGAAGACATGTCCAGTCTGGTATGAGAGCCTTAATGTAAGGACAAAGCTCACCCAAGAGAAAGGCTGGTCCCAACAGGGAGCAAGCGGAAGCATTTGCCTCACCTTTCCTCTCTGCTTATGTCCACTCCAACAGAAGGTGGTGCAGCAAGGATGTCTGTGATGAGTGGCAGGAACCTCTGGAGAATGAGTTTCAGGGAGGTGCAGCCAGTCTGCACGTAACTGAAAAACAGAATGGAGTCCCACTTGAATTTCATTCCTGTCCCCCCCAGCACACAGTCCTCAAACAACCCCACTCCACCACCTACTGTAACCTGGGAAGGAGGGCAACAGCCAAGTGCCAACAACGCATCTTAGTTCCAAAGCTTTCACAAAGGAAGCCTGTTCCAAAGGTCCTGGCACATACCCTGCCAAGTGGGACCTCTCTGCTCAAGGGCAGAGATGTCCTGCCAAGGGAACCTGGCAGGAACCTCTCTCCCAGAAGAAAGGAAGAGCAGAAACTTAAGAGAGAGGCTGCATTTTTTTTCCCCTAAAGATGACTCTTCAGGGCTGTTGCAGGACTTCATTCCTCTTGACCCAAGCTGACAGCTTCACTCCCATCAGTGTGCAAAGCCCATTCATTTTACATTGACATGACCCCTCCTGGCTGCCAAAGCTGTCTTCAGTTCGACACACCTACAACAAATCCCACTATCCTGCTCTTCCTGCGCATGCATACTTTCCATATCTTTTCCCACACACACCTGGCAACTCCATCATTCTTTTCCAGGTGTCATATCAGCATGATACAGTATCTGCACTGATTTCTCAGCATTTTCTTCCAGGTACAAATGCCCAGCAGAACTCCCCTATCACTATCTACACCCTGTCCCCCAAGCACACCATGTTCTTGGGGCCTCACCTTTCATATTTGCTTTGGAGTAGTTTTTCTATCTGTGGAAGGACTATAGTACACAAATCCAGCTTCCAGAGAGACCTGAAAAGAAAAGGACATATCCGGAGACTGGAGAGAGAGGCTTTACAATGCTCAGCAGACACAAATAAGACTTCCTGGCAAATGCCCACAAAGAGACACTCAGGTTCACTGAGCAAGTTCACTGACTCCCCCTCGTGAGAGAAAGTGGCACGTTCTGACATATTTCATTGACTACCAGCAGAAACACTTTAGGAAGCCTCGACTTCGATTTCTCTTGGTTCCAAACAACTCCAACAGCTACTGCATTGCAGACTTGAAGAGGTGACTACAAGCACATGAATTTCATGCTGCCATGGCCCACTGGACACAGGGCAGGTACAAGGCAGAGCCTCCAACTCCCAACCAGGCAGCTCTTGAGCATCCCAGAGGCTGTCCCCACCCAGGACTCACGCTTTTTGGTTGACGATATTCAAAAGATCCACGACAACAGACAGATCGTTAATTGCCACTGCAGAGTCCAGAGAGTTCTGAGAGAGATGGGAAAGAAAAAGTCATCTATTGAAGAGATCAAACTGGTTGTGCTAATGCAAATCAAGTGCTGCTTTTCCAAAACAAGTTAGAGGAAACATGAAACTGGCTAGGGAAGAGAACTCTCTCATGGGAAAGTTTTCTCCACGTTTCTTTGTGACCACTCAGCTGCAGATGGGACACAGCAGCACTCTGTGGTACACCCTTAGGGACAAGAGCTGTGAGACCCTGTGTTTTGTATGAGGCAGAATCAGCCCCACACAAGCAAACAGAGCTGCTCAGCTGTTCCCCTCATGAGACTCAGTTATCTCCACATCTTGCCTTGATGTCACTGGTGCTCCATACAGCCCGCACGGTGTCCAGGTTCTTGTGGCGGCTGGTGAGCACCACACACATGGTCTCGTGGCCTTTCCTGATCTGGGACATGGCTTCCTCATCCACCAGCTCAGTCTGGCTTTGGTTTTTCACAGCCTGGAAGTACAGACACCAATAACAGAGCAGGATGGCACAGAAGGGTGGGAGCTTTGTCTGGCCTAGGTGAGAGCCAATTTTGCTGCACAGAATGTCAGTGAATACTGACTTCCTTGCAGATGGTTGTAAAAGCCTTTTGAAATGGAAATGTTCCATTTGTTCCGATTTCAGTTAACTGATTTTCTGCTTTTTCTACTATGTCAATCACAAACATGTTTAAAGCTTTGGAAAAACTCTCAAAAAAGGTGAATTTAGAGTAAGTTTTCAAACCTGGTATGTTTTAATGAAGAAATGCTTTCACATATACCCTGTTTTTTTATGTGAAACACTTGTCCAGAAACTGCAAATTTTATTACAAAGCATAGATCTTACATAATTTATTAGACTCTAAATTTACTTCCTGCCCAGGCCATGCTAGAACCACCACTTCCTTTGCTCACATTTAGAGTCTGGGATTATCAGGATGCTCTGCTCTTTTCCCTTTTAGGACAAGGGCATACCCTCTCCAAGAGAGACCAAGAAGCCTACAAGATGCAAGAGGCAGAGATTCCCGTGAAATTATTATGTACATGTAATGGCAGATACAATTTTTTAAATGAATCACTGTCTGGTACTTGGAATAGTTCAGTGACTCTGTTTCATCCCCTGCTCTCTGCTTTGGTAACAAGTTCTTCATGAGCAGAGCTCAATTCTGCTGTATTCACACCACCCTGCTGCCAATCACAGTGGGACACCTCAGAGAACCCCCTTTCTGATGCCACCCAACACAGACATGGCTGGAAAACATGGTCCAGAGACACTTACTGGGAGAAAGTCAGAGGCCTTCAGGCCAATGGGCTCATTCCTGGCTGCAGGAATCACTGAAGGCTCTGTTCTGCTCAAAGAAGTTGACGAGGCAATCGGCGGCCTCTGGACTGGATCAGGCTGCAGGACAAATTGGGATAAAAGGTCTAGCAGGAGCAGTCTGGCCCTAGTCTGATGACATTTATTTCTGACCTGCTTTGTTCTCACAGCAGGGTCCCAATGCAGAAGCAGTCTCCAGTTTGCTAACAGAGTTTAAGAGGCAATAAACTATCTCTCAGGTACACACCAAGATGTAATTAAGGTTTCTAAAGAACATGGAGATGCCCCAACAGAAGTGTCAAGTGCTGTTATTGTTATCTGAAATTAGGGCAATGGGCTGTGGCCAGCCTGAAGGGTAAGAGAGAATTCTAAAGAAGCCAGTATAATGAATCCTAGCCCATCAGCTGCTTGCAGTTTTGGCAACAAAACAGCCTCTGTTCAAGCATTTGCAGAAACCTGGCACTTGGTTCTCCTGAGTGCCCCAATTTTGAGGCGCAAGGAGAAGCACCACTGCAAGCACAAGCAGCAAACTGAAACAATAGAGTTTGTCTGAGGCTTGGCCTTGGTTCTGCTGCTAAGGCAAGACACTTGGCAGGGCAAAGCCTGGAGCTGCACTTTTACTGCCCCTCAGTAAAGGAATCAGCCTGAGTACAAATCACGAAGTCTCCAACTCATCGCTCACAGAGGGAGCAGGAACAGCAATTCACAGATCACACAGTACGTACGAGCTCTTGCTTTGGCAATGAGGTCTGGACATCCACAGCTTGGCTGGGCTTCACTGCTTCCTTTGCAGTTCCAGGCTCTACCAAGAGGGAAAGAAATGGGAAAGCAGAAACTGATTGTTACCTTCAGGAGTTGAGAGCAAAGGTTCTGTTCAGCTACACTGCAAGGAGTTGTTTCTGCCTTCAGGCAGCTCTCCCTCTTTTGGAGGCCAATAACCCCATCCCCACAAAGGGATCATTTCCATACTCACCATCCTCAGGAGGGGCTGGAAAGGGCTCATTTCGAGGAGGAGTTCGGCCTACAGAAGAAGATTTTAAAAATAAACAAATGAAGAAGCATCCAAGGCTACAGATAAGTGGTAAGTCAACCTTGGAGTAGAGAAATCTCCAACAAGTCCACACATGAGGGTAATCAGTGATACAACAAGCAGAGTTATCTCCTTTGGGCCTTGACATTATTGTCGAGTTTAGCTAAAGGCTTTCAGCCTTCATGGATAGGAGGGACAAAACTGATCCCTGCAGCTCACTGCTGCTGTAGAGGTGTGAAGCACATAAGGCACTGTCACAACAAATGTTATTACAAAAATCCACCTCCTGTTATTGATTTATATGAGTAAATAAAAACAATTGCTATGCAGTCCTCAGAAATATCTCATTTTTATCACTTACATAAAAATGAGATACAGACACTGCACAATGCCTCCTAAACAACAATCTCTGCTTTAACAAAACATTTTGCCTTTCCTTCTTTAATGAAGACTGCCAAAAAAAGTTCAGTTCTATCAAATCAGTTTAGCATCCTGATCTCAAATCCAAACACTACTCAAAAGCACAATAAACCATGGTACTGACAGATGGCATTCTTGGGCTGGAAGATCTCTTTGTAATCCTCCTGGTTCTGGATCTCAGCCTTTGATTCCTTCTCATCCCGGTCATCTTCACTGCTAGGACTGTGCCTCTCACTCTCTGAGTTGTGCTTCACTCTGCTGTGAAAAGAGTTGTTGTCAGGGGAAGCCGTATTGTCAGAGAGAGAGAGCACTGAGTTCCTGGCACATTTCCTTAAAACCTTGAAATTCAACAAGCCAGCAGACTCCCTCACCTCTGTGGCTTGCTGCAGCTCGTTGAGGGCCTGTCATAGATGCGGCGAAGGGAAGACCCTGTGGGGGTAGGTGGCACAAGAGGCTGGTCGTCCCTGATCAGCCCATGAGGAATAGAATCTGACTTTGGGACTCTGCTGAGATCCACAACGAAGGAAGAGACTGTGCTTTGTGCAAAGGAAACTCCTATCTGCAGAGGCAAAAGATCAAGGTAATTCATCAAGGTGCACACCAGCCCTTTTGAGAACAGGCATGATAAAATGACCCTGAGCAACTGTGCTTGAGGATTGCTCAGTGCTGTGGATTTTCCAACCTAAAGTTGCCAGTGATTTATGAAAGGCTTGGATAAAACTTTTGCCAAGCATAGCTTCTAAATACTGGTCGAACTAAGCCCCAGCTCCTTCCTCCAGAAGCCAAAGAGAGACAAAGTGGAGCACAAGGCACACAACCTTTGGGCATGCTGCAAGCCCTGACACAAGCTTACAGGTCTGATGGCCTGCAAGGAGGCAGCAGGATTTTATCTTGCATTTCACAGCTGCCACCCCCCGCCTCAGGAGCAGTGGCTTACCAGCTGGTTGTTGCTGATAGACAAGTCAGCTACTTTTCCCCAGTTCACCAAGACCACATCAAAACAGCGCTCTGGCTCCCAGCCGTACACACGCAGTGAATCCTGGAAGCCACTGTACAAGCAACAGCCATCAGGGTTGAAGAGCACACACCTGGGAGGAAGCAGAAGGAGAATTGGCACAGCATTCCCACCTTGCTCAGTCCCTGTGGATCTCTGACAACACTGAACACCTTCAGTTTTAACAGTGAACCTTCCAATGTGTTCACCTATGCAACCTGGTGGACTTGCGCAACATCTCCAGCAGCCCAAACTTCTCCCCAGTAATGTCTCTCTCTGATGAAACCCTCCCTTCACCCCACCTTTAGTCTCTGCCTAGCACACTTCAGTAGGAATTTAATGTACCTGACAGGAGTAGCCTCCTCTTCAATACAGCTCACAACTTGAAACTTCTCCAAGTCCCAGAACCGAACAGTCCTGTACACACAACACAACAAAATTCATTGCTCATCCCTCTAGAAATCTGTAGGATCCAGATTTTAAACACAACACTAATAAGTGGCATGACTTCCACTGTTGTGCACATACTGTGACCCTACACAGAAGGCTGATCTAGCTAAGATCCATGAATCCAAACAGAGATACTTAGAGGCTCTAGACACAGACAAGACTTTTAGAGCTGACCCAGAGCTAAGGGAACACCCTGCCAGCTGAGCAAGGCTTGCTGCTGCTCACTCAGGATGTCAGCTGGATAAGTGAGATGCTTGGGGCTACACATTGGTTTCTACTGTGGCAGAAGGTGCCATAAATTTTGGATGAGAAGGGAAGATCTCCATGTTCTGCCCATCACAGATGTCATGTCCTGCTGTCTACATGTCTGCCTCCTGCAATGGCAGGTTTGAGCTGTGTGACATTCCTATCTCTCATGTTCCTATGAAGAAGGGCATCAGGAAACAGAACAGACATATACATTTCCCTTCTTTCTCCCTCCCCTTACGTACCTGTCAGAGCTGCCAGAAGCCAAAAGGTATTCATTGGGATGGAATTCAACAACGTTTACTGGGCCGGTGTGTCCTGTAAACTCAAACATTAACTTCCCAGCGGTCAGATCCCACAGCTGAAAGGAGGAAAGAACAGAGACTCTTGAAGAGAGTTAATGTTAGAGATTTCAAATACACTTGGGATTTCCTTGTACTGGCAACCTTGTAACACTTCCCCCTTCAAGAACAGACTCAAATCTGTTAAAGAAAGCAATAATCAGAAAAAAATACCATACCAGTAATCTAAGGCTTTGTTTTGGTTTTGGGTTTTTTTTTGCATTATCTTTTATTTCCATGTCACTTGTCCCCTAGAAGTTTCTGTTTATATTTAGAGACTGAGACAAAATATAGCAGTTCCATCTGTCCCCACAGACTGTATCTCAAAAGTGAACAAATAAAAATCCAAAAGCTCTGAATCCCTTAGCAATTCCTTCCTCTTATGCTCTAGTCTCCACTTAAAAATGCAGTGAAATAACTGATCAGTTAATTTCATGTGAAACTGAAGATAAAATCAATCCTTCATTCCCATTCCTCCATACTCCATGTGAAACAACTGTATTTACTACTTTTCTGAATTCCTTCTCTTGCTCTGCTCAGTCCTGGCAGCAATTTTCAGACTCATAATCACATGTAATGTGTACAACACAAGCAGAGCCAGAAATTAGTGTGGTGAAGCCATGTGCTGTGGGCAACTCATTCTACAAGGTTTACTGAGGCCAATACTCAGGTATCACAACTCTACCATCATCAAAACTTGAATTTTGCTGTGCATAGTCTCTCCCAGTGTGTCTCCTGGATAAGGGCATTTCAGCCCATGCAGCTCTTCTATGGGTGTTGTGGACCACCAGACATGATCTCTGTAAGAAAACTGGTCTCTGCAAAGCCATGGGGTTCAGCCAGCTGCCTAATGAACTAAGGGTGTTTATAAGTGAGTGCTGGTAATGCCTGGCAAGAAGACAACCCCAGTACTCCCATGTGCCACAAGCACATAAGGAGGGTGTCACAATGAATTACCTTTACAGTGTGATCATCAGCAGCAGAGGCCACCCATTTCCCATCAGGGCTAAAGCGGAGACACCTAACTGCTTCTGTGTGACCCTGAAATGAGGAAAACAAACAGTATTTTGGCTTTTGTCTTTCAATCCTATACAATATAATAAAACAAAATCAATTAAGTGTTTTACAGAGTTCACAGCTTGCAGAACACAACACTACTGAAGACACTACACCAAGCCACACTAAATGTGTGTAATCTCTCTCATCTAGATATTTATGCCATCAGTTTAAGTAAGGTAAATACAGATCTGGCTTCATCAATAAGAATCAGTTCTAAATTACACAGATTTACATACGGTCAGATAAAAGTGCTCTGACACTAAATCTCTGGTTTCTACATGAAAGTAGAAAATTCTTCAGGTAGAAAAAGGCCCCAGAAATAGAACAATCTCAGTGCAGTGGGAAAAACCATTAACAATATAAAGAAACCCTCACAGACACTCTCCATCCCCCACTGAAGCCATCCACACTATAGCACATGATATCCATTGATATCTCATAATATCCATTTTGTATTCCCATACAGCTCACGGAGGCCTGCTGAGGTTTGCCAGGCCACTTCACAAATCGTGCAGATCTTATTCTCATGCTGAAAAACTAGGAAGTTAATTGTACATAACCACATATAGGCTTGCTCATAAGTCCTCAAAAGAAATATTTCTCCCCCTCTTTGCCGGAAAACTAATGAAGCATTTTACCTTGAATGTGAAGATACAGCCTTTTCTTCTTACATCCCAGAGCTACAAGGAAGAAAAGGAAACAAAGGATATGTTAATAGTAGTATGGGGGGAGCCCAAGGGTCCTGCCAGAACAAGGGGCTCTGTGTCACCAAGCCTACAGACACTACAGAATGAAGGGGCTGCTGAATACCTGTTGGCCTCAGGGGTATTTTCTAACCTAACTCCCCAAGTAAGAATCACTCCTGGAAGCTAATTTTTAACTACAGCAGCTCAGTCCTGACAGTCAAACACCAGCTTCTGAGGAAGCAGATACAATCCACAGCAAAGCAGGACATCTGTGCTTGCTGACACCAGGTCTTGGCTGGCACCTTAGTCAGAGCCACATTCCACACCAGAGAAGTCACATGCATGAGCTGGCTGTGAAAACACACGCACAGATTTCACAAGCACTCACAAACACACCTGCCCACACACGGAAATGATGATGTGCAGCATCTACCAACAGCTTGACACAAAACACCTTCTGGCACTCTTCAAAGCAAAGACACTGCAAGTAAAGAGCGAAATCTCTAGTGGAAGCTGGGTTTTACCTTAATGTTGGTGTCCAAAGAGCCAGATGCCACAAAGCTTCCAAAAGGGTGGAAATGAAGGCTGCAGATATTCGCTTTGTGACCTGGTAAGGTACGAAGAACTGGGAAAAGGGGAGGCAGAGCAGAGAGAAGGAATAGGGGGTAAATATTTAGTAGTTCATTTCTACCAGACACCATCCAGAAGTGTAGCCATACTGTATTTTATACTATAATGTATTTTATGGAAATATACATTATTTTGTGGAAATGCATCTGACTTTATCCTGGCAATGCAAAGAAACAGCAATAGAGCGACCATGATCAATGAACCTAATGAAATGCTGTCCTTAGGTATGGAAACTATGGATAGAAGTCCAAAGGTCTCCATTCGGAAAATGAGGCAGCTGGCAGGCAGCACATCTTCCCATTTGTTACACAGACAGCAAAATGGGCCAGAGGAAGAGCAGTTTTAGCCAGGAAGTGAAAGAGGCTTGACTGCCTGCAGCATTCACCTTGCAGTTATTAGACAGACCCTTTCCCACAACTCTGCATCCCCATCTAGGCACCACCTCTTCGGTTCCAGTATTCCCCCTGAACTCCTTCAACTGACCCTTGCAAGAATCATGGTAAAGACAGGAAGTGGATGCTTAGGGAGCAGGAGACAAAGAAATGATCAGAGTGTTTCAGCAAGTCATCAAGTAACACCTCCTGTAATTCTGGAAACTGGAAAGGACCAGTAGAACTGGTACATCATATCTCGGCAAGCAGAGACAAATGGAGAACTCAACTCTAAGAAAAATTGCTCAGATAATAACAAGGGCAATCCCTCTCCATCATCTGCCATCTGGAACAAGCTGATGATTCCCCTGGCAGAAATTAGCTCGTGAGCCAGAGCTGGGGTGGTCATTTGTATAGACACTGGCTCATAGGTCCCCTAATAAATGCAGCCAGATCAGCTACTCCCCACAGGCAGAGCCAAACTATTCCATAACTGAACTGACTCTTAACAGTCTGAATGACAAAAGTGCTTCTCGTTATTGATGCTGCCTGTGGTTTGCCTTCTTAGCTCAGCCAGTATAAGTCTATTTTCATTACACATTCCTTCTATGAACTTATAAGAAATAGTCAATCATCTTCTGGTATTCCTCCTGGAATGCACTCAAGTGATTAATGATAGCTTTGCAAATTCATTCTAGGATTTGAGGAAAACGCAATAAATAAAGCATGACTCAACAGTGGCTTTTAAAGGATCAGAGCTTGATGACTTCATAGCTTTTACAGTTTATTAAAAATTAGGTCTTTGTCTTTTTATGTGGCCATGCAAGAGCAGAAGAGCATAAAAACTGCTTGAGGAAAAAACAAAAGTTAGAACCTAAGAACAAGAAGTCAACAAACAGGGGATTCCTGCATTTATGTAGAACCTAATAAACTTAAAACTTCCAGTCTGGTTTGGGATCCTTTTATTAAGGTTGACCATCTTAAGCTGAGACTCTGAATACCAATTCTGTATGCCTAGTTATCTACACACGCATGGAAACTGATATGGAATATAGATCTTGACACAGTCAGGTCAAAACCATAGAAACTAGTTTCTCAGGTAAGTGTCCCCAATACAGGTCCGAAGTTCTGCTCAAGCATGACTATACAGCTCTACAGCCTCAGTACAAGGGCAAAAAAGAGTTGCATACGAAGATGAAAGCAATGCCAGGCTCCTGCTCCTTCTTAAATCAGGAACCTCCTGGGTCAGCACAGACATTAAGCATAAGGATTCTCCAAAAAATGTGCAGGAACAGAAGCAAAAACTCCTGGACACGTACCTTTGGCAGCTTCCAGGTCCCAAACTCGAATGGACCCTGACCGGGACCCTGCAACTATGAGCTTCTCATTTGGGTTGACCTGCAGACTCTCAATGGGGGTTGTGTGGCCTGTCAAGCTCTGTAAAGAAAACCATTAGTCCCAGTCAACAGCTGCTGACACAGCCCTGCACGAACCATGGCATTGCTCATACTCGACGGGTAACTCTTTAGCCTTGAGTTGGGACCACCTCACTATGCCACTGGTCCTTTTTCCTCAGCTAGCAGCACGGCAGAGCACCCTAAAGTCCATCACTGCACCCATCACAGCACACCTGCCTTCCCACATTACCCCACTTTCTTGGGCACGCTGACTAAGTTTCAAAGGATGCATCAACAGAGACACAGGTAGTTAAACATTAGGTGCGGATGCTCAGACAAGGTTGACACATTCTTACATCATAAAAATTACGCTGTGCAAGCACAATGGCACTGTGTTTGCTCTAAATGGGTCATGTAAGTGTCATGAAGCAGTTACAAAATCAAAGCAAGAGCAAAAGCAGGGCTACTTTGAAAGCTTCACACAAGCATGGAGCCCTAGGTTGCTGCCAGCAATGGATGTCAGTGATAACATGGTGCTAATACTGAAGTACTGACTTGAGGCATAAGGCAGTAATTCATATGTATGAAGTTCCTTTCATCCTTGAGCACCTGAAAGCTTACAAATTACATAAGCATTTTGAAAAGGCCTGCATTTAAGTAAAACACAAGAATATTTAAAACTAGCTCCAGAAAACAAATTCGACCATTGCAGACTTTCTGCTTACCAAACAAGCAATATTCTCTGCTTCACTCCATCCTCAAATATGTCTTTTTAAATAGCTACACTAGCTCTGTGCCTCCCACACACATACAGAGGCTGGGAATGCCAGTTGGAAGCTGCCTGTTCTGATGGGGCTTTCTTAGGAATCCATGTGCAATTGAAATCCTCTACAAACTTCACAGCTGCAACTGCCACTGCTTAGGGAGAACCAGAGCTCAAACTTAAACTGAGTTGCAATGTTACCTGGAAAGTTCCTCTTCTCCCTCTTTCCCAACAAGTAAACATCCGGAATCCTTACAATATAAACACTAAAAATTAATTTCAGAGGACAACCCCAAAAATCAAGATTCTTTTGATATACAAGAACAGCATAAGCAGCTTCAGTCAGCCCCTGCCTCTCACAAACAGCAGCTCCCAACATCTGTGGTTCCCAGGAAGCACAGGAGAGGTGCAGCTCTCTGCTCCCACAGAAAGGGTACCGAGTTAGTCCTTCAACCCTCCCCCTGAGTAAGGCAATACTTCAGTTTTAACTAGGGTCATGCCACCACCAAGGGCCTGGAAAGTCACTGCTTAACTACACTATGCAAGAAGCACAGCCCGGCCAAAGGTGACCCTTCATACACTCATGAATGGAAAACTAAAGCAGACACATTCCCTTTTTAGCCTTTTTGACCCTACTTTCCTGATTTCTTCCTCACAAGGTTCACACTGGCCAGAGCAATGCCTTCAATACCACAAGATTATTGTGTTGTTAATTAAACAAATGACAAGCGACATGTGCTAAAGTTGGTTTTACACAACACCCACTCAAAGAAAAAGTGATGCAGGATAGATATCTCTTAAATATATATTTATGGTGCACTTTAGTGATCACTGCTGGGGTAACCCTACCCTTGCTAACACGCTGCACCCAGTTACTCCTCCCCAGCCTACAGCAAACTATTGTGGCAACCTTTGTGCTGACAGTTAGGGACTGTGGCACAGGTGGGAATGCATTCTTCTGGGGATATCTCCTGCTATGGCTGTAAACCCCAGAGTATAAAATTCGCCCCTGTAGCCAGCGCTATATAAAACTAGCTGGTTTTGTACAAAACTCTTCCATTAATTATTTGTAGCCTGGTAATATATAAAGGACAATATCAATTATTTGAGTAAGCACAGGCCCAGCTCAAGCATTCCCACAATGTCTCTAGAGCAGTGGTCTCACCAGGCACCCAATTCTGTCCCGGTCTTTAGCTAGAATCTGGTTACACAGCTTTGTGTTGGCAAACTCTATTCACAAGTCCCACAGGCTCCACCCCAGCAATCTTTTCTCCTCATTCCCTACCCTCCAAACCTCTGAATTAATATTCCCATTCCCCAAAAGATGGAAACAGGCCTGTTCTTACCATGATGCAGTTGGGCTTGCTAACTGACCATATGTTGACCCGACAGTCATCTCCTCCAGTGGCCAGCATCCGGCCTGAACCTTTTCCCAGGACTACTGATGAAACATTGCTGCTGTGGGCCATGATCTCTTCTGCACAAAACAAAGCAAAGAGTTATTACAGATTAGTATAACAATTTCCATTCCATCCCTCCAAACGGACAAAAAGATATTCCTCATCCAGAAACACTTTCCAGTTTCCACTGGACAAGCTTCAGCAGCCCACTGTTCAGATAAGAAGTCACACTATTATCTCGCTTTCAACAGTCCCTCTTGGCTCTGCCTGCTGCACTTGAGACATTTGCTGACCAAAGCTTCATGACTCCAGTGCTCACATGGCTTACAAAAAGCATCTTCTCTCACTTGCAGCAGCTCAAGAGCTTTTGAAGATTTGCTCAAGTGCAGTAAAGCACAGAAGGTGCTTTACCTGCAATAATGCACAGCAGCCAGAGTCATCTAGTGAAAGGCCCTCTAATCCTGTTTCAGAGAGCAGTAGCAGACAGTCCAACCTGAGAGGAACTGGCAGGGGAGCAGCAGTACAGTTTGTTACCTTACCCAGAAAAAAAGTCAGACTCAGCAGCGGGGAGAGGTGGAGCTCCCTTCCCTGAGTTTTGGCAGAGGCTTTGCCACATCCCCACTAGGTAACACAGAGAAAACTGAGCACTGCAGAGTGCAGCTGTGACAAAGGAGGGTGAATATCTATCCAAAAGGGCAGAAAAGAACATATCTGATTGTTACTGATTGACTGTTAAAAACTGGGAGCTGCAGGGAAGCTCTGACACTGCAACAACAGAACTCTATGGACATGTCATCATGAAGAAACCAATTTGGGGCAAAAAAGAAGCTGAATGAGCATCTTTGCTAAGACATCTCACAGCAGAATTTTAAATTCACTCAAAATTTTGGCAGGGGCTTTTGGCAGATGCATTTACCAATATCTTCATCTTACGGTTCACTTCTTTGAAAGGTCACAGGATCTGCATGCCTAAAGTTATGAAACTGTAAAAATGTTATGAGTCTGTAAAAAGGCTAGGTAGCATCAATTCAGCTTTCATTCAGATTGTTTGGCTGGGAGGAGCAATTTGATCATTTTACATGCAACGCTAATCCAAAAGGATATTAGATGGCTGCACTAATAATTACAGGTACTTTGATCTCCAACTTCCAAGAGTGCTTTTTTGAAAGCAAAACTGCGCAACTTTCACTTGGGCTGGAGAAACACCTCTCCAATTACAAAGGTAACTGGACCATAAATTATATGTGAAGGGCAAATCTGAAAATATGCCTGCATTGTGTTGAAAGACCAAACTTCCACATAAAAATGCTAAAACAAAGCCTGTATGGATACACAGACTAGAAGGTAGCCAAAAGTAAAATTAGCATTAATAGACCAACTCATCAGCTAAAATTGAAAGGACAGATGCTCAGCATTGCTGCTGAAACGAGTGTGTCAGCAGCTCCACTTTTTCCCCTCTTGATTTCCTTCTTAATAACATATTTTAAGTTTAAAAGTCATTGTGGAAGCATCCAACCCTCTGTTCATAAAAGCCTTGGCCAGAGATGTTAATTCTCTCCCCTACAAATCCCTTAAACCCACAATTTTTTTGTTTAATGAAATTCTTGTCACCAACTATCACCCACCAGCCCAGTAGCACTAAACTCCTAACTAGCATTGCTGAAACACCCCTGACAGTTAGAATGCTTCTCACTCCAAAGAGGATGCTAAGATGGGGCAGAGCCTAGCAAAAATGAAGATCAAGAATCTCTGCATACCTAAGGAGAATGGAGATGGATAGACTTCCAGCTTTTCCTATAACTGGAGTTTCAGGAATGGAAAGATGAAATAGCAAATTAGCTTTCTGCTCAAAAAGATACAAAATTCCTAAGTCAGTTATCTCAGATGCCTTCATGTGTTACCAGTCAAGGACACTATTTCCAGAGCCCACTCACTGACCAAAGCAACTGATCAGGTCCTATTGCTTCTAAGCATTCCTCGACAGTCCCTATGAAATAACTCATCAGTAACCAGCTAGAAATTGATAGTCAGCAACTGTCTACTGCTCTTGCAGAGGAAGAATAATGGACACAAAATCAGCAGATTCTTACTGTCTCTTGCAAAGCAATTTCAAGAGAGTGGGATGCACAGGCCCTGCAAAGATCACCCCATTCCTCCTGCAGCAGAAAGCTCAGGGAACCTTCTGTAACAAGTGAGTGCCAATGAAGGACAACCCTGCTGAGACTAAGCATGGGGCCTTCTCTCTGACACTGAGAGGATTCCCCACCATAATCTGGCTCTCAGGAGTGGTTTCCAATGAATGACAGAATATTCTGAGTTGGAAGGGACCCACAAGGATCATCAAGTCCTACTCCTGCTCGTCCTGCACAGGACAGTCCCACTCTTTGCCTGAGAGCGTGGTCCAAACAGAGACTTGATGCTGTGAGCACCTCCCAGGGGAGTCTGTTTCAGTGCCTGACCACCCTCTGGGTGAAGAACCTTTCCTTAATATTTAACCTAAACTTCTTCTGGCACAGCTCCAGATGCTCCCTCACGTCCTGTCACTGGTCACAGACAGCAGAGATCAGAGCTGTCCCTCCACTGCCTCTTCTGAGGAAGCTGCAACCCACGATAAGCTCTGCCCTCAGTATCCTCCAGGCTGAACAAGCCAAGAGACCTCAGTCACTCTTTTGCATGGCTTCTCCTCTAGACCCTTCACCATACTCATAGCCCTTCTTTGGATGCTCTCCAAAAGTTTTATGTCCTTCTTAAACTGTGGTGCCCAAACCAGCCCCCAGGACTCGAAGTGAAGCTGCACCAGCACGGAGCAGAACAGGACCATCACCTTCCTCGATGCACCCCAGGACACGACCGGCCCTTTGGGCTACCAGAGCACACTGGTGACTCATGTTCAACTTGCCATCGACCGGGAACCTCACGTCCCTTCCTGCGAGGCTGCTCTCCACCCCCTCATTCCCCAGCCTGTCCGTAAATCCAGGGTTGCCCCTTGACAGGTGCCCCATCCTTCACTGCCTCGGTTGTTCTTGTACTACAGTAAAAAATCATGTGGGGTTAGCACTCAGCCTAGTGCTGCAGATGACCTTCTTTGAAAACAGCACTGACAAGGCCACGCTATTCACTGTGCCGCTATGTCTTCCACCAGGACATCCAGGAGTTAAAAATCCCAGTCAGCACCGCAGACAGGGGGCCGGGACACCACATCCCGAGCAGGGCTGAGGCGGCTCCTGTCCCTCCCCGCTCCCAGCCGGGGCGGCTCCCCGCCCGGCACTCACGCAGCTTCCATGCCGTCTTCGTGGTGACGGCCACGGCCATGGCTCAGCGCGGCGCCTCTCGGGCGGGCAGCGCCTTCCTCCTCCCGGCGAGGCTCCGCTTCGCTGGCGCGTCCTACGGCCACGCCGTGCACCGGGGCTGCCCCGGCCGTCCTGCGGGCGCGCAAACACGGTCACGGCGAGACCGTCCCGAGAGGCAGCACGGCTGGGTGCGAGGCCTCACCGCTGATGAACATCACGGGACGGGAGCGCCGGTCGGGCCGAGGGCGATCGCCTAGACGCTGGTGGCGGCGGGGCCCGGCGGTACCGAACCGGGACTCCCCGCCCGCCACCGCCCCGCAACCGGCCGCTCACAACAACCCCGCGCCGCGCCGGGCGGTTGCCCGGGCTCCGCGCGCCGCTCGGCCAATAGGAAGCGAGGGCGGGGTGGTTGCCATAGAGACGGCAGCGCGGCCGCCACTCGCAGCGCGGCTTCTTGGCAGAGCCCCGCAGGCGCGGCCAATGAGGAGGCGGCGCGCTGGATGGGGGCCGCCATTTTGAGGGGCCGCCCTGAGGGGCGGGGGCCGAGCCGCTCACGCTCCGCGGCCGGTTGGGAGCGTGCAGCCGCCCTGGGGCTTCCCCGGGGGCGGCCGGGGTGCTTCCCGGGCCTCGTAGCTCACGGCCCGTTGGCGGTAGAGGCTGTCGTTCCCCTGGGCTGCAGCCGATGTGTCCCAGGAGGCTGTGCCCGGCTGTGACGGTGGGAGCGGGACTCCTGCGAGGCTTCCGTGCCTCTCGCCGCACGGCTGAGGTGCGGTCGCGCCGCTTGTGCGTGTTTCTCGCCGTCTCTGAAGCCAGTTACTCCATCAACGGAGAAAAATCAAATTAATTTGATGCTGCTCCTTGATAATGACCCAAGAATGCAGGCTGAATTTCAAGGATCATCTCCTTCAAGCTCAGGAGCGATGCATCGCGACAAGAGGGAAATCGGGCAAGAATGCCAGGAGGCCTCCGTGGATGGATAAGGAGCTGATGAGCAGCAGATTAAAAAAAAAAAACCAAAAAAAACCCAAAAAGACTGTATGAAAGACTTTTTTTTTCAGAAAGGCAAAAGAAACTTTCAGGAAGTGGAAAGGAGGACAGGTGGCCTCGGAGGAATACAGGGAAATCCCATGGCCAGGGAGGCTGGGACTAGATGGTCTTTAAAGTCCTTTCTAACCCCGTAATGTCCTATGATTCTATAATATGCATTTGCTGGTGGTTTGGCAGCTGCTGTGTCCCTAATGCCTGTAAAAGGATTTTTAAGTTAATTTATTCTGGTGTCTTCTCTGGTATTGAATTAACACTGATGAGTTCATAACCACAGCTTTGTACGGGGTAAGGTTTTGTCATTACAGGGCTGTAAATGAGGTCAAAGAAATGTTATATTTGTGAACTCGCCAGTTCACAGTTTTGCTTGTGCAAAACTGAATTATAAATTCGTTAAAATATTATGTTAGAAAAGAATCAGTATTCCCAAATAATCCTGCTCCTGATTATTTGCTATTATTTGCTATTATCTGCTATGGAGCAGATCTGGAAAAGAAAAGCCCTGAAAGACTATGGTTTGTCTCCCCTTCTGAAGCAGACCTTAGAGCTGAGATCCCTTTCAGACTTACGTCTCAAACATTATGGGGTTTCATGAGGACACAATGTAACTGCAGATGGGCCTCAGAACAAAAGAGGGAAAAGGAAAAGGTGCAGGATAGCGCAAATTCATTAAATCTCCACAAATCTGGCGATAGTGAAAGATGTACTGCAGGCAACTCCAGAAAAGCAATGAAGAAATCAATCATGCCCAAGGTGCCCAGCCAGGCAAAGATTCCTCAACAGCATCTCTTTAAGAGAATGGTGTTTCTATTATGCCAACTGCTTTTCCTGAGAACAAGAAAGGGGATATCAGAGGAAAACTGGGGTGGGACATGGACTAGGGTATTTTACAGAGTAGGTTCAGCATCAAGTTCTCAGGGGGTTGACTTATAAACCTCCCCTGGGCACTGCTCAGGCAGTCATTCCCAGTCCCTGCAGAGCCTCTGCTTCAGAGTGTGGAGTTGGTTGCAGTGTGATGGGTGAGGGATTCATCCTCCCCTCCGATGAGCTGATTCTCATTCTCCAAAACACTCTGGGAGCTCTTCTACTCCTCTTCCAGCACCTGTGAGGAAACAAACAACCAGAAGTCAGGAAAATTGAGAGGAAAGTGAGGAGCAATGGCACACAAAAGCACAACTCAGAATTCAGGAAGCTGAGATGAAGGAAACCACAAATTGGAGCTGATTTATTTTTGAGGGGGCAAAAAGTTTGAGATAAGGTTTTATGAGAAGAAGAAGAAAACAAGGGGAATCAAAATGTGGGGCAGGAAGAGGCAGCAAATCCAAATGTGTTGCCTCACTAGAGTCAAGAAGCCCTGGAGAACCAAATCATCTGTGGTTCAGATAAGGCCTGAATTTCACCCTGGAGCTATTTTGTTCTTTGATCTCACATGCTAATTAAAATAAGTATATATATATACAGGCATATTTATGGCTCATTTAAAGTACTCCCCCCATAATCCCAATTATCAACTAATCATTCTTAATTATTTTGTT
This sequence comes from Lichenostomus cassidix, assembly GCF_008360975.1. Taxonomy (NCBI): domain Eukaryota; kingdom Metazoa; phylum Chordata; class Aves; order Passeriformes; family Meliphagidae; genus Lichenostomus; species Lichenostomus cassidix. Next base: position 6,231,351 of record NC_139492.1, read on the forward strand.
TATTAACTAAACAAAATAATACAGTAATCTTTCTTAGTGATGCAGGTTTTTCCAGAAAGTCAGAAGGTGACCCTGGCATGACCACTTTGTATTTCCCTGTTGAAATACAGTTGGAAGACAGTTGAAACGGTACTGACTTACACCATACTGTGATTTGTCCCAATATATTTTATTGATATAAAAAGCTCTTCAGAGATAATTTCTGAGAGAGAAAAAGCTGACTCTGAATTTCTTTGAGTATATGTATTGAATGCTGACATTAATGAAGTTTACCTACCGTGGCTTCTTGCTGTTGTCCTCTCTTTACAGCGTTATACACTGAAACTGACAATTTAATATTGGCTTCTTCATCCTCACGGACCGTCAAAATATTTAACATCTTCCAAGAAATCAGAAAAAAGACCCCTCAGCTTTCCCAAAAAATGACTGTACCTATACATGCTTGACCTGCTAACAGAGCAGATGCTGCACACAAGAATAGTAGAATAAGATTAATTATGGATCTGTACAAATATGCCCATGTCCTGCTGATAGATCAAGCTGATAGTAGTCTTAATATTAGATTGTGACTCTGTATGAAATTCTTGAATCCAATTATTGATATTAACTGATAAGAAAGCTTTTCTGGAGTCACAGTTTTGGCACTACTTTTGAAACTGCACTGATAGCTTTGGTTTATTCTTTGTCTTACACAGGATATGCAGCACAAGCAATGGGAATATTTTGTCTGTTGATACATCAAGACTGAGAAATTTGGCAAGGTAGTTCATGAGGTCACTAACTTCAAATTTCTAAGGACAAATGTGATTTTTGCAAAGTTATTCTTAATTATTACCAATACTCTGGACTAATATAGTTAAGCATTCCCTCTGCAGCTCCTTCAAGGGGTTCTCTTCCTCAAAAAACATTAAAAGAAATCCAATAACTGTGCCTTCATCTTCTAGAATGATTATATTTGTCATGAAGTAATGACAATGAACATGGATCTGTTACACCAGTCAGTGTTATTAGCAGTACCAGCAAAGTATTTTATGAAGTATTTCCCTATGGTTGCTCATGCAACAAGTCACTTCAATATTTTGGATAGGATTTCCTGGCAATGCCTAGCACCTAGATACAGCATTACATACAACATACTTTCTTTTTGTTCTCATTCCTGGGCAAATGGCAGATAGGCTTCCAGATGCCCCAATTAATATATTGTCATTTGCTCTCTCTTAAAAGAGTAAGAGCAGGGGCAGTAAAGTGTGTGGCTCTCCATAAATATATTACAACTATATCTTCATTGAACAATGCCTGGGTAGCAAGAATGATAATTCAGCATGGAGACCAGCTTTGTGTCACCAGAGTCTTATCACAGCTTATGCTGAAGAGGCTGTGGCAACCAGTCAGCTGAAACTGTTTCCACACCTGATCAACTGTCACACTGTGGACACCTCCCTGTTACCTCTGCTTCAGAGTCCCGGACTTGTTGCTTCAGCAGCTTCTGTTCTGCTCTCAGCTTCCACAGCAAGTGGTACAGATAGAGCATGTTCTTCTGTTTCTCCGAGCACCACGGCTGGAAGCAGATAAGTTAGTGAAAAACAGCAGCACTCTCTGGGTGATTGGGATCAGGTACTCTCCTGGCAGAAACTGGCACAATCCTGCTAGAGCAAATAAAGCAACACTCATTTCCATCATGGAAACATCAAACCCATGGTCAGCATGGTTTATTAGGTTTCATTTTGATTTGGAATCCATCTGTAATGTGAGCCAAATGGCATGTCTTGCACTTTGCTGATGCTGCTGTTTTATAGTTGGAATGAAATGAGATTAATAGGAATGAATGGAAATAGAGATGAAAAAAATGGGACTCCAGCAATGCTGTTCTGTGTATTCTCTCCAGGGAGAAATAAAAATTTTAAAAACCCGTAACATTAAAAAAATCCATATTTGTAATCTGTCTTTGATTTTAAGTCTAATTGTGCAGCATCACTGCAGAATTTACTGGCATACTTCTGCCTCTGATTACAGACTCGCATTGATGATGTTAGTGGGGTGACCCCTCACCCCTAATGAGATCACTTGGCTTAATGGCAGCACTCTGCTCTTTTTGGAGTATCTTTTATTTAAGGCTATCTATCTATCTGTCTGTCTGTCTGTCTATCTATTTGCAATGTATTAAGCCTCAGCATCTTGCTCTGCATCTGCAGGGTAAACACTGAGAGATATAAGGAATTATAGGACCGAAGAAGTCCATGTCAGAACTATAACACACAGAGTGTCTGCCTTTGCTCTCCATTCTCTCTCTTCTTGAAGAGGGAACAGCAGAGGAAATTTTAGCTTCCCTGCCATGAATCTGAAAATCAGCATGGAATATATCATGCTTGTAGTTCTCTCGCTGACATTTCACCTTCCCTTTGTGTCTTGTGATCTTCATACCTCGTATTTGACAGCATTTTCTCGGCTCAAGAAGATTTCATCTTCTCTCTTCTCCCTTCCTATTATTCTGCAGAAAACCACCTTTGAGGCAATGGTGTCATGAACCTCCAGGTGATATGTCAGCTCCATGATATCATCTAAGACCATAAAGATACGTTCCTCTATATCTTCATCAGCAGGCTTTTCTGGATTTCTGTGGAAACACTCCTTGATTTTCTAATGGAGAGTGAAAAAAGATACGGAAGCAACTTAGACAACACAAAACTAGCATGATATACAGATTTGGGTAAAAACCCAAAGTAAAAATTGTGCTTTTGTGCCTGGACTTGCATCTCTTGGCCCGTGGTCCTACTGTTCTTGCCTATGTCTTTAAAAAACCCAACCACCAAGTTGCTTAAAGCAATACAGGAGTCTCCTATTTGTGGAGCTGAGTATGCTTTCCAAGCTCTATGTTATCTTGGGATGCTTCCCTGCCTGAGGGAACTGCAGGAAGCAAGGTATTATGGAGAAAGGCAGTTTCCCACATTTCCCAGCATAGGGAAGGAAAAAGTAGCATGTTGGGTGCTGGTCCAAAGACAGGCCACTGCATGGCTTTGTCTTGGCATGTGAAGTGTCTGAGCCATACATACTGCCAGATGTCAGATCTCCTTCTCCTTCTGTTTTGTGAACCAGACCTGACAAGAGGAAGAGGTAGATTACCTGCCTATAACAAATCAGAGTGATGGGACAATTCATCAGGAACCTAAAATGGTATTAGTTTGGGATCAGCACACAAAATCATTTTCCTAGTTTTGAATCTTGTGAAAATTTTGTTCCAAAGTCATTGTCAAGTTCTTTTTCTTTCCTCTGACACACACCTTCCAAGCCTTAGTTTCCTAGTTTAATTCTAGCTGCTCAGTGCTAGTGACAACTGGTCACACTGTGGCTCTCTGTCAGGCAAGCAGCTGTGAGACACAGCAGCTGAACAACACTTGGATGTCTCATCTGGAGTTTTGCCTCTGCCATGCCCACTGAAAATGAACTAAAGCCCTAGGCAGTATGTTTTGCATAGTGTAAGTATCACAATGACACATTTTATTGTTCCTGCCTTGGCCATACCACTATAGGCCGGGGATTAGCACCGGGTTTGCTGCCAGCCGTTTCCATTTTCTTTTCTCTTTCGCCTAACTCTATGTGCCGCATGTGCAGGAAGTCATCCCGTCCTATGAAGTACTCTGTCATCTCAGTAGCATTTTCAAAACGTTTGCAGAGGCCATCAACTCGTGCTGTATGGTAAAACTCCACTGTGTGTCCAGTCTCAGGTTCCAGTGATGTGTAGGAGTGAGCTAAGGACACAGCAGACATGTTTTCAGAGTTAGCAACCAATACAGAGAACACAAGCATGTCCAGGGGAGGTCTCATTTTCTTCAGCTTTAGCAGCAGATCTGATGCAGGACTTTCCCCCAGCTGCACAACACTGAGAGAACATAATCCTGAAGAGTAAGTTTCAACTTTTATCAATTCTACTGGTAAAAGTAGAAATGTATCACATTGATATACACGATAACTGTGTATTGTTCTAAGACATAGAAAACTACATAGCTGGGGGAGCATGCCCAGGACTGCAAGCCACCAACCCAGTTCTCTGCTCTTCACTGGAGACCATTTTATTTGCCTAGGCAATTTATCCCACAAGTATCCTGTCCCCCCTGCCTTTCAACTTTGGGTTTTTGCCACTGCTAGAAGAGAGTAGTGAAATCCCATCAGCTGCAGTGGCTTCCCAGATGGGCTGCAATACCTTTAAGAAGGAGAGGGTGTCCTGGCAGGAAATGGTCTGTGATCAGCCGTGTTTCTTTATTCACTTCTCTCATATACAACAGGTCTTCTCGGTGTTTGAACCACTCCTTCACCTCCAGTTCTTCACTATCTGGCAGGAGACAAGTAATTTTGCAACCTAAGGTCACCCTGTTGGAGGTGGCAAAATTCTCATGAGCTCCCAGTGACTCTGCCATCACCCTGTGCTCCTGATAGAGCCACAGTGGACATAGTACTGCCACTGGAACTGGCCCTGCACACAGGGGAATTTTGTGTGTGAATCCTAATCTACATTTGAGTAGATGAATTATACCCTAAGAGGGCCTATTCCTCTCTGCCAACCAGAACTAGAGTAATCAGCTCAGGAGTAGAACATGGCATGGCAAAGGACTATGGATAGGCAAGAGAAATTCCATACCAAAAACTTAATGATGGTGTCAGGAGATTGGAGCATCACACTATCCAAGAATGCTGAGGGCAGGACATTGTATGTCCAGTTGGGAATCTGCATGGTTTCTTGGACCAGCTGTTAAAAAATATTGCTCTCAAGTACAGAGATATCCTCAGGCTGTAGCTGTCTCTTTCTATAGTCCCCTTTGACACCAAAGAGGAAATGAGAATAGTGACACTATTGGATCAAATCAAACCAGCCTTCAATTTCTCTGAAGAATGAAAATTCAAGCAGCTGATCTGTGACACTGAACAGTTGCACTGGTGTGTAAAATAAATTCAAACTCTCAAGAAGACCCCTAGCAATGCTGAAAAGTTTGGGGGCTTGACAGACAATGAACATGATGAAGAGTTTGAGGATATGGTAGATAATTCCCCCCCAAAGGTGAAAGGAGAATGAGAAAGCGCAAAAGAGACTCTGGCAGAAAGGGGACCACCTCCCCTTTTCCATCAGCATGCCCCACGCTGTTTGCTCAGTGTGTAGAGTGTGTTCATTCATCCTTCTTACAGTCTGAGTCTGCGTAGACAGTGAGGCGTTCCACCAGCCCATCTGCATTCGCATATGCCGCCCATTTCTCCAGTTTTGATTTATAGTACAGGATCACCTTCTTCCCCAGGGAAAAGGGATTCTGATATTCTGCAGTGGGCAAGAGAGATGTCAGACAAATCGACTCCACTGTACTCAGACCAAAAAAAAAAGGAATTTAGGAGGGAGAAAACCAAGGTCTAAGGGACACTATGCACTTATTTATTGTGTTCTGCTGCCAATAACGCTGTTCAGATCCTGCCTGTTGTCCTTTAATGTTATAATGGTATCATAACTTTTTTCTCTCTCAAAACAGGCATTTGATAATGCAGGGGCAGTTCCTTGTGCATAGCAGAGACGGAAAGACCATCCCAGGCAAAATTCCCAGCTGGCAGGAAAACACAGTGTGGGTGTGGGTCTGTGGTGGATGAGACAGTGCAGCACTAAGGGGAGACACTTGAACCAATAGCTATTGTGGCCTTCATCTATTGTGCTTCACTGCTACACCTTGACCATCCTGAAGGGAGAACCCTCAAGTGAGATAATTCCACATCCCAAATCCACTGAAAGGTCAGCTGGGAGCAAGAAAAAGGCAAAGGAAGAATACATACCTCTGGAAGATACCTTAATTCGGGCTACCCATGACAGTGGCATCTCAAAAGTCATGTCTGTTTCCCCCTTTTCCTGCTGAAACAGAAGCAGAGATTTGAGGTTTTGGCAGCATCTCTTACTGTGCCAGGAGGCATTTTGCTTCTGGTGAACCAGTGATCAGAGCTCAGCTCATGTGAGGCTGTGCTCTGAGGAGCACCCTGGCACAGTTATGACAGCACATCCCTACTCCAGCCTTATGAAATTATCTTCTCCTGGCTACTGCTCATGCTGGACAGGGAATAAATGTGACAATCACTAAAATGATTATGTAGATCCTGGAGGACTCTTTGCTCCCTGGTTATGAGCCCAGGCTAAGAGTAGATAGCAGGAGGGAATTGATAGTGGCATTCTTCTGTCCTGCTCTGTGGGTGCAATGCCTGTTTTATCATGCTGTCTTCTCCCAAAGGACAACATTTTTTGCTTCTAGTACACAGCACTTCTTTTTTTTTGTATTGTAGGACATACATTATTTCTGCATTTTGTTGGCAGCTCCACCTTGCAGCCAGGAGGGGAAGGTGAGCAGCACAGAAAGTATATCCAGAAAAATCTCATTCTGGATTTTATTTTTTTAAAATTATTTCACCCCAAATGTCAATGCACTGCAGGCTTACAGAGATCCCTAGCCACTAACGACACCTGAAAAACCACTTGAGGTCCTGCTTCAGAAAGCATCAGAACTCTTCAAGATTGAGAAGGAATCTAACCTGGCCAGAGTAGAAGGGATCTGACCTGGGGAGGGCAGCAGGGAGGCAGACACACACAGGCCTGTGGACACACTGGTTCAATAGAGCACCCCCACTGCACAAGAGCATTGCTTGGGTCACTCACCAGGAAATCAGTGTCTTTCTGCGGGGACTCTGTGAGCAACTCAGAGGGGTCGTTGCTCTCTGTAAACATAATTTCCCAGCAAATAGAATCACTCAAGTCAAAGCGGAGATCCTAGGGCATACAGGAAAAATTCTTTTAAGGACAGTGTCAAGGGCCTGACACTAAACTGACCACTGCATCAGTGTGTCTGTGGTGGCCTGGACCTGGCTGGGTGTCAGAGAGGTTAAGGACTCTGGACTTCAGTGAAGTGAGCTCCTCAGACCCTTGGCTGGCTGGTGGGACTCCCAAAGACTGTCCCTGTGCCTGGAGGCTGCAGAACCCCTTCCTCATGGTGCCTCTTCCACAGATGAGAGGAAGTGGCTGGAAATGCTTCTGTCTCCTTCCTCGGGGCAAGCGTGGCCGCAAGGCCAAGCTGACCTAACTCAGACCCTCACCTCCCAGACTTTGTGTCCACTGGGGAGTAGCTGAGGTGTGGGAACTGCCTAAACAAGATCTTGCCTGCATTGAGCCATGCCTGACAGACCCAAAACATCCTCTGCCTCAAAAGCTGTTCTTAGAGAGAATGAGTGCATAGCCAGCCTTAAAAGCTGAAACTCTAGCTCTGTAGGGATTTAATAGATCTGTAATTGCTAGATCAGAGTCTGGGATGTTCTGGAGTAGTTCCAGAGTCTCTATAATCAGAGCAACATAACCAGAACCAACACAAGTAACGGTTACACAGAAACCAGACCACTATTGGTCTTAGACTTCCCCAGGACTCAGGTTAGCCCAGCTGTCCCTCACATGCCCAGGCTGCATCCCTACCTTGCAGCCTTTCCGGCAGTCCTGCATGTTCACCCAGTAGTTCTTGTGGTTCCAGATGCTCTCAATCCCAAGGAAGCACTCATCTGTGGTGCTGTGGTGGTTTCCCGTGAATGGGTTGATGAAGAAGGTCTCGGGAACCTTCCTCTTCCCAGACAGAACCAGAACCCATGCGTGCACCCGTAAGCCGTGCAAACGGTCTCGCTTGGGCTTGTCTATATCCTGTAGCACAGAGGACAGAGCAATAATTACTGCTGTTTTATTGCCACTTTAATCCTACCCAAGGGCAATCTTACCCTCTCCTCTGCCCACTTCTAAAGAACTCCAGGCTCTTAATGCTCTTTAAGAGTGAGGTAATACACATCCAGCACATATCCTTGTGCCAGCACACACTGTGCTCTGGGAGGTCAAGTGCTCATGGCCATGATCAAGGTCATGCCATACTTCACAGAGGAGGGTGTGAGCTCCTCCCTTTGGCCAGTCATTACCTGTGTCTCAGCTCTTGTTCCTGAAGCTCACAATAAGGTGGGCCTTGCTAACTCACCGTGACCACATCTTCTTCTCTTTCCTTGTCTTGTGCAGCTTTACTTTCTTCTTCCTTGGCCTTCTGCTGAAGCACAAATTTGCTCTGTGGCTCTAAAGGGTACCTAATTCTATACTTGTTGGGGTCAATCTCTTCTGGTACCTGTAAAAGCAAGGTATTACTATGAAACCTAGCAGAGTTCAAGGGAAGGAAGTAAATCTATGGCTTACAGGTACCTCCCAGTTCCCAACACTTGGCGGTTTGCAATATTGCACCTGATGAGCAGAAGTTCAGTGAGGCCAAAGAGGCCTTGTAAGGAACTGTAGAAAATCATTCAAAGGATTCCTTTGGTGAGGTCCCTGGTACAGACTGAAACCCAGTGTGGACCTGAAGTTGTTCCCCCTAGCTCAGCTCTGGAGCTCACTGGACATGAACAGGCTGAGCATGCATGCTGAGCACCTCTCTGCCCACTCACTGCAGGTCTCACCTCCGGTGGCTTCCTGAGCAGTGGGCAAATGTCCTGAGTCTGGTCAAAGGAGCACATCTCGACAGTGGCATATCCATGTACACAGTAGGCATCATAGCCAGCCCCAATGAGTAGGGAGCACAGCAGCACAGTGAAGTCAAAGCAGTTCCCTCGCTGGTATTTCAGGATGGTAGTTGGGGAGTAGAGTGAACTGGGCTTGAAAGAGAAAGATGCATGTTCACAGTGCTTGTCTTGTGGAGCTGAAACATGTACCAGGCAGAGAGCAAGGGAGAGAGGAATTGCCCACATCCCTGGGCTCTGCACCCTCAGGGAATCTGTTATATAACATTTCTCTAAAAGCCACAGACTCTAAAAGTCCCCTCCAAAGCAATCTGGGGAAATTCTGTCCCTAAATTTGGTGACAAATTTAACCACAGGAAGAGATGGGCATGACAAACCCATCAAACTGCCGAAAACCTCATGCTAATCACAATCCTGCAATGGGATTTTCCTCAATCTACTGCTGTTCTGTCTGCAGCATTTCCAAGGAAAACACCCATAAGCTAAATTATAGTTCACAAAAGGAAACGTATTTTCTTCTGGCCCTCACTGGAGGGCAAGAAAAAGGATCAGTACACACATACAGAGAGGTTCTACTCCCACTCAGATCTCAGACATCACCTAAGGTGATTAAGGCAGTCTCCCTAGGCTTTATATACTCCTCTGTTCCAAGGTGTCTTGTTTTTGGAGAGGAAGCTTGTCAGCCACAGCCTCCTACAGTGCACCAGTCATGTGGGCTGGCTGAAAGCAAGGTCTGGTCTTGAAGAAATGATGCTTAATGACCTAAAAGATGCCACACTGAACATGCTGTGCACGGAAACTGTGGGTTCAACAGAGTGAACAGGGTCTGGGAAAATCAGGGGGTTGCCTAAATAGTAAGGGGATGCTGGAAGTGTCAAAGACATTTGTCATCCCAGCCACTGGGATTTCCCACTGTGTCCTGCTGAAAGGCCCTTCTGCCACCTGTTATGTCTCTGATGGGACTGCAGCCCCTTTCTTACCGGTGTGATTGGGCACTTCAGGGGCTCCATGATGAGATAATCAGCAACGAAGCTGGCACAGCCTGACCAGTAGTACATGTCTGGATAAGGTAGCAGGGTTGGCCTCAGTGTTGTGCTCACAAACTTCTGTAGGGCAACAGGAAGAGTTTGGTTAGCCAACAGGCCCTTGGCAGAGTCTCCTGTCCAAAGCCATCCTTGGACAACCCCTGGATGTTGCAGCTCATATTCAGGACCTCGCTAGAGCATATCAACAACATCAATATCCCTTGTCTCCAGTTCCAAGAAGGGAATTTCATGGGACTGGGAGGCTGTCTGCTTGCCTCTGGCTAAAACTTCAAGCTCGTCTCAGACACATTACAGATGTGAGCCACTTCTCTTCATTTTCAAGTAAGTCAAATAGCTACTGCCCCTTCTGGCTTTTACATCCTCCAGCATTTTTTGCCTTAAATTTTAATGATACAACAAATTTTGGGGAAAGCTGGTACAAAATAGCAATTCCTGGTTCCCAGGGGGAATATCAGGTGCAGAAGCAGACAACACTTGTGCAGTTTGGGCCCAGCAAAAACAAAATCAGACCACAAACTTCCACATTTACTTCCTTCCCTCTAACTTCTGTGAAGTTCCGAATAAGACCTAACTCTGGATCCATACTCCCTATCTGTGGCTGAGCCTGAGCCTTATCTATTTCACGTGTTTCTTTTACTTCCCTTTATGTTTCTGTGGTCTCTCCTGTTTCCCAAGCATCATGCTGCAGTCCACATGGCAACACCACCATTTATATGGCACAACATGCTCATGAATTTGGACAGCCAGGGTGTTCCCAGGATTCTGTGTGCCTGCTTAGGGGCTGTGGGTTCAGCCAGCAGGTTCTCATTCCCTTCAGCCAGGAGGGAGGGCAGGAAGAGCTGCTGCTCTTTCACAGCATATGGCACTATGGAAACCACATGCTCTCCGTGCTGTGGCCCAACCCCACACCACCCCATACCTGCACACCACACTCGTTGACCGGGTGGACGAAGAGCGGCTTGCGGTCAGGGCACAGGTGAGTGTACTGCTGGACAAAATGGTCAGCGAGCTGCAGCAGTTCCTTTTCCTGCCAGGAATTTGTCTTGTACGAAGATGGTAAGTAGGATGTGTCAATGGAGCTCCAGTCAAAAGCCCTTATGTGGTAGAGGGAGGCAGAGAGACACAGGTAATAAGCCAGGAGCAATACAGGTAAGATGACCTGCTACCAAAACATGGCAGGGCTTCCCTGTTTCACAGGCAAAAAATGGGGACCAAATCCAAAGGTATGATTTTGATATAGCCAAGCATCTCTCGAGCAATGGCAAACTGACATATCCTCAGAGTCTCAGGGGATCTTTATACAGTGGTGAATGGATGTACAATCAGCTAAGTTACCTTGTCTTACTTGCACATGCACTCTTGGACAAACTCGTCAGGCACGTGAAACTTGCTCACTCTCACCCCTGTGCAAGGGGATCACACATGCCATCTACACATGTGCAAATCTCCCTGTGGGTCCCAAAGGGACCATCTCTGCTCATCCCAGCCATGGCAGACACACATGACTTACGGTACAGCATCTGGGACAGAGGCTTCCTCCACATTTACATCTCTCTCCAGGTCATCGCCGATATTCAAAAAGTCCTCATCTTCTGATGTTTGACCCATCTCCTCCAGGGTCTCCATTCTGCCTCGCACTACAGAAATGCACACACTAGGGTGAATTCAGGGGTGGGACCCAGGTGCACAGAACAGAGAAACACATTGTGGCCGCAGTGGTTTGGTACATGAGCATGGCTGAGGCAGCCAGAGGCGTGACAGTAAAGGGAGAGCACTGAGTTCGGGCTTGACTTGGTAAGCAAGTGGCTCCATGTTCCTGGACACCCTAGGCATGGCAGAGCAGGGAGGGCAGAGCACATCCCCGTGTTCAGGCTGTGTGCCCCGTATCTTCCCTCCAGCCTGGGGTGCTGCTGGCAGAGCAGCAGCTCCATCACCCCGCCGTGCCGCAGCCCGCAGCCGCCCAGGGGCCTTGGAGGGAGCGGGACGCTCCGCGGAGCCGGCAGCCCCAAGGGCAGCGGCTGTCGTGTCTCACCGCCCGGCACGGGGGTGTTTGTGTGCCGTCCCTGCGGTCAGCCTGACCCCGAGCCCGGGGAGGCACAGACCTTGCCCGGAGCCCCGCACCCCTCCCGGCCGTGCCCTCCCGGCCGCCCCCTCACCCGCGGCTCCAAGGGCAGCGCGGCCGCTCCCGGGCCCGGCGCGGCTCCGGAGCGCTCACCATGGCAACGGCCCCGCCGCTCACCCGGACACAGCGGCCTGCGGGTGCCTTGTGCCCCCAGCACAGCCGGGACACCCCTAGGGACACCCCCAGGGCCCCCCAGACCTCCCGCCACAGCCCCGGAAGCTCCTCGGGACCCCCGCGCCCCCTGCGCTGCCCCAGCCCCGCCCGGGGCCTCTCCCGGCCCCTGTCCCGGGGAGAAGGGGAGAAGGGACAACGGGTAGCGAAAGGAGGGGACAGCGGCCGCTCCCTGCCTGCCAGCAGGCTGAGCCGTCGCCCTCCGAGACATGTTCCGAAATTCACGAGTCCGGCTCGCTTAAAATAAAAGCTTTCCCCGAGCCATGCTTCTCCTTCGTTGCAGGGAGACTTAGCCAAAATGTGGCACCAAGGGATGGCAAGACATCTTGTTCTTCTTTTCTTTTCCTTTTTCTTTTCTATTTCTTCTTCTTCTCCTTTACAATTTCCTATACCTTTCCTTTTTCTTTTTCCTTTTTTCTATTTTAATTTCTTTTCTTTTTAATTGATAGTTCATTAGGCTGTAAGCAGGGTCAGGTGCTAAACACCTTTTTTTCCTGGCTTGCTGTTGTGGTTAAGAAAAAATATGGATTGATGGACGGATGTTCACATTAGGCATTGTAGCAATTAAAGCTGTGAGGATGTGCAGACTGCAGTCAAAATGTATCAAGAAGCATCATTTTGAGTGTTTAATGAGGCTTGCAGATGGTTACTGTTGCCCAAATGGCATGAAGCTGTGTTGAGGGCTGGGGCAGGTTAGGTTGGATATTAGGAAAAGATTCTTCACCTAGAGGGTGAAGGCACTGGAGCAGGATTTCCAGGGAAGTGGTCATGGCCCCAAGCCTGTCAGAGTCCAAGGACCATTTGGAAAATTCTTTGAGAGGCATGTGGTGGGACTGCTGGAGTGGTCCCATGCAGGGCCAGGAGTTAGAGCTGATAATCCTTGTGGACCACTTCCAATTCAGGATATTGTATGAAACAAAGGGGGGTAGGACCAAGCCCTCATCCCTCCGTCTCTCACCAGTACTTCTCAGAAGCTCCTTAGATGCCAGAAGTCAATAAACAGCAGCTAAAGCAAATGTATCTTGTGGTTCCAAGACTGTGTATACTCAGCACACAAAGTTATCTGGCCTTCGTGTGCACTGCCGTGATATCTGTTGTTGTTGCTGCGTCAAAAACAGCTACCACAAAACCAGCTGGATGCACAGACCCCGGATTCCTGAGGGTTTTGCTGTTACTCGTTGTTTGGGACCCTATCAGGGCCGTGGATTGAGTCAGCATTCACAAGCTGTTGGCTCATTGGAAGGGCCATCCGTGCTGGAGGATGGACTTTACAGAGTCCTTTCCTCCCCAGCCGCCGAGGGATGCTAAACTGGCTCTTGTGCAATCCCAGAGGCAGCGTGTTTGCGTGGGGCAGAGGGATGAGCTGCTGGAAGGCAATATAAGGCACACAGCAGGAGGCACGGAGCAGCCCCGGGTGTGACCACCCACCCTAAAGGGAAAGGAGCCAGGGCAGGGATGGATCGAGGAGCAGGGAGTGGCCTGGCAATGGTAAGTGGGATGAGAACAAGGTGGTGGGAGCTCTCAGGATTGCTGCAGTGAGCAAGGGAATGAACCCTCCTTGCCCAGCAGTCTGGCAGCCACAGCTGCTCAGGGTCGGAGGAGCAGGGTATGGGTGTGCTGTGTGAGGGGGGCTTTTGGTGTTGGCTTTGCCCTGCTCTCAGAGCATGGAGAGAGCACTGCCCAGCCACCAGCCCTGGCTGGCTCACAACCACATCTCTGATAAGGAATATCTGGTGTCCAGGGCTAATCCAGCCCTGTGCTAATAATTTCTCTAAAGAAATCCATTATCTGTACCACCAGAAGAGATTTACTTAATCTGTGTCTTTTTGACATTAATTGTAATTGTGTTCAAGGCCTTGGGTTTGTTTTTTTTATCCTGTTGTCTCCTCGTTATGGATATGGTTTACTGGAACTGTGAGACTTCTTTTGCAAATCCTAAGTCTTCAAAAGAGCTGTAGTGGGAAGAGGGTAACTCCTTCCTTCTTTGCAGAGCCTGGACTGATGCCTCAGCTGTGCAGTTTTACTGGAAGTGCCTGTTCTTACTGAAATGTGGCTTTATCAATGTCAGCACATCCCTGTGGGTCCAAGGGCTGGTTTCTCCCACCTCCTCTTTCTGGAATAGCTACCTAAATTCAGGGTAGAGTTTGACCCTTTTGTTAATCTGATGGGGGAAGGCTGATCTTGTCCTCTGGGGTGGGAAATGACTTTGTGCCATGGAACCTCGGAAATACAGTACAGAAATTATTGCACCCATGCTTGAGGGCTCACTCTTTCTGAGTGATTGAAAACATCTCCAGTGAGCATGATAACAAATCTGAGTTATCCAGAACCTGCTTGTTTTTCCAGGAAAGGATTGTGAGATGTTTGCTGCTGCTCTCTGTGCTCTGCCTGGCTGGCTGTGAAGGCAACAAGAGTGAGTTTCCCTGTACTCTTTCCCTGCTGGGTCATGGATGGGTAGTATGGAAAATAGAGGTCAAACCCCCACCTGATCCATGTTCAGGTTCCTCATTCAGGGCACTGCTGAAGGCTGCCAAGGAGGAACAACAGAGTAGGGCTCAGTGAGGCAGGAACTGGGATGCAAGAGCTAGCAAGACAGGCAGAAACTGCAGGCTGTTCACCCCAGCCAGGAGGGTGTGTAACCCATGGAAATGGGCACAGGTGCTGCAATGTGCCTCTATGCTCCTTGGTGACAGTGACAGGCCCTGTAGCTGTGATCCAGATTACAGCTGTGCTGAGGAGCTCTCACAGCCTCCCAGCAAGGTTCTTCCTCAGATGTGTCTGCTCTGGCTCTAGGCAGGGATCTCAGCCCTTCAGAGCTGTGCAGAACTTCCTGCAGTGGGGTGAGTTCTAAAATCTCTCATCAGGGAGATATTCTTGCTGCATTTCAGCTTCCTTGTCTTTCCTTTGCTGCAGGTGAGCTGGTGAGCACCCATGGTCTGAGGCCAGGGGTTGCCCTCCGTGTCAAGAGGAGCCCAGATCCCTGCTTGCCAAACCCATGCCAGCACCAGGGGCAGTGTCAGGTGACAGAGGACAGACCAATTTGCAGCTGCAAGCCAGGCTTCACTGGGGAACTCTGCCAAGGTAGGGCTGGGAGTGCTGGTGAGCCCTCCCCAGCCTGTCCATGGGCACCAGAGGAAAGGGGTGATGTGCACACTGTTCTGGTGTTAGCATTGCTCTCCACTCCAGGAATGCATCCCTGCACCTGGTTCAGGTGCATTCCCCACCACTAAAACCATGTCCTGGCTACATGTTGGTATAAGACCTGGCCACAGGCCATTTTCTTCTTCCCCAAAAACCTTAATTCCTTGAATGTACCATGGTGTAACAGGGCACACCACAGGGCACAGCTACCTCACAGTCTCAGAACAAACACATGGCACAGATTCAGTGAAGTCCCTTCCAGACACTGGCCAAAAACTGTGTGTCCTTAATCTAAAGGAGAGGGTTTCCCTGTGTGGTGCTCATGACAGACTGTGGGGGTTCTGTGGACAGCTCTTGAAAGAGACCAGACTGTCTTTTGCCCAGTGTCTCTGAAGAGCCCTACCAGCAGCCTCCAGCAAGGCTGGGACAAGGGGCTGCTGAGCTCAGTGGGACTGTGCCACCCCCAGCTGACCTAGGGCTCCTTCAGGCCTCTCCCTTATTGCCATTGCAGATGGCTTTTTCCCCCAGATGTGGTACTGAAGTTGGCCTGTGAGGAGGAGCACATGAAGATGATGGTGAGGAAGGAGGTGTTTGAGCTCTTGAAAATCCCGCTGGAGCTTGTCCACTTGAAGGACCAGGCATGCAAGGTCTCAGAGAAGGAAGAAGATGGTGAGCTGTTTTTTGCAGCCACTCTCACAGGCGAAAACCACACCGTCTGTGGATCAGTAATCCAGGTGAGGATCCATAGCTCTGAAGCCATGAGAGGAGCAGATGTGCTGAGGGGGGACAGCAAAGGTCATCCCCAAAGGCTTTTCCTTTTATATCAGGGTGCTGTAAAGTTCTTGTTCCCCTTGAAAATATTCCCGGGGGATGTCAGAAAGCTCTTCTGCTTCTGCCAAACCCCCACTGGCAGCACATTTTGTCTTATTTAGCAGAGCTTGGAAATCTCACTGTACACCAGTAATGCTCTCAGCTTTCTGGAAACATCCTTTGAGCTCTGCAGCCCTGGCCGCTTGGTCCCTCACTTGCTTCATGGATCAGGAAGGGTGCAGAGGAAATGGTGCTCCAGCTCTGCATTGCACAGAGGAGTCCTCTGCTCACCTGTGCTCTCTATACTGACTCCTGTGCCAGCAGCCCCTAGACACAAGCTAAAGCCCCAGCAGATGTCCAGGCCTGGAGCAGCTATAGCTGAGTTGCGCCTTCTGAACTTGCAGCTCTGTGTATGGCTTCAGTCATGGTCTGGAGACTTAATTTCTGTGTCGTTCCAGCAAAACAACTCCCATGTTTCGTATTTCAACGTCATTGAGTCAGAGCAGGAGGTCCAAGGGGCCGTGATCTCCCGGAGTTTTCAACTGGAGGTGCACTTCTCCTGCATCTATGCCTACGAGCAGGTTGTGAGACTGCCCTTCACTCTCACTGCTGTTGACAAGTGAGTTTCCCATTTCACCTTGCTGCTGGCATGGTGCTTTTGAGCTTGCAGAAAAGTCTATTCAGTGAGACAATTTGCAAAGGCCCTGGGGAGCCCTTAGAGAGCTCTGAGAGCAATGCCAGACACTCTGGTGGCCTCACCTGTGCTATGTCCTTCCCACCTTCTTGTTCTGTTCATGAGCTTTCATCCACCCCTCTCAGGCTGGTACAGTTCGTGGTCAGAGAAGGACACTTCAATGTCAGCATGAGACTCTACAAGTCCCCCTCCTACCTCCAGCCTTATCACCTGCCAAGTGTGTCTGTCCCCCTCACGGACACACTCTATGTCCTGCTGAAGATAGAAGGGCAGCAGCAGCTCAAGTACTTCCTGCTGAGTGTTTTGGACTGCTGGGCCACGCCGAGCGCAGATCCCCACCAGGACATGCAGCACAAGCTCATTGAGCAGGGGTGAGTGGAGTGTCCCTAGCACATCCAGACTCCTTGCACCACAGTGTGTTAAAGACTGAGACAGAAACAGTCCTGTTCAGTTGTGAGCTGCACCCAGGCCCTGTGGGATGTGATGTCCGAGGATGGCATGTGATGTCCAGATGGGATGATCCCCCTCATTTGCCACCCACTGACCCAGCCCTCGTATCCCAGGTGTCCCCATGACGAGACAGTGACCTATCTGAATGCCATTGGAGAGAGCACTACTGCCAAGTTCAGCTTCCAGATGTTTCGGTTTGTTGGTTACACTGAGGTGTTCCTGCACTGCCGTGTCCAGCTCTGTCTCCCTGACAGCCCAGAGCCCTGTGCCAAGGTGAGCTCCCTGGCAGGTCTGCACCATGCCCTGGCTGGAGTGTGGGATCTCCCTTCCCTAAGTCTGCTGCTTGGAAAAGGGGCTCTGCTTGGGTTTTGGGTGCTTCAAAAATAAACACCTCCCAGAATCAGGAGCTCAGCGCAGTGCCCTGAACCAAAGGTAGCTAGAGAGCTCCTTTCCCTCTTCCCTGGGAAAGGAAGGGAGATCTCCAGGATGACTCTTGCCCCATGTGCAGGGTGCTTCTCCCCTGCCTTCCCATCACCCTTCCTTTGGCTTTGTTGACAGCAATGCCCCAGGCACTGGAGGAGCAGGCGGGCACTGGCAGATGACTACAATAGGATTGTCTCCTATGGTCCCATCCACCTGCTGGCTGCTCCTTCCTTGGGAGCAGAGACCCATCACTCCAGCACTGACCAACAGGACCCGCCAGGTATGTATGTCTGCCTGAGCACCGAGGTCAATGTAGGAGATCCAAGCAGCTGTCCAGGAGCAGGGCTGGGGGCAAGCCCACCTACAGCGTGGCTCAGACTAGGCATGCATGCACAGCCGTATGGACCTCCTGGGCAGCAGGGGTGGGTGGAGGCCATTTGAGGTGACTGAGTCCTGTTAGTGCCCTCAGGATCCCAAAGTCCCCCCAGCTCCAGTGGCTCCAGCCCTTCACAGGAGATGACCTCCCTGAATCTATCCCCAGGCAGGAGATGCCATGCCAGGGCTCAGAGCTGGCTGAGGGGACCCAGATACATAAGCAGTTTCTCTCCTTTTTTGCAGGACTCAGCCCGTGGCTCTCTGGAGCCCTCGTTCCACTGTGTGTGCTCGCTGTGCTCACTGTGGCTGCTGCAGCCGTCAGCGTGGGGCGGCGAATGGCTTAGGAAACAGCTGTTTCCAAATAAATGTGACAGGAGCAGAGAGGCTCTTGCTGTGTCTTTATGGGTGTTTGGGGAAGGAGGTGATGGTAGGATGCAAACAGTGCTGGAAGGATGAGGCACATGAGAGTGTTTCTGTTCCCTGTAGCATCTCTTGGACCTTGTTCCCTCCAGGCCCACAGTCTCTAAACTCATCCCTGGACCCAGGGACAGGAGGGTCCTTCCTCCTGCTTCCCTCTTCCCCCAAGAGTCACCCTGGCATGTGAAGAGATGGAAGTACCCCATTATAGATACCTGCCCTACCAAAGCTGGTCTTTGCGTAGTTCTGTGCAACAAAAACAGCATCAGCAGAGATAGGGCTGCTTTGTGCATGCACATGTGTGTGTGTGTGTGTGTATGTGTGTGTGTGTGTGTGTGTGTGTGTGTGTGTACCCATCCATAGTGATTTCTCTCTTCATTCGTGGCATTTCTCTTTTTATTCATGACAAACTGTCAGCAAGACTTTTGCCCATTGATACATCCCTAATATAAAGCAGATTACAAACAACATTTATTGTAAGTATTAAAGACTAAATTCACAGTGCTCAGACAGCTGGCAGGGATTTAATACTAAAACACAGATCAGGAGAAGATAGCAGTTGCCCTGCAAGGCAGCTGTGTGTGTCTTTTGGCTGAAGCATAGTGTCCATGAGGGAATTGTTGCTGGCCCCAGAGGGTGTTTTGCAGGAATGACATTCAGCTGATCTCTGCCAGAGAGCAGGGAGATGTATTGCAAAGAAGCTCACATGTTCCCTCTCCTTTTTGTGGATTCCCAGACACAAACCTCCCACATCTGGGCTGGAGCAAGTCACTACCCTCCCTCCTGAGTCAGGAAACCCACTGCTGGGCTGATTCAGCACCACAGGCCATCTCTAGCAAAGAGAGGGATGGCTCCATCATGGCTGAAGGCAGATGCTTTGTGGGCTTCCTCCTTGTCCCCTGGGGAATGAGATCAGGGACACCTCAAGACCACAGAACTACAGCCTGGAGGGACTTCGCAGAAGTGTCATCTCTGTAGCTCCTTGCTCAGGGGAGCCCACCAGGAATGAGAGGGACAAAGCAAAGAGCCCTGCTGAGGTGGATCATGCCCACTGAAGGGTAAACTGAGGCATGGTAAACTGATTCCTCCCTCCATGAGGAAGCTGCATCTGCCAGGATCAAAGATTGCTCTCAGTGGGTGCAGGTGCAGGCAGGAAGAGAAGTCCAGCCAGGAGCTAGTCCTGGGAGGTTGTGGTGTTTTTTTCATTTTTGATGATGTAGGAAAGGGAGACAGGGGTCTCCTTTGTCTTTGGATAGTAGAGGACAACCAACCAGATGAATATGAAGATTCCTGCAGGGAAAGGAAGACAAACACTCAGCAGCAGCAGGAGATGCTGTGAAGCATCCTGCCAGTCTGCTGATGACATTTCCCTTCTGCTTCCAGGGGGTTCCCTCAGCTCACTCCTGCCTCCCCCTACCTCAGGTGAACCATTTGGCTGGGACATGCCCTGAGTAGACAATGTCCCTAGTCCTCTGCTAAGGAATGTCTTTCTTGGAGGAAAGCTGTGGGTGGAATGGGTGTGGCTGGGAGCCAGGAGCAGCTCCATGCTGGTGGCTGGGACCTGCTGCATGGCATACCCTGCCGAAAGGAAGGGCATGACAGTGCTGGGAAGATGCTGGTCCCTTGGGATCCCTGGTCAACCCACAGCCAGGCTGGCTCCTGCCTCCTCCATCTTCCCCACCTGAGCCCAGGGAACCCAGCTCAGAGTGAGTGCTGACCTTGGAGAGAGTTGAGGATGGTGAAGAGGTACAGCGCAGGCGCAGAGGAGACGCCATAGGTAAGGAATGCCAGGGCCCAGGTGGCTCCCAGCAGGCAGAAGAGCCCTGCTGCCACCAGAGCCACCTTCCAGGGCTTACGGTATCCCTGCACTGCCGCAGTGCCCTGCAAGCTGCAGCTCTTCTGGGTCACCACCCCAAAGACAGCCATGTTGAAGAGGAAGATGAGGCCAAAGTAGCCGCAGTTGGTGATGTAGTGGAGCAGAAGATGTTCGGAAGTGATCCAGCACCTGAAAAGAGACAACCGTGGTGCCTCTAGCAGCCCTGCAAGCCACAGCAGCACCCATGAGAGCTTTCCCAGGGGAACCTTTTGGGGATAGAGGGACACCCTTGTGCTGGGGGGATTTTCCAAGGCCAGGGTGAAGCAGGGGGACAGTGGTGCACATCTGCTGCCCTCATGTTGCTCAGCTGGGAGGGAACCTGGGGAAGCTCCAGGTGGATTTTGAATGTCCTTCTGTGACCTGGAGGGCTGCAGGCATGGCTGAGGCTCAGCATGAGAGGTGGTGCTGGGGGTGACTGACATGTTGCAATCACATTAAGGAAGCAGAAGTAGAAGCATGGTGTAAAGCCAAGCGAGAAGGGTGCAATCGCTGACTACTGCATTCCCAGCAGGACTGAGCCACCCCTCCCCTTGCCAAAGGGCCACCTAAGCCCTGTGGGCAGTGGCACACGCACAGGTGGGCTATGACCTCGTGGTCTGTGGTCTGGATGGTGTATTTTCCATAGCTGCCAATAACTCCTGCCACTCCCACCACAAGAACGGGGAGGCCTGGAAGAAGGGAGACATGCAGAATCACAGAACTGCTTAGGTTGGAAAAGCCCTCTAAGACCATCAAGTCCAACCATTAACTCAGCGCTGCCACATTCACCATGTCCCTAAGTGCCACATCCACACATCTTTTGAACACTTCCAGGGATGGTGACTCTACCACTATTCAGGGCAGCCTGTTCCAGTACCTGACCACCCTTTCAGTGAAGAAATTTTCCCTAATATCCAAACAAAGCCTCCCATTGCCCCACTATCCCCCCATCTCTCGCCGAGGCTGGCGGTGCTCACCCCAGCCAATCAGGCACAGCTTTGCCAGGTAGTGCTGGATGTAGATGCCAAGGACCTTGACGAAGAGGAGGTAGAGCTGACAGCCCTCCAGTGCCGTCCAGGTGAAGCAGCAGAGCAGGCAATAGTGGGTAAGCCCCGCCAGGACCCTACAGGTCCTCGGTTGGGTTCTACCAGAGAGCCCACTGTTGAGCAGGAAGGCCAGGTTGAGGAGCAACAGGCTGCCCACAAGGTTCACATGCAGCCCCAGGTTGATGCGGACTGTCTCCTCAAACCTGAACCTGCACCTGAGTGTCCCCAGAGAGAGCAGGAAAGGCAGAGGTTACAGCTGAGCAGGACCTCGTGCTGTGCTGAGGCAGGTCCATGCAGAAGCACTGGAATTGCCCCACATCCCTCCCAGCCTGACAAGTCCCCCTGGAGCTGCTGGAACATCCCACCTTATGAAGATGCAGAAGGCAATGGTGAAGATGGAGAAAGCCATGGCTATTCCGCAGCCAGTGGTGGCCACAGTCATCAAAGCTTTTGCTGTGGAGCTATCCAGAGCTGGGTTCTGCCAAACATGCAGATCTTGGGTTAGACAGGCCCTGGACCAGCCTAGAAAACCTGACTGCAGCTACTAGAGCCATGGGGCTGATAACCCCAATGGGCTGCTGCAGAGACCCCATACCAAACCCCAGTCTGGCCCCCTGAAGGTCTTCAGGGGGAGCAGGGCATTGGTGTCTGAGGTGGGGTGAGGTGTGGGTGAAGACCACCATGGGCACCCTCCTGAGAGTCTCCATCAGGATATGGGACCTCAAGTCTCTCTGCACCAGAGCCTGCACGAGGCTGGGACCTTTTCCAGCCTGTCCTGCTCAGCTGACCTGCTGCCACCCTCCTGAGCTGGGGCTGCTCAGGGCCCTGGGCTTGCCTGGGAACAGCTATAACTGTCCCTGTGTGGCTACTCATGACACTCAAGAGGCCACCAAAGGGGGCATGCAGCATAGTCAGGGCACAAGCAAGAGCTGCAGGAAGTGGAATCGTCACCAGGAGGAGGGTGAAGAAGGTGAGATGGTCGCAAGAGCAGACTGTCCCATTGTCCCCAGGCTGTGTGTCACATCCGTTGCTGCTCCAGCCTCCTGCCTGCCCTGCAAAAAGCAGAGGGGGATGGCTGTGAGTGCCAGGCACAGCACCCATGCCCAGCCCCACACCTGGCCCCAGGAGGATGTACCTTTGCTGGGATCCCAGAAGACGCACTGTGGGGTGACACCCTGCAATGGGGGAGAGCAGCATCAGCCAACACCACGGGAAGGGGCACTGGAGGAGAGATGGAGGGCAGGCAGGGCTGACTTACATAGGGCAGCTCCCTGTGGGGGAAGGTGAGCTTCACTGGATCCTGCAGCCCGGAGATGCTGCTCTCTCCCACTGTGATGCCCACCACGGTGTTGTCCAGGACCTGTGCTGTCTGGTTGACTTCCTGTGGGGTGTGCAGTGCTGCCTGAGCTGAGCTGGTGGGTGGTGAGTGCTGGTGGCAGCACAAAGGATGTGCCACCTCATACCTTGAACATGCCAAGCTGCTGGATATTGAGGACTGTCACCACCACACGTACTTCCTGGCTACTCAGGGACTGGAATATCCCCCTGGGGAGGCGGATTT
Source organism: Lichenostomus cassidix (assembly GCF_008360975.1). NCBI lineage: Eukaryota > Metazoa > Chordata > Aves > Passeriformes > Meliphagidae > Lichenostomus > Lichenostomus cassidix. The sequence continues at coordinate 6,254,003 of NC_139492.1, forward strand.
TACCTGTGTTCCCTTTCTCTGTGGTGTTCAGCCTGCTGGGGCCCTGTGGCAGAGAAGAGCAGTGAGAGGTTGTTGCTGGCAGGTCACCTCTCTGCTCAGGACCTGTACATCTTGCTTCAGGCACAAATTCAGCCCTGCACAGGTGGGTTTCCTCGGCAACATCTGCAGGAGCCCTGAGGGCAGAAGGGGAGAATCTCATCCCCAGCACCCAGCATCGATGGGGGCAGAGCTGGGAATGGGACCCAGCAGATTCTCTACCCACCATCACCCACACATGGTCCCCTGGGGCATCCAGAGCCTGGGAGAGCCTGTGGGTGGGCAGGAGGCACAAAGTCACACACATTCCTTCTCCTTTCCTACCTCACCCTCCCCCTGGCCACCCCAGTCTGCTGGGATGGCTCCTCAGGGAGGGCTCTTTCCTGCCATGCCCACTTCACTTGACTCCTTGCCAAGGGCTGTCGAGGTTGCTGTGGGTCCGTGATGCAACCCCGGAACAGGGTGGAGGAAGAGCACAGCAGTGCACACCAAGCCCTGGGGCAGGTGCTGAGGGATGCTTGGAAGGCATGGGACCTTCCAAGCAAGGGAGAGGGAGGGGCACATCTCACCGCCCTGGGGGAGAAGGAGATGAGGATGTCGCGGGTGACAGCCCTGCTGACATTCAGGAACAGCGTTTTGAGCCCGGCCAGCCGACTGTGCAGCCCCGACTGCAGCATCCTGAAGGACAGGGGGGCTGTGGGACGGGTGGACATGGGGGCTGAGCCCACAAACCCTGCCATGGCCACCCCTGCCACTACCTGAGCCAGAACTCCCGCATGCAGGCGCAAGAACGGCTGCCAGAGTGCCACAGCTCCGGGCAGTCCCGGGTCAAGTGGGGGATGTAAGTCCTGTTGCCTGCGTTCTGCTGCTCCACCATCATGCTGCAGCACTTGCGGCGCTCATCGCCCCGACCCACGGCTGGGGAGGGCAGCAGCAGGTGACCACTGGGCACCGCAGCACCGGCTGGGCACTGGGAGCAAGGGAGGGGAGCACTCACCGGAACATCTGTCCTGTCCTTCGGCCACATCTGGAAGAGGAGTATATGGAGAAATGGGGGGGACACCAAAATCTGGGGTCAGTCCTTACCCCTGTCCAGCGGGAAGGGAAGGGAAGGGAAGGGAAGGGAAGGGAAGGGAAGGGAAGGGAAGGGAAGGGAAGGGAAGGGAAGGGAAGGGAAGGGAAGGGAAGGGAAGGGGAGTCTGGCAGCTGCCAGGTTTTAAAGGAACAGTCCTGCAGTTACATGGGTTCTGCAAACACCTGGACAGCCACCAGAGCTGGTGAGGGCAAAACCACTGTGTCCAGCCTGTGAGAGGGGCTCACAGGGGAGGTCCTGTGCTGCTGGTAACAGGTTTTAAAAAGCCCCCAGCAACATCCCCCCCAGCTCTGCACATCCCAGTGGGGATGCTCCCTTCCGGCCTGTCCACATTTCAGGATGAAATTCTGACATGGTCTTTTGGTGAACACTTTCCCAAGGGAAAACCTTTCCACAGAGCCCATTAACCCCCTGTGCCAGGAATGCCTGTCCCCACTTCACCTGCCACTCACCAGGCAGCAGCAGAAGCAGCAGGATGGTGCCCAGGAACAGGTTCATGCCACTTTGTGGAGGCTCCTGGCTGCCCCTGGCCATCCCACCACACTCTGCTTGCCTTGTCCCAGCAGCTCTTCTCCTCCACAGGCTCCCCTGGGGCTTGTGGCCACTTCTGAGGTAACAGCAGTTCCTCATTTCCCTTCCGGGAGCCCCTCACACCTTCCTGTGGGTTGGCAAGTGACCTGTCCCAGCTGACAGCAACAGTGACAACCGCCAGAGCTGTGGCGTTTCACTCTTGGCTCCTTCCCATCACTGACTCGGAGCTTTTTGCTTTCCCTTTCTCCCCACAGTGCTGCCAAGGGGTTAATGGCCCTAACCAGCCCAGAAGATGCTGGAGCATCCTCCTCCTAACCTGGGCATCACCCCGAGCTGCTGAGATTAAACATCCCCTTCCTAAGAAGGTGCTCCTGCCCCAGCTGGGTGCTGGAAGCTGGGTGAGGAGGGATGATCTGAAACCACGTGGAAGGGGAATGGTGGGGTGGGAGATGTGGTGCTGTGTTTGCAAGGGACACAGCCAGACTCTGCCTGGCCCCACAGCCACCGAGGGGATGATTCCCATCCTGTGATGTCTCCCCCTCTGCATCCCTGTCCTCCACCAGGCTCTCTTTCTGCTGGATAGTGGCAGTCCCCAGAGACTTCCCAAGCCATGGTATCTCCCTCCACCACCCCAACCCCTGTGGCACCAGCCAGCCAGTGCTCTGTCAGGAGCACCATTATCAGCCCCAGCTCAGCAGGATCCTACAGGGTAAAACACTGTGTCCTGCCCCAGAGATGGGATAACCCCAGCCAAGGGATGGATCCCATCAGAGAGCCCACCAAAGCACCGAGCAGAGACCCCAGCAAGCCACACTCTGAGAGAAACAACTTTAATGGGCATAAGTCTGGTGTGCAGGCATGCTCACTGAACTCCTGCACCACCCAAAAATAGACATTCAACAAAATAACAAAAATAGATTATTCCAGCTGCCTGAGGGTGTGGCGGGGGCAGAGTCATTCTGTCTTCCCTGGGGAAGGACCCTCATGGTGACCACCAGCAAGGGCTGAGGATTGGGCCTTTCCCACCCATCATCCCTGGCCTCAGGGCATGGGAGGGGACATCCAAAAGTACTGGCGACCCTGTCCCTGCCCTTTCCCCTTTTTACAGCCCCCACTGCCCGGGTGAGCATCCCTCTCTCCCTCCTTCCCCCCTGCCCCAAGGATGCCAAGCCTGTCAGGATGGAGTGGGTGGGAAAACTGGGGAAGGGGCCAGCAGAGGTGGGGGGTAGCAGGCCCCCCTGTGAATCCCTGGGCTCCTCACAGCCCTATGGGGCAAGTGCAGTAGCAAAGCAGATGTGTGGTCCTTCTTGTGGCCGTCCTTGGCGTGGGGAGCTCTGGCACAGCATGGCCACCACGGGGCTCAGCTGCTGCTGGGCTGCAGCTTGGCACTGTCAGAGCTGCTCTGCGGGTCAGGGGATTTCCTTGCCTGCAGCACCATGGTCCAGTACCAGAGGAAGATGAGGAAACCTGAGAGAGGGGAGAAAAAGGGTGGGTGAACCCCCTTGAGGGACCAACAGCAGCTGAGAGCAAGCCACCCAGCCTGTCACAGCCCCTCTCACACCCCATCACCACCCCACCAACACCCCGTGAAAATCCTGGTGCCCTTCAGAGGAGCCCAGAGTCCCAGGCTCACCTTGGAGAGAGTTGATGATGGTGAAGATGTAGAGGGAGACAAGGCAGAACACACCAGAGGTGAAGGAGAAGAAGATCAGTGCCCAGGGGATGCCCAGCAGGATGCTCAGCCCAAAGAGGGCCAGGACGTGCTTGAGCTTGTGACCCTTTTTGTTCTGCCGGAGGATCTCCCGGACCATGGCCCCCAGCATGACCGAGTTAAAGAGGAACACCAGGCTGAAGAAACCCAGGTTCACAGTGTTGTGGATCACAGGGCTCGTGATCCAGCATCTGAAGGGAGGAGAAAGGCCAGAGGGTTATGCTGTGTCCTCCCACAGGGACATGAGTTGGGAGAGGCTGGGGGAGGCACAGAAGTGTGGTGCCAGCTCAGCATCCAGGGAGAGAGGATCCCCCTGGCACAAAAGCCAGAAAAGCCGCAGGCCATGGTGAAGGTGTAGCCAGCTGACTTTAGCTGTGACCAGAGGCCAGGCAACCCATGTCCCATGACTCACATGGTTGCGTTGGTGTATCTGCCATCAACGGATTCATAGATGGGAACGGAGAAGGGGCCATAGTTAGTCCAGCTGAACAGGAAGATCAGCATCACGCAGAGGAAGGGGAATCCTGGGTGGAAAGAGCAGAGTGAAGTGGCTGCCCTAGTCCCTGACCTTTGGAGCTTCTGGAAGGACTTGTTGCCCCTCTCTCCCTGTGTAGGGCACAAACTAACATCCTCCCTCCCAGGGGAGAACCAAGGGCAGAGCACACAGTAAGGATACCTGGTGTAAGCCCTGGCCCGGGAGGAAGCAGTGCTGTGCTGACCTCAGCTGGGAATCTCCCAGGGATATGAAACTTTAGGCCACAAAAGATCCTTAGATCTTCCTACCGTGGCCTCCAGCCCAAAGCATGGCAGAGAAGTAGGGGTGCTTCCTGCATCCAGCCCATCTCTCTGGGCTGAGCTGGATAATTCTTTCAAAAGAGGATCCCAAGTGTTTAAACATCCCAAGTGGTAGCTCTCACATGCCTCCTTTCCTGGGTTACCCCCAGGGTGACCCACCCTTGCTCCAGCACCAGCTTCTGCTCTCAGCCTTCAAATCTCCTTCTCCACCAAGGCTCTTGACAGATACCTGCTCCCCTTCAGCTTTGTCTCCATCCCCATTCAGGCATCATATCTGGTGGGAAAGGTCTACTCAAGTGCCCCTCCACCCTGTGCCCTCAGGGTGTCTCTGCCTCCCCCATGCTCACCCCAGCCAACCAGGCAGAGCTTGAGGAGGAAGTGGTCATGGTAGGCGTTGAAGACTTCGATCACAAGCCGGTAGAGGTTGTAGCCCTCAATGCCCATCCAGGTGAGGCAGCTGAGGAGTGAGAAGTGCAGAAACAGCCCCCCAGCTCTGCAGATGGCCTCGCTGCCACTGGCAGCCAAGTGCTCCGAGATGAGGAAGGTGAGGTCCAGCAGGAAGATGGCCACCAGCAGGTTCATGTGGATGTACATGCTCGTGATCTGGTCTCGCTGTTTGCTTCTGGAGAAGCGAAGGGAGCAGAACTCACCACCATGCCTGGCCAGCACCCTCAGTGCCCACCACACCCCACAGCTCTGCATGGCGCCCCAGCAGAAGAGCAAGGAGACTCTCTGGTGGTGCCAGGGACTGCAAGACCAAACCCACAGGTGGGACCACCCATCCCATGTGCAAATCCAGTCCTCTGCAGCTGACCCTGAATTGAAGATGCACAGAGGGTGGAAGCACCTCTCCAGTGGAGACAGGCTGACTGAGTTGGGCTTGTGCAGCCTGAAGAAGGCTCCAGGGAGACCTTAAAGTACCTCCCAGTGCCTAAAGGGGCTCTGGGAGAGCTGGAAAGGGACTTTGGACAAGGCATGGAGTGAAAGGACAAGGGGAAATGGCTTCAAGCTACAAAGAGCGGGTTTAGATTCATATTTGGAAGAAATTCTTCCCTGTGAGGGTGGCAAGGCCCTGGCACAGGTTGCCCAGAGAAGTTGTGGCTGCCCCATCCCTGGAAGTGTTCAGTGCCAGGTTGGATGGGATTCTGAGTAACCTGGTCTAGTGGAAGGTGTCCCTGCCATGGCAGGGCAGCTGGAAATGAATGGTGTTTCAGTTGCTTCCAAGCTGAACCATTCCCTGTTTTTATGATTCTGTGATTTCAGGTCTGAATCATCCACTTAGGATCAGTGACATGATTCAGGAGAAGACACTCATGTTCTCCTCCGAGTCCTTGAAAAGATCTTTGCAGGCTTCTGCCTGCCACATCCATAACAACCAAGCAGATTTTCCAAAATCATTAAAAAGAGCTGGAGTTTCCCAGTACTCTGCAGGAGACCTGACCAAGAGGGTGGTTTCTGGACAGAGAACTCTGCTTTCTTTAAGCATGGCTCCTTCATGACACTTCTAGCCAGGCCACCAACTGCCCTTGGAGAGCTTGTGGCCACCCAGGTGTTCATGGCCAGGGACAGGACACAGATGGGGAGCATGGGGTGAGCCATCAGATGGTACCTGAAGTAGAGGAAGAAAATGGTGCAAATGGATGCCAAAGCTGAGATCAGGCAGCCGACATAGGTTATGATACTCAGGTAATTCCTGTGCACAGTGGTGATCTCTGGGGAGGATACCTGAGGAGGAGGAATGAGAGATGGTGAGGAAGAACAGCCAGTGGGAATGATGCAGGGATCTGAGGAAAGGTGCTACCCACCATGAGCACAGCGAAGTAGGTGAGGTGGTTGCACCTGCACTCTGTCTGGCTGCTCCCTGTCACTGTGGCACACCCGTAGCTGTCCCAGCTCCCAGAACTGGCTGTGCAAGAGAAAGGGAGAGCGTCTGGTGAGTAGCAGCAACATCTGCCTTGGGCTAAAGGATCTTCAGGGCAAGGTGTCCATGGAAAGAGGGAGAAGAGTGGGGGATCCCAGCTTGTCCCAGGCCAAGCATGCATACTCAAATAGCCCCTCAGTATGAGAACCCATCCCTAGGGAAGGAGAAAGCTCTTAGGTTAGCTACAGGGGGAAAAACCTGACATCAGCCCTGTGGGAATGGCTTATGGAGATGGAACGAGGAAGAGGGGTGCAGAGCAACCTTCACCCTGCTGGTGGGGCTGTGGTACCTTGGAAAAAGGGCCTGACTTCACACGCAAGGGCAGGGGCACTCACCAGAGGTGTCCTCCTGCCAGAAGACGCACAGTGGGGTTACGTTCCTCTGCAAGGACAAAACCACAGGCCTTGGTCAGGATGCAGCTGTGGGTTTGTTACCCACCCAGCACATCTGATAGTGGAGAACATGGGGCAGGAGGCAAGAGGGTCTCAGGAGACAAACTATGACTTTGATAAACCAGACTCCCCCTGTGACGGGCATGGGCTCTGGGCAGAGACCACAGTTAGCAACTGATGGAGCAGATACCTCCTTCCAGGTCCTCTTTTCTGAGCAAGGGTTTCAGCTTTGAGCTGGCAGAGCCATGAATGAACCAAGGGGCTGTTAACTCAGAGCATCCCCCCGCCCTGGGAACTGTGCTGGATGTGTGCCATGCAGCATCTCCTAGTCAGGAGAAGGCAGTGCCACCACCAGTGCTTATGGTGAAACCATGATTGTGATACAGCCCCAGAAGACACAGCAAATCCTGCACAGGTAGGACAAGGACATGGACCTGCTGGATTGTGACCACTCCCTAAGCTGGCAGGGCCTGAGCCATCCATCCCCCTCCATTCCTGGTGGGGTCAGGTTCCATGAGGCTGTTTCCCCACCTACCGGCAGCTGGTCATGGAAGAAAGTGAGGACCACTGGGTCAGAGAGGTTGGCCACCACTGTGTCCACCAGGGAGATGCTGACTACCTTGTCACCCAGGACATGGCTGCTGTTTTCATCCTGTTGGAGAAGAAGAGGAGGCAGTGGCAGTGTGAGAAGGGAGAGATACCAGGTGTGAAGCAGAGGAGAGCCTCCAAAAGGAAGGTCCCATGACCCTTTCCCCATCAAGCTTTTAGCTCATCTTTGAAGTGTCTTCTCCCAGCGAGCACCAGCAGCCTGGTGTGTGGGCATTACCTGGAACATGGTCTGCCTGTTGATGTCCATGAGGAGCACCCTGTGCTCCACCACCTCCTCCCTCTCCATCACCATCATGAACAGGCTGCTTGGCAGGTCCACCGTGAAGCCCTGGACCTCTCCACCCTCCTGCAAGGAAAGACTCATCAGGAGGGAGGTTGGGAGAGAACGTGGTGGGCCAAGAGCACTAGGGCAGGCTTTCCAGGACCCACCTCTCTCTGGGAAGCAAAGGTCACGTGCTGAGGAGCCCGACTGGGCTGGACCCTCAAGACAGTCGCATGCACAGTGGCCTCCCCAAAGGTCTGGTTCTGCCCTTTGAGCTCCACCTTGGCCAGCATCTTCTCCAGCTCCCCGAGTTTGCTGTGAGGGAAGGGGCACAGTGAGCTGGATGCAGCAGGCACACACTGGTGGCAGCAGGAATGGGGGGAGCTGGGAACTCACTGCCGAAGGCTCTGCTGCTCTGTGGCTCCCATGGATGGTGCTGGGAGCTGGGCAATGAGGCTGTCCAAGTTGGTGAGCTGCTCCTCCACATGCTGCTCCCGGACAGGCATGCTCTCTTCAATGGCTGGTGGAAAGGAAATGCCATGAAATGAATGGGTAGAACTGGATTCCTCATGCTCTGAACTAACTGGCACAGCCCTGGTGGGAGCAGAAAGCAGAGGGCTTCAAGGTGGCCGAAGCCAGGGAAGCTGATAGTCACCCCAACCCACAGGGCTTTCCTGCAACCTAGAGCTCAGCTCCCACTGAGGCCATGGGGACCTCATGGTGGAGAGTGGACCTTGAGAAACCACTGCAAAGACGACAGTTTTCCAGGATTTTAGGCAACATTTTGAAAATCTCCACCAGTAGGCATCCTGTCTTTGGGCTGCTTCAAGTTTCAGCTGTATTCACATCATCAGGCTAAACCATACACTGGGAAATACTCTGCTGATGGCTAGAGAACAGGCTGGGGATAAAACAACCCTTTCATTTCCCTAAAATAACATTAAGTTGCATTTACTGGAGAAGGAGTATCCTGTTTCATCATCCATGGAGGTGTTCTTCCCGCCCTTTTTCATGTAGGACACATTGAAGATTAACGCGTCGGTTCTCTCAGTCTTCTGACTCTCTGGTCCCCGGGGGATGCTGCTGGAAGGGTCTCCACCCAGGTGGAAGCTCTGCTTCCCATATATCAGCTTCAGAGTCTTGTTGGACTCAAACCAGTAGACACAGAAGCGATATCTGCCCAAGATGGGGGGCAAGCTGTACTTGTAGTAAGAGTTTCTCCTGTTTGGCAAAAAAGGCCTTGCTATTATCAGTGCCTGGGCCGTGTTGTTGATAGAGATGGCAGCAGAGCCATGCTTGTAGATGACAGAGCTCTCCTGGGTCTGGTTTCGGTCACCACAGAAGCGGAAATCCTCTTCCCTGTGGCCGCTGGCTCCCATCCCTGCATTGTACAAACACACAGAGACTGCAGATCAGCTGGAGGGACAGCAAGCCCTGCAAATATTGCAGTCTTGCAGCAGCTGTCACACACGGCATGCCAGGCTCTCCACCCCGGTTATCCCAACCCTGTCCTAAGGGCTGCGTGACACCAGCCACCTCCCCAGTGTCACAGCCACACTGCGAGGATCTGCCAGGGTCCCCTGGGAAACAGGACCTCCTGTCTTTCAGGGACACCCTCTCCTAGGTGCCACCACCCACATCAGCAGAGACTCTATCTATCCCCAGAGACTCAGGGGATAGAGTACCTCTCTATCCCCTGAAGGGATGGATGGAGACTATCTCCTTTACTTGGAAAGGACACATTCTGCCCAAGAGACCCACCAGAGGCACATCACCCCATGAGATGCTTAACATCTGTGGAAGCCTTGGTTGCAAACACCCCATGGTGCCCCCCAGCCAATGTCTTTGGGTTGCCAGTTACTCCCAGCAGCCCAAACCCAGCTCACCATCCCAAGGCAGGACACAGCTAGGACAGTCTACCTTGGAGGGAGGAGAGAAGGAGCAGGAAGAGGACCTTCATCCTGGGCAGCTCTCTACTTTGTCTTGGCCCTCGAGGAGACAGCAGAGCCTGAAAGAGTACAAAGGAAAGAGGCCACATGAGTATTTGAGTATCCCCCATGCTATGGGGGTAGGGATGGAGAGCAAAGGCTGTGCAGGTGGGACACCAGCCAGTGTCACAGCCTCCAGGAGGAGCCAGGACCACTGGGCATCCAACCTGGCTGTGGGCTGGAAGGATGTCAGAGGCTGGAAGCCCCTGAGTTCTCAGCATGGAGAGGGTGCCCCACTCCATCACAGGCTCCAGTCGCCAACGAATCCACACAGGAGGGGTCCCCTCTTCCGCTCTCTGCTCCACATCTCAGTTAACGCCTTGATTTTTTATCATAAGTGATAGGAACAGAAGGAAACTGTGGTTTCCTTGTTCTCCAGCCCTAACATTATTTTCTTGGGTGCTTTCAGCTCCTGCAGATTAGCTGAGGAGCTTGGCACATTGCAAATCACTCCCCCATTTCAGCCTGCAGAAACAGGCTCTCCCAGGCACATCTTGGTGACCTCAACACAGCAGCCACAGCTGACCAAATCTGCTACTTGCAACCAGCCAGGCCACATCCTCTGCAGTCCCTTTTCCCATCCCTTTGTCCGGCACTCTGCTCCACCACTCTTTTCTTCATCTGTGCACGAGGCCAGGGCTTCTGTGACCTACACCCAGGCCAGCACTGAGCACACTTGGGTCCTACCACAGCCTCGCTTTGCCCCAGCCACAGCCTTGACACATACAGCCTTTTTCATCGTGTTTTCTGCCTGCCCCAGGCCACAGACTGCATCTTCATCTCTGCTGGGATGACACACCAAGTGTCATCTCCTCCTCACCCTGCTGTCACCTCAACCATGGGACACACCCTGCCAGCGTCTGGGAACCAGCAGAAGCCTCCCCAGGGTGGGACGGTGTCAGTGGGGGCTGCTGGAGCAGCTGGCCCAGCCGAACACTTGCCAATGCCCAAAGTGAAGCCAGCACCCTGTTTGCCATTGCTGCACCCCACTCCTGTACCACTCTCAAACATTCCCTCAAAACCCTCTGAGTGGTCGAGTCCTGTTTTGTTTGTCCTGAGAGGGTGCTGGGGCACTGACCAGTGTCACTTGCAAAGGCTCATGAGCTCTCCGAGATGCTCACGGGTCATCAGATGGGAAGGGTGGGGAAAAATTGCTTGCTTGAAAACTCATTAACAGATTCCTCCCACCAGCACAGGCTTTGTCTGGAAGTTTCTCTATCCAGCACAGATCCTGCACCAGTGTAGAGCCCACTCCCTGTCCCTCCCCATCTGTTTCTTGCAGCAATTTATCACCAGAAGACGGGGGCTTCGAGTTGTTAATTAACCTGCTACCATGGCTGTAACTAAGTGACACCAACAAGGTCTCCCAGTGTGAGCTGGGAGAGTAGGGCACAGGCATGACTTGGCAGCAGTAAATGGATTTGGATGGGGCTGGCATCCCAGTGCCTTGCCACACACTTAGGGATCATGCACATACATCCGAAAAACACAGACCTGGGGTGGCAAAATGCCGCTGGTGATGGGAAACACCTGCGTCTCTTAAAAGCAATGGAGCTGTTTTGAATGCCAACCGTGTTGAGGCAGCACAGAGCTGGCATGCCAATAAAGCATCGCCTCTGGATGGGGAATGATGAATCCTAACGAGGCTTCAGCCCATCCCACTATGCTGACATCTTTAAGATTTTATTGGGATGGTTGGAGGAGAGGATCAGCCCCTTTCAGCCGTTACTCAACTGGGACCAGAAATCCCTATGGGAAAGTGGGTGGGAGAGCAAGTATTTCCCCTCCAAGTCCTGCATGGTCCTGCTTGCCCTGACTCCAATCGCCGTTTCCTGAGCTGAACAATAGCAAGAGAAAATCCCCTGAAAATGGTTTCGCAGTGAGAAACCACAGTTTCCATCCACACTGGTGATAAGCATAGCAAAGGTAGCCGGATGCACTGAGTTCTCGTCAGGGCTGAATCCTGCCTCGTCATATTCCCATTCCCAGATGGCAGTGGAAAAAAATTCCTGGTTTGGCCTCAAAATCAACCAGATGGTGTACAAAGAGGTGGCAGACACTCTGCCAGGGCTGCACAGCTTGGAGCAGCTTCCCTCACCAGCAGACAGGAGGGCTCAACCCTGCGCACCAGTTTGTATCCTTCCATCACCTTTAATATACTGGTCTTCGAAAGAAAAACCAAAGCATTATATTGAGGCCTCTATTTACTGCAGGTAAATGGGAGGGGAAAAAAGAGTAAAAAACCCACAAATAAAAAGCTTGGTGTTTACTGCCACCCTACTGCTTTCTGGTTGACTTGGCAGCAGGTATTTAAGCTTTTGGAGGTGGCACGTGGCTTTTGGATATGACGTTTTTCCCAAGGAGAAGGGAAGATGCTCTGATGACTCAAACAAACACCGGAAATGGGGAGATCCAGGGGCTTTTATCTGTTTTCCTTCCAGGTTCGTTAGGAAAGTGACGCTCTGTTCCTCGAGATGTCAATGAGTTTGAAGCTCGTCACCGCAGAGGATTACTCAGGCAGGAACTCAGGAACACGGTGAGAAAACTATGGCACAGAGAGGCAAGCCAGGACAGACTCCCAGAGATGCAAAACAGCTTTGCACAACCAGACCTTCATTGCAGGGACCACAGAAAATGTGCCCTGGGACTGGGGCTGCCCAAGGACGTGAGACCCCCGTCGGGGTCCCCCTGCAAAGGGATGCCCCAGTGTTGGTGTCTGAGTGCTTCACAAAGTGCCCTTGTCCTTGGCCGGTGGCGCGTGTCCGCAGGGGCCAGCCACACGTTATTCATGGCGTTGGCATGTGCTTCCCGGCACCGGTGGGCGGCCAGGGCTGACCGGGCAGCTTGTTAATGCCCAGGGAGTCGAGGGGCAGCTGCACTGCTCCAGCAGCCTGGCGGTGCCAAGCTGTGCCACGGGGTGGGGTGCAGTGGTTCGGCTTTTCCGAGGCTGTGGCGCTGCGCAGAACACCCAGCACCTTCAAGATGAGCCTTGCCAACAGGATGAAACCAGATCTGATAGTGATTCCCACGGGAGCGGCACAACTCCCTGCCAGATCTGTTCTTTGCCAGCCACTGGCAGCCGTCCCTTCCCACACAGGCGTGGGGAGAAGCAAGGGGAGGCTGGCACAGACGCCTGCCAGTGCATGGGGCTCCTTCGACAGAGCGTTTGCTTAAAGCTGAGTTGTGATGTTTAAAACTTTTCTAAAAATTTCCATTTCCTAAAAACACCACAAACAGAAATACCACGGTGAACTAACCCAGCACTTCCTCCCCTGCCTCGGTAACACAGAACGAGTCTCGGTGGCATGCAAACACCGTGGCTTTGGCAGCAGCCACACGTGCTCTGCAAAGGACCACGTTCACCTACACTGGACTGAGGTTGATGTGACATGGGAATGAAGTAGTACAAGCACGTCTCTGGCCACAGTGGGCACAGACAGTTGTCCCTGCCACCACACAGTCTTCTTTGGGAGCAACACCATGTCTCCTCCTGCATATCAGCCCTACCTTCCCTCCATCCCCCTTCTAAACCACTCTCCTGGGTTTTAAATGGCTCCCAAAACACGCTGTCCCCTCCCAGGTCTTATCTCCCTTCCCATGAGCAAGATCCCCATTGCCTGTGCTGCAGGTGCCAGGGAAGGGTCGTGCAGGGCAGTGCAAAGTAGCTCAGGACCACCTCAAATCTGACTCCCAGGTATTTGGCACAGCAAGCAAGGTGCTGAAACCTGGTGAGGGCAAAGTCTGAAGCCAACGAGCCAGGTAAGAGACTGTGGGCCCCCCGAACTCCTGCCAAACCCCAGCTGTCGGGTGAGCTGATGGGAAAGGAGTTAGTGAGTCCAAGCGCTCCTGAAAAACAGGCGCCGACAGGCTGTGCCCAGCTGGTCCCGTGCAGACATTGGCACGCTGGGAGCCACCCAGCCTGCTGTCTGCAAACCACACAGCTCTGACCCTGCACCCACGGGTGCACCGCAAGGTGCAGGGATGGCCAATCCCAGGGATCCCCGTTCGGGCAGAACACAGTTGCTTGCAAACCTGTTACTCTGCGAATAGCAGCCCCCAGGCCTCGGGATTAAGAGCTGGACTGCAACCAAGTATGCAGCATTTTCAGCCGTTGGCTTAATTCACATGGGAGCTGCGAAGCCAGCAAGGGACATGGCAAACCCCACTGTGGCTGCACTCCCAGGCTCAAAGGATTTGTCGCCCCCATCTCTGAAACACTCCTGGCTCCCCGCTGGCGGTGGAGCTTGGAGGGGGGTTACTGCAGCCCTCAGACCATGAAATGAGCTTTGGCTGCCTTCCCTCCTCAACAACCATTCGGATTTACTGCCAGGAGGTTATTCCAGGAGACTTCATTTCAATTCTCCAGCTGGTCTTACTGGGTTTTGCTGGTCTCTCTGGAGGGGCAGCACAGACAGTGGGCAGCAACCACCCCAAGCATCCTACATCCCATATCCCGCAGCAACATGCCGGGACTGTCAGCAGCAAACTGGGATTTTGCAGGAGAAATCCCCCCAAAAGGCATTTTAGGGAAGGGAGATCACCGTGTCGAGACATGCTGGCAATCCCACGGGATGCTGCACCCTCCGCCGAGAGGGAGGAGGGGAAGGAATGGGGTGCGCTGGTGGTTCCCATAGGGTGGGAAGCAATGGCCACACAGCGGGCCAACGGCCCGGGCTTCGTGGAGCTCAGCTCTGCCGCTGGCAGCAGCCCGGAACAGCCGGTACCGGGCAGCTCAGGGGGCTTAAGGGCTCCATGGCCCAGGAATCCAGCCTGGCTCGGGGGCAGGCGAGTGTGAGCCCCATGGAGCAGGGATGAAGGTTGGTTACACAGATAACCGGCACCACAGCCACGGGCAGAGACCCTGGCCCTGCCCAGCAGAAGGCAGCAAACCCACCGCCGAGCCTCCGCAACCAGCGGAGGGGGGTGCAGCTCAGGCCGCCCCAAAAAGACCCCTCCACTCCATCCATCCATCCATCCATCCAGGCTGCTCCCTGCCCGAGCAACTCGGGGCTCTGCCCGGTGTCACCATCGGCGCAAAGCCCCAGTGCCCCTCCAGCCCTGCAGGGCTGCCCCAGCCCCGGCTGACGCCCACCCCACTGACTCCCCATGCCGTGCTCCCGCATCTCTGCCCGCGCGTGGAGCGCCGCAGCATCCTCTCGGCTCCCGGTGCCGTGCAAACACCCCCCAACGCGGCCTTTGGGACCCCCACGGCGGGCACCGGGCGCCCCGATCCTCCCTCGTCCCCGGCTCAACCTCTCCCCGTTGCTCCCATACCTGGGCTCGGGGCGGGCTCGGCTCGGCACGGCCCGGCACTGCCCGGCACGGCCCGGCACCGCCCGGCTCCGCCCGGCTCCGCACGGCAGCGCTCGGCTGGGCTGGCACGGCTCGGCACGGCTCGGCTCGGCAGCACTCCACACCTCGCAGCGCGGCTCGCTGAGCGCGGTGCCCCGGGACCAGCGCCCCACCCCGCCCCGTCCCCTCGGCAGGCGGTGACTCAGCGGGGCGGTACCGGCACTGTTCGCCCCGCACCGACCCCTCCGAGACCCCCGCGATCTCTGCGGGAGCCACGGGGTCACCGCCGTCACTCACGGCACCCGCCCGGTTCTGCTCGGCCCGGCGCAGCCCGGTTCGGTTCAGCTCGGCACGGCTCGGCTCGGCTCAGCACCTCGCAGCCCGGCTCGGCTCAGAGCCGTATCCCGGGACCAGCGGCACCACCTCGCCCCCCAGCAAGACCCTCCGAGCTCGCTGCGGGGGCTGCGGGGCCACTGCCCTCGGTCACGGCACCTGCCCGGTTCGGTTCGGCTCGGCTCGACGCAGCCTGGGAGCACCGGGCTGGGATCGCCGGGCTGCGTCCCCCCGCCCGGCCGGCACCGGCACCATGGGCTGGGGGACCTGGGCTGGGGACAGCCGGGCGTGCCGTGTCCCCTCGCCCTTCAGCTGCGGGCGTGCCGTGTCCCCTCGCCCTTCAGCTCTTGGCTCCGGAGGGGCCGGAGCCAAGAGGCTGCACGCCTGACTGCCAACGGGATTAAAAAATAACAATTAATGGGAAAGCAGCCGGGACGGAGTGTCCCCGTGACCCCTGTCCCGCTCCCCGCAGGGTGTGAGGGAGGAAAGGAGCAGGGCAAGGAGCCCAGATCCCAGGCGAGGGATACACAGCACTCCCCTGGAGCGGGTGGGCTGGGATGTGGGGTGCAGAGCCTGGGTGCCACCGCAGGGCTGCCAACGCCCACCCCAAGGCTGGAGATGGGCACCCTGGCCCTCAGGGGGAGCTGAGGCTGCCTGCACTGGTAGAGTGGGTAAAGCTGCTGCCAAGCAGCGCCTGCATTCAGCCCTTTGTGTGCCCCGGGAAACAGCCGGGCTGCAGAAAGCCGAGACGCAGGGAGCGGAGGGAGCGGGGCGGGGGGAGGGCTCCGGGAAATGATTTCCCTGGGTAAATAGTTGCTCTTGCAGATATTTTCAATGGCTTGAATGAGACCTTTCTGCAGGGGGAAGGGTGGAAACAACTTCCCTCTCCAGCAGGGAAGGTGATGGACCTTGATCCACAAAGATTGTGCCACCGCAGGTGCCATGGCTGCTTTGGGATTCCTGGAGCACAGGACATCCCGCACGCTTCCATCGCCGCACCTCTTGCTTTAATTTCCAGCTCCAAGCCCCCAGTTTCCCTGGCTGCCACGGGACAAGGCTCCCATGGGAAGCAGCTCACATGGCCGGACCGTGGCTAAAGCAGCCGGACCATGGCTAACAGAGCCGCCTTTGAAGTCCGGCCGTCCCCACGCCTCGGGGAGCTGGGCCAGCTCTGAAACGCACGCTCATAACAAGCAGAGCCGCGGGAGCATCGCGGTGAGCCAAGCCTCCCACTGCGGGTCATCCCGACCGGCTCCTTCGGGAGACGCCATAAATCCACCTGCCGGGAATAACGCTGCTAGACCCAGGATTCGGCTCTCCTGGAGAGGGGAATTAGGTGCAGACCCCTCGGACCAGCGAGGAAAGGACTTTTTGCTGCTGTTCGTGGAACAAAGAGCCTTTTGTCCACACGACGCTATCAGGAGTTATTTTTAGGTCAACGCCTGCACTTGCTGGTGTTGTCAGGATTATCTGTAAGTCGACAGACCTTCAAAGACACTGCCTGAGCACGAAGAGGGAGGAAATCCTTGTGTTGTCTCTTGAAAGGGACATTTGCCCTTGGGCTTGGCCTGATAAGGGTTTATTACTCAAGCTGGGGAATTCCTATAAAGGCCCTACAACTTCTTCAGAATCCTAAGAGCTCCTAAACCCGTTAAAGCTCCTAAAAATGCCTAAAGTTCCTGAAAGTCCTAAAAGATCCTGAAAGCCCTAAAAGATCCTGAAAGCCCTGAATTCTCCTAAAGCCGTACAATGCCCCAAAAAACTTTCTACAAAGTCCTAAATGCCCTAAAGCCCTAAAAGTTCCTGAATATGCTTGAAGTTCCTAAAAGCCCTAAAAATTACTAAAAGCCCTAAGGGTTTCTAAACCCCTTAAAAGTTCCTAAAAGCTTTAAAGTTCCTAAAAGCTCCAAAAGAACCCTAAGACTTCCAAAATCCTCTAAAAGCCCTAAATCTTCCTAAAAGCTCCTCAAGGCTCTGGCGCCGGCAGCAGGCGGGAGGGAGCGTGCCAGCAGATCACGGCGGCGTGGCGATGGGATGGGCAGACTCCGGCAGGAGAGAGCACGTCCCACCAGGCTGCTGCCAAACAAGAGAGGCAAGTGTGGGCAGGAGAGCCCTGGCGCCGTCTGCAGCAGAGGGCTGTGCCAGCCGCATTGCCAAGGGGTGCCAACCCCACTGCCAGGCTCCCCAGACCCCCTGAAAGCCCCTTGGGGTACCCTGGTGGTCCCAGCAAAAGTGCAACCATAAACATGTGCACGGAGGGGGATGAGGATGAGGAAGCAGATGGGTGCTGGCGGGAGGGGATGCCCCCAGATCTCTCAGATCCAAATCTGGTGAGCAATGCCAGGGCAGCCTTGGGAAAGTCGGAGGATGGTGGTCCTAGGGGAGAGCCTCAGCTAACTTTGAGAGGCTGTGGGTTCTCGTGCTGCCCCATCGCTGCTCCCTCCCTCAGCCTTCTTCCTGGAAAAACATCCGGTGGGGAGGTGGGTCCACCCCACCCCACGTCTGGATTTCTCCCTCAACAATAACAGCAACTCAACAGGTGCCAGGGCTAAAAAACCACAACCCATAGGCACAGCAATAAACCCGGATTATTTGTTTAGGCTCAGCTTTGCAAATAAAGCCCCGGTGATGTCAGGGAAGTCTGGGGGAAAATTGGTCCCTGTGGGGTATATGCACTAACACCAGGTGAGGATGCTTCCCATGAGGAAGTGGGAACCAGGCTCATCAGCTCCCTGGCAGCCAAAGTCCCAAGGGCAGATCACAAAATGGAGCCAAGGTCTTCCCAAAACTTTTCATTTCCCAAATGCATTTAGTGTCTTCCCTGACTGTTTTCCCCCACAAAATTTGACGTATTTGAAATAATTCCACAGCTTTGCCCCTGGAGCCAGGGCCAGCTCTGAAGCATGAAGGCACCACGGTGGTGCCAAACTGCCTCTCCTGGGCGAAAAAGGATGGCACAACCCCTCCAGCAGTCCGGCCCTGGCCTCCTGCCAGGTAACATGCCCGGGAAGGTAAAGAGCACCACTTCTCCTTGGAAAGATTATAGGGACTGGGCCCCCCCCTGCCTGTGCTGCCAGGTGCTGGATTGAACCAGTCCTGGCACCTTGGCATGGGGTGGGTGGGACCTCAATCCACCCAGGCTGGGATCCCACCCCTGACCTTCCAGAGAAACTCAGAGAGTGCTTTGACCCTGCTCCTGGTTCTGGGCGGGAAAAAAATGACCCCTGGTCACCAGCAGTAGGCTCAGCTACCCAGCAGGAACCAGCGTGTCCCACCAGTCCCCAAGAGGCTCAGCTCCCCTGGGACCACCGTTCCCCAGGGATCCTGTGTCCCCGCTGCCAGGAGGCAACCGCCGAGGGATTGTTTTCCAAGTGCCACCGGATACCGGAACAAGGTGGATGCGTGCAGGAACGGGCAGCCAGCCGATGGTGACTCACACCACAAACCCCGAAATCTCGAGATGGGGAGAAGGGGCACGGAAAGTGCTGGGATGTGACTCTCCCACGATGGGGCTCATGGGGGAAAGCCTGGCGCTTGGCACCTCACCAAACCCGCGGGCCTCTCGCTGAATAGCTGAAGTCACCCGCCGGAGCGGTGAGCCATGCACAGCTCATCCCCACGCGGCGAGATGTGAGCCGGGGGCACCGCGGGGCTCGGCGGGATGGAAGGAGGGGACACAGAGCCCCGGCGGGACGGGCCTTTGTCCGGGCTGCCGGCGGCACTGACGGGAACGCGGCGGCGCTGGCTGCCCTTTGTGCATGGAACAAAGAACAATAGCCAGAGGCTTCCTTCGCTGTGCAGAAGCGGGAAGGAGCCAGAAAGGGAAACGTCACTCGGCAGAGATGGGCAGCGAGTCCCGGTGGTGCTCGGTCCCCTGTCACCGGACCAGGAATGGTCAGCACCAGTAGATGGCAGCTCCCTGGCGCGCCCTGCAGGTACGAGCACGGGGGCGGTGGGCATCCTGCTGTCACCACAGGCGGAGTTGCCATCCTGTGCTGCTGCTCTGCATCCAGCAGGCTGAGCGGGGTGCCCAGCTCCGAAACCTCAGCCATCAGGAGAGGCAAAAGCCCGGGTACAGTTCCAGGCGAAGTCCGCTGTATGGGGATGAACTACGGGCTCACAGCCTACTCGTCGTCCCCAGCTGATGGATTTAATCCCTGCAAATTGTCCTGGCTATTTATTTTCCACAGGCTGGATTGCTTCAGCTCCGAAAGTGTCTGGTCACCTTGAGGAGCTCTGCTTGGCGTCTGCCTTCCTCAGTGAGAGCGGGAAGAAAGCTGAGTATCAGTTCAGTTACTCATTTCCCATCCTCTCCTCCACCCTAACTCGTCTGCCCGATACCAAGACAAAGCCCTGCTCACCCATTTTCCCGCCGACCCAGGGCTGCAGGTGGCGTCTATCCCTGCGCTGGATTTGGGGTGAGAGAGAGGGCTTTTGGTGTGGTGCTGCCGTGGGTGAAAACCCAGGGTTTGGGTGGTTTTGGGGTGCCCCAGCTTTACAGCGACACTCGCCAGCCTGCAGCCGTGCTGGCACCAAGTGGATTTGGGGGAATGCAGCCGGAGAGCCCCGATTTTTACTGTGCCTTGTGCAGTGGCAGCTCCTCAAGGGGGCTCGGAGGTCCTCTCCCATTCGTCAGGGGACACCTCGGCACAGCTCACCGCCACCGCCGCTGTCCCGCATCGCCACCGGCCACCCCTGGGTGTGCACGTTCCCGGTCTGGGACCATTCCTGCGATCCTTGTGCCATCTAGTGGGACCTGCACCACCGACACGGCGGGGTGTCGGGGCGGCAGCGCACGGCGGGACCCCGGGCAGAGCCGCCCGGCTCCCCCGGCAGTGGAGGACACCCACATGGGCAATCAAAAGGCGCTTCTAGAGAGAAGCAGCGGCCAGTGCTGGTCGCTAACAGAGAGACCACGGGCAGGGGTGGCGGTACCCAGGGGACACAGCACCCAGGGCGCCCGAGCCGCAGCGCCACAGCAGCAGCAGAAATTCTGCTTTGAGCCCCAGTGCTGTGCCCAGAGCGCCAGGGTGCTCAAACTGTCTGGGATGCACACTGTGCCCGCGGTGCATGCTGTGCCCGGCATCACTGCTGTGTCTGCAGTCTCTGCTGTGCCCAATGTGCCTGGGATATACGGTGTGCCAGGGATTCCTGGGGCGCATGGGGTGCTGATCTCCACGCTCTGGTGACCAGCGAAAGGACACAGGAGATGGAATGAAGCTGCTTGAAAAGGCTCTTTACTGAGAAAGTGGTCTAACACAGGAACAGAACCACCCAGAGAAGAGGTCATGGAATCAAGCCTGACAGAATTAAGCAACATCTGGATGATATCCTTAGTGATATGGTTTACTTTCAGGTTGTCCTGCAAGGAGCAGGAAGTTGGACTAGATGATTTTTACAGGTCCCTTCCAACTCAAGATAACCTGATTCTGTAATACCACAGTTTGATGTTATTGTCAGGGTGGATCCAATGTCCTTGGTGACACCCTGAGTCACCACAGCACAGCTGCCCAGCAATGCCAGCTGGCCCAACTGAGGGAACAAAGGTCATTTTTTTTTCCTCAGATGGTAAGGTTTGCCCCAAAAGTTTTCAACTTGTGCTCCAAGGGCTGCTGGGTCCTGCTGCAGGGATGTGGCCATGTGCAGAGGTGCAGGGATGGCTCAGCCCCACTGGTGCTCATCATGGGGCAGCAAGGCCACCCTGTGCTCACCCAGTGCCTGCAGCCACTCGTGCAACATTTCTGGGTCTCAGTTCATGACCTGGGGCCTCCATCTGACCTACCCCAAATGGGAGCTCCTTGGGAACAGATTTAAGGGGGCCTGCTGGCCGTGGTCGGGCACTCTGGGTCAGGCTGGCAACCCAGAACTGGAGGAGAAGGGCGCCAGGACTATGATGCTTGGACTACAGAGATGGCTTACTGGCCACATCCTTTCGTGCCCCAAACCAAGGAGGTTCGACTTTTGCAAGGGTAAATCCCACAAATCCCAGGATGCTGCAATGCATCATTGAGCCTGCTGGTGTCACCAAGACACGCATGTCCAAGCAAACAGCAAAGACACGCTTGGAAAAATCTTTGCCGGTTTCAGTGTCGGGAGCGGGTTAAAGCCGCAACCACGCACCCGCAGCTCTGGCCAAACCGCCTGCAAAATCGCTTCACTGGCTGCAAGAGACGGCGCCGGCTCCGCTGGCACAAGACGCTGGGATAGGGGCGTAGGAGAACAAAGCATCCCTTGCCTCCAGCTTTTTGGGGTTGTTTCCAGCAGAAAAA
Source organism: Lichenostomus cassidix (assembly GCF_008360975.1). NCBI lineage: Eukaryota > Metazoa > Chordata > Aves > Passeriformes > Meliphagidae > Lichenostomus > Lichenostomus cassidix. Next base: position 6,275,235 of record NC_139492.1, read on the forward strand.
TTCCGATCTTGGAAAGAACACGCACGAGCTTTGCAATTTTGCTTTAATTTGATTTGGTATTCCCTGCTTCGCTTGATCCTTGGGGGAGAAAAAGGTGTTGGTGTCCCATGGCATCGATTCCACGTCCGGCGGGACACAAATCCACTCGGCCGCTAGTATTTCCCTTTTTTTTTGGCTGAAAAGCATCCAGCAAAGAGAAAAAGACAGGGGCAAAATGGTGGTTTGGGGCTTTGCCGCTTGGTTAGGGGGGAGCCAGCCCCGATATGCGCGGCGATGTGGATGCCACACGGCCACCGGTGACCCGCTCACCCGCGGGGCTGATCCGTGGGTCTGTCCTGTCCCCTGCCGCGTCCCCACCCAGGCACCCACGGCCCGGAGCAGCCACGTGTGTGCAGCCCAGAAACACCCGCGGGCAAAGCCCCGTCCACACGCGTGTCCGAGAGCCAGGCGTGTGCAGGGCTGAGCGCAGCGCCCCGAGCTCCGGAACCCCACGCGTGCGGCCCCCCCGCCCGTGCCACGGGGCAGGACGCGCAGCTCGGCCCGGGACCAGCCCCAGGGCGCGGGCGGGGGGCGGGAGCGGCGGCGGGGGGAGGAGGAGGAGGGGAGGAGGAGGAGGAGACTCGGCCGCAGCGCCCCGGCCCGCGCGGGCAGCCCGCACCGCACCGCACCGCACCGCCGAGCCGACACCGCCGGGTGAGGAGCGGGCCGGGCCGGGCTGGACCGGGCGGGCGGGCGGTGAAACTTGCACCGGGAAACTTGCGAGAAACTTTGGCGGGGGAGGGGCCGCGCCGGGCCGGGCCGGGCCGCGGAGGGGCGGGCGGGGTCGCGGCGGGCCGGGCGGGGCCGGGCCGAGCGGTGCCGGGCGGTGCCGGCCGTCCCGGGCCGGAGCGGCAGGAATTCCGCCGGAGCGGAGGAATGCGGGGCTCCCGCCGGCCGGGCCGCGGCGGGTGAGTGACAGCGGCCGCCGCCAATGGGGAGGCGCGGGGGGCGGGCGGTGCCGCCCCCGCCGCGATCCGCGCGGGACGGAGATCCACGCGTGCTTCCCGTGGGTGTCCCCTGGATGTCCGTGCTCCCCCCGTGCTTCCCGCGGGTGTTCCAGGGGTATCCATGAGCCACGCGTGATTCCCGCCGGTGTCCCATGGATGTCCGTTCTCCACGCGTGCTTCCCTCTGGTGTCCCGTGGATATCCGTGCTCCACGAGTGCTTCCAGTGGGTGTTCCAAGCGTGTCCATGAGCCGCGCGTGATTTCCGCGGGTGTCCCATGGATGTCTGTGCTCCACGCGTGCTTTCAATGGGTGTCCCATGGTTGTTCTTCCTCCATTCGTGCTTCCCGTGGGTGTCCCATGGATGATATTCCTCCACGCGTGCTTCCCGTCCGTGTGCCGTGGATGTTCTTCCTCCATGCGTGCTTCCCGTGGGTGTTTCAGGGGTTTTCCGGATCCACGTGTGCTCCCTGTGGGCGCTGCAGTATTGCCGGTGCTCCACACGGACTCCCGTGGGTTTTGCGTGGGTGCCTGTGCACCATCTATGCTCCCGTGGGCGCTGCTCGTGCTCGGTCCTGCCAGTGCCTGAGATTCCTCCAGGAGCAGCCCCGAGAGCACAGGCCTGGGCTTGCCTCTGAGTTTTACCAAAACTTCACCATTTCAGCAAATATCACCAGAAAAATTAGTTTTCTCCGCCATGGAAATCCCAGAACTGCCATCGGCCTCTGCTCCCGCTGCTCCAGCACTGGTTCTCCCAGCCCAGCCGGATTTGGTAGCAGGTCTGGGCTGCACCGTCCCAAAAACCTGCCGGGGCTGCGGCCAGCCGCGGCTGGACCCTGTACTTATCCCATTAGGGCTCTCAGCAGCCTCCCATTGAGGTTTCCTGGGGCGGTTTGCCTGCCTGGCCGCACCGGGATGTGAGGTCCAGGACGGGATGGGAGGTCCATGGCGGGATGGAGACGCTGAGCACTGGTCCTTTGTCGCGGCATCACCGGAGAGAGCACATCCAGCTGCCTCGGCACGCATCCTGCCGCCACGCCACACCAACCCAGCAGCTCCGGCTCTCCTTCCGGGGGTGTTCCTGCTTTGCTGGCGCTGGATCTGGGCTGTACCCCTCGCTAGAGCTGTTGGGGTGCAGCTGAGTCCCCCAACCCCAGCACCGGGGATGGTGTTGGAGGCTCACAGATGATGTCATCAGATGACCTCATGCAGATGACATCATGCGAATGACATGTAGATGTCTTCCCTCCATTGTGGTGCGCTGGCAGAGGTGCCTGCGGTGCCAAGCTGGGACAAGCTGCTGGTGGCTGGGCCGTGGGCTACGGTCCTCACTGGGGACTTCACTGGGGTCTTCGTTGGGGACCTGCTTGGGGCCATCACTAGGCTCCTTACTGGGGACCTGTCTGGGGACATCGCCAGAATCCTCACTGAGGACCTGGCTAGAGTCCATCCATGGATCTTGTCACTCAGTGTGCCACTCCCCAAACCCAGGGACTGTGCTGCTGCCACCCCTTCCCTCGAGCCACCTACCACAGTCCCCACCTGACCCCTCCTGTCTCCTGCAGGTCCTTGGGCACAGAACAGCCTCGGCCATGCCCTAGAGGAGCCCCGCTATGAGCCAAAGCGGGGCCTCGCGCCTGGCCGGCTCCCCGCCGCTGCCGGGGGGCTCTCTGCTGGCCCTGCTGGCCCCTGAGCCCTCCCCGTCCCCCCCCAGCGGGACACCCTCTCCCGGGCCCCCGCCGGCGTTGCTGGAAGGGGACTGGGAAGGGCGGGAGGAGCTGCGGCTGCGGGAGCTGGAGGAGGCGCGGGCGCGGGCGGCGCAGATGGAGAAGACGATGCGGTGGTGGTCAGACTGCACGGCCAACTGGCGCGAGAAGTGGAGCAAGGTGCGGGCCGAGCGCAACCGGGCGCGCGAGGAGGTGCGGCAGCTGCGGCACCGGCTGGAGGCCCTGACCAAGGAGCTGGCCAGCCTGCGCCGGGACCGGGACCGCGACCGGGACCGGCCGGACGAGCGCTCGCCGCCGCCGCGGGCAACGCCACAACCCGGCGCCGGCAGCCCACCCGCTGATGGAGCGGAGGGGGATGCTGGCCCTGAGCAAGAGCCTGTGCGGGATGTGGGGGCTGAGGTGCCCCAAAAAGCTAAGGTGAGAGTGTGAGGCTGCCTGGGACAGGCAGGGGGACAGGGGAGCTCCTCATCCTCATCAGCTACCCATGTGCACCCCCAAACCACCACTGTCCTGCCAAGGTGGGCAGTGTGGGGGGACTGCTCTTGCAGCAGCATTTTGGGCTCAGACCCCTCTCAGAGCAGCATGGGATGGGCAGACCCCTCTTGGAACAGCACTCGGGGGTCAGACTCCTCAGAGCAGTGTCATGAGAGGGTTCAGAGCCCTCATAGCCCCATGCAGCAAGATCACCTTGGCACTGGCACCAGTCCCTTTCCTGGGGCTTTCCCTTTGGAGGCACTAGGCAATAATCACTGTGCCACTACAGGGGATGGTGGCATTGGCAGTGCTGGTGGCATCTCCCAGCCATGGCTCTGTATGGGCTTCTGGCAGAGGTTTGTGCTGAAGGGAGGAGAAGGAAGAAGTAGGAGGGGACACCAGAGCCACCTCAGGGTTGCTCCCAGCTGCTCCAGCTGTCCCTCTTCTGCTGCTGCTGGCTCTGTTATGGCACAGAAGTCACTGCTCGGGGTGCCATGCCGTGACAGTTCAGTCCACCTGACAGCACAGCTGCCAAGTAACAAATCTGAGACTAATGTGAACATTCCTCACAGGCTCCACACTAGGTCCCCAGGGAACCCCTGTGGCTCATTTACCATGTGCTCAGAGCGCCTGGTAGAAGGTCACTTGTGTGGCAGTCCCGAGTGAGATTAGTGTCATAAATGGGCTTTAAATTTTTTGATACCAAATTTCCAGCATGGCAAGGAAATTTCCAGTTGGCAGCAGGGTGTGGTTATGTATGGGAGCTCCCCTGGGAGGGCAAGTCCCTCTCCATCAGCCTCAGAGGATCCCTTAGGAATGCAGGGAGAGATGCTCTTGGTTCTTCGGTGGGGTTCTTGGTTGGGGTGAGGCTGGGTGCCATAGGGGCTGGGAAGCCAGGGCTTCCCCCTCACCCTGTCCCCTGTGCTGGGCCACCCACGGCGCCACAGGAGCTGGAGCTGATGGAAAACATCTTGACGAGCAAGCAGGACGAGAGCTGGGAGCAGCGGGGCCCCCGGGCCTCCTTCAGCCGCCAGGAACGAAGCCGCCTGCTCTGGGAGGACGTCAGCGTCGTGGAGGAGGATGCCACCAAAGTCACCGCCCTGAAGCTGAGGCTGGATGAGTCCCAAAAAGTGCTGCTCAAGGAGCGAGAGTGAGTGCTTGGGGCATCATCCTTGCAGGATGCCAGCTGATCCCAGCCTGATCTCCCAGTGGGATGGAATGTCCCATGGGGTCCTGCAAGCTGTCACCAGCATTGCCTCTCCCCAGGGACAAGCTGGCGCTCAGCAAGAACATTGAGAAGCTGGAGGGCGAGCTCAGCCAGTGGAAGATCAAGTATGAGGAGCTCAACAAGAACAAGCAGGAGGTGATGAAGCAGGTGAGCAAGGTGCCTGGGGAGCAGGGGTGGCCTGTCCCTTGGAGGGTGGCACATCCTGATGGACATGGGGGTCCACAGCCACTTCCTCAACCCCAGGTTGCTTGTTAAGGGTCTTCATTAGTGCAATTGTTCCAGTGGGTCCATCCGCAGAGGTTGGGTGGATGGGCATGGGCAGGGCTCAGGTGGAAGGTGGGTGCTCAGAGCCCCCTTTGGGTGCCATGTCCCCGCACAGCTCAACATCCTGAAGGAGATTCATCAGGACGAGCTGGGGCGCATCTCTGAGGACCTGGAGGATGAGCTGGGCGCTCGCTCCAGCATGGACAAGAAACTGGCTGAACTGCGTGCAGAGGTGAGGCCAAACCTCAACATGAGGGGCAAAGGGAGCGGCGAGGGGGGTCCTGCTGCCCCTCAGCCACCCCCTGCTCCTGTCCCAGATGGAGCGGCTGCAGGCAGAGAACGCGGCTGAGTGGGGCCGGCGGGAGCGGCTGGAGACGGAGAAACTCAACCTGGAGCGGGAGAACAAGAAGCTGCGGGCACAGATTGAGGACCTGGAGGAGGTGCTGGCTCGCAAGCGGCGCCAGACAGCCAGTGCCCTGGACACCGACCTCAAAACCATCCAGGCTGAGCTCTTTGAGAAGAACAAGGTGCCACAGGGGTGGTGTTGTCCCCCACCACCGCATCCCTGGGTGACTCCGTTCTGGGGCTCAGCATCCCCAAGTTCTCCCTCAAGCCCAAAATCTGCCACCACCCTTCATCCAAGGGATGGTGTGACCCCATCAGCTCCTGGATCATGGGGTGGGGCAATGGGAGAGGTCCCTGCGGAGGGAGGAGGGGGCACCCAGTGGTGGGGGTGACTGTCCCCCACTCAGCCCCCACCCCATGCCCACCACAGGAGCTGGCTGACCTGAAGCACATCCACACCAAGCTGAAGAAGCAGTACCAGGAGAAGATGGCCGAGCTGGCCCATGCCAACCGCCGCGTGGAGCAGCACGAGGGAGAGGTGAAGAAGCTGCGCCTGAGGGTGGAGGAGCTGAAGAAGGAGCTGGCCCAAGCTGAGGATGAGGTGGGAAAGCTCATGCTGGTGGAGAGGGTGTAGGTGAGCAGTTCTTCTCCCTACACAGCTGCCAACAGCACCATCCCATTCCATCCCATGCCATCCCACAGCTGGATGAGGCCCACAATCAGACGCGGAAGCTGCAGCGGTCACTGGACGAGCAGACGGAGCAGAGCGAGAGCTTCCAGGTGCAGCTGGAGCATCTGCAGTCCCGGTGAGCAGGGTTTGGGTGAGCCACGTAGGGACCAGCAAGGACCCACAGGTGGGATGACATTCTCCTTGCCACCATCCCTCAGCCAGCATCCACCTGGTTGAACCCTGGGCTAAGCATGGCCGGAGTGCCTCTGATGTCCTCGGAAGGGCCACTGCCATCCTCAGAGCAGTCTTCACCCCACTGCAAGCTGAGTGGCATTCACCTCCCAGTTAAACTAGCACAAAGCTGCCCAGAGACCAGCACAGCCCGGTTTTATGCTGCTTAGGGTTGCACCCATGAGTACCCAGGATGAGGGCAGGCTCCAAGCATCCTACACCAGTCTGGGCAGGTGTCAGCTGAGCTTTCTTGCCCTTAAAACTTTCCCTGGCCCTGCTTTGCCTCTCCAGGAGTAAAGAGCTGAAATGGCCATAGGATCGATGTTGTGGCTCCAGGAGATGCTGGGGGTGGTGTTTATAATCTTCCTTTATTTTATTGGGACATCTGCATTAAATCATGGAAGCATAATGGAGGATTCATGCTCCCCCCCAGACTCCCTTTGCACTCAACCCTAAATAATTCATGCTTTCCAGTAAAGTGCATTGGACTGGTTGGATCTCACCTGATCATGGGCCTTTGGATTTCAAATTTAATTCATAAATTTTCCTTGGTGAATTTTCACAGAAGGGCAAGTGAGGAACTAAAACCACTGCAGGCTCCTGGGAATGGGGACTCCTGGGGTTTTTGGGGGTTCCTCATTTTAGGGGGACAACACCTCCCTGCTCTGTACTCTGGTCTGGGTCTGATGTGTGCAGCACAGTGGTGTCCAGCCCTGGAGGGGTTTAGCCTGTGCCCTGCTTGTGCTGAGCACCATCCACAGCCCCCCAGCCCCATGCTGGAGGGTTGGTCCCAGGATGGGGGGGCTCATCCTTCACCCAGAGCTTAGTGATAGCTGGAGGAAGGAGTCCCCCCAGGGTGCAGTCATGCTGCAGGGGTGCAGGGGGAGAGGCTTGGCTTCAGGGCCCCCCCAGGGCCATGCCTGCCGCCCCACCCCAGCAGCTCTCCCCTCAGGCTGCGGCGGCAGCAGAGCGCCCCGCTTTTCGGCAAGATGCGCAGCGCACGCTTCGGCCCTGATGACGCTGGGGATGGCACCAGTGACCCCGACGAGGATGAGGACCTGCAGATACAGGTGCCCTAGAGCCCAGGGCCAGTGCCACCACCGCAGGATGTCCCACATCAGTTCTCTGCATTCAAGTGCATCTCGCTGCAGGGCCCAGCTGTGCGGTGACCCTTGTATAGATGGGGAAACTGAGGCACAGAGTGGTGGGGAGGAATTTGCCCAGGTGTGCTCCAAACCCACTGCCTCTTGGACAGTATCGGATGCCCCTTCAGCCACTGGCATCTGCTGGAACACTGATGTGACCACCAAAGCCAGCATCACTGAGCAGCCCAGGAGGCGGAGGCGCAGGCAGAGAGAGGCACCAAGCCTGGCAGCCACAAACTGCCCACTTCTTTTTATATATATTATATATATGTATGTATTTGTATATGATTTTTTATTATAAATACAGAGCCCAGATGGGCCCAGGCTCTGGTGGTGGTGTGAGCTGCTGATCTATTCCCTCACAGGAGTGAGGGTGGGGAGAGGACACATCGAGGAGGAATCGGTGTTTCTCCACCAGTCTGGATGTCACCCACAGGCATCCCTGTCCCCATACCTGCAGACCAGCCCAGTGTGGGGGTAAAGCCTGTTCCTGGGTCTGTGCAGTGGAAGGTGTTCACCCAGAGGTGCTGACCCTGGGGAGGTACAGAGGTGCTGACCAGGGGTCAGGGTGCTCACCTGTGGTGCTGATCACCTCAGCACAACCCCTTCAGCCCAGCCCCGCCAGCGCAGGGCCTTGGGGGCTTCGGAGGAGCTCAGACACAACCTTATTAAAAATTGATATTTCGGTGAGCTAATCCTCTCGCTCTGCCTTTTAATTGATTGGCTAAAAGCGCAGCTCTTTGCTGCTCATGGAGTTTTTTAATGCCCTTTTATTTCCAGTGATTATTCATATTTTTATGGCCCAACAAATGAGGCCGCGGGGGTGGGGGTGCCTGGGGGCAGCTTCAGTGAGGAGCCTGGAAAACAGTTTGGGGGGCCCAGAGAGGGGAACGGGGATGAGGAGACACCTGAGCCGAGGGACAGACAAGAGGCTGCCGCCGCCGCCCGTCCGTCGCTGCGGGGTGTTCACTCTGAAGCCTAACGCTGGAAACCTCTTTCCAGGGCGGCCGGTTGTGGCTCTGGTTGGGCAGCCCGGGGGTGGCGGGGGGTACCGGGGCGGGGGCGGGACCTGGAGGGGCGGGGAAGGGCGGGCGGGGCCGGGCGGGGCCGGGCGGGGCCGAGCGGCTCCGGGGCTCGCAGGACGCGGAGGCTCCGGCTGGTCCGCTCGCACCGGAGGCACGGTACGGCGGGGGAACGCGGGCGGGCGGAGGGGGTGACACAGGACGGGGCTTGACCGAGGTTTGGGCTGACAAGTGTCGGGGGCAAGCGGCCGGGGGGTGACATCGCCGGGAGGGACGTGCCGGTGGGAGAGCTGGGGTGATGGGTGATGAGCGGTCGGGGAGAGCCAGGTGTGGGGGTGCCGAGGTGACAGGTCGGGAGTAGGGGGCAGGAGGTGACCCCAGCATCTCTGAGTTCCCTTCGGGTGTTCATGTGGGTGGGGTGGGGTGATGGGGATGGGGGAATGTGGGGGACATTCCCCTCAGAGGCGAGTGCTGTCCCCGGCCTCTCTCGGGACAGCAGGCGGTCCCCAAGGTGGTGTCCCAGCCGGATTCCCCTGGGTGCTGGGTTTTGGGGACCAGGGCGTCACTGGCACGGAGGAGCATCCCTCGGGATGGCCCTGTTCTGTTTCCTGGGTTACTGCCTTCTACCTGAGACTTCTCCAGCTGGGAAAGGAACCTGGTCCTCACCTGGTCCCACCGGTTGGGGCTGGGGGAACCAGCAGGGACCGGGCCAAGCTCATGGTAGGACTGCAGAGAGGCTGGGTTACACCAGGGGGTGAGAGGTTGGAAGCCAGGGTCCCTCTGGCACCCAATGCTGGCCAAAACACCCCACACCAGAGCTGGCCTGGCCAACAGGAGGTCGTTACCACTGAACCCTACCGGTGCCCTGCCACCAGGGCCATGTTGCTGCCCAGGCGAGCAGCCTGGGAGGAAGGACGGGCAGTGCGAGAGGTGATGGAGACCTGTGGGCGAGGTCTGTGTGGGTGTCCCCCCGGACACATGTTGGAGCTGGTGGGGAGCGACAGCTTGCCTGTGCCATCCTGGCTCCACCGTGCTGGCAGGGGTTAACACCGGACTGTTCCACTCGGATGGTTCAGGCAGCGAAGGGAGGAGGAAGAGGAGGAGGAGGAGGAGGGGAAGGAGGAGGAGGAGGACGACAAGGAGGAGGGGGAGGAGGACGAGGAAGATGTCACCCGTCGATCTGTCATTTCTCTTTTCCAGCCGGCATGGGGGACACTGCTAGCACCGAGCTGGGCCGGTGGTGAGGCAGGAGGGGTACGGAGGAAGAGGATGGAGAGGGGGGGGCGAAGGTGAAGGCAGCCCCCCCCTCCCAAAATATCCCCCACCCTATCGAGCCATCGCCATGGCGACGAATTTTAACGACATCATCAAGCAAGGCTATGTGAGGATGAAGAGCAAAAAGCTGGGGGTGAGTGGGGATCTTGGGGAATGGAGGGATGTGGGGGGAACACCCATGGGTTTGGGGTGCTGGTTTCCCAGTGAGGTGACCTGGCCAGGTCCCTCTTGTAGTATCCTGTGCCCCTCTTTTTGGGTTGAATGAGCAGCATTTTGGGGGCTGTGGTGGCAGAGGGGTGGGGGATGGCAGGGACAGGCCACTTGTTGGTACCCGAATCACCCAGCAGCCCCAGGGGTCCAGCTCCTGCACCGGCCGGATCCTGCACCGAGTCACACCCGCTCACCTGTCCCAGGTCACCCAGGGTTTGGGCATGTCCGTGAGCCCTACCTTCCCCCCGTGCCTCAGTTTCCCTGCACACACAGCTTGGCATCGCAGATGCCCAACACCGGGAGGGGCTGGAGCTGTTGGGTGCAAATTTGGGTGGTGTGGGAGTGCAGCACCCCTGGGTGAGGGGTCAGGGGTTTTGGTTGCCCATCTCCACCGCTTGGAGCCGGCAGCAACGAGCATGCTGGGTAATTTCATGCTAATTAGGGAGAACAAAGAGGGAGCGGGCTCGAGGCGGGGGGGACATGCCTGAGGACGGTGGCCCCACCACCCTCAGAGGCAGGGGCTGTGGGAGAGGGGACGGGGAAATGCCAGAACAGCGGTCCCCTTCGGAGCTTTGTCTGTGTTCATTAATTAAGCTCTGTAATTAGCACTGGCGGGCGGTGGGGGCAGACGATGGCAGCCCCGACATATCCCCGTCCCCAGCATCCCCTCCTGTCCCCAGGCCAGCAGGGTCAGCAGAACCAGGCACGGATGCCGGGGCTGGGGAGAGGGGGACCTGGGGATTGGCGGGGCAGAGACCCCCGGGTGCACCAAGCAGCCGCCGCGCTCTCTGTCCGGCAGATCTACCGGCGGTGCTGGCTGGTCTTCCGCAAATCCTCCAGCAAAGGGCCCCAGCGCCTGGAGAAGTACCCGGATGAGAAGTCGGCGTGCCTGCGTGGGTGCCCCAAGGTGAGGGGGTGCGCAGGAGGGATGCTGGGGTGCTGCCCGCTGTTGGGGCCCCGTGCCAGAGCAGGTCCTTCCTTGCCTAAACTTGCTGGGTGGCTGTCGCCCCATGCGCTCCGGACGGGGTGCAGCAGGGTCTGGGTGCTGCAGGTGTCAGGGTCTGGGTGCAGCGGGGAACAGGGTCTGGGAGCAGCAGCTGGCGTCTGGGTGCAGCCTTTGGTGACCCCCCAACTCCTCTGCAGGTCACCGAGATCAGCAATGTCAAGTGCATCACGCGGCTGCCCAAGGAGACCAAGAGACAGGCGGTGGCCATCGTTTTCACCGACGACTCCGCCCGGACCTTCACCTGCGACTCAGGTACGGGGCAGCGCCCAGGGGAGCCGGGCTGGGGGTGCCGGGTGGGGCACCCCGGCGTGGCCAGGGTCGCCCAGGGGCTGCCGTGGTGCCTTGCAGAGCTGGAGGCGGAGGAGTGGTACAAGACGCTGTCAGTGGAGTGCCTGGGCGCCCGCCTGAACGACATCAGCCTGGGGGAGCCCGACCTGCTGGCGCCCGGCGTGCAGTGCGAGCAGACGGGTGAGCGCGGCGGCGGGTGCTCGCCCGGGGCTCCGCCTCGCTGCACCCCCCGCAGTTTATTTTATTTTCTATTTTTTTCCCCTCTCCAGACCGGTTCAACGTGTTCCTCCTCCCCTGCCCCAACCTGGACGTTTATGGCGAGTGCAAGCTGCAGATCACCCACGAAAACATCTACCTCTGGGACACGCACAACCCCCGGGTGAAGCTGGTCTCCTGGCCCCTCTGCTCCCTGCGCCGCTACGGCCGCGACGCCACCCGCTTCACCTTCGAGGCTGGACGGTGAGATGTCACCCTTGCCAGGGCAGGGATTGCTGCTGTGTGCCTTTGTCCAGCTGGGTTCTCCAGGCAGTAGCACTGCTGCCATCACCACAGGGCAGGCCTGAGGCTGGGGTGATGGTCGTGGCTTGTACAGTGTGCCCGTGGCAGAGGGGGCTTGGAGTTGGTTCTGGTCCCAGCTCAACACAATGAAGGGGACATTGGAAGCAGCATGGGAAGCTGTGCCAGCTGCCACCTGAGGTGGATTTTGTTTATCATCCATTGGCTTGAGGACCCTGGTGACTGTGCCCTGTCCCCACAGGATGTGTGACGCAGGAGAAGGTCTCTACACCTTCCAGACACAGGAGGGTGAGCAGATCTACCAGCGTGTGCACAGTGCCACACTGGCCATCGCTGAGCAGCACAAGAGGGTCCTGCTGGAGATGGAGAAGAATGTCAGGGTGAGCTCCAGCCCACGCCAAGGGGGAACACAGCTGGGGGAAACTTCGGGGGCCCTGTGTCACCCTCCTCCCGTCTCTCATCCACTGCAGCTGCTGAACAAGGGCACTGAGCACTTCTCCTACCCCTGCACCCCCACCACCATGCTGCCCCGCAGTGCCTACTGGCACCACATCACTGGCTCCCAGAACATGGCAGAGTCCTCCAGCTATGCTGGTGAGTATCCCCACCCCACCCCGAGGAGCTGCTGCTCATCCAGCCCCCGGAGCTTTCCCCACCAGCTGAGCTCACCCTCTGCTTTGTCCCCAGGGGAGGCGTACGCAGGTGCTCAGGCCAGCTCCGACACCGACCTCCTCAACAGGTTCATCTTGCTGAAGCCAAAGTCCTCCAAAAGTGACAAGCCTGAAAGCAGGGAGCCCACATCGTCCCCGTGAGCTGGTGTGGGGGGACTGTGGCAGGGGTCCCCTTTTTCTTCCCCATGGGGTGGCAAGGATGCAGGCAGCTGCTCCTCAGAATCTCCAGGAGACCGAGCTGGAGCACCTTCGTGCCAAGACCTTGGGAAGCAGGCGCTGGCTCACGCCCTGGTCTGGTGTTAGTGGAGGTGATGGCTGGCTCAGCCTGAACTGACTTCAAATATATATTGAATATCCGTATTGTAAGAGATATTTCCTTCTCACATGAATGCAAATGTGGTAGCTGCTGAAGAGCCCTTGGGCAGATGCCCAGAGGTTTTTGACTCTTAGGGATCCAGCTGGGAGGCGAAGAGAGGTGGGGGGGATCAAGAAATTCAGAGTTTTCTGCATGGCAGGAAGGCTGGACATCACTCTGCCATGGCCATGGAGCAGCGTCGGAGGATGTGGCTGTGCCAGGCTGATGGTGCAGGGTCCCACTCCCCCATGAAGAGTGGGGTGCTCCTGAGGACACCCTGCTACCCCTGAGCTGATTTTTGCACTTCTTCAAGCTATTTAAACACTCGCTGTAGAACTGAGATGTCTCAGGAGAAACTGGTTTTCCTTCCAGGGGGGTTGGCTGGGGTGAGCAGCTGGGCAGAGCCAAGCTCCCCGGCTTCTCCCATCCCAACATCCCTCATTCCTCCCACAGCTATGTCCCCCTGCCATGCCCCTGGTTTATCTGCTGGTGGGCAACCATGGGACTGGTTTTGGCCAGTAGCATCTGTCTCTCAAGGGGCAGCTTTGTGGATATGAGAAGCCCCAGGGCAGAGAAGCCCATGCCCTGATGGGGAGAGAGCCACATTCCTCTGTGCATTCCCATAGCCCTCACTCCCTCCTCACCCACTGGGGGTGGAACTGGGCTTTATGTGCTGAACTTAAAAGCAATTGATTTTTTCTAGTTCTCCTATTTATTGACCTCCTTTAGAAGGGCTATCTTTTTATTGCCGTGCAAACCTTGGTGTTTCTTTGGAGTCTTCTTTCCGTCTGGGTTGGATGCTTGGTGGTTTTATTTCTGCCCTTTAAAGCTCCAGGTCCATGTGTTGGGCACAGGGAGTGTCGTGATGTGGGAACCTGTGGTCTGTAAATACTGTGTTTCAGGGTGGTGTAGCTTGTGGCTGAGGCTGGGGGGATGTGGGGACAGAGAAGGGCTGCTCCATGCAGCATGGCCAGGCACAGAGGGGCTCTGGGACCCCAGCACTGCCCAGCAGTGTCCTCCCTTGGGTGAGAGGTGGAACTTGCTCTCTTTTCCTGGCTACACACCTCATCTGGAAAGATTTAACATTTGTTACCAAAAACGTTTGGATTTTCTGTTTTTTAAGGAGTTGCTCAACGAATAAACAACCTTATCCACATCCACCCTTCCTGTTTGTCTGTTCCATCCAAGCGCGCTCGGGAAGCGCAAGTGGGAGTAGTGCCTGCCAGAGAGAAAAATGCTGATGGGGGTAGATTTCCTGAGGTTCCTGGCAGCATGCTTGGCTCAGGGCTTTGTTCTGCCTCCAGCCATGGCCAGGACATTTCAAGTAAAGCCCTAAAACCACTGGGATAGGAGGAAGGGTGGAGCGAGTTGCCACTCTCCATCAAACAATCCTGAATGGAACAGGATGTCAGCACCCCCTGTCACCCTTGGCTCCAGGGATGTGTCAGGGCAGTGGTGGCTCCAAGTCCTCAGGTGAAGGAATTTCAAGGCACACCATCCCCCAGCTCTGCCATGGCAAGAAAATGGAAGCAGCAGCCTGGCTGCAGCAGCTTTTACCTGGAGGGGAAGGCAATGCTGACATGGGCTGCTCTCCCCAGCTCAGCTTGACCCTGTCACCACTCCCTGAACCATCCCCATCCACACCAGGATGAGTGCAGGGGCACACAGGCCTTCCCCTCCCTCCAAGCCCTCACAGTACAGGAGTGGGAGGTCTCTCCAGGAAAGTGTCACCGAGCTCATCCCAAGCCACACTGGGCACTGATGGAAAGGAGAAGGAGTGGCACAGGCCATTGCTGGAGCCTTTCAGCTGCTGCCGAGGGGTTAAGGCATGGGACCTGCACCAAGCTCCAGCCCAGCACACATTGGAGGCTGTGGGCACAATGAAAGGTGTCAGCCAGGGGCCATTACTGACAGACTACCTGCTACCCAGCTCATCAGAAAAAGGTTATACAGCACAGGGGTGGAGTCTGCTCCAAAGGAGTCTGTAAGTACAGCTTTGCCTGCCTGGTCCAGCTGGGCTCCCCTGCAGCGCTGCCTTCTGCAGCAACTCGCCCACCCTGGCCTCAAACATCTGCTTTAAACACAGCACTGGATCAATGAACGACGGGCTGCCTGCAGGAGGGGTGCTGCTCTCCTCAGGAGATAATGTCACAAGCAGCAATCAGCATCAGCGAGCAATGCTCCCTCCAAAGCAGATCTCATTAAGTTAATGTCTATTGGAGAGAAGTAAATGATGTGACATCTCCTCCGGCAGCCTCGGATGAGCTTTCAGCAATGACAGAAAAATGTGGGGGTAAGGCTTTATTCAGCACAGTAAAGAATGGACATGTAAATAAAGTAGGGTTGTGTAACAAAGGTACAAGCTTCCCAAACATCACATGGCCAAAATCCAAAATCAGAATCAAAACTCTGGGATTTCTTATAGACAAAGCCTGTCCCAGCTAAGATGCTCACTGACTGATTCCCTTCCTGTTTTACCCTACACATCCCAATGGCTTTCCCTGGGAAGGAGTGCCAGGGAAGAGGTGTCACCAACCAGGTGCTGGGCCAGGAAAGGCAGAGGCAGATGAAGGGGAGGTAAAAGCCTCTACCCACATCTCAGCCAGGCATCACTCACAGCTCAGCACTCTCTTGCAAGAATGACCTCAGTTGATAGTGAGGACATCACTCTGGATCTCGTGGCTCAGCTGGGTCTGGAGATCACTCAATTTCTTCTTCAGGCCAGACAGTGCAGAGAGGACGATGGTCTCGGGGCGCAGAGAACCACAGGACTCCACGTTGTAATAAAACCTGGGGTTACAAGGCAGGGGATTAAGTCACCATCTGTTCTGCAAGGAGGTGCAAACACGGAGTGCACATAGTTCCAGCCCACCCATCCCCACAGCAGGGAGATCTGCCTGGAATCCCAACCATCATCATCATCATTCACCTCTCAAGCAGGCAAGAGCCAGTGCTGCCCCTCTACAACACTTACACCAACACTCACAACTCCACAGGCTGCAAGAGCACTTGTGAGATTGATTTCTGTTCAGCACTGTGACCTGCGAGCCAGCACAGAGCCCCATGCCAGGGAGTACGGCTGGCTAAGGCACTTTTGCAGTGCAAATAACACCAGCAATCAGAGCATGAGACCCACAGAGGTGAATGAATATCTTAAACCAGGGTATTTCCCCAGCAGGCCTCACACTTCACTGAGTGTGCACTGCCCTACCTCGCAACATGCACTCAGGAGAGCTGTCTAGTATCTCCCAGAGGGGAAAACCTGCCAGATCTGGGCATATCACCACTTAACGCCAACTCCTGCCCTGCTTTTCAGGGAACAGCAGCTCCCGAAGCTGGCAACTTCAGCACAGAGTAGACCCTTGTCTATTAATGAGAGCCCATGAGATGCACCCAGCCAGTCACCCCATCTTCCAGCTGCAGCAGTGCATTCAGCTCCCTACCTCTCTGGCTTCCCGTTGGGGTCATAGGGAGCCTGAGCATCCTCGTCGTCAATCTCTGAGTACTCACTCTTGGGCCTGCAAACAGAGAGCAGGAGAGGTTAGCACAGAGCCCTGCTCCAGCCTGGCCCCACAGAGCAAGCACTGGGGCTCACATCCAGCACACAACAGGGTGGTTATCAAACATCAAGTCACAGAAAAAAGCTCAGTCCCACATTGTTCTTCCTGGCTCCTCAATGCCACAGAGTCATCCAGCAGCACTGGAAGAAGGGGATCAGCCCTGCTCTGCACAAACTCAGCAAGCCCTGTACTGTGGCTCCATCCATCTGCACTGGTACAATCTGGCAGGTGCTTACAGTGAAGGGATGTCAATGCCTGAAGGGACTATATTTATGCAGCCTGGGTGCTTTTATGGAGTAATGTATCTTGGATTATCTTTCTTTCTACTTCCCACTGGGACAGGAAAGCACCAGAGTACTCCAGCACTCAAATCTGTGAGGCACAGCTGGCTTGGATCCAGCAGGGAAAAAAGTCTCCTGTCTCAGAACCAGCTGCATCAGTGAACTCCATCCTGATGTTTTGCACCTCCATTCCTCTATCAAAATCACTGCAAAACTGTGCATCAGTTAGGCAAACACATCTTCCTACCTGCTGCACCCCTTGGTTTACAGAGCACCACACCAGAGAGACTGTGTGGAACCACTTAATCCATGTAAGAAAGCCCAAAGCCTTGAGCTGTCTGAGAAGCAAGCACAGAAAATCCTGTACCCACCAAGGTCTCCTGCTGGCCTTCCTCTGCCCCAGCAATGCCCAGAAACACTGGCTCCAGCACCCTGTAATCAGCTGCCTGAAATAAAACTGTATTTCTCAAACAAACCCTCTGCCTGTACAATCCACTGAGAAAGATGAAGTGTTAATGGAGGTGGGATTTCTTGTTATTTGCAGAACCACCCTAGACTGAAACAGTGCAGAGGTTTCCACCACTGTTACAACTGTTGGGAGAGGCCAGCTGCATGCCAGTGCTCTGCCCACAACCTCAAAAAGCAGCTAGCACGAAAAAATAAACCAAAAATCATAGCTGGCCTCAGACAGCAGAGGCCTTTGGCTCTGTATTATCTTCACAGGGACTCAGATGAACTTGAAAAGACACACGTATCATCAGGAACTGGCAGCTCCAGTGTCAATCCTCTTTTGGGATTTTTCCAACTTTTACATATATTTTCTCTAGAACATTTCAAAAACTGTTTCCTGGTACCCTGCCTGTTGTATCCCACACCAGATTCCTGACCCTGCCACTGATCATTTGCTTACATGCTGCCTAGTCCCTGCTCTCAGCCTGACTTGCCTAAATCACCTGGCTCCTTACTATGCTGCTGGCTCCAGCACACTCAGTGACAGGATGTCTGCTATGTGGTCACTGGGATACAGAATTAGGAACAGCTCAGGTACCCATTAATGGAAAAGTGATGCTGGATAAAGTCCTCACCCAGGCCAAAGCAGGGCAGTAGCTTTCCAAAAGTAAAATTGTGTCACTTTTGGATGAGAAGCAGCCTGCCACTTGTGCAGAATGGTATGTCAGAGGAGAAGAAAGAGCCAGAGAGGGAAACCCTGCCAGAACTCAGGCTGCAGAAGTGAGAAGTTAATTCAGAGCCATACTGGGCTTCCTCAAGCAGGGCAGAAAAATCAGTCTTGAAACCCAATCCTCCACTCTTTGCTGTCATAGCAACTTCTTCCACCTCATATGGATCTCTTCATTCCTCAGACCTTACCCTGTCCTACACAACACTTGCACAGGGAAGAAAAAAACCAGCAACAAGTGGTGAAAAAGAGCATGCAAATGGACATGAAAAAGGGAAAGGCAAACCAGCAGCAATGGTGCGTGAGGGAGGACAAGAGATGACCACAAACCAGTCTACCTTGTGTGCAGCTGCAAACAAGTGACTGACCTTGCTACCCTAACCCAGGAGCAGAGTCTGTGCAAGGGGATGTGACAGGCACATTCCCCACCCCTTACTGACCCAAATTACCCCTAGGGCTGACATGTAAGTTGTTGCCTGCTGGAAAATCCTTCCCAGTCCCTGCAGACAGACACCAGGACATACCACTCCTCTGGTTTGGGGTACACCGTGTGCCTCAGTGCGTTGTCAGGGTCATACTCAAAGGCCACACCAGCTGTGGGGTTCCACTTGGCATGTTCCTTGCCAAAGCCCTTCTTGGCATAGGCTCGCAGCCGCAGCTCCTGCCCCTTCCGCAGCTTCACAATCAGGATGTCTGCAAAAGCACACGCCAGTTTGAGAAGGCTGCAGAGGTGAAATCAGTGTGCAGAATCACATTGCAGCAAAGGCAGATTTTTGGTGCCCAGGAAGAGGTCACCAGTGTCCAGGGTTTGCTTGGATTTTTAGAGGGGCTCAGCTGTGTCCCCAGAGCAGCTAAGTAAAAAGGAGCTGCACAGGCCCCCAAGGAACAGCCAACAAACACCATTGCACCTCTTTGCTGTTTCTAAGGAGAGACAGAAATACCCTTGGACACAGGACTTTACTTCTGGGAACAACCTGTAAGTGGCATTAAGAGAAAATGCTACCCCACTGATGCAGTGACACCAGCAGCTCAGAAGTGTCAGATTTACAGGTGCCTTATGGTTGCAGAGCTAATAAAGAAAGAATGAGTTCAAGGAACCTGAAAGAAAAGTTAATTTCCTCCTCCAGCTCTTATTCCCAGTGACCCACCACTCACCATCCTGCTCCACATAGTCATTGGGGTCGTTGTCTCTGCTCCGAGATGTCACCTGCAGCAGCAGAACAAAACCAAGCAAATTAATGACAAGATCAGCTTGGATGAGTGCTCCACCCCAGCACAGCACATCTGCTTGGTTCCCAAAGTCACTCCCACAACTGCTGTAGATGACACACAGCCCTCAGAGCACCTCAGCCAAAGGCAAGTAAGAGACAGCAGGCTCCAGCTCAGCTTTACCCAAGCAGACACTGTCACCAGGCAGCAGGAGCAGCCCTAGGTTGTGGTGACATCTGGATGCACCTCCACAGTGTATTAGAACATTCTCTGTAGGTTCCTTTCCATCTGTCCCATTTTGGCTCCACCAACCCTCCTCAAGATGACTGCACAGGAGCTGCTTGGCAGCAGTGCCCTGGCCCACACTCCTCACATTCTACCATACTGAGAGCCAAGAACCACCAAGCCAGAGGCCTCAGGTCACTGCCAAGGGGCAGCCAAGGAGTTTGGGATAGGGGTGCAGGATGAGGCCACACTGCTTTGCACCCCATCAGACAGCAAGTGAAGGACAACATGGCAGAGACAAGGAGGGCACTGACACACACACTGCTTCTGCAGCTATTCCTGCTTTGCTCTCCCACTACGGGTTAAGTGGAGCTTTAGGTAATGTGAAACGTGCTCAAAGGCCTTGCTGTGTCTACATTCCATGTGTTTGCTACCCTGCCTCGGCAGGAATGCAGAGCAGTGGGATGGCACTGACCGGAATGACGCGGGGGTTGTTGGAGATGAGGTCACGGGATGTGACATGCCGAGTCTGGTCCTCATTGCAGCGAACGTCCAGTGTGAACTCCACGGAGCACTCTGGGCAGAACTCATCACACGTGCAGTCCTGGGACACACACACAGGTTCTTTATGCAAGAAACGACCCAGGTTTCCCATCAGATCAAACACCCACCACCATCAAAATGACTACCCACAGCATTTTTCTTGACTCACTCTGGAATATTGCATCTTATCCACGATGTCATCGCTGGTGAGTGGGATGAGACCTGTGAGAAGAAGGAAATCAGAGGAATGTCTGAGTGAGACCACAAGGGCCCCCAACTCTCCTGCAAAGACAGGTGGAGGAACAGCATCTGACAAAGGTGCATCAGCATCTCTGGACTGATTTCACCCACAACCCACCTTCATCTTCCTCCCCACCCCAGCACTCACCCAGCCGGTGTGCAATGAATTCATCATGGAGCACAGAGGAGTTGGCATCTATCTGAACCCAGTCAATGGCTGCAGAGAAGAGAAAGTCACAAGCTGAGAAATACTTGTGTGGGAGAAAGCCAGTGTGTGAGAGCAAAGAAAACATTACAGAGACTGCACAGACACACTGAGGCAGCATCTGCAGGGTACAGTACTGCCTGAACACGGGTAAGGAGAGTTAAAAGCAGAAGGGAGGTGTGGGAGAACATGGAGGGAAAGTAATGGGAGGCACAGGGAGGGCAGCCCAAACGACTTGTGACCACAGGCAAGCAAAAAGCCTCACCTATGATGGGGACTTCTGCGATGAACACTCTGCGAATGGAATTTGCCACTCTGAGGGAGGGAAACACCTGTGTTTAGGCATGAGGAGCGGGGTGCTGCGGGCCCACACAGACGCCGGCGGGACCTCTGCGGGGCCTTGCCTCAGAGACCCTGCCAGCCTCACCGGCGGCACCCGCGAGGTGCCTCCCGCTACCGGCCGCTTCACCCCCGGGCCCGCCCGCCCACCCCGGCCCCGCGGCGGTGCTCACGCCAGGTCTGTGTTCTCGATGATGAACTTGACGTTCTCGTCCGTCAGCTCGGTGATGCGCACGGTGGGCTGGTTGGCGTACGGCATGGCCGCGCCGCCCCGACCCGATCCCGATCCCGATCCCGATCCCGCCGCCCTGAGCGCCCGCCCGGTCCGTCCCCGCCCCGCTCCCCCCGGCCCCGGTGCGCCCGCAAAAAGAGTCCGTGCCAGGCTGAGTACGACTTTATTGGTGCCGGGGAAGGGCCGAGCGCGGCCCCTCCGGTGCTCGCCGCCGCTGCCGCCTCACCGGCGCTGGTTCAGCCCCGCCAGGTTCTTGATCTGTGGGCACAGGGAGAACGGGGTTTAGTGCCGGAGCAGGTGCCGAGGGGAGGCCCGCGTGCTGCGAGAAGAAACGCGGGGTCGAAGGTATCACTGTGGTCTGGGATCAAACTGGACCCAGCTCCGGCCACCCGTCTGACCGGAACCTGCTCTCCCGGTCAGTAGGTTTCAGCGTGAGTTTATTTCTGCGGCCACACCGACCCCGACAGTAAATTTGTGCTTTGGGGCATTCATCTGGCTCGTCCATTCTGCAGAGACCTGCAGAACTCAGCAGTTCTGTAAAGGAGCACACTCAGCACACCTGACAGTGCTACCCTTGGGACACCCTGGACGTGGGAGGTTCGGAATGCATTCCCCTAACAGTTATTGGAATGATTCTGTCCAAAAGACATCTGACTACAACCCACCCCCCTTCAGAACCCACCCAGTTCCTCCCGTTTATCTGTACAGTGGATCTGCTGCAGGGACAGACCAAACATCGGCAAACCAAACATTGTCTTGTCCTGATATAAGGAAAACGTATTCCTCATAACAAGGAAATCACTTTGTTGCTAAATGCAACGGGAGTTGTCCAAAAATAGAATCACAGTGAGGCCCTGAAGCCCTTCAAAAGCCACTCTTGGATACACAAAGGGTTATTTTGTATCCCAGAGGAAGTGCAGTTCCCTCTGCATGGACACAAAGCAGTCCAGGACACTACCAAGAAGTGAATGAATTCTTGGAAGGACACTGAGGTCAAATGAAACAGCTTGAGGAAGTGACCCTGCTGTGGCTCAGGGATAGGTGCCACCTCCCAAGTGTCCATGGGGCCACTGACCCTCTGTCAAGATTTCCAGCCCAGGGCCTGGCAGAGGGAGAGATCTTGTGACAAGCAATGGAGAACAGTTGTATTTATTCTCATCACCTGTCTCTCATGCCTTAAACTCACCCTGCAGCTTCAGACTTAATTTCTTTATGCTCCATTACAAGTTCTTTCACCACAAAACAGTGAACTAACCCCAAGCTAACCAGAAAATCACCTTTAAATAAATCTAAGTTATGAGAGACAATTGTTTTTCCATGTTGTCCTCTAGATTTGGGAGGAAAACACATGCTGACTTTCAGCTTGGAAGAGGACAGAAGCAATTCTGCTCTCACAGCCCTGCTGGTTTCAGCATTACTTACAGTAACTGCAGCTCCCATCAGGCCCTGGACAACAGCTTCTCCAGTGGATTGTACCTGGGAGACACAGGGAGAACATGACCTTTTACTTTCTGCAGTTGCACTTGTGGCCCCCAAACACAGAGATGGAATACACAAGGAATATACATGTGCTACAGAAAGGTGCTGACAGCACTGCAGACAAGTGGCAGCCACAGATAGGACACGTGGCAGGGGTTTCCTGGGATCCTGGGTCCCTAACAGGACAGTCTGGCAAACTGGGACAGTTTGACAGTCTGGCAAACTGGGACAGTTTGACAGTCTGACAAACAGGGCACCTATCTGTTATTTTACACAAAACCACATAATCGTTTATTGATTTTGAACTGACAGCAACACGGGGGTCTCTCAACAGATGTGGGATCTGCATGATGGAAAAGCCAGGCGTGCCCACACATATCCTTGGGGAGAAGGGATTTGCTGCATGCCCACTTGTCCCTAACGTTACCTGAGTGGCTGTATTGCTCATGGTCATGGCGTCAGCTACTCTGTTTTCCAGGAAGCGCCAAGTATCCTCGAAGTCAGGGGACGAGTCCTGCATCATCACCAGCTCAGTGGTGTTGTAGATGCCAGTGAGAACAGCCCGGCGAGTGTACCAGTTAAACTGCAGGGGCATGAGAGGAGACAGACAAAGCTGTGATTTGAATGCACAAGAGTGCAGCTATCAGAGAACAGCAAGGGAAAATCACACATCCACAGCACATTCTTTCCCCATATAGGGGAAGTTGCCATTTGCAGCTGGATCTCTCAGGGTCTCAGACAAAACTATTTCTGTTCTCTTCCTGCTCCTAAAAACCCACCTGCAGGGGTCTTTGAGGCATGAGAATACTCTGCCTGGCTCCTGGTGTTGGGAAGAGGGATCTGCTGCAAGTGACTTTAAACCCCTTTACTGAAAAAGAGGGAGCAAGCTCACACTACAGCTTCCCCAGAAAACTCATGTAACCAGCCAGAAAGTGCGAACAAAACACCTACTTTGGAACCTCTCCTAATCCCTGCATCAGTGAGGCTTTAGGAACAGTTCAGTGCAGACACTGGCTCCAACACGTTGATTTGACTTTCATAAACCATAAGGCACTTTCAGTTCCTGAAGCAATCGTGTTCTTTCAGTTGTCTTCTGGTTTATTCCTTTAATTTTTCTGCCATGTTATTTATTTTTCACTGCAGTAGCTTCTCTTTTATACACAGATAAAAGAAGCTTATTAAAGTAGTTTGTTAAAATTGTTCATTTAGCTTTTTCCATCTCTCCCTACATCTATAAGAATTAAAGTAATTTATTAATTGCTGTAATTAAGGTTATAATTTTCTTTTATTTCCTGCCAGAAAGATGAAAGCTTTAATAAGCTACTGGTATTTTTAGGCAGGTTCTTTAAAGGTTTTCAAGTCTGTAAATGCTGCTACTGGTGAAAGAAACCTACTGCTCTCTCACTGAAAACTGGATCAACTTCTCAGTCTCAAAATCTCAACAACTTTGTCTGTGTCTTCAAAAAGGAAAAAGAATAGCACTTAAGAGCCTAGGAAAGTAGGTCTTTTTAATTTGCACTAATCCCATTGGCACTAATTTGCATTTAGTCTCAGTGGCTCTTAAGTCTCTTTAGAAATTAGACTGTAGTTTATAAGGACCCTTGGGTGTCTCTGAAATGTTTTCCTCACTCCGCAAATGGGCTGTTTGCAGAGGGATGTGGCTCCACTCCTACTTGAACCCATGATTTTGCTGAAGTGGTGAGGGGTAGAACCAGCCTGTCCCTGAAGCACAAGGACTCACATCTGTGGACTGGTCCCCAGCATAGTGCAAGATATCATCGATCATGCTGGTGAGGAGGTTGAGGCTGGAAGGGATATTTCGTGGGAGCAACAGGACACTCAGGGCCTGCAAATGAAACACACACAGAAATATGAGTTGAAGAGAGAAGTTTGTAATACTAAGGCAGACCAACAGTGCTCTGCTCTGTTATTTTTTCCCTGCTGCTGACTTGCCTCCAGCTCCCAGTGACAAATCCTCCCAGCTCTTTGCAGTTTTTTCAAGCAACAGGATGTGCGGGGAACACACAGTGTGGCTGACAAGTTCAGGCCTCAGCCCATACTGGAGACAAAAGATCCCAGCTCAGTTCAACCACCCCTGTGTTCTCTCTCCTGAGCTGCCTCTCTGGCATGGAAACATCAGAGGCTGAGCTGACTCACCCTGTGCTGTGTCCCTGTGGGCAGGGAGTCACATCTCGAATTTCTCTGAATTTGACTTTGAACTCAGAGCGGCAACCAAGGGCAGAACAGCGCCAGCCATAATAGCCCTACTGGGATCCTGCAGCCTTTGTAATCACACAATGCCAGGAGAGTCACAAAACACCCACCTCCTTCACAAGGCAAGTTATGCTAATCTGGAACAAGAACATGAAGCCTGCACTCTCTCTCTTTGCACAGAGGGATGGATTCAGCTGCCGAGAGGCCAGCAGTGGTTCTGGACAGAGGCTAACCCCGCAGCAATCCTTGCAGCCCAAGATTAGGAATATTTTTCTTGTCGCTGTGGCCACAACTCAATTCCCTGCCCACCCTGGGAAGAATGGCCTGAGAGTTAAATCTGAATTTAGAAGCATGGAGCCCTCTCAGTTCACAGCTCTACCCTCAGGTTGCCAAGGGTTTGTTAGTCCCACACTAGAAGGGCAGTTTCTTGCAGCAAAGCAGTTCTGCATTTCCAGGTGTCAGGTGATCCTGGTGCAGCCACAACAATGCTGCACGGAGCCTGACTTGAAGTGACTCTGCAAATAGGACTGGGCAGAGACACAGGTTATCCCCTGGGGATGCCAGATGGGTGGAGTGAACAACAAAGAGAGCTTTGCCTTTCCAGAACTGCGAGAAATAGTTGCTCTAAGGTCACCTTTAAATGCCTCCTTCCAAGGTTGCTCTCCTCTTGAAGGCTACTAATCATTTGAAACCAGCCAGGGTTTAATTTACAACCTTGAGCTAATCTGGTGGAGAGACTATGTTGAAAGTCACAGGGTGTTTAAAATACACACACGCAAAAGAGACAATGTTGATATTACTTTTATACCTGGGGCCATTTCTCAATATATGGAATCAGCATCCTCAGTCTGGCTTCCACAGCATCTCTCAGGAATGCATCTATAGGCTTCTTTCTGGGTAAGGAAAAAAATTAGGAAGAACATCCAAGTTAAACTCAATTTCTGTCTTGAAAGATCAATCTCCACCTGGCTCAGCAAAAGATAAGCAAAGTATTATATATCCTTCATGCCTTTGGTCCTAGTCTGCATCTGGGAACACAGTTTCATTTGGGTAAACTACACTTTGAATTACAAGTATCTATGTCCCAGGTGGCCCCCCTGTCTACCCAGTTCCCAAAATCTGCCAAGGAAGACATTTATTCATACCCAATACTCACTCTGTTTCACCCAACTGCACTAGTTTTAGCTCCTTCTCTAGCAGCTCAGACAGCTTGGCGTTGCACTCAGACACAAAGTGCAGGATCAGTTCACTGCCATCACTGTGAAACATCCCTGCTGCAGCAACAGAGAGGCCCAGGGTCTGCAGGGAAGAAGGGAGAAGCACAGACAAGGTCAGACACTGCTAAGCAGGATCCAGTTAGAAAAAAGTTGTATTTATTTTGTGAAAAACATTATGTGAATTTAAACAAAGCAACGCTGCGTTAAAAAGCACTTCCTGTATATGTTTTCTTCTCTTTAGGATTCACAACTCTACATTGTGCCTTAGTCTGACTCTGAAGGGGTTATCCTGTAGCAGCTGGGTTTCATTCCTGCCCAGTAGCATTTGCTGACTAGTGTGCATCGCCCAAGAGTATGTGGGGGAAGCATGCAGGCCTGGCTGTCTCTGCACTTCAGCTCCATCCAGTTTTCAACTGGTTTGTTGCTTCTCTCCCCACATACCTTGGCTCCCTCTGCAATGGCCTCTGCAGTCCAGCCATGCTCAGGCACAAACTCCAGCGCCGCTGTGAGGATTCGATGCTGCAGCTGCTCCTCGCTCTCATAGTCCTCAGACTCCTGGCCGCCCTGGCCAGTGTAACTATGAGAAGGTATTGTTACAGTGAGGGGAATGTCACCACCAAACATCAGAACCCTGGACTCTGCCACTCACTCACTGACACCAGGCACATTTTGAGACCTGCTTAGTATAAATCTGGCCTCCTCCAGTAAAATCCTTCCCTGTCCAGAAAAATATTCTTAATTAACCTTTGCTGTGAGAGAAGGAAAAATAAGGGAAGGAGGGCTCATTGTAGATGGCTACATGGAGACCAATGAGCCCCAGATTCCCCCTCCTTTACAGATAACTATACCATAACCTTTTCCAACACAGGCTTTATTCCTATAAGCATATGGACAACATATTGTCCATACTTTAGATTTACACAAAAATCCAGAGGCAAAGGCTTGCGCTTTGCAGACAAGAGAGGCTCTCTCTTGAAAGCAAATCCCGTCCTATCTCCACAGTGATAGGAGATCACTGAGGTTTGTGTCACAAAAAACCAGCTGTCCAGCTGCTGAAGCCTGGGGCTCCTTAACTCTGGATCTCATTGTCTCCAAGTTTCAGGAGAGCAAAAGCCCTTTGATCCCTCTGTCGGCAGGACAGTGCTAGAAAGAGCTGCTGAGTTACCTGGAGCGAGGGCCCTGAGGTTCCTGTTCAGGCTGGTGACCAGCTGGAGGTGAATCAAAGTGCTGCTGAGAGGAAGATGTGAATGGCTCCTTCTTGTGCTCATCGGAGACTCTCCTCAGCACAGCCGAGGCCTGGAGAGCACGGAGTGGTGGATAGTGCTGGCACCTGACCACTGCAAGGGAAACCAAGAGTCAGCATCTCCTTCCAAAACCAGCACAGAAAATTAAGGCGGAGAGTTGTGGTGAGCACAGCTGAAGAGAACAGAAATTTGCAGTGTCTTTTTTTGCGCTTCTGGTAAGTTCCACCCTCAGCCGAGCTCATGTCTATGTGAACAAAGCAAAAATGTTTCGTGAGGGAAAGAACAGTGTAAATGGCACACATTGCAAGTAGTCTGCCAGTCTTGGACTGGAGACCAGGCACCCGAACGTGGCCTGTCCCCATTTCGGCCCTGATTGAGGAGTTAGGGGGAACGCGCTGAATAATTCGGGAGCTGAATAACCCTGACAGACACAACACGCTAATCGCCGAGTGACTACTCAATGACACTCTGGGGGGAACTTTTAATTTAACTGCTGAGGTTTGGGGTTTGTTTTTTTTTTTAAACAAATCGGGTCGCACGGCCCACGTTTTTAAAGCAAACCACCACCGTGCACCCCCTCCTCCAAACCCACCCGCCGGGCGCCGCTTCCCTCACACCCCTCGCGCCCTTCACCTCACCTTGCCCCGCCCCGCCCCGCCTCCCCGCCGCCCGGGGCGCGCGCACGGGGCCGCGCACGGGGGCGCGCACGGGCACACCCCCCCCTCCTTCTCCGCGCCCCCCCCGCCCCTCACCCGCGCGGCCCCGCCACAGCCGCCAGCCCGCGCGCCGCAGCCCGCCCGCCGCCGCCATCTTGGAAGCGGGCAGAGCGCGATGACGTCGCGGTGACGGCGTCAGACCGGGACGGGCAGCGGAGCCGAGCGGGCCGAGCGACGGGAGGTGAGCGGGGAGCGGCGTGGGACGGGGACGGGGCTGGCGCTCCTCCTTTCTTTCCCTTAAATATCTTTTTATGAGACCTCGTCTGAAGCGGTGGGAGGGGGCTCTGTGTGTGTGTGTGTAATTCCTTCGCGAAATTCTCTGATGTATCATGCCCTTGCTCCCTCTAACACGTCCCTGCTCGGTAACCGAGAGGTTTATTTTGCCCCTTCTCCACGTGCTTAAAATGCGCACCTGCTGTAGGGCCCGCAGCCTTGCCCCGCGTCCCGGCCGCTGGGAGCTGGAGGATTCCCGGCCTGTGGAAGCTGCAGCATTCCCGGCCGCTGGAAGCTGCAGCATTCCCGGCCGCTGGAAGCTGCAGCATTCCCGGCCGATGGGAGCTGGAGGATTCCCGGCCTGTGGAAACTGGAGGATTCCCGGCCTGTGGAAGCTGCAGCATTCCCGGCCGATGGGAGCTGGAGGATTCCCGGCCGCTGGAAGCTGGAGGATTCCCGGCCTGTGGAAGCTGGAGGATTCCCGGCCTGTGGAAGCTGCAGCATTCCCGGCCGCTGGAAGCTGCAGCATTCCCGGCCTGTGGAAGCTGCACCATTCCCGGCCGCTGGAGGCTGGAGCATTCCCGGCCGCTGGAGGCTGGAGCATTCCCGGCCGCTGGGAGCTGGCAGTGCTGCGTCAGGACGCTGCAGTTTACAGCCCTGACGTGCTACAGAAGCCAGGAATGGTTTGCGTTGGAAGGGACAGTCACGATCATCCCATTCCAACACAGCAGGTTTCTAATCTACCGAAGAGGAAGTTTCAGTATTGTTTATCCCCCTTCCTTGCGCTGTTCCTCAGGGACTGTTAAGTGTGTGTGACATGGAGATAAGAGCCCTGCTCACACCACACGGGATCCAGCCCTCGGCCTCCTCCCGCGTCTCAGGGCCCTGAAGGTGGTGTTGCTGTTGATGCAATTTGGGCTCTGACTGATCTTGAAAGGTCACAGCCTGCTGTTCGGAGGGGAAGGTGTGACTTCGGGTTTATCTTTCCCGCCTTAGCCTAGCAGCTTAGGTATCTTTTGAGATTTTTGGCCTTCTTCTTGGGAAAGGTGACTTTTTAATGGTCACCTTTAAAGGTGCTGGTGCTGCTACGGGAACAGGTGATGATGGGATATTATTGCTCCACAAGTAATGCAGTCTCATATAAAATGGTAGTGGGGACAGCTTTCTCAAAACTGTCACTTCACATTCTGTTCCATTCCTCCCTCCCTGTAATTTGCTCACCCAGTGCCACCAGTCATAACGGTGGGAAGAGCCTCACTCTGGAATGCTGGGAATGCTCAAAGTTACTTTTTCCTTCTCATGTACTGTGTAAGCAAGCTCTGCTAGGTCCTGTTTGGAGTAGGAGAGACAAAGCAGTGTTTAATGTCAAATAGCTGTCACTGCTCAGGAAATCCAGAAATCCTGTGTTTGTCTTACTAGGATTTTTAAGGAAAGCAGGTAAGTTTTTTGTTGGTTTCTTTAACTGAAGAGAAACTGAATTTTGCCCTTAAGTGTAGCTCTTTCTTCATGTCCTGCTAACGCTCAGCTTGTGGGAACTTCCTGCTGCCTGCCTCCAGAAGATTATCCCATTCATTAAAACAACTCAACCGGTTAAGTCACACTCTGCAGAGGATCGTGCCGTGCTCAGCACTTACCCTTCCTCTCTCTCTCTCCTGCTCTTTTCCTCTCCCAGCCACTGCCAGGTTTTCTGCTGCTGCTGAAATGGGGGAATACGGAGTCACTCCAGGCCAGCGTGTGGCCATCGTTTGGGACAGCTCCTCACCTGTCGAAGCACTGAAGGAGTTGGTGGATAAAGTCCAGGCGCTGGTGGGAACTGATAATCGTGTCTCTGTGGAAAATGTTAACCAGCTGCCTCAGTGTAAGAACAAACTTAATTTTTTAAAGTTTTCATTAAAAGGGAGAGGGTTCTGCTGCTGTGTGAGATGGCACCATCCTACTTTGGGAGTCAGCACTGAGAACAATGACTGCTGCTGACTCTTACCGTGGGCAGTACAGTGAGGGAAGTGATGCACCATGGCTGTGCTTCTCTGATTGGTGTCTTTAATCAGTTACTGCTGTAATCAAGCATGAGGGATGAGGGAGCTGGAACTGGTGTTTTAAGCTATATGTGTATGTGTGTAAAACTGTACCATCTTCCTCTTTCCTCCCAGCGGCTCACAGGGAATCCAGTTTTGACGTAATCCTCTCTGGCATGGTACCAGGCAGTACAGCACAGCACAGTGTGCAGCTCCTGGCAGAAGTAGCTCGGATACTTAAGCCAGGGGGCCGTGTTCTCCTGAAGGAACCAGTGGTTACAGAATCAGGTAAGAGAATCTTGCTTCCATGGCAACATAGAAGTTCTCCTGAGGATTAGGCTGAAATAGAAAGGACAGGAACCCCAATTGACGTTCAGGATTTTCATTCTCCTGACACACTAACCCAAATCATGAGGTTTTTATCCTGTGCTTAAGCTGGTATCCCTCAGAGATATTCACAGTCAGGCTGCTTCTATCAAAAATGCTGGATAGGCTCATTCCTAAACTACATTGAAATGCTTCAGTGATTGCTGTTTTCTCCTCAGGATGCAATGTTAAGTAATTGCAGATGTTGTGTTTCTGAGGAGCTTCCTAAGTGATTTTAAAAACAGGTGACAGATGCTGAAGAGATTGCCCTAGAAGCCAGTTGAGAAATAGTTGTCCAGAAAAGGTTAGAATTGTTCAGACTGAGTTTTAAGAGAAAAGCCAGAACCAGCCATGGGACAGCTGAACAAGCCACGAGAAGCTGAACACAATATGATTTCTCAATGTAGTGTGTTCATTTAGGAGCCCATGTTTTGAAAACTTCATGAGTAGTTCACTTTAATTGGTAAAAATGTTTGGGAGGGAGTTTGTTTGGGTTTTGAGGTGGTTTTTTTTAATATTTTTTCGATGGGTGTTGATTGGGTTGAGAAAAGTTTTGGCATATATAGAACATATTTGGAGCTAGAATGGTTCTGTGATTCCAGACTCTTATTTTAATGAACAAGCTGCTGATGCTTTTTCTGGTTTGTTCCTTCTGTCAACTAGAAAGGGCCCAATTTTAGAGCAGAAGTTTGGCTCAAGTACTTCCCTCTAAAGTTCTTGCTCTTCCAGGTTTCTCAGTGAACTATTTTCTTATTCTTGCCTACTCCTATTCTCTGCTTTTGTGTCTTGCAGGAAACAATGGCAAAATCAAGACGGCAGCCAAACTCCTCACAACTCTGACTCTCTCTGGGTTGGTGGAAGTGAAGGAGGTAGGGATGTGTTTGCCATTTCCAGAAATGGCCTCAGGCAGGCACCTGGGGATTTGCTGGGTGATGAGGTTTTTAGCTACCCTGGTTTGCAGTAAATGTACATGGCCACTGCCTGGCACAAACTTTAGCTACTGTCAGTGTAGCTAAAGTGGTTTTTTTAGGATTAAAAATACTGATTATCTGTTCACTGGAATGCTGGGCTGGGTGATAAAAGAAGGGGTTCTGCATGAGTGGGTTCTGTTTTAACCTAAAATCTTACTTTGCAGCTGCAAAAGGAAGCACTGACCCCAGAGGAGGCCCAGTCTGTCACAGAACATCTGGGTTACCAAGGCAATGACCTTCTCATTATTCAGATAGAAGGCAGGAAGCCCAATTTTGAAGTGGGATCCTCAAGTCAGCTCAAACTTTCCTTTGCCAAGACACCTGGCTCTTCAGGTAAGGAGTGGTGCTTGGTGAATATCTGATTTCCTGGCTCTCAGTGACAGGCATCACTATGAACAGGGAGACAGTTCCCACGTATGGATTGCTACAGTAAAAAACGATGAAGTAGGGCTCTCCAAAGTTGCTTGAACTCTATTTGTTGGGAGTAGATGGGGCTAAGGGTGGATTAACTGCTATTTCTTCCTTTGTTTTGGCTACAGGAAAGCCCTCTGTGGACCCAGCTGCTGCGAAGCTGTGGACACTCTCTGCCAATGATATGAATGATGAAGAGATGGTAAGTGGTTTTCTTGGTGAGGCTTTGTTGTTCCTTCTCTCTCCCCATTCTTTCCTATTCTAAATACTTCCAGTCATGCCTCTGGGGGAGCTTTACAGCTTCAGAGGTAGAAAAGCCTCCCTAAGGCAAGACATCTCATTTGCTCCATGGGGGCTGGAGAGCTCACTGGTGTGGTGGGGGCAGACAGGAGACAGGAATTTGAGGGCACAGCTGCAGCACTTCAGTGCTGGTGCAGATAGCAGCATTTCTTTGAACATAACTCAGCAGTGTCATTCCCTACTGAGAAGTCCATTTCCTTCGTGTTGTCTCCCTTGGTGTGTTTTCAGGATCTTTTGGACTCTGATGAGCTTTTGGATTCAGAGGATTTGAAAAAGCCAGATCCATCATCCCTCAGAGCTCCATCCTGCAAAGAAATGGGCAAAAAGAAAGCCTGCAAGAACTGGTCAGTGCTGGACTTCATGTATTGGTGAACCTTTCAACTGCATCATTAAACTCTTTAGAGTTGGAGGGATGTAAAAAAGATTGTAGGCAATTTGCTGTTTTTCAGAGCGTAAATATTTAATATCCTTTCTCATCTTAATTATGGGAATGTAAATCCAAATACAATGAGAATTGACCTGTGGCTGCTACAGATTATCATGATGGTGTATATTATCAACAACCATCTTGAAGGTGGCTAAATAGCTTGTGCAGCTTGCCTAAAACCCTGGTTTCTCACATTCCATGGAGAAACAGCAGATGTAGCAAGTGCTGTAGTGTCATTTCCCACTCAGTTTAAACTTGAGGAGTGTTTCAACACTTGTTATACAACTGTGGTGTTGAAGAACAAAGTGAGAAGCATGAGCCCCAGAGTCAGCTGTGTGTGACAGAGCAGAGGAGGGCTGTTGCATGTGAAAAGGGCTGGCACAAGTGTTGATGACTCATGACCTTTAAGGAGAAAGATGCAGGTGACTTCTTTGTTTATCTGCAGCACATGTGGCCTGGCTGAAGAACTGGAACAGGAGAAGAAGAGCTCACAGCCCAAATCTGCCTGTGGAAATGTAATTAGTAATTTTTGTCTCTATACTATGGTTTGCAGTATATGATCTCTGTGTAAGAATTGTGTTCCCTAGTGACTGCTGCCTGAGCTGGAACACTGCTTCCACACACTGCCTGTGCAGCTTCTGCAGAGCTGCAGCCTTTGCCCTGTGCCCATGTGCTCTGTACCAGCACATGCCATCTATCCTGACCCCCTGGGGGACTCAGTGAGCAGTGAGCCTTTCTCTACCTGCTCACCGGCTAACCAGAGATCTGCTTAGGGAGAATTCCCTTGTGGGAGCTCAGGGGGCTGCACTAGCCTGGGCACACCAGGTGTGGTGGAGACTCATTTCTGTGTGAGCCCAGTGCTTGCACAGTTCTGGTATCCACACTAACCAGGTGTGTTGAGAACAGGGTAGAAGGGAAGCAGTTTCTGTGCTTATAGATGCTGAGGAGCATGACATCTCTTGAGCTGGAGAAACAATATCACAGGGGAAGAGACCTGAAAGTGGCACCTGATTACAGACAGTGCTTTTCTTTCCCTTGCCAGTGCTACCTGGGGGATGCATTCCGCTGTGCCAGCTGCCCTTACCTGGGGATGCCTGCCTTCAAGCCTGGGGAGAAGATTCTCCTGCAACAGGACCAGCTGCACGATGCCTAACAAAGATGTGTCCTGCCAAAGACTCTGCTGCTTTTCCGTCACTCTGAGGTTCTTCCTGCAGTCCTCATCCTCTCAAACTCATGCTCTCCAGCCAGTACTCCATGTGGGGAGGGACACTGTGGGCACTGACACTGCTGTGAGCTCACCACTTGCCATTAGCCTCGGGCTACCTGATCCTCTGGTGGCAAGTCACGTATTAGACTTCATGTTACACCTTGTTTTGGCTGACCTGACTTGATCCTGGACGCTGGCCGTCACAGCATGTCCCACCAGCAGAGGGAAGTACAATCACATGTCAGGTTGTCCTTGTATGCCTGTGGCATTTCCCATGCCCATGTCCTACAGCTCTAATTAGTCCTGATTTTCCCCGGTGAATCAGCAGCTCTGGCTCAGCCTCTGGGGTGACTGGGCTCCTGCTCTATTTGAAATTTGAACCTGCAGCCCCTTACCACGTTAAGGTTGCTCAGCAGCTTCTGTGGCAAAGTCAGGAGCAGGGAGTACACTTAGCAGCATGTGCTCATAGCAGTGTGCATGATCTTCTTGGGAAAGGCTGGCAGGCATGATGAATTTCCAAGTGTTTTGGAACCCTACCCCCACTTGTTTCCAGCAAAATGACAATGATTCAGTCCCACCAAGAACTCCTGCCTTTAAGGCAGGGAACTGATAAAAGAAGATTTGTCTTGTCTTCCCACAGCTTTCAGTCCAACACGGATTGATAACACAAGGGCAATCTGAGACTCACCTCTCTTGGTTACTGAAGTGAGTTGCCTGCAGTGTCAAATACATAAGAACATAGCAATAACTTAATTTCTAGATGATCTGTGGTCACCATCTGCTCCCTCTCCATGAGATACTATTTATTTGTGTAGTTACTGCTAGTGTAGCATCCTGCAGGTGTGGGATGAGGGTGCTGTTCACATTTTGTGCGGGGCTTGCTTCTCACCCAGAGAGGGAGAAGAGGAAAGCCCATATCCAGTGTCTTGGTGGGGATTGCTTTGTTTGGAGCTCTTGCTCTACAGGATGTGACTGCTTGTTTTGTGCTACCTGAGTTACTAAACTCATGGAGGGGGCTGGGATGAAAGGCTGTCTGTTCTTGAAATAAAAGTGACCAATAGTAAAGCCTTTGTTTTAAGGCTGGTATTAGTGGCATTCTAAGTGTGTCTATCCTTCTCCTCAGCCTCTCGGTGATTTCTTGAACTGTTCAAATGTTAGGTTGCATCGTGGAGTTCTCCATAAATTGTTCCTCTGAAAACTTGAATATGCAATACGCACTGGAAGGAACAGAAAGTTAAGGAAAACGTAAGAAAACTCCTTTCTGACTGCTCAGATGGTGCTCTGGGAATCACACTTGCACAGCCCCAGACTGTCATTGCTGGGATTGAATCCCCTTTCTGCCAGAGCAGGGCTTTCCCAGACCCATCTCTCATTCCTCCCCAGTCCCTGCCTCTGTCATCAGCAAGAGCAGTTCCCAAGCAGACAGGAGTTGTGTGATAAACCACCTCCAAGCAAGCTCATTATGTAAAAGGGAATGGGCAAAAGTCTCTGCATGCTTATGACCTTTGGGGATTTTATTGCCTTTTCTCAGCCTCACTGGTAGCAGAAGATCAGATCTCTATGAGGTCCTTGATAAAGGCAGCCCTTAACCCAAACTCTGCTTTCTTCTTGCCCAAACTGGGAGAAGCACCACTTTTACTTTTGTTTCTCTGTGTGACTCAGGCTTCCTTTGTACAGTCAGCAGAGCTTGAGGGGCAGCAAGGACATACTCCATGCTCCTGGCAGGAAAACCCATCATGGATGTTTCAGCCACCTGCCTTGACTGCACATAGGGACAAGGGGCCCTCGCCATACACCTCTCCCAGGTGTTTGGTGCAAGAAGGGAATTGCTTTTGTTATTCCTCTGTCTTACCACACTTGCTGAACTGTCTGTGATAGCATCTTTTTGAGAAGTGAAATATGGAGGCTCAGCTCTGGCTGTAGCCGCTTCACCTTTTTAAAAATAGCCAATGGGCAAAGATGCTGCCTCCACCCTTCCTGATTGTGCTAGAGAGGTTGCCTCAGCTTGTTCCTGCTGCAGGCCTGGCTGCCTTTCCCCACCTCTTGCTCACTCTTGTAACTGCTCCAAGGCTATTTCATAGCTTCTTGCCTTGTTTCCTGTGAAAAATGCTATCCCAGACCTGATTTCCCACTAACCTTGGGCAAATGCAGCACTATGAACATCCCAGCTTTCTCCATTTCATTGAGCAATAACTCTTTCCTGGTGAAGCAATGAGCCATGCTTTTCCTTCCACTTCTTTTTAACACAGTTAAGCAAATGCAGAACCTTTGACAGCTCTTGTTAGTCTTAATTCGATTTGTACCTCAGCTTTCCAATTTTGCCTCTTTGCAATTTAGTGAGCATGTCATTCTGCACATGCCCTTTGTGGTTTTCCTTTTCCTCATGGCCTTCTATTTTGACCAGTGGCATTCTGAAGAACTCTGCAGCTGTATTTGCCTCCTCTGAAACTTCTCCCCTTCCCTCAACAGAGAATAACTGGCTACCAAGGCTGTTAATACAAGACTCCAGTGTCCAGCTCAGCTCTTTGTGAATTATGAGCAGTCTGTCCCTCTTAGTTGAAGGTTTTTAAAAACTTTTCTCCTGAAAATAACAACATCAGTAATTTTATGCTATAGACACATGAGAAGGGCTGTGCTGGTTCAGCCCAAGGGCCACCCAGCCTGGCTATAGAAAATCATGGGATCCTTTTAGGTCAGAAAAAAGATGTTTGAGTCCAACAGTTACCCTAGCATTGTAAAGCCTTGTGCAGGTGTTTATGTCACTGGTGGCAGGAATGTTGATGGAGTATTGAATGGAACTTGGTCATGCAGGTGCTGATGATGTCATGGCTGGCAGAGGAGCTGATGGAGCAGCAGCTTCTTCCCCTTCTTTGATTACGCTCCTGGATTTTATACACTCATGTAGGGCAAACACCAATTCAAATAATGGTTGGACATCTGCCCAAGTTGGATCGTATGCTCAGAATAACCCAGAAGATCTGCACTATCTTTTTGGTGTCTTCTATGAACCTGAGCATCTGTTGTGACTGTAACACTAAATCATTAGAGCTATGTGCTGGTTTCAAACCCAGCAGGAAAATTAACTCCACTCAAGTTGCCCCTCTTCCCCCATCCCCTTCAAACAGCAGAGGGAACAGCAGGAGAGACCACAAGTGGTAATCAGAATTTTACTGAAAAAACTGACAATAAACACAACAGTATCAATAAAAGAGGCACGAAAGAGTGTGCTCTACCCACAAGAAGAGTATTCACCACCAAATCACCTAGCCAATCCCAATACAAAGCAGATCAATGCAGCAGCACTTCTGGGAAGCAAGCAATGCTTTTCCATCCTTGCCCCTCGTGTTTCACGTAAGTGCACCACGGCAAGGTCAACCCACATCACAGCACATGCCTGCTACAGAGAAAATCCAGAAAACTGTTCCAGATCTTGTAATGGCCATGCCACCTTGCACGTCCAAAACCAAGCTCTTCCTAGACATGATGTTGGCCACAGAGTGTAGAGTATAATTCCTGAACCATAGAGCAAGTAGCTAGAGGAGCCTGTCAGTGACTGGAGACAGTGAAAAGAGTTGCTGAGGCTTGGCAGTGCTTGAAGCTGCAGAAGGCTAGGGGACAATGGGCTCAAGAGTCCTGTCCTCAACATGAGACACTGGTTCTTCCAAGGGAACATAAAGCAGGGTTGTGCAGCCACTTGGGGTATTAGCTGGCTTTGGTCACCAAGATTACACTCCTGTATGAGTTAACACCTCGTTTGTGAGGAGGACGACCCTGAAAGACAGACAACAAACTGCTCACCCTCCTTCATTTGCCCTCTTCCTTGGGGGAGACATCCACCTCTGTGCTGGCAGCACTGCCATCCTCACCACTCTGCTTCTGTTGTGATGGCTTGATCTCAGTGTAAATGACATTGGAAGAGGCAGGTGCTGTCCCCTTCTTCTCAAAATTCAAATTGGCATAGGTCAGGTCCTCAGTCCCTGTCACCAGGGCTGCCTGCAGGGAGAGAGCAATGAGTAGAGCCTTGGCTTTTCTTTCTGTGTCTCCTCTGCTAATATTTTTCCACTGGCACAATTCTTTGTGCTGCCCAAGCATTACCCAGCTTGCTCAGAAGTGCCACCCACTCTAACACTCATAAGCCCTTATTTAACAACAATTAATAAGTGTTTAGGACTATGTTTTCAGAAAGCAAAGCTGATTTTACTGTGAAAGCCTTTAAGTGGGTATTCAGCAGCCAGTGCCTTTTTTTGACAGGGAGGAGGAAGAAATACATGCAAAGCCCTCCCTGGCTTACCGTGCTGACCTGATTCCCCTCCACCACTTCCCCGCTTGTGAGCTCTCCTGAAAAAGGAAATGTAGTTTAAACAGTAGTTAAAATATATTTTATATAATTTCTCTTAATTATAAACTAATAAAAATACCAAATTTTTCTTAATTATTTTTAAATTAAGAAAAAAATGAAAGAATGAAGCAAACATCTGCATTGGTCCTGCTTTTGTTGTGGGAGAGGATGAGGCACTGGAGTTCTGTGGTTCTGAAGATGGCCAAGGGGCTGGAGGGGTTGGCAAAGGGCTTAAAAGCCCTTGGAGGGGCTAGAGAAGAGCTCTGAGGTGGACACTTCTGGAAATGTAGTGACATGCAAGACCTGTTTCAATCACACCACAGGTTGTGCCATAACTGGGCTCCCACCAGCAACTAGCCAGAAGGAAGGCGGGGGGTGAACCTTCTCACCACTCTGGGACAGCTTGTTCAGGAGGACAGATTTCTGAAGGGAACACAGAGTGAGCAGGAACAGTAGGATGTCAAAGATGGACATCTCCCAGGCCTGGCTTTGTCCAGACCAGCAGTTGAGGAAGCAATGCCTACCTGTTCTGTTCTTTCTGCACTGCCACAGCAGGAAGCCAATGACTGGCATGTAAAGAAGCGTCCCAACCGCTAAGCCAAGGAGGATGCACAGGAGGAGGTTGAGTCCTGCACACACAACATCACAGAGGCACTCGTGAGCCACCATCCCCCGTGCAGGGACACATGCTGCCATTGCCTCCTTCATGGCAGGGCAGGTTTCTTCCCAGACGTGGACTTCTAGACCCTGAATCACCCACAGCTTCGGGGTGCTGACAAAATCCTGTCAAACTCAGCCAGTGATTAGTCAGAGCATCAGAGCCCCTTCCCAGCATCACAGCCTCTGATCCACTGGTGCCTACCCCAATTTAGCAGTGGGTCCCACCCACTCATGGGAAAACATCTGGATATTTTCCCTTTTACTGCTCTTTTTCCCTGAGGACTCCTCCTGCCCCCCCACTCTTGCAGCCAGAGGACTGTGAGGACGCACCTTTCCAGATCTTTCCTGTGACATCTGTCTGAGATCTTGCAGAGCCACAGCCTGAAGGACAGAAACATGAGTGAGAGACTGTCCAGAGTCTGTCCCTGCACACTTCTCTGCTTTGGTGCAGGAACCTTGACCCCACAGTCCTGGCTGTCCCACTCTTGCCACCAGAGCTCCGCCCACATCAACATTTGGCTGATGTGCTACAGCTGGATGATATGGCAGGTCCTGTTCCAAGGAACCAATGGCCCAGCAGCTCCATGGTGGGATGCATCCGCCAAAAGGCACTGTGCTGGGTTGGCTCCTCCAGGTTTCAGGATGCTTTCAGTGGAAATGGTGCATGGAAGAACCAGAACCAGAGGCATGCTGGATGTAGCACCCTTCTCTGCCCACTCATCTCCCCCATGGAAACAGAACCACTGCCACTTACGGGGAGCTGCTGCTTGTGTGCTGTTTCCAGTGTCTGTCGAGTTTGGTCTTGTGATGAAGACCCTACACACACACATTCCCATGTGAGCTGTACACATGCTGGAGGTGGTGAGATTTGTACAGTTTCCTCCCAGAACCACAGTGTTGGTTTGACTCTTCCCCTGCAGACTTTCAGGTTCATACCACTTCACCTGCACTGTGAGATTCTCCAAACAAATCTCAAACTGCACAGTGATGACTGGCTCTACCAGCTGACTGACTGTTCCTGGAGGAAACAAAACCAGAAGTGACAGCTGAAATACATATGATCCTGCAGGGTCATGTCCCACGTGTCACTCATGAAAGACATGGTGAAGTGACTGTCCTTTCCTGCAGCAGCTGATGATTTTTTCCACATCTGGCTGCTAACCATTCCTCAGTACTCAACACTAAAATGTTGCATGTTGACTCGTGCCACTGAACACTGTGCACGGCACAAACTTGTCTGTGTCTCAGGAAGGACTGAAAACGTGAGGATCAGGGAGAAGACACCTCCTCCTCCTGTGACACAATCACCCAAGCAGGAAGTGCCACAGGCTCAGGCTCCACCATTTCATGGAGTATGAGGTGGGACTGAGGGGTTGGCAGTGGAGAATGGTTAGCTCTGGAGAAGTAGAGAAAATACAGCAAAAGAGATCGCTGCAGCCTCTCTGGCTTCATCCCTAATGCTCACTCTGGAGTACTTCAGAATCACTCCTGAACCTCTGAGCTGAAGTCACTTCACACCTTCTCAGCTGAGCCCTCCCTCTCTCACCTCTCTTCAGTCCATTCTTTCCACTCTGAGGGGAGTCAGTGGACTTCTGTCCCCTACTACCCTTGCTCTGTTCAGAACATCTGTTCTTGGATATGTTCTTTGTGTTCTCCACCCTGCATTTGTAGGTTCCTGTGTGTGCTTTGTTCACATGGGCAAAGATGAGCGGGGCCAGATAATTTTTAATCTCCATACCACCTTCATTCTGCTGTTTTCCCTCATTTCAGGTGATATTAAGCCACTTTACCTCCCTGGCGGTGCTGCTCAAGCCTGCCTAGGGCAGACATTGCAAGATAAAATCTAACCCTACCAACACATCGACTGTGGCTGAAATCTGGTAAGCAAGTCCTGCGGGAAAAAAGCCAAACCTATAGAGGGTTGGATTTGTGTTAAGGAATACCTGCATCTGCCAGGTGAAGCTGACTCCCCTCTGCAGTCAATTAGGCTTATAAGCATTTCTGTTTCCTTCCCCCCTGCCTGTTTTCTCTCCCTGCTGCTGAAGGTGAAGCTGGTTCAAAGCCCCCAGAGCTCACAGTCTGTGCACACACAGCTGCAGGGGGAACCCCTCTGCAAGGCACATGGCAAGGTGCTGGTGCAGAAGAGGGGCTAAATGCTGCAAGAGGAGAGGAAAAAGCAGCAGCAGTCACTTCCCAGACCTTCTGTGGGCACATGCAAAGAGGGAAGAGTTCAGAGCAGCGGCAAGGGCGCTGAGGGACTCACCAACTGGCAGCCAGGTGAGGAGCAGCAGGGGCAGAAAGGTATCAGCCAGCCACAGCTCCATGCTTCCCAACAGCTTCATGGTGACGATGCTGGGTGCCTGGTGGGATCAGCCAGGAGCCTCCTGTCTCTCCCTTCAGCGTGGGATCACTGCTCAGCCAAGGGGAGCTGAAGCCTTGCTGAGACCTCACCCCCTCACCACTGGGCCAGACAGTTCCCTCTGTGCTCACAGGCTTCCCCTCTCTTCCCCTTCTCTTGCTTCAGCCCAATACTTATCTCCTCTCTACTCTGATTCCTCCTCCGGTTTCATCCTGACCACATACCCTCGGCCCTGAGACCAGAGTAATGCATCCGGGAGCTGCTGATGACCATTTCCCACTACTCTAGGGCCCAGCCCAGTAGCTCCCTGCCACTTCCCCAGTTCCCTACAGCACCACCTCCCCACACCACCCGAGTCCGTTTTGTTTTACACCCAGGAATGGACCCCTTGGAGGAAGCAGTGCTGCCGTCACAGCAGGGGGTGGGGTGATGTCCACACCCATCTGGTGATCGGGTGTGCTCGCTGAGCTCAGGTGGGGACCCACACACCCTGCCAGCCCCCAGGGACCTGCGGTTTGACACGGGCATGGTTTTGATCAGACTGTTCTGGTTGTGGGATGTATGAGGCCCTGCAGAGCCCTGCTCCAGCTATGAGTATCCAGATTCCAGCTCCTGCCCTGCAGAGATGGGGTGCCACAGGCAAACTCCTGTATTCCCCTGCCACCTCTGGCGTGAGGGACACCAGGACAGGAACATCCACCAGGCCAGACACAGCTTGTGTCACCCCTGCCACCAAAGGGACGTGGGCAGCAGTCAGGTGCAGGCCCCTCTGTCTCCCCAGCCTCTGTGGGTGCAATCTCTGCTGCTCCCCACTGACTGCCACTGCTCTTCCTCTTTGTGTTCAGAGCAAAACGTCCTTCCATCTGCCATTTCCTCCCCTTTAGTTTCTATCAGCCTCCACAGGAACCACCCTCCACACCATGCTGCGCACACACAGCCCACCCATGTGTCTCCTTGAAGAAAGGGTATTCATTGGACCTCTTCTCCACCAGCCAGTGGAACCTCCTCACTGAAGCTGAGGTCTCATCTGCAAACCAACTCATATGAGGAAACAGCAACACCAGCATGATATTTGCTGATAAGAGGGTACAAGATCCACAAGAATGACAAGTGAGAGGTTCTTTGTCTCTCTTGCTCTTCCCTCTGGACCTCTTCATCTCTTCCCATGCTCTTTCTGATATTCAGTTTCTCTCTGCATTCAAGTCTTCGTATCTGTTCATTTCATAACTGCGTAATTATGTGTACTTGTTTACTTCCTTTTTATTTCTATTCTAGTTCTCACGTTTCCTGGCACTGATGAAGCCAAGATCTTCTTCAGCAGGAAATGCCTTCCCAGCTGTGGTGCTGGTGGAACTGAAGGTTAATGTCTAGCCTTCTGCTGACTCCACAAAGCACCTCTCCTACCAGAGCCCTTTGTGCTCCACAGCAACATTCCATGGTGCTCTGTGCCAAGGAGAAAGGACAGCAGGAAATGACAATGCTGCTGTTAACAACACACAGTGTTCTGTGTCAGCAGCAGCTACACCAGGCACTACACAATGTCCAAAGTAACAGGGAGGTTGCAGAGTTCCTCAGGAACTCCCCACTCCCGTGAAGTGAACGAGGGAAATACAGAACGTGCCACCAAGGTCTTCTTCTCCCAGCTGCTGGGAGGCAGCGAGGAGCCTCCTGTGCCATGCTGGGGAGGATAAGGAGCGGTGTGACGAGAAGGGCTGTCCTCAGATGGCCCGTGGTGGCTTTACAGGGGCTCTTCCTTGGGTGTCGTGATGCTCTGCCCCCCGCAGGGTCTCCAAAAGCGGTCCTGCCCTCAGCCTGCACCTCACAGCACTGTGGAACTGGCGGGGCTCGGGAGCGCACTGCTCTGAGACCCCTGAGCCCTCACGGAGCTGGGCCCAGCACAGCCGGCGTCAGAACCCCCGGTGCTAGTGACTCCGAGCGGGACGTGCGTGCAGAGGCTAGCGGTGTCCCGGACCCCCCTGAGGCACGGCATCGTCAGGCGGCCGCCGCCACTCGGACCCTGACACGGGGACGCCCCGAGAGCGCCTCACCTTAGCGTTCATCGTGGAGCTGACGCGCCTCGTTCTGATCTTCCATTGGCTGTTGTCTCTGTCCGTCACTTAAGCCCCGCCTCTCCACCCATCTTCCCCCACAGGATTGGCCGTTCCTCATGCGGAGCATGAAACCTCCCTGGGCGCCGCCATGTTGGAGCCTTTGCCCGGCGGAGGGTCGGCGCGGCCTTGGCTGTCGCGCATGCGTGGGCCGGGCAGGGGCGCCGCCCCGGGAGCGCGCGGCCGCCTCGGCAGCGCGCCCGGGCCGAGGATGCGCCAGGCGGGACAGCCGCGGCGGCCCGGCCGGGCACAGGTGAGGGCGGCTCCGACCCCTCGGGCCCCCCGGGCTCCTCTGCTGCCCCGGGGCCGCCGGGCGGCGCGGGGGGCGCGGCCGTGCCCGAGGGCGCGGGGCCGGGAGCGGCCGGGAATGGGCCGAGGGTACCAGCTCCGTGTGGGCCGGTGGGGTGAGGTGGGGCCTGTCCCGTCCAGAGTCCTGAAGGGTGAGGTCAGGTCAGGTGAGGTGAGGCGAGGTGAGGTGAGCCCTTCCCTGCCCCAGAGGTGAGGCGAGATGAGGCAGCTCTGCCCCGTCCAGCCCTGTGAGGGATCCGCACACGAAGAGCAGCTGCCCAAGCCCCGCAGCCCGGGCAGCACAGAGCATCGTGGGCCATGCCAGAGGCATCCCCGGCGCTGCCGTGGCCCTGCCACGAGTTTTGCATGAAGGCCGGTTTGGTTTCCAGGATTTTCCAGCTGCTGCTCTCCGGCACGGTCCTCATTGCCACCTTCGACCTCGGGCGGCACCTGTGGGAAGCCCTGTGCCCGGAACGGCGCCTTTGCTGCTGTACATCCACACCAGGAAGGACAGAGTGCTGTGCTGGGCTTGTCTCGAGGTGTGGTGGGAGTTCCTTGAGGCTGTGGACTCGTGGGTTATCGCACAACCCGCTGGCACTGAATCAAAAGCACATTTAGTAAAGAAACCACGTCAGTTTTGATATCACCATGTGAAGTGTTTCATACACAGAGCCTCAGGTGTATTTGTGCCAGAGGGCAGAAGTGCTTGCTGGTGTGCTCCTCCACCACGTGCTTCATCTTCCTTGGAACCCAAATGGAACCTTCTAGGATAAGTTGGAGACATGTGGAAAACTTTTCTTTTTATGCCGAGCCATCTTTTGATGCTACCCTGGCCAGCACCTTTCTGGACATGGGCTGTTATTCTTTCACTACCTTTGGACATCTGTATTGGTCCACAATAGTTTCTGGGCCCTGTGATCCTTGTACTATTTAGTTTTTGAGACTTCTGCTTCTGGAACTTCTGGACTGCTTCAACATGGAATTGAATTGGATCTTGTGGGAATCATCAGGTTTTTCATTGCATTGGGTCACATAACTTCTTGTTGCTATGTGTACCAAAAGAGTCAAAAAGCTCTTTTCTGTGACTGGGATGGGACTTCAAACTCACAGAGAGATTCAGCAAAAATGGAGGTGTTTTGTGGCCTCCAAAAAAATAAGAATGGCAGAGCTCTAGGTGCTTCTGTTAGAAAATTTAAGTCAGAATGATGGTGCAGGATCGATTATTTCATCTCTGTTAAAAAGAGATTGATTTTAATCTCCTGACATACAAGATATCTGTTGCTGTCTGGTTTAATTTTCCCATAAAAGCTCTGTCTTTTGGCTTTTCTAGGGTTCTCCTTAAAGTGTTCATTCCGGTGTTTGACCACTGGAGATGTTGATGTGCTAGGATTTTAATTTCTGAAAGCTTGGCTTTTAAAAGGCTTTTCATGTTTTTTGTAACTAATTTCCTGAGGCTTGTTTGAAGGTTTGAGGCTTGGTGGGTTCTATAGTAAATAGAAATTGTACCTAATTCTAATCTCTGGTTTTGGCCACAGTTTCAGGCATTTCTTCCTAAGAGCTGTTTCCATGCTCTGCCAAATCCAGTTTTTTCTAGTTTTCAGTTCAGTGTTAGATGTGATTTCTGTGCATTCAGTGACTCTCAGTGGGTAGACAAGATTCTTTCTTTTGACTCCCTGTAAATGACAAATGTCTGCAAATGTCTCATGGCAAGGGCACTTCACAACTTAACCAAAGGCTGCTGCAAGGATCCACCTCCT
This sequence comes from Lichenostomus cassidix, assembly GCF_008360975.1. Taxonomy (NCBI): domain Eukaryota; kingdom Metazoa; phylum Chordata; class Aves; order Passeriformes; family Meliphagidae; genus Lichenostomus; species Lichenostomus cassidix. The sequence goes on from NC_139492.1 coordinate 6,319,947, forward strand.
TCAGATTGTTTTAATCCTTCCTTCTCTGAGCTCCCTTTGCTATGCTCTTGTATGGTGAAGGACAGTGAAAATATCATGTTTCTCCATCCTAAGCCACTCAGGACTTTATTACCTGTGATGTCTTTTCCAAACTGAGGAATCATTTCTTGCTTAGGTCTTCCTTATGAGAAGATATTGATGCTTTTGACCACCTCTGCAACACTTCCAGTTCTGCTCCCCCACCCCTGCTTGGAGAAGTACAGATGTGCATGCAGAGCTCCAGACGATGGTGCTCTGGGGACCTCTGTGGTGGCACAGTGCTGTTCCTTTGGGATCTCTGTTCATTTTTGATAAACTGTTAATTACAGCTGCCTCTCCTCAACGGTGGCTTTGTTCTGACACAGTGTTTAGGTTGTTTCTACAGGGTGGCCTGGGCTGGAATCCCTCATCTGCCAGCACTGGAGTGTGTCTGCAGTGTGTGTGTGAAGGGTGAAGTACCCACATGTACCCCTCTTCAAACGCTCTCATTACAGGTCTTTCAGCATCTGTTCCAGTCCTGCCTGTGCCAGGTGTGCTCTGGGTCTTGCCTTGTGTAATGATTGTCTTTTTGCTGCCTTTCAGCATCCACATCCATCCTGCTGTACCTGCTCTGCCAAACCAGGACTTCCCAGTTGATGAAAGTCTGGTAGGGGAAGAGGAGATTTGTGGTGATACTAGTGTTGAGCTGGTGTCCTGATGTTCTTGTAGCATCAGGAGCTGCTGGTGCATTGTAGTTAATCACTAGATTTTGTAGATTTGTGCCATTAGCTCCCAGTGATACCAATGGTATCACATGGTAACATGCAGAAGCATGTTATGTTTTGGGATGAGTGAGTTTAAAATGAGTTTAAATAAGATAAATGAGTTTAAAATCTGCACCTGACTGAGATTTTTTTTAAGAGGCAGTTGAATGGAAAACAGGAGTAACACTTAAAGAGTAACACTTAAAATGAGAGTGATACAGAAATCAGCTTATCTGAGTAGCAAGAGTCTGCTATTGCACATGCTGCGGTGTTCTCTCAGAGCGTATTCAATGAATTCAAGCTTTTCTAAACTGTTGTAGTGTTGTGTAAGTTGGACACTGTTGAGCACATCTGTGTGATCTGGTGCAAGCAGGCACACACTCACCTGGTCTCTGTTCCACCTCACTTTGTGTATCCTCAGTCAAAGATGATGCACTTTCTGCTGTAAGAATTTTTGATTCTTCCAGTCAATAAAATGCCAAACATAGATCTGTGAGGACTTCAACAATTATGCTTGCTGTCCATCCAGTTGCAAGATTTTATTTTTGTTTTTGTGATTGCTATAAAGCAAGCCTGGGTACAAGCCATCCTCTTTGCCAGTTTCCCAGGATCCCACCCTTTTTTGTGGAATAGTAAATATTTCCAAGATCCTTTTGATCTTTGTCACTACCTTATTTGAGTGTTCTGTTAAATTTTGCATAAAAATGAGTTTATGCCAAGGAACTTTGTTCATCTTTATAAAGAGTGACAGTTCAGTATTGCTGCAAACACTGCATCACACAGAATAAGGGAAAACATACTGAATTAATTAAGTAAATATTTCATAAGCTGTTTTATAGCATCTGTAAACATTTGTGCATTTTACAGGATAAATATTCTCAAGCATTTCCATTTTCTAGTTTAGTGTCTATACTGCAAAAATACCTAGGAATTCAATCAGGATTCAGTTGTGTAATATTCTGGGCAGTGTAGGCACCCCCAGACTAATGAGATGCTGATTGCAAACAAAACACTTACACTGGGAGTAATTTCACTTGTGTGCTGGTACTGCCCAGTGCTGTGTCAGGATTTGCTTTCATGTGTTGTAACTTCATGTGTGTGAATATCTTAGGATGGCAAGATGAGTAACACTTTCTGAAACAGGTTGTGATTCTTGCTGGTTATAGAGGTCTCTTCCAAAGGTGTTGATCTGGTGCTGGTACCAGTTCTTTTTTTAAATATGGTCTTTGTTTTTTCATTGAAAGCTTCTAAAGAAAACTGAATTTGTCATGTTTTTCTCTCTTTAGAAAATAATTCAAAATAGGTCCAGTGGGTGTAGTAGTTGAGAATTCAGAAGGGCACAGAACAAAAGCTGGATCATGGGTTTCTGTGCTGTCAGAGATTGAGGAGACTTCTGACATCTCTCCTTGAAGCTGGTGTTAAAGCAAATGCTAAAGGCAGTTTGGCCAGTTTTGGACAGCAGCTGTGCTAAGACAGACTGGCAGGGAGGGATCAAAGAAACTGATTTGTCAGGAAATACTTGTTAAGAACAAAAGGAGTGTGACTTTCACAAATGTTTGTGTGTAGGGAATATAATAATTCTGTGCAAACCCTGCATTCCCGGTGATTAAGTTGGCATAGGGAGAAGGAGATATTTTTAACTGTCCTGAGTTAAGTAAAGCTTTTAACTACCCACAGTGGACACAGAGGAGCGCCCTTTTCCTTTTGGAAAGCAGCTTTCTGTGTATTTAAGCACTGGCATTCTCTCTGTAGCCTTTTCCTCCCCAGGCAAAACAGGCTCATTGAATCCAGGCTTTCCCCATAGGACGTTTTCTAAATGTTCTCTGGACTGACTTATCTATTTGCCATAAAATTGTTAAGGTCCAAGCAGTTGTTTTCAGTTTGTGTATTTAATTTGGAAGAAAGATTTATATGGCCCTAGGCATGCCTATTATTTCCAGCTATTTCAATTGGTCTAATAAAAGATATTACCTCATCTCACAAACCTTTATCTCATTTAGGGACTTACATCATCACAAATAGAGCAGTGCTGCTTTTACTGCCGGTGTGACAGACTCTGTCCTATCCTCTTGGTGCTTCCTGTCACTCCCAGTTTGTGGCTGTCTGTGTCTGGTTTGTCCTGCATGCTTGTGTGTGTTTGTGTCACATTTTGAAGCCAAGGAATTGACTCTGTCCATTGTTTTCTTACCATTCTTCTGCAATAGGGTTGTTAGACTTGTCCCTTAATACTGTATCTCTACAGATTGCAGCTTTTGGGGGGTTTTGTTTTTGTCATTACGATGTTTGAGAATGTTGAAAGCCATGGGAAGGGTGGAAGGTGGCATTCAGGATAGATGTGTTTGATTACCACAGGATGTTTCTTGTTGATAATGACTTGTAACTTTTGACATTTTAGGAGCTGTGGATGGAACACCAAGCTGAGGAACCGAACATTTTATTGAAGGCCTATGTGTAGACCCTGATGCTTGAATGAATGAAGGATGAAAATGCTCCCTGGAGTGGGTGTGTTTGGAACTGGTAGTGCTGCCCAGGTCCTGGTACCCTTGCTGAGGGCAGAAGGTTTCTCCATTGAAGCTCTTTGGGGCAAGACTGAAGAGGAAGCCAAACAGCTGGCAGAGGAAATGAACATCTCCTTCTACACGAGTCGGACTGACGATGTTTTGCTGCATCAGGACGTAGACTTGGTTTGCATCAACATCCCTCCACCGCTAACTCGGCAAATTGCTGTGAAGGCTCTAGGTACCTTTTTATCTTTGGAGTTGGACCAAAAATCCATAGCTCGTTGGCAGATTGAAATTTGAAGCTGCTACCCCAGCACAATTGTGGTTGCATCAAAAGGCAAATGCAGTGCTAAAAGTTTTGTGTAGAGTTGGTAGCAACAACTGTGAGAAAGGTTACCTGTGTTGGTTTTTTTTTGTAAAAATACTGTTTATAATTGCTTGTAGCTCTGTTTCAACCAACTAAGCTAAAATATCTCGTTCACCTCAGATGGAACTTGTGGTGGAGAGTTTATAATAAAAATTGGCTGTATAAGAGATAATAATGAGAGGGTAAAATGGGTTTATGCCCATTAAAAAAACACAAAGCAACGAAAAAAACCAAACAAAACAATTTGTTTAATTAATTCCAAATTTTCCCATATTCTGCACTAGGAAACTGAGATTTGCCTGGAGGGGGGTGGGGCGGCTGTACAGCTCTGCTTTCTGTTTTCCAAGTAAAACCAAGCTTGAAAGTTGAAAGCCTTTGAAAAAATATTTGTATGTACTCAGTAGAATCATGTGAGTTAGGATCTAAGAGATGCTGTTTTAGCTGTGACCCTGGTCACTACCTGGACTGCTCTTGGGACATCCATGTCCATAGCAGGCTGATGTGGTTGTGGGTGGAGGAATCCTTCTACCTGACACAGGAGGGCAGATGTTGGGGACAGCAGGAGGAATCCAGCCAGATGAGGAAGAAGGGATGACACCCCAGACTGGTTGAGCAGGGAGATGGCAGCCAACTGCCCGGGCATCCTGACATTTCTTAATTCCCCAGTGTGACTTTGTAGTGTTAATGTCCTCTCCCATAGTGCAGCATGGGTGTCAGCTTGCGTGTAATTCTGTAAATAACAAGGGTGATATTTTTACTGTGTTTACAGGAGATACATGAGTTAATTTTAGGACAGGTAATCTCTCAGACCATGTGAGCCAGAGTGGTTTGTTGTGCCTCTTTGCTCTACAGTAATTTCTTTTGGAAGTAAACAACTCCCTACACAAACATTTACAATACCACTAAGATATGCAGAGAGAGATTTCGGGCTTTTTTTCCTCTCTCCTTTTCTTTTTTACATTGTTAGATTTGTTTGCCTCATTAGTGTCCTTTGAATTTTAAGGTATTCTGATTTTTAAAGATTTGAACTGTAAGTTAGAGCTTATCTCTTCAAATATGCTAAAAAATCTTTTAAGCCCTTGTTAGGTAATACGCATTTCACTAGGTCTTGTGTCTCTTCACGATCAAGTGGGCTAAAAAGGAGAGGTTTGAACTTTCTCTGGTGGATTATTAACTAAAAGGGATTGGGATTCCTTCTTTGAAGGCTGGGGAACTATAAGATGACGTTATCCAGAGGAGGAAAGGGGGATAAAGCTGGTACAGAAGTAAGAGGTTGTATGTACGCTTGGCTGCAAGTTTAGGAAGTGGGAGGCTGAAAAAGCCAGGGAAATGGATGGATGTAGCAGGAAAGGGTAACAATCACTTCCTTTGTCCTGAGATGTTCTGATTTGCAAACTGATGCAGACATCTCAGACCCAGTGTGAAGCTGACCTTGCCTTTCAGCTTTCCAGGCTTATTGCAGTGGTATTTGCAGGTCTGCTGCCCACTATGTCAAGACTTATTTAAAGCCAGTGTTGGGTGGTTTCCTGTGACTGAATGTTTTGAAGGAACACAGAACCAGGGTAGGGCCAAAGATGGCAAGTACATTTTCTTTGGAAGTTGAGATTGATACAGTGATGGTTATAAACAGAGGATTATTGGCTGTGAATTGTATACAACAGATTGGTGTTTACTTGCCTAGAAACTGGGCTTTAGGAAAGATCAGATGTGGTGCAGTAATAATGGTCTTGTGTGTTATATTGGTTTTGTTGGGGTCAGTTTGTTTGTTTTAAAGTGCTGACACTTTTATTACTTATTTTTGTACATTTTTATACTTTTTTTTAAACTGTGCTTCCATTTTTGTTCCTGGCAAAGAGGGGAAGAGACCCAGTTTTTCTAGGTGGTGCAGTTTCCTTGCCTAAGTTACTTATTGACAGACATCCATGAATAAGCCTGGGGACAAAGCAGTGGCACTGGTTTGAGTTCATGAACCAGACAGAACAGATCAAAGCCCAGGGGACAGTTCACATTAAAATCAGTATAATCTGTTTATCTCCACAACAGGCAAAGCAAGAAGCTCTCCTTAAATTTGTGCTTCTTTTGATCTCAGAGGAACTAAATAAATTTCATGCAACGTCTGTGTTGTGGTTCATGTCCCACAGTTAAATGCACCCATCCATGCTCTCATGTGTCTGAGCTGCTGAGGGCCTGAACCGAAAATTTTGCAGCTGTGGTTTAGGAAAACAATATGGTACAAAGTTCAGGTTATTCATTACCGAAACAATAGTAACAATCCCAATAGTAACAATCTGGCCCGCTCGGAGGGTTGCTGAAGGGCTGGCTGGGTGCAGCCGGGAGGGGGAGCACGGAGAGCAGGAGCCGCGGTGTGGGATCTGCCTTCCCCTCGCGTGCCACAGACCGATTGAGATGCGTGTGCTGCTACCCTCTCACTGGGAGTCAATTAAAAGCTGCTCTGAGGAGGGAGCACAGTCTGCCCCTGGCTAAGGAGGAGCTTTCAGAGAGGCATCTACCACCGTGTGCAGTGATTCCTGCAGTTCTTGGGCAAAACTGGTGTGCCATGACTGACCTTCAGGTTTGACATCACCAGTCAGTGTCTGTAACAACCATGTTGGGAATAACGTGGTTATTACACTGAAAAATGTTTAGATAAGTATGTGATCAGAACAGACAGAAAACAGGAAAAGTAAAGCCCTGCCATAAGAAGGGGAATACTAGAAAAGCTCCAAATGTAAGGATTGGTTAAAGCTTGTACTGTGATACTTCTTTGTATTACTTCTGCTTTAAAGTTAAAAAGAAAAGGATTATTGACTGCCCCCATTGATTTGGGCCAAACATGATGTGAAGTGCCTCAGTATCAATAAAAGTGCACTGGGTCAGCTTGGGAGGTCAGCTCTTGTCTGTATAACTCAGTCACTTTTTGTCTGATTGTACAAGCAGGCTGTATGTGCTGACCAAAATCTTTTTCTTTCTAATCAGAAATTATTGTTTTAAAACAGTCCACTTACCAAAGCATTATTTGTAATTCTTGTGTTCTGTACACAGAATATGTATGTAAATATGTCTTTACCTTAGAAATTGCTGCAGGAAAGCCTGACTCATAAAAACACCACCAACTGACAACCTTGGGGGCATCTGAGCATTTTTTGCTCATGTATGCTATTAAATACTATTTTTTTTTTCATTTGTGCTGCAGGCATAGGGAAGAACGTGCTCTGTGAGAAAGCTGCTACCTCTGTGGATGCCTTCAGGATGGTCACAGCTGCCAGGTATTACCCCAAGCTGATGAGCATCGTTGGCAATGTTCTCCGTTTCTTGCCTGCCTTTGTGAAGATGAAGCAGTTGATAGAGGAACACTACGTGGGCAACGTCATCATCTGCGACGTGCGAGTCTATGGGGGAAGCCTGCTCAGCCACAAGTACAACTGGATCTGTGATGAGCTCATGGGAGGGGGTGGGCTGCACACCATGGGCACCTACATCATCGACCTCCTGACTCATCTCATCAGCAGGAGGGCAGAGAAGGTCCACGGTTTGCTCAAGACTTTTGTGAAGCAGAACACGGCCATCAGCGGGATCCGCCACGTCACCAGCGATGACTTCTGCGTTTTCCAGATGCTCACGAGCGACGGTGTCTGCTGCACTGTGACTCTCAACTTCAACATGCCCGGATCATTCATCCATGAGGTCATGATTGTGGGCTCTGCTGGTCGCCTCATAGCTCGTGGGACAGACTTGTATGGGCAGAAAAACACTGCACTCCAGGAAGAACTACTGTTTACAGACTCTCTGCCTGTCAACAAGGGCCTTTTGGATAAGGGCTTTAAAGACATCCCGCTGCTTTACCTGAAGGGAATGGTGTACATGGTGCAAGCCCTGCGGCAGTCTTTCCAAGACCAGGAAGACCGTCGGACATGGGATCATAAACCTGTGTCTATGGCAGCCTCTTTTGAAGATGGTCTGTACATGCAGAGTGTGGTAGAGGCCATCAAGAAATCCAGTAGGTCGGGTGAGTGGGAGACTGTGGAGGTGATGACTGAGGAACCAGATGCCAACCAAAACCTCTGTGAGGCGCTTCAAAGAAATAACTTATGAACATTCCTACCTTGGAAAATAGGACAATTAACACTTCTGGCTGTAATGTAAAAAACCTCTGTTTTTAAGATATGTAGATTCTTATTTAATAGCCTGAGTTTCTTGTTTTTTTTAAACATGTAAAATATGTTCTGATAGGAACTGTTGTGGTTTAAATTGTTTAAAGAGTTTTAAATGTTTCAGTTTTTTGCAAACATTTAATTTTTGTCTTGGAGACTGGTAGGAAAACTTGAATTGCCCTTTGCACTTGCAGTAGCTGAAGTGAATCGTGGGATCTCTGCCATTGTGTGGCTTGGAAATGGGACACAACCTCTGTTGCACAGGTTGCTGATTTAACCATGAGAGCATGTAGAGCAAGATCAGGGAGTATCTGTTGTTCAGATGCCTTTTTCTTCTCTCTTGGAGGCTGATTTACATTTTAATCCTTAGTTTGTAAAATTTTATAAAAAGAGTTTAGTAATGTAACAGATCTCTAAACTCCTATAGGACAAAAAGTAGAAGGAATGGATTAGAGTTAGTAACATAAGGATCAGCCCTTTGGCTTCCTGCCCGTGGTAGATGTCTTTCAAATTCATTCAAACTGGTGTTTTATATAAATGATACTATAATCCTCTGTTGTTGGTATCTTGGCAGGAAGATCATCAGGAAGTCTGTGATGCATTGAGCTATTATTCCATATCTGTAGACATTATTCCTTCTACTCAAGAGGCTGCCTGTATCCAGCAGCATTTTTTCCATAAGCTCTGTGCCTGTCAGTTATGTTTACTGCCTGGGAGCACTGGTGCCACGTTCTCATTTCTGTGACTGTTAATAAACAAATGCCTCCCAGAGTCACGGGATTGCCACAGTGTCGTGGGTAACAAAGTTGTACAGCATTAACCTTTCAGGGACCTGAAAGTGGAAGGAAGGAGGTATTTCCTACCTCTTGCAGCTCTCTTAATGTGCTGGCTGGATAACTGTCACACTACACACATCCTGATAGTTGAGAGAACAGGGACTGAACTGCCATGGGTCGATGTGCTCTTGATCTCAAACACTGGCTTTTAACCCTCTGGCCCAGCCCATCCTCATGTTCTCCTGCAGCTGGAGAGATTTGTTGGCAGATGATGGGGTGGGAGTTCACTCCTTTTGAGAAATGTTTCTCTCTGAGGCAGGTATGTGGAAAGGATAGTCCAATTTTACTATGTTTGTTTCGTGTACTTGAAAGCTTTTTTTTTTTTTAATGTATTTCCCACTAAATTGTAACCCTGTGTATTTATGTATATTAACATGCACGCTGCTGTTTCATAAGCTGGACCTTCCTGAAAAGTATCATGTTTTCTACAGAAATAAAAAGCTGTGTTTGTTGAGGGAATTCTCTATGAAGTTGCGTGGTTGTATTTCATTTGGTCAAGCTAAAACCATCCTAATAAAAATGAACAGGAGACTCGGAGCTGGGATTCAGTGTCTGGTTAGTCCTTCCTACCTCACTGTAGAAGTTGCCAGAAGACACCAAGAAGCAAAATCCCTGCAGTATTGATGGACCACTTTCTTTGCTCAGAGTATAAATTAGGTATTTACCTTTGGATATTTACTTTACAGACTTAAAAGAAACAACTACTACTACTGTGCTGTTTTAAAGGGCAGGAGTGTGGCTGCTCCTGTGTGCTCTCATCTCTATTGTGAGGTGTGTGAAGGAAGTGAAGGGTTAGGTTGCATATTAGGAAAAGTTCTTCACCAAGAGGGCTAATTTCATGCCAGTTTGGGGTCTGTTTTGAAGCTGTCCTTCTGGAACTGAGAACCTTCCTTGGTGGTTTTGTCACTGTATTTGTATTGGGCAATATAAAGTGCAGGTCCTTCTCTAGGAGAAGAAGGAAGCACAAAACATCTCCAGATGATCCCAGCGGAGGGAGGGTGCTGAAATTCCTCGGTGAGAAGGAGACATGACTTCAGAATTGTGCGGAGAGGTGAAAAGGGCCTCTCCTGGGCTGGCCACAGCCTGAAGCTGCCCTGCACAGGCAGAGCGGGATGGTGACCGCAGGAGCGCTGCTTTGGTCGAGGCGGATCCCGGCCGTGAAGCCTGGATTGCCCCGTGCAATCCCTGTTTGTCTAGCGCAGATGTCGTGCATTAGGGCCCGGGCCGGCTCGGGGGTCAGTGCCCCGTGTGCTGCGGCTGCCCGGGCACGGCCGGCAGGGCCGAGGGAGCAGCGGCGGAGCTGCGGGCCGGGCCCGCCCATCCCGGCGGAAGCGGCGGTTGCCGGGGAGCGGCGGGCCGGCCGGGCCCTCGGCTGTCGGCGGGCGGGCGCAGCCCAGCCCGGCCCGGCCGGGAGCGCGTCTCCGCGGCCTCCCTCGGTGAGTTCTCTCGGGGCAGCCGCACAGGCCCCTGCCGGGCCCGGGGCCGCCCGCCGGGGCTCGGGAGCGGCGCAGGCTGGGGTCGGCGGGCAGTCGGGCCGGGAAGCGCCGGGCCGGGGCAGGGGCAGCGCCTGCGGGGGAAGGCTGCGGGCCCCGGGACCGCGGGACTGCGCTGCTGGCAGCGCCTCCCGAGCCGCCCTCCCCGGGCGAAGGCAGGCAGGAAGGTCCCGCAGCGCGGTCCGGTCCCCCGGCGGTGTCCGCTGTCGCTCAGCGCCGTGCCGGGTCTCGGCACGTGTCCCCGGGCAGGGCTGGTGTTGATCCGCTGTGCCAGCCCGGCCGGAGGAGCTGCGGGCTTCCACACACGCTGCAGCTCAGCGCGGGGCTCGTCCTTGCATCCCGGAGGAATCGCACGCGTTGAGGTGGGGCCTCCGTGTCGTCATCTGTGCTTGCCCTCCAGGGACAGGCCTGGGCTGCGGCTCTGTCATACCCACATCAGTCTCTGCCCACTTCAGTGTTGAGCACGACCCTCGGTCAGCTCCTGCTCCAGCTGCTGCAGGACACGTGTCTGACTGCCTGGGCAGACTGTCCAGCCTGGCGTTATGCCTACAGAGCTGTTGGTAGACACCAGCGCCCAGAAAACATGCTCCACATGCAAATGCCAATATCGCGCTTGGCTGTAGCTGTCCCTCTGGTTTCAGAGAGACAAAAGAAAAAAATGGGTCTTTGAGACTGGCAGGTGGGGAAGAGCTGGTGAGATCTGGGGAAACCCACATGAGGAATAGTATTAAAAGGAGAATATTAATCTCTCCCATAGCAGTCAGCAAGGAGAAAGCTTAGGCAGGGACAAAAACCACTGGGTAGTTTCACAGCACATTGACCTCAATTCCTGACCCCCAGTTCTTCAGGAGGAACAGTTGCAGATTGAGGTACCTCACTGTTTTGGTGCAGCCCTCAGGCATGGAAATTATCCTGATGTGACTTTCCATTTCAGCTAAAACTGTTGAGGAAGGAATCAAACATGCAAGACCAGCTGCACGGAGATTAGCCCTTTGATTTGCTGCAGATGACTTGCTCTGCTTATCACAGCTTATCACAACCGTGGGATGTTTTTTCCCATGCTTTTTGCAGAGATTGGCTCATGAAGGCAAGGAGCTGGGCTGGCGTCAGCTCTGTGTGTGGTAGCAGCTTCCTGGCCAGGGACCCAGGCACAGTGAAAATGTCATCTGTGAAGAAGAGGGAACGCTTCAAAGTTAGATGCAGTGGTTTCAAGGCTGTGAAATACACCTGCCTGAGGCTTGTCAGTTCCCATGTTTTGCAGTCACCTTAACTACGATGCCAAAAACAAGTCACAAAAGGAAGCTGTGGTTCTTACAGGCTCTGAAAGGGCTCAGTTCACCAGGGGAATAAGTAGCATTTTTATCACTTGGTGAGCTGCAGCAAAGGCCACAAGAGTCGAGTTAATAGTTGTTAAACTTACAGACACTCTGGGAGGGAGAGGGCTGGAGCCTGCATTGCTTGGTTCCTAGGCCAGCATAAAGTCCTGCTTCTGGTGGAGAAAGGAGCAGCCCACTGGGGGGAGTGAGCAATGCTGAAGTTATTGGGTTACTCCAGCAACTGCCCTGTGCCTCCTGCAGGTGTGCAGGGTGGCTGGGAGCTGTGACTCTTCCCTAGGGAAGCCTGCAGGCTGGCGGGGTGGAAGAGCAGAGAGGAGCTGTACACATATCTGTTTGCCTGGACTTATTCAGCCTGGTTTTGCAGAGTGTGCCTGCATCTCACAGCCTGTCAACACACAGGTGGTGTCTGTGTTCATAAGTATGTGCTCCTGCTGTGCTTGCTCTCCAGTGCTTCTCTGACTCCCGTGTGGAGGTATAAAACCCATGTTCCTTTTGGACAAAACGAACTCAGTGAAGGAAGTGACTTGTCTGATGCAGGGGTAGTGAGTGGAATTGGCTCAGCGCAGGACTGTTTGTGCTGCAAAGCTGTCCCAAGAAATGAAGCAGGTGGGAGTGGCAGCAGAGGAGGTCACACATCCCCTCTTGGCAGGAGTGGGCCGTGAGGGTCTCTCATGTTCCCTAAATAGGCCTGTGGTCAGCAGGAGCAGAGCAGCAGCTTGGGAAGGCTGTACCAGTGGTTGGTAACTGAGGCTGGACAGCTGCTTGCCGGGGCTACAAGATGGGTGCTGGGGGCTTTTGTCCCTCCTAGGTACCTACACAGGCAAGATGCTCCCTGTTGTAATGAGGTTGTCTGATCTTGCAAGATCCCAAGCCAGAGGTGATGTGACTTGCAAATCAGGGAGTGGGTGTCATTTGCAAATTCCCTGCATCAGGGCAGGGTGCAGTTGGGATGTGAAGGTATGAAACAAGCCTTCCATCCCCCGCCTCCCATCAACTTGCCTTTCCTCCTTCAATCCCCCGCAATAATTGTCTGCTCTGTTACAGGTCTTGATTTCAGCCTGTCATTTTGCGTGTAAATCACTGGGTTGGGACTCGAGTTCAGATCAAGATCAGATGTGCATTTCAAAGCCAGTAGCTGTTCTGGAGTGATCTCATGGTGAATGGTGAAACACTTTTTTGGTTTTTTTTTTGCTTTTTTTTTTTTTTTCTAGAATAAGAGAGCCTGTTCTGGCTTAGTAGGATCCATTATCAAAGTAGATTAAATAATACCAAGCCAGCATCCTTTTATCTCTGGCTGGGAGTCTGTGCCTGCTTGTCAGAAATAGCTTTTCCAGAGCAGCTGGGTGCAGGCTGCACATGCATGCTGGTGTGCAGCAGTCAGCACTGCTTACATTGCCTCTGCTGTTGTGTCCAGGAGATGAATAACAGCGTTTTGCTAATGGGTCTCATGTCAACAGGGGTGATTTAGCAAGGAAGACTGCAGTGCATTAGTTGCTATGACTCAGACTCACTCAGCCTTGCACTGATCGTTTATTGGTTTATAAATTAAACTGCAGATGCTGCATCCCATCAGTGCAGGCATGCCAAGGATCCTGAACGGGGTTCTTCCCGTCGAGTTGTCTGAGAAATGTTTAAATTACTGCCTCAGGAGTCAGGGAGTACAGGTTGTAGCCCCAGCTCTTACAGCAGTGACTCCAGCCAAGCTGTCCTGGCGCCTGTCAGAATCATGGTGTGGCTCTGATGAGGCTCTTGTGGCATCTGCTGAGAGCTCAGCAGCAGTCTGTGCCTGCTGGTGTGGCATCCTGCATCCTCATGTTCTGAGCAGGTTTGCTGTAGGCATAAAAATGCTGTCCAGGAGATCTTGGTGAACAGTGCAGGGAAATTGATGCTGGCTGTTCCTGTCCTTTCCTGCTGGAAGGGTCTGTGCTTCTGTCATGGGGAGGAGAGAGGCAAAGGGACCCGTTTGGGCCAGGGCAGGGACTTGTGGATGTGGGCTACACTGAAAGGTACTTCAGAAATGAAAAAAGGTGTTCTTCTAAGCAAATAGCTCTGTTCTCCCCAAGATGTGAGAAACCATCTGGGCTCTTTCCCTGAAATCCAGTGTCTGACCCTGCACGGTCTGGGAGTGAAGTGTTTTGTATTTTTGTGAAGTGTTTGTCCTTCTGAGGGTCAGCCCCAGCCTGCTGAGCAGTGGTCACAGCACACCACCCATTGTCAGGGAGATACAGCTGTGAGGGGCAGGGCTTCAACTTCCTCTGGACAGGTTGCATTTAGAGCCCAAGGTGCAACACAGTTCAAATCTCTGGCTAAAACCTGTCAAATGATGGCCAGGTACCTTGTGTTTCTTGTTCACTCCATCTGTGTCTGCATTTAATGTTTCTGCATGGGAGAACAAAGCCAAGAAGGACTTCTTGTACCAAAGGTACCAACGTTACAACAATTGTGGACATTTTCAGTACTGATAAAGACACTGATTATACCCACAGTAGGGACAGTGCTGCTGGACCCCTGGTTTCACCTTCATGAAGTCCAGTTTGGGGTGGTTTCTACCTGCAGGTCATCTCTGTAGCTGGGGGTCAGCTCTCTAATGAAGGTCAGAAATTCCCCTATACATATATCTATATCTATATCTATATATCTATATATCTATATATCTATATATCTATATATCTATATATCTATATATCTATATATCTATATATCTATATATCTATATATCATCTATATATCTATCTATTTTTTTTTTTTTTTAATGTAGCTTTTCAGTGGCTCAGTGCTCTCTGTTCATTTCTGTTCTCAGTGCTGGTTGGTTTCTGTGGCAGAGTGACGTGTGGCAGGATGTGTGAAGGGCCAAGCAGGATTTCTGGACCTATTCCTCCAGACCCAACGCTCTTTCCAGAGTATTACAGACGCCCCTTGTCAGGTGAGTCTTTGATGCTTGTTACAGATTTGGGGGTTTGTGCTTTGGCATGACAGCTTGATGTCCTTATCCCTTGGTGTCCTTGACAGTCTCTATTCACATTGATGAAGGTGCTTCTGATGGTGATCCTAAAGTGGTCTGTACAGCTGGCTGGAAGATGGGAAAACATAAGGCAGAGGTGGAGAGGGGGTCTTCACATTGTTTCTAGGCTGTGGGTGAACAAAACTGAGGTAAGATCATTTCTTGACAAAGTTCTTTTTCTTTCTCTGCAGCTCGAGGGAGGCTGGAAGGAAATGCCCAGAAGCTGTATTTAACCTCTGGCCTCCTGGACCCAGTTCCCAGCCCATACCCTGTTTTGGGCAGTGCCCGCCAGGCCCAGCCAGCCCCTCGCATTCGCCCCAGTGGGAAGGACTTCCTGGAGAAGGGACAGAAAGGGACACTCAGCCTCTTACTGCAGCTCGAAGGGATCTCCCTTGATGGGGGGCTGCCAGTCAAGAGTAAGTACAGCCAAGTCACTGCTGGCCTGAGCTGCCTTTGGGGCCAGGGAGGAAGCATCAGGGGTTTGGGGTGGATTCCCAGGATCTGCTGCCTGAGGAGGGCTTGAGTTTCACAGGGCTGCTCACCCCACCTCCAGCTTTTGGCCTGGCAGTGGAGTCACCTGTGCTGGAGCCAGTGATGTTTTGGCCTCCCTGGCTCCAGTCCCAGGTTAAGAATGGGAAGAAGGACTTTAAAAAAGGTGGAAAAATTTGGATTTCTTTACAGTCAAACTTATATGAATCAAGTAAAACCTTAATGTATTGAGGATGTTTAACATGGCAAGTTCCTTGTTGGTGAAGCCAAGCAGGATTTGGGAGGAGTGTCATATGAGGACATCTTTGCAAAAGACGTTCCCTTCTCCAGAGATGTCACCCAGAATACATTCAGAGGTCCAGGAAGGAGATAAGGTTGAGGCCTGTGTGTCATTTTAATTTACTTCATGCACTGGCATTGTCCTGAGCCTGGTACCAGTGAGGTGGATGCCTGAACTGCTATGTCCAAGCAGGGGGGGAATGAATGAGGGTCTGGTTTTGTCAGCTGAGATATCCCCTTGGGATATCCCCTTGGGATCTCCCTACTTAGAAGGACAACTTTTGATTCAAAAACAAAACAAAAAAACCCCTAATCCATAATCTTGATTCTGTCCACTTGAGTGTGGGGCAATGGCTAACCCTGAAACAGGAACATTGCAAATTCAAGGCTCTGCAGCTGCCATTAACCAGCGCTCTCCACTTCAGAAACACCGTGACAGCTGAACTGGGAGCTGGCCTTGCTCTTGAGAGGATGCTGGCATGGCTTGTCTGGCACAGTCCAAACAGGGACAAGTGGAGAACAAGGGTTTCTGTGAACACCAGCAGTGTGCACAGACCTGTGCTGGTGCTCATCTGGGCACAGTGGGATCCTCTGGCAGAAGAGTCAGTCTGGGAGTGTGCATCAAACATGGGCAGAATGCAGAGATGGTCTAGTCTGCAGAAGAGGGAAGAGCTTGCTGGTTCTCTGGGCTGTTGGACCTAATTTGGAACAGAGCTGTGGGCTCTGGTGCCAGTGCTCCAACAGCCTGTATCCCATGGCAGTGTCTGGCAGGTGAAGGTGTGTCTGTGTCCCCTTGCTGTGCAGGGAAAGAGGCCAAGGACTATGAGAAGGAAAATGTGAGGCGGATAAAGGAGATTCAGAAGAAGTGCAAAGAGAGGGAGCAAGCCCAAGAGCGCAGCCAGCCCAAGCCTGTGAAAGCTCTGTGGAAGTCCCAGAAATATGAAAATGTGGAGTCAAAGGTGAAGGCCAAACTGCAGGTTGGTATCTATGGAGCTCTTGAACTCTCCAGGCTTGGGATGTGGCTCAGCCATGAGGGGTGG
Organism: Lichenostomus cassidix; assembly: GCF_008360975.1. Lineage (NCBI taxonomy): Eukaryota > Metazoa > Chordata > Aves > Passeriformes > Meliphagidae > Lichenostomus > Lichenostomus cassidix. The sequence goes on from NC_139492.1 coordinate 6,336,202, forward strand.
TGGGACAATGGAGGTAGAGGAGTCCTGGAGCCTGCAGGATCTGGGGACATCTCAATGCTGAAGCACAAGGGCAGATGTGGCAGTGGGGCTGTGAGTGTGTGTGGTTTGGGTCCAGAGGGGGATTGCTGCAATAATCTGTGTGCTGCTTCCCCCTCATAGCCATATTTCCTGCTGAAGGATGCTCCCATCTGGCATTTCAGCTTCCCTGTGTTTGGGGCAGCTCTTCTCTGGGGTTTGTGCCAGAAGGCTGTGGCATTTTACTCCATGAATGGTGATTCTCAGAGGTAGATCTGCAGGCTGCATTGAGCCTCAGTCCAACTATTCCCACCCTGTGGATACCCAGTGGGCAGTGTATATCCACACATTCTTCTCCAGGCAATTGTCCTGGTGAGTAACCACTGCTCAGTGGCGACACACAGACATCTCCAAGCAGTCAGGGTTGAGGCCTCATAGATCAGCACAGCCTGAGTTGGAGTCTTCAAGTTCTTCCTCATCTCTGAGTTGCTTCTCTTTCATCTGTGGCCAGCTTTGGACACTAAAATGATGTGTATTGATAACAACTGCAAAAATTGGCAAGATGATTCTCAATCCAGTGGTTCCAAGTGCTGTGTCCCTTCTTCCTGGTGTGTCACCAACCTCTCTGATGTCCATGACCTTTCCACACATGGGAGCAAACCCACGAGTGCTTCAAGAACACAAGCCTACGCTCTTGTTTGACAAATCTTCTGGGTTAGAGGAAGATTGAGATAATTTCTTCCTTTGTTTTGGGGAAAGGGGGTGGTCTCTGCGCAGGCAGTTTCTGCGTGGTGCGTTACTTGTGCTCTGTGAATTCCTCCAGAGAGGCCCTGGCACTGACTCATGATGCTTTAACTGTTGCTGTGGCTCTCCTGGAGCTGAGGTGTTCCCTGTGAAGGATCTCCATCTTCTGTGGAGCTGCTGCTGCTGCTGCTGAGTTTCATTTGATTCTGCTGGATCTTGATGACTAATGCAGAGTTTCTTTTCTCTCATCTGTCCCTGAGGCTGTTAACTGCAGCAGTTACCTTGGAAAGGGCTGTGGCAGTCCCAGTGCTCCTGTGGAGGGAGATGGGGTGCACTGTGCTCTGTGCTCCTGAGGTCACAGCCATATTAGGTAAAGGTACTTCTAATTAACTTACCAGAGAGATCCAGATCTTTTGTTGAAACAAGACTGATCATCTCTGGAGCATGAACAGTCTGGGCAGTGCTGAGGGCATCCTATATCCTGCTCCTTACACCAAACCCACCCATGTGGCTGCCCAGTCCCACCATCAGTCTGTAGGTCTGCCCAGCTAAACAGGCCAGGCTAGAAGGAATCTTCCCCAGGGAACTGCAACTCAGCCGAGACCTTGAGTATCTGCAAAGATCTGGGGGCTGCCCTGTGCAGTTCCCATCCCTCCCAAGAGCAGAGCGGTGCCCTAGCTGCATTTATCATAAGGTCACACTTGCCACAGTGTCAACTTTCAATTTTCAGGGTTTGTTTGCAACAAGACTGTCTGAGATAGTCCCAGACTGCCTACTAGACATCAAGTACTGTCACCCGGTGCCAGTGCTAACCACAGCCTTTGAAGACACCCCTCAGATGCAATTCCACCAGACTCCTTCACTCTGTGCTCCTTTTTCTTTCTAGAGTGATATAACCACAGATTTGAGGTGCTGAGCAGAGCAGCACTTGAGAACAGCACCTCAGCAGGCAGTTTCATGCCTGTTTGATCCAAATGTGTGTTTCCGCAGATTCCCCCCCCATTTCATAGTGATTCTTTACAAAGGTCAGTTGCCAGGTTTAGTTAGATCTGTTACTGTTTGTGTGCCTTTGCTGGCTGACTACAGATTGTCTTCCCCCAAGAAGTTCTGCCAGCTCGTGGCAGAAAGTGTGTGCTGTCATGTGCTTGCTGGAAACCTGTGGCTGAGCCCATCCTTACCACCCAAATTTGGCTGGGAGGGTTTCTCTTTGCTCCAGCCTCCCTCCACTAGTGGATCTTTTCTTGCCTTTCCCAGGAGACCTCCCCACCTCCAAATCCTGAGGCTGTGAATTTCCTGAGGGCATATTCTCGCTGTGGCCCTGGGATCAAGCCGTGCAGACCACTCTCCCCAAGGCCTGTCAGAGCAAAAGCAGCAGCAGACACAGAGGCTCCAGAGGCACAGGGTGCTGAAACCAAGGTGAGTTACACACCAACTGCATTCATCCCAGGGATTTCTGGCACTCATCCATGGCTCCTGCCTTGAACTCTTCATGTGTCCTTCCAAAGTGTTGGGTCAGATGTGCTGCATGAGTGGGGAGATCTGTAAATACTGTTCCTGGCTGAAGGGAAGGAACAGGGTCTTGGTCACTGGATTGGTAAAATGGGTGTTTAAGGATTGCTCATGCTACCTTCTGACTTCATCCTCACTCACAGTTAAAGAGATCATGGAGTTCCCTTTGAAAATTCCACCTCCTCATGCCAGCAATCTCAAATCTGCTCTTCCAAGGGCTTTGCAGGAGGTCTTGGGGATTTAGAGGCTGTTGCAATTGTAATCAAAGAAACCGTGGCTTCTGGATGTTAGATAAAAATTTGGGAAATGGGTGTGTGTTTTAGTAAGGAGAATGAAATCAGCATTAATAGTTAAACCTTTCAAGTAGTCTGTTTGGGAGGTCCTAAACAGCTCCATGACTCATGTCCTTTTCCCTTGGCAAGTGTGAGGTTGTCAGTTTGTTGGTTCCTAAATGCCATGAATGACTTAATTAAACAGGACATGATCTCCAAAGGAGGAAAACCTTATATGCAAACACAGCCACATTCTCCCCTGTCTTGTCCAGCAGAGGAGCTGTAGTGGAGGTGCTATCTCTGGGGAAATGCCTTAAAGATAGCAAAGTTCCTGCTCTGCCAAGGGTTCTGTTGCATATCCTGGCCTGGTGAGCACCCAGCCTGTTTTTCCCCTACCCTCAAAATGCACCTGTAGGAGCAATGGGCACTATGTCAAGCCATCTTTTTTTCTGTCCTTCAGGTATTTAAGGCATGTGGTCATCTTGGGGACCTTAAAGAGGCCAGGTTTCAGCTCGGCTTTTGGTGCCTGCCTTCCCAAACCACTGCCTGTCTATGGCTGCACACTGAGACAGGCTGTGCTGAGGCTCTCCCTGTCCTGTTGTTACACATTCAGCATCTTGCATGGTGCCTCTTTGCTTTTTCCCTCGTGTGGACAGCAGCAGCTGTCTGTGTGCGTGTGCCCAGCCTGCCCTTGATGCCTTGGTCTCTCTCTCTTCTTCCAGATGCAGGTGGAGGGCAGGAGCATTGACTTCATCAGGCACAATGCCTGCATGGCCAAGCGAGCCTCCCTGCGCCGCTCCCAGTCCCTGCAGGCACTGGCTGAGCTGCTGGAGCAGAAGCATCGGGAGCAGGAGGAATACAATGCCAAGCAGAAGGGCCATGTCCCCCAGTAGTATGTATGCCCTCTGTGCTCCATGAGACTGTACCAGCCTTAATTGCATCCCCCAGCTTCTGCCCAGAGGGCTGTGCCATATACTGTGACCTGGGGAGTAAATGCTGTCCCTCCTGCTTTCTCGGCTTAACCAGCATCCCATGCCCAGTGTGACAGGGCTCAGGGAGTTTTTGTCTCCGCCTCCCTTGCTTGCTGTTGTACAGTGATGTTCACATGGGGATGCTCCATGTGCCTTGAGAAATGTGCTCCTGCCCCTTTGTAGGCTTTGCTCCACGTGGTGTAGCTTTGGCATTAAAAGGTCTGGTTTTGAAGAGGCAGAGAGCTCACTCTGCCTCACCAGTGTTCATTCTGCCTTGGGCTAGGAGTCTGAGGAGCACCCAGCTAGTGCTGTGCATTTTGGGGTTCTGTGTGCAAAACAGTTCCTGGGTGACCCTGTCCTAGGAATTACCATGATGCCAATCCTTTGGCTCTGCTGTTCTCTGCCAGCATCCCTGGCCATGAGCTGCTCTGTCTGACTTCATTCTGCCACTGGCCCGCAGATGGTTTGTCAAGGACTCAGTGAGCCAGAAATGAGGGGCAGCAGCTCTTATCTCCAAGGAGCACATGTTGGCCTGAGTACATCTCTGCCAGCAGCCATGTGGATGTGGAGCACATTTGCTCATCTACACACGTGGGTTAAACCCAGTGTATCCCCCGTGATGAGGGCATGGATCCCTGTGGTCCTCAGGCAGTGACACTGAGCCTGGCAGGGTTTTTAGGGTGCATTCCTGACCTCTGCCTGTGCCCCTGGGCCCCCCCTCCTGCCAGATGTGCTGACACCTCCTCCCCTTCACCTCGCAGCCTGCTGGAGAGGAAGGAGATGTGGCGCAAGCAGATGGAGGAGCGACTGCGAAACCTGCCAGACCCTGACACACCACCCGGCCACACCATGATGCCGGAGAGCCAGCGGCTGGAGACCCTCGGCAACCTGAAGCAGAGTAAGAGGAAAAGAAACAGGGATTCCAGCTCAGACAAAGAGGCAGTCCTAGACAGGATAAGGGAGGAGAGACACAGGGCCACATTCCTGCCACTTGGAGAGTTGTCTGGATCAAGGCATGTGTAGGCAGGATGTGAACTGTGCATGGAAAGAGCAATCGATGTCCTGCAGGTTACAGGATTTGCTCTCTGGAGCAGACTTGTCCAGTGGACCTGGTGTTAGGGTTGCTATTGCTCCTAAAATGTTAGAAAGATTTTGGTTGGAAGGGACCTTCAGAGGTCTCTAGTCCAATCCTTGTTCAAATCAGCTTTGAAAAGGATTCTAGGTCCTTGTTCCAGTGCTGCTGTCATGTTCATTGTCATAGCACTAGAAAAAGGATGGATTTCTTTGCTCTTCCACTTGCACAACTTGGTTTTTTCTCTTTTCACAGGCCAGGAGGAGTTGATAAAGGACCTGGTTCTGCTGCCAATGCGGGGAGACAGCCTCAAGATGCAGAAGAGGCGGGTAGAGCTTGAGAGGAAGCTCTCCCAGATAGAAGAGGCAATCAAAATTTTCTCAAGGCCCAAGGTTTTCATCAAGCTGGACTCCTGAGCTGGGGCCAGGTGTGCTGTGCTGCTCTGCCTGAACGTCCTTCATTGCTGGGCAGGAATGGATGTCACTTTGGGAGGGAAGGAGAGGAAGCCAAGTTCCAGACCTTGGACCCATGCAGGTTCCCTTACAGTGTCCAGTGTGCAGCTGGCATCTCTAACTCACCTTTCAGTGCTGTGTCTTGTCCACAGAAAAGTGAGAGAGTTGCCCTAATACCGGCCCTACTGAGTGGTCTGGGGAACAGTTGTCTCTGCTGCTTGACTTCTCACAGATCAACTCTCTGCTCTGGATTCTGGCATCACCTCTTACTTTCCCTTTTTTTCCTACTTCTAGAAACTGGTAGGTCTCTTGTGCTGCTCCCCATGGTGTTCTTTGTCACTCTCTTCCTCCTGAGCTGGACCATGTTTGTGGCTCATCCTGAGCATCTGAGGGCTCAGGGGACAGTTTGGGGACAATGACGAGGCACAGAGCTTAGTGTTTTCCGCCCAGGGAAGTGCTGGGCTGTCAGGAGGGTCTGGTGGGATGTCTGGAAGAAGCCTTTGTTGTCTGTGGGGCAGGACATACTCCAATAAATCATCGTTTCCATCTTGCAACATGTGTGCAGTTTCCAGTGGGTCCGGCAGGGCGTGAGGAGTGGTATGGGCAGCAGAAACCATAAGCATTGGCACAGTGCAGGCAGAGGATGAGCTGTGGGCTTCACAGGGCTGGGTGCTGGGACACTGGTGAACACGGAGTGGAGAATGTGCAAAATCCTGCTGGATCTCCATCCACAGGCTAGGAGGACAGGAAGGTGATATTGTGGAGGTGAGCTTGCTGCCTCCTTACCTTCAGATGCCACGCAGGGAGCTGTGCAGACCTTTGCAGGGACTCTGCTGCATGAAGCAAAGGAAAATTTTAGCTGTAAGGGATTGCTGGAGGGTTTGGTGCATCTCCTGCTCAGTGGAGACACAGTGCCACAGCTTGGAGCCATATCCAGCTGAATCAGGAGAATGTCCCAGGATGGAGTTGCCCCCATTACCTTGCTGGGGCTCTGTTTCCAGACAGTGCCACCCTCAGGGGGAATGCTTTTTCCCCTGAAGTCCCATCAAGTTTTCCCTTGTTGCAGCTTGTGCTGTTGCTCTGTCTCCTTTTGCTACACAGGGTGGAGATACTGTATGTGGATCCCCCAAGCAGATGCCTTATTGCAGGGGTTGCTCCATCCTGGGCAGGATTTTGTTGGTTGGGGTTGTTGTGGAGTGTTCCAGCCCTGCCTGTGCCATCTGGCACACTGCAGTGCCCTGGGGTGTCAGAGCTGATGCTGCTGCCAAGGCCAGGGAAACTTTTGGCAGTCGAGGGCTAGAGGAGGTGAGATGCCAACTGGAAAGTCACCCCATGTGCCCCTGGGGCCACCTCAGGGCAAATCCCACAGGCAGGCTGAGCCGGCTGGATGAGAGTGACTGGGGGCCACAGGCACAGCCCCTGGGCACCTCCCTGCCCAAAACAAGCCTGGGCTAACCAGCCCTGCTGCCAGATCTGCTCTCCGGTCTGTCTGGGCCCTGGCTGTGTGCTGTGAGTGTCCTCAGCCCTCACTGCTGTCCCCTGCCTGAGGCTCTGCATGGAGAGTTGGAGCTGGCTTTTCAGACCCTGAGAGCTGCAGGTCTTTCTTCTCTTCAGTCCCACCACGTGGCTTTGGCAGCAGTGAGAGGTCCCTTGGCAAAACAGGCAGGAGAGCCAATGCAGGCAGGCCCTGGGTGCTGATCCAACCCAGCTGCTCCCATGTGGCTGCTGGTGAGATTTTGGCTACAGTGGCACAGGGAGCTTTGTGTGGTTTTGATCTTGGGGATCAGCAAAGACACCAGGACACAGCTCCCCCTTTACTGCAGAAGTGACTGGCTCTGCAGCTGGCTGTGGTGTGGACTCATAGCACCTGCACCCAGCACTGTCCCAGGGGAGCCAGGCCAGGCCACCTGGCAGCAGCTGCACTTGCTTCCCATGGGGTTTCATCTGAGGGCTGTGAAAGAGCTCTTGTGCCATGAAGAGTTTGGCACCACAGAGGTGCCCTTGTTCCCCAAGCACCCATGTCCTGCTGGGGCAAACAGCCCTGCCCTCAGGTGCACCTCCCTGCTGGACTCATGGCTGGGCTGCCTCACCCAAAGATGTGGCTGGTGGCCCTGCCAGGTTGGGCTACAGGTGTTGGTGCTGAAGGTGGATGCTGCAGGAGATGTGGCAAGAGGGGGTGAAGGACTATGGGGATGGCCAGCCACAATCTGGCCAAGCCTGTTTCCAGCCAGGACAGGAGGAAAAGCTGTCACCACTGTGAGTCCAACTGGTCTCAGCAGCATCACCCAACTGGGGTGTTGTTCTGTGCCTCCCTGCAGGCAGAAGGTGCTGGTCCAGGGCTAGTCCAGGCCAGTAGCAAAGCAATAGCCAAAGCCACCACCAGCATGGCACTTTGGGAGAGGGATTGAGGGTGTTGGGAGCCCCAGCAGAGCAGCAGGGGCAGATATGGACCATGTTGCCCTGAGCTTGGGGCTGAAGAAGGAGGATGGGGCTGCACCATCCCCAGCAGTGTTTGCAGGGCTGAGTGACAGCCAAGGTGCTGCTGTCAGACCAGGTGTCCCCTGCGTTAGTTAGGGCACCACAGTGGGGACAAGACGGGAATGGGGGGACCAAGCAAGGCTCATTGCATCAGGCCATGAGGCCAGGTGGCTGCGCAGAGCAGCCTGGGCATGTGCTGTGGGACAGACATGTGGGTCCTGGTGGGCTCACCCAGCACAGCACCAAAGCCACAAGGTATGCCAAGGTCAAGGCCACTGCTCCCAGGCACTGCCTTGCATGCATAGGGCTGGGGTACCCACCTGCTGTCCCTTTCCTCCCTGCAGTGACATGAACCAGGGACAAGCATGGTTCTTTCTAGAAAAGGTTTTACTGTCCATTGCAATATATTAATGATGCATATTTCAATAAAATAATTAAAAACCCCCACTTGCTTGGAAGGGGAGGCAAGGGGGCTCAGAGGGGCAGTGCCTGGCTCGAGTGGGCACCATAGTGGGGCTCCCGGGGTCACGGAGGGTGGGAGAGGGCAGTGGGCAGCCCCTTTCCACCCCTGCCCGCCAGCCGCATCATCACCCTGGTGTCCACATGAAGCCCGGATGAGCCTAAACCCGGCCGGCCACTGAGTGGCACGAGCCCCACAGCTATAGGGTGAGGAGGGTGCCATCCTCCCGTCCGCTGCCCCGGCCAGGGCTGCCGTCGTGGCTGCCGAGGGACTGCAGGGAGCCCCGTGAGCTGTGCGGGGACAGGCTCCGCTGGAGGGGTCCATCTGCTGGGCCCCCATTGGGGCAGCCCCCAGGGATGTAGTGGGACGCGCTGTCACTCTCGATGACCAGGTCACCCTCCTCGTCGCTCTCGGCCGTGCTGTAGTTGCTCAGGTACTGCGAGGCAGGGCTGGGGGTCTGCTGGCTGGGGGTGCTGTCCGTGGACATGCCGGAGCTGCCCGAGGCCTTGCTGCTGCGGATGACGTTGTTGCGCTGGTTGGCCGGCTTGACGGTGATGATGAGGTTGTGGCTGTTGGCCACCATCATGTCCGTCACTTGGTCCAGGGACTTGCCAGCCACGTCGATGCCGTTCACCTCCAGGATCTCGTCGCTCACCGCCAGCAGCCCCGTGCTCTCGGCCAAGCCGCCCTTCACCAGGCGGGAGATGAAGATGCCGGGCACCTTCTCGACGCCCTGCGGGGCCACGCGCACGCTGACGCCGTCGCGGATGTAGAAGCCCAGCGGTTTGTCGGAGCCGTGCTTGTGGAGCCGCACGCGCCGGTGGGTCTCGGGCAGGATGTCCACGTCGATGATGGAGGAGATCTGGCGGAAGTCCTGGGGCATCCCGATGAGGAGGTGAGGCTTGGCTCGGTAGTGTGCTGGGCGCAGCAGCCCCTTCTTCTTCCGCTGCAGGGAGTTGGAGGCAAAGACGCTGGCGTCAGACTCCGCTGTAGGGAGCAAGGGAGGACACAGGTCAGGCACCGCAGCTGCCGGGGATACGAACGCGTGCCTTGGCCCCGGGTGTTGGGGCAGCAGTCAGAAGGGCACTGCTCACAGGTTTCACCAGCTTTTCCTCCCCAGATCATCAGCCTGGCTTTCCCTGCAGCCTGTCTCCGCTGGGGCCCATCTCCTGGGATTACCCAGCGTACACAGGCACACAGGCCAGGATTAGTGGGATCGAGGCAGTGATTCAGCCTTAATCACACTTTAAGCCAAACTCTGCAGTTTAACACTAGAGCTGCCAGCTCTGATGGTCTGGGAGCTGCAGCCATGCCCCAGTTTGGGTTTGGGGAGAGGAGACCCCCCACATGAGTGTGCTGTGGTGGCAGCCTCCTCCCTTAGGGTGAGTCCAACCCCAGGAGACAGCACTAGAGTCCCCTGCCCCACTAGAGCAGGGCTATTGCTGGCATGGGCTGGTGATGGCCACCACTGTGTCCTGCAGATCTCTGCCATCCCTAAGGACAGAGACTCCCCACCTCCTGGAAATTCATCCCAGGGCTGCAGCATCCTCTGGGTCCCTGAATATCCCAGAATGTGATTTGTGCCTATGCCTCTTATTCCACCATCAGGCACCTTTGCACAGGGTTTGACTCCCTCCTTCCAGACCATGCCCTGGGGCTGCTCCATGAGGCCCAGCTCCAGCCCATCCTCCTTGGCCTCATCCAGCAGGTGCTGGGGCATATCCCCTGGTTCCTCTCTGGTTTCTCCCAATCTCTTTCCATGGGGGAAAGAGCCCAGGTCTGCATGCTCCATGGTCAGCACATTCTGCACTGTGTCCCCCATCAGCACCTGGACCCTGCTCCAGCTGCAGGGCTGCTGGGGATGTCCCCGAGCCCAGGGGACATGGGATTTCTCCCTAGCCAAGCCAGCCTGCCAGGGCTCCTGGCTTATAAATATCTCCCTGCACACACAGCCTTGGCATATTTTTAGCTCGGGGAAGGGCGGCGGAGGCTTTCCCACAGCTATTTCAGCACACAGCTCCTCTCCAAGGGGCGCAGAGTGGCTGGGCCAGGCAGGTCCAACACCTCAAGGATGAGCCCAGTGGTGGCCCTGGCAATGTCCCACTCTTTCCCCTGCCCTTCCCATGAGCCTAGGGCCAGCCAAGGAGGGGCAGTGCTGCTGTCCCAGCCAGGCTGCCCCACAGGGACGGCTTCACCCAATGGTGTGATGGCACAGAGGAGAGCCCAGCTTCAGCCTTTGCTTTTGCTGTGGCAGGATTGGCAGCTGTGGAGCCCACTGACAGGAGCACACCAGTGTGTGTGCACAGCTGCCTGCACCCAGCAGTGTGAGAGCCTCTGCAGCCACATTCCTCAGCGACCCAGACCGGTTCAACGACAGCCCAGCCTTGGGATGACCTGGATCCATTTTAAATTAGCTGTGATTCACCCAGGACTTGCTCCTGGCCTCTCTGCACACCTCCCTGTGGTGCTGCTGGCCCTGCGGCCCCTCTCCCGCAGGCACAGCCCGGTGCTGGGGCTCCCTGGTGCTGCTGCTCGCCTTTCTTATCATGCTGCCTGTGGAGCCAGGCTGTGCCTGCTCACTCTCCACACTGTGCTGTCTCGGCACAGTCAGCTGTGGGCCCTTGCAGGCTTTTCCAGCAGCAGGCAGGGTGGCTCTTGGGAGCAGAAGCGATGCTCCCACAGCAGCCCCGGCACACCCACCCCTGCACGGGTTCTCCATGTCACAGCCTGGGTCCATTGGGCCAGGAACAGGGAAGGATTCAGCACTGGCAGTGACAGCCCCTGAGAAAAACCACAGGCTCCAGCAGCCTGGATCACTGCTGCCAGCCCCCACACCAAGTAGCCACAGAAGAAACATATGTCCAGGGCATACCATACCACCCTGATGCAAAATCCCAGGAAACCTGGCACAGCAGCCAGGGCTGGCAAATGGCATCACCCCTTGCCTAGAGACTTCATACCACTAACATGAGCTGGAAACACAGACTTGCTCTGGATGCTGTGCTGGGAAAACTGTGGCTCTGGGACAGGCTCTGGCTCTGTGAACTGCTGACTGATGATGCTATGAAAGTGAAAACCTCGGTGCTACTAAACTGAGTGGAAGGGGATGGGCTTGTTTTCCCTGCAAGAGGAGAAATACTCAGAGCATTTGTCACTTGGAGTCTTTCATCCTCTCCAGGATGCTGCTATCAGGTGTACCAGTGCAAGGAAGTGGCTCCCTGGGAATATGTCAGTAAGGTCAGGGCAAGCCTCTGGGCTGCCAGGGGGGCACCAAGCCTCTTCCCAGCACTAAAAATCCAGCAGCACCCAGCACTCTGAGAGCCCTGCCAAAATGATGGCTGTTGCCTCCTCAGGGCAGGGAGCTGGATGAGGTTTCTGGCACAGCGCTCACGGGAGTAACACAGGTGTTATCTGAGAGCCCACACAAGCTTGGCTGGAAAACAGGACTTCAAAGGGGTGAATTGCAAAGATCTGCCTTTGCTCACCAGGTCGCACTGGGCAGGGCTGGGGCAGGTGCCCTCAGCAGCCAGGGAGAGCCCATTTGGGTACCACAGCCCTGGTAGGGCTCTGGGAACTTCCCAGTGCCACCATCTCCACATCCATCCATCAAACCAGTGGCTGGAGAGTATATGACCAGCCATGCCCCTGCTGGCACAGTCCAAAGGTGGAACCAGCAGTACTGTGGGATGTGGCTCATCTCTCTTGATAGGAGGATGGATCCAGTGCACAGCTTACCCTTCTTCTGGATGATGACCCTGAGGAGGGGGTTGGCAGAGGACAGGGCTTTGTGGTAGTTGTCATCATTGTTGATGGGCAGGAGGTCGCCGTGGATGTCCGTGTAGCCCAGGAGCACATCTACCCGTGGGATCTGGTGCACTGTCTGCAGCAGCTGGTAGAAGTCCTGGAAGCTGCCGGCGCCGGAACGCTTCATGGCAAAGCGGCGAAATTCAGCGTCGAACTGCAGAGGAGGACGAGGAAGAGGAGGAAGAGGGTGACTCTGGCTCCGGCTGGCAGGACCGATGCAGGCAGGGCACCACAGAGAGCTGCCCCAGGGCAGGCAGAGCCTTGATGCTGCCGGCTCCCGAGCCCAGCAGCACCAAGGCAGCAGCGCCAGTGAGGAAAAGCCCGTCCCAGAAGCTAAGTAAAAGGAGCAAAGCCGTTTTTCTGCCCAAACACTGAAGTGATGGGGCAGAGAGATGGCCCCGCGGCAGAGGAAGGACCCTCTGGCCGTAACAGCAGCCGTGGCAGGCTCTGTGCTGCCGGGAGGCCCTTCCCTGCGACACGGGCGCTGCCGTAGCACCTGGTGAGCAACAGCGCTAATTAATGCCTCCTTCCGTCACGACGAAGGGGAAGCCAATTAAGAACAGGCTGAGGAACACAGCGAAGATCGCGCTGCCCGCGGGGGTCACACCCCAGCTGTCGGGGCAGGCGGTGGCCACCACGTCCTGGGAAGGAGGGCACCCTGCACCCTGCCGGGGGTCCGGGGCAGGCAATGGCACAGCCGGGCGAGTGCACAGCTGGATAAGGGTGCAGAAAGGGAGTGCACACATCTGGGCGAGCACAGGGATAGGCGTGTGGACACAGGTGGATAATGGTGAATATCTGGGTGAGGGCACACATCTGGGCAAGGGTGTGCCAGGTGAGCGCATATCTGGATGAGCAGACACGTCTGGGGGAAGCCACATCTGGGCGAGTGCACAGTCATGCAGGTGTGCACATCTGGATGCACGACAGGGGATCGTCCCTTGCTGGGGGTGCACATCTGGGTGATGGTATAGCCAGGGATGCGCATGCCTTGGAGAGCACGCACATCTGAGTGAGTGCACATCTGGGCGAGGTGTGTCCCCGGGGTGACCGCACAGCCAGCTCACCTGCACCGGCGGGGCCACCCCGCACACCGGGGCTGCCGGCACGGCGCACCGGCGCCTTGCGCATCTGGCGAGCGCTCAGCCGCGGCGTTCCCACGGCCGTGCCGAGCGAGCCCGCGGCCCGGCAGAGCCCACGGTGGCGGGACGCGGCGGCCACCGGGCCGGGCTGGGCTGGGGGAGGCTCCGGGCAGCGCCGCCGCAGCGCAGGGGAGAGGAGAGCCCGCACGGCCTGGCTCCCGCGCCGCTCCCCGGTGCGCGGTGCCACCCCACGTGTGCTGCCCGACGCGGAGGCGACGCGCTCGGTCGTGACCCGGCGGAATCGGCATCGGCATCGGCGTCGGCATCACCGGCCCCGTTCCCGGCGGGCGCTTACCTTGCTCTTGACCTCGATGACGGGCTCGGCGGAGCGCGCCGGCGTGCGGTGGTGCTTGGCCATGGTGCGGGCCGGGCCGGGCCGCGGGGCCGCGCCGCCACCGCCGCTCCCGCGGCCACGGGGGATTTTCACCGGCCATGACGTCACCGGCGGGCAGGCCGGGCGCCGCCGCGCCATTGGCCCTGGCGAGGCAGGGGGCGTGGCCGGGTGGCTGCTGACAACGTCGCCGTGGTAACGGGGGTGGGGACGGGCGGGCGGCAGGACCCCCATCCCCGTCCCCGTCCCCATCCCCACGCCCGTCCTATCCTAATCCCCACCACGCTGGCCCCGCCGCTCCACCCGAGCACGGCCCCGCTCCCCGTCGGGCCGCCGCCGCACCGGGACGGCACTGGAAACCGCGCCGTCGGTATCTCACGGCTGTCAGGAACTTCATTAGCGACACATTAGACCCAACACCGGCCGCGCTTTGGGGACACCGAGCTGCGGCACGCAGCCAGCATCCGCACGGAATCCCCGCGAGTGTCACCGGTGGAAGCCTCGGCCCCGCCCGGGAATATCCCGGCGTTTCCCCATGTTGGCAGGGGGCTTCTGATGCCACCGGTTTGGTGGCCTTTGGCAGAGGCATCCCTGGTAGTAGGGGATGTTTTCCAGCTGTGCCCCACGTTTCCCAGCTCCTCGTTACACTTTCGTTCTGTTTTTTCTCCCTTGTCTGGCAGGAAAGTTTTGTGGTGCCCAGGAGCAGTGTGGACCAGGGAAGGTTCATCGTTTCGGGGATGATTTGCTTTACTGAGCAGTGGATCAGCTGAGCAAGTGGAAGGAAAATTCCCAAATTCACTGGGTGTGAAGCAAAGCCCCTCCGAGCCCGTCCAGCACCAGGCTGCCAGGATGTGCAGCCAGAGCACATCTCGGTGCTGCCGGGCTGTGTTCACAGGTGATGCCCTTGGGATGTGTCTCTGGCAGAACTGGCTCTGCTCAGGCACAGAAACACTCAGGGAGAGCCAGACAGCCCCTTCCCTGCAGACCCTGCTGCGGTGCAGCTCTGCCGGTGATGCCAGAGCATGCTGTGAGCTCCTTGCCTGCCGGCCCCAGAATCACCAGCCCCAGTGCCTGAACAGGACTCCTGTTCATGGACTCCAAGGAATCTTGGAGCCAAAGAGGCCATGGCAGCAGCAGCACAAAACAGTTTTTAAAGCCAGACACCTAACGAGCACAGTGCATCCAACAGAATAAACATATTGAACCATGTCTGGAGAATCAGCCTGACTCGTCTGCATTCTTGCCCTTTGATCCTTGCCCTATCCTGGCCCAGGGAGCAACCTTTGGACAGGACAAGATTGCATCACACCCCGGCATCCCCTCAGCACCAAGTCTGAGTTAGCTGGACGGTGGCTCCTGGCAGGCTCATCCCGTGTCACTGTGCCTGGGTGAGCAAAGGAGCACATCAGGCTGCAAGACCATGGGGCATCTCCTCATGTGCTGTAAATTCTCCACCGGCTGTTCCTGCTGTGCCGAGTGATTACCACGCCATGAAAACCAGCCTGACCACAAACAGAGCTGTAAACTCATCAGCAATACTCCCCTCAGCCCCCCCAGTTTTGTTGTTTTCTTTTTTAACACAGTAATTGTGTTGAGGTCAGAGAGATAATCCTGATTTACACCGTGGTTAATATTTACGCAGGTGACAAAAGCAGCTTGCAACCCTTCATCTCCAATTTTGGTCAATCGGAGTTAATTGTTCAGCAGGACAGTGAGGTGATGTGCTGGTCACACCTTCTGTTTTGTGCTGTGGCTCCTTATCTGCTGCCGCAGAGTGAGTTAAGCTAAGCAGACAGTATCAGGGCAAGTGTTTATTTTGCCTCAGTCCCAGGAGCTCTGAATCAGCTTTTGGAACTGGAGCATGTGCTACCTGATGTCCAGATACATCCACTGACTCCAGATTCACCAGTCCTTGGCTGCTGTGGGTGAGGGCAGCGAGGGCTGAGCTCTCCAGGGTGTCCAGCACCTCTGGACATGGAGCTGCTGAAGTTTAGCACTCAGGTGCCTCAGGATGTCATTCCCCCAGCCACTGCTCCAAGCCAGGTCAGTGCTGGATTCAGGTAAGTTTGTCCAGTGAGCAGGCATTTTTCCCAACAATGGCTCCGACAGAGAATGGGCAGTGAGCAGCTCAGTTGAGCTCTGCCCCTCTTATCTGTGTTGGGGGAGAAGCACAGGAGCTTGAGCTTCAGCTACAGCTGCCCACCTGGTCCATGGGCAAACAATAGCATAGGGAGTCCCTGATAAAACAGAGTCCAAGATCCCGGTTTCACTCCAACACCTGCACAGCCTTACCCTGTCCCTGCCACCCACGGCAGTCCTCTGGGTGCTCTGAGCAAAGGCTGCAGCCAAGCGAGCAGCAAAGTCACCTTGACCTTAACGGGGAACAATGGCAAGGGTGGCCCTGCACACTGTGTTTGTCTTTCCCCACTGCCAGTAGGAGCTGAAGGACAGGGATCATGGTGTGTACTGACGGAGCATGAACAGCAAATAGCTCTGGCAGTGTCTCCCTGGGTTGGCAGGACACAGAGCAGAGGCTGGGGAGGGAAAGCCCGCCTGGGCATTGAGCCCTCCTAGGGACAGCAAGGACAGAGCAGGCAGGAGTGCAGCCTCAGTGCTCAATGTGGGATGTGGATATGACAGAGGAACGGGCTCCGATGGAATACTCCACCCTCACAAGGATGTCCTCTGGCAGCCGTGGAGGGTTTACCGGACCAGACCTGGCCTCAGCTCATTTCTCCATGATTTTGTTTTGTCGGCTCCCACTCAAAGCAGCGCTGCCCTTTGGCTCATCTCTTCCCCGGGAAGCCGCGGGGTGATGAATCCCCGTGGCAGAGTGTCTTTGCTGGTTGCAAAATCTGGTCCTGGCTGCAGACTCATCCGTGCCTTTGGGCAACAGGTCTGGCTGCCAAGGAATACTGAGCAGCTCCTGAAACACGCTGAGTAAATACCTGGTGCCGAGAGATAAATCCGACTTCTCACGTTCCTACGGATTTGTTTTGAAGGACGCGAAAACCCCCTCCTGGTGCATCGGGATCATTACCACGGGTTTTTTAGGTGTTGGATCGCATTTCACAGGAACATGGGCATGACGAGGAACACTCAGAAGCTGCTGATCCACACTTTCACGGCTTTTTTTTTTTTTTTTTCCGTAAAAATGGAATGATTTATTAACTTTCCCCAGCACCCCTGCACACTCGTTTTGGCCCTACCCAGAAGTATGGTTTGTCGTGTCTCCACAAAGCTCGCAGCAAACCTGGTGAGGTAGCTACACAGGTCCAGTAAAATAACCAAAAACGGGAAAAGGGAGATGTTTCACCTGGACTAGGCTGTGGATGCAGCACCTGCAGGGCTCCACAGAGTTGTGCTGCTCCAGTAGGCGGGGGGGAGAGGGAAGGCGAAGCAAGGGATCCCTAAGAGCGGCGCTGATGCCGGAGGCGATGAGGAGAGAAGAAAGGAAGAAAGGAAGGAGGGAAGGAGGGAAGGAGGGAGGACACCGATACCGGCCCGGCGATGGCCTCCGCCCCTCACGGCCCGGGCGGGACAGGGCGGGTCACGGTCGCTGTGGTGACAGCATAGCCCCACCCCTCCCTGCACTGCCCAATCAGCGCCTCCGGTTCCTCACGGCGCGGCACGCGAGGCCGCGTCCCATTGGCCCACGTGTCAGTCTCCGCCCCTCCCCCCGTCGTGGCCAATCAGCCGCAGCCACCGCGGCCCTGCGGCGGGGCGGGCCGCTATAAAGGCCTCTCCGGGAAGGTTTTGCAATCGCCGCCTGCCCCGTGCCCGCCATGGAGGAGCCGCTGTCGCTGCTGGTCCGCAGCCCCGCGCAGCGGCACCGCGACCTCCGGCTCCGCGCCGAGCCCGCCTGGACCGTGCGCCGCCTCAAGACCGAGCTGCGCCGGCTCCTGCCCGACGCTCCGGTGAGTGCGCGATCCCCCCTTCCCGCAGCCCCGCCGGGTGGGTGGGTGCGTGGTGCGGGTTGAGGTCCCGCGGGGCAGCGGTGGTCGCTGCGGTGAGACTCTGGGGGGCTCCGGGACCAGTACCTGCTCCCCGGGGTGTCCCGGTTGCGTCAGCCGCGCTCGGGCTATTTTGGGACTCGTTTGTGGCCCGGCCGCGGTTAATCATTAACCGCCCTCCCGGCACGGCGTGTCCTGGGGCTGTTTCGGGACGTCAGCACCTGCGGGAGCACCGGGCTGTGTCGGGGAGCAGCGCCCGGGCACCGCGCCCAGCCGGGCAGCGGGCGGCCGAGACCCTCGCTGCGGTTTTGAGGGCTTTTTCTCGTTGAACGGAACTCAGCTGTGCACGGCGGGGTGGAAATGCAGAAGTGTGACTTCCCCCAAGCCGGGACACGAGCGGTGCCGCGTGAGCGCTGCTGGAGCAGCTGCTGGAGCACCGCTGTTCCCGCGGGCAGCGCTCCCAAGGCTGGGCGGCCTTCGTAGAATCAACAGACTTGGAAAAGGCCTTCCAGATCATCGAGTTCAACCTTCGGCCAAGTGCTACTGTCCCTGCTAAACCACATTGTGAAATGTTGTGTCTGTACTCTTTTTTGAAGAGTTCCAGGGAGAGTGACGCCACTATTTTCCTGGGTAGCCCATTCCAATGCTTAGCTATTCCTTTAATGAAGAAATTTTTCAGAATATCCAACCTGAGCGCGCCCTGCAAACTTAAGGCTGTTTCCCCTTGTCGTGTCACTAGCTGCCAGGGAGAAGGCCTGATTCCCATGTTTTTTCCATGCTTTCCCTGATTCCCATGTTTTTTCCATGCTTTCCCTGGGAGTGTGGTGATTACCAGAAACAAGCTCCCTGTTCTTCCACTGGCTGCAGTGGGACAGCTCCTGATGAAGAGCTGCTGGGTCGCATTATATGGAGTGTAACAGATTTACTTGACACCACCTCTGGTGCTGATCAGATCAGTTGGAACTCCAAACCTCAGTTTCTAAGAAACATGAATGTTTTTGTCAGGACTGTAAAAGAAACAACGTATAACCAAGTTCTTTCCCCAAGGGGTTTTGTATCCCGCAGATTTAGATCTCAGTGTTAGTAATCTCACACTTGGGTGTTCAGTTGTTTTCATCACTTCAGCTGAATTTACATGTGTACAATTCCTTCTGCACTTTAGTTTGTGGGTTGCTCCCAGCTCCATGCCTCTCCATTGGCTGTAAGTTGTGTTGGTTAGTGCTTGGCAGAGCAAGTAATCCTATTCTTTGTTTTCTTTCTTCAAAGCGTGAAGAGGACCAAAAGCTGATTTATTCTGGGAAACTGCTGCTTGATCATCACTGTCTGGGAGAATTGTTGCCAAAGGTACAAAAAAGTATCTTTCATGATGTACTGAAATATTTCCAGAGAAGTGTGGGTTTTTTTTTTAACAGATCTTCCCTTATATTTCAGCACGGGGAGTTGCATGCTCTTCATTTGGTGTACAACTTCAAGACTCCTGCAAATATGCAAGAAGTCAAATCAGAGGTACTCAGACTAAGTTAACATTCTATTGTGAATCTTGGGCTTGTAACTAAAAATGGGAAGTGCTGAATGGCTGTTTTAAAGTTCCCTGTTACTGCAGGTTTTCCCTATTAGTGCAACAGCAGTATTACTTTGTGATAATTTATTTGGGAATGTGAGAATGTATTTGGATTAAGCTGAGTAAAAAAAATGAGAATTGCTGTCTGTTAAATTCAGTTTTAGTAAATAGAATATGACTTGTCATGTCTCAGGCACTCTTGGACAGATTGAGCTTGTAGTCAGAGGGAGAAGTTGGGGGAAGTGGTTCTGATCTGTGTGTGGGGAGGGAAGAAGGCTGAAAGCTGCAGACACTTGAACTACTCCCATTAATGACTCATCTTTGGCTTCCTCTCTGCAGGCTCAGCCTTAGTGCTTGAGCTCAGTATGGACTGGTCTCAAGTACAAATGGCCAAAACACATTTTTTCTTTAAAGTGGCTGGGCAAAGGCTTCTAGAGGTGTGTTCCTGTTGCCCATTATAGGCAATGGGAGCTTACCCTCCTGTGCCTGGTGGTTGCTAGGTTTGAGCCAGCTTTGGCTGGATATTAGACAAATGTATCACCACAGAACAGCTCTTGAACTCTCTGTACAGCAGTTTGTGAAAGCAAGTACAAGTTTGCCATAGTAAAAAGCCAAAATGTTCTTTTATAGTTCATATTTTTGTAACCAGATGGACACTGAATGGGTGCATAAGAAGTTACATATACAGTATAGATCTTGTGAAGGAGAAGTGTAACATCAATCAGTTTTGCATCCTAGTCATTCTCTTCAAGGAGCTTTAAAATACTGGTAGAGGTGCTTGTGGCATGGTGCCCAAGAGCAGGGGCAGCACTGGTGTTAAAACAAGGGCATATTCTGTGGGATGCAACCTTTCTGCATAAAGTGTGTGTGGTGTCTTGAGTAAACCTCACTGGCTGCTTTGCTGTCTGTAGGTTAAAGCTGATCAGCCCAAGTTACCATCAGAAGCCAGGCAGGAGCCATTTGTGTCTTCCTCAACTGGTGGAAGATCGAGGAGCTCTTCAGGTGGCCACTCTTCAGCAGAAGCCAGTAATGGGTAAATATAATTTTATGTATATTTTTAAGGTTTTTTAAATGGTTTGTTGGTGTTGATGCCACCTTCTTATGCCACATAGACTATTTTAAGTCCATAGAACATGGGCCAAATATGATGAGGCTTTATCGAAAAGCTTTAGTGGCCATAGAATAATTTGGATTAGAAGGGACCTTTAAAGGCCATCTAGTCCAACCCTCTGCCATGAAGGACACAATGCACTACATTAGGTTTCTTTGTCCAACCTGGCCTTGAACACTTCCAGAGATGTGGCATCTAAAGGAAAATGCACTGCTCTGTTAGTTGAAAATCTTCCCTTAACTCGTGGGTAAAGAGGTGGCTAGAAGGAAGAGTTAATTTTGGTTTTGGGTACACAAAATGGCAGAAGCTATTTATATCGTTCTGTAATAAATTACTCTTGCTGTTTGTCCAGTGTTTGCTAATAAATGTGTTCAATTTTGATGAAGGCTGGAGACAACTCCGCATCCCTTCCAGAGTGTGGCTCCTGGCTTCTCTGCTTACACAACCTACAGCATGCTTCAGATGTCCTGGTTCCAGCAGATTTATGCAAGGCAATATTACATGCAATAGTAAGTGTTCTGTTCCAAGCTGCCAGTAGGAAGTTGAAACTGAGAGCTCCTGGCGATTCTTCCTCTTTTGGTGCTTGGAGACTTTTTAATCATAACTTGTGCTGAATGTTGAGGGGTTTACTTCTAACTTAGCTGCTCTATTGCTGTTCAAGGACAGTGGTTCTGAGTCTTGCCCACTGCAGGTCTGACTCTTCACTGGGAGGGCAGGTGTCTCTAGGATAAATCTGATCCTGCTCATGAGTTTTTGCTTTTTTTTTTTTCTGGACTGCTCAAAGTGCATACAGCATTGAGAGGACGCTTTCAGACTACCTGCAGATTGCTCTAATTTTTTTTTATGAAGTGTTGACATTTTTGTTCATGAAGGGAAAGGTGCCTGGTTTGACTTGTCGAAGTCACTATACAGCTGTCGTGGGTAGAACTAAAACTTTTTACCCCTTTTTGTACTATCTAAACTTGATGCTTTCTACCTGCATATGATCTGACTCACAGACAGATTTTCAGGGCCTGTGTGAAGTGTGAAAGGATTTGACTAAGCCTCATCCTGTACTTTGTTCTCTGGTTCCAGCTTGGCTTCTACTGCTGCATCTGCTGACCCATCCCATGCACGGCGTTCTCAGGAGATACCAGTGGCACCAGTGACACCTCCAGCTCCTCTCCCAGACCCATTTCCTGCCCAAAACCAGCCTGGAAACCAGAATGTTGCTGCTCAGGTTAATGCAGTGGCTGACCAGAACTTGCGGATGAATGCCCAAGGGGGTCCCCTTATGGAGGAAGATGAGGAGGGTGGCAATCGAGACTGGTTGGACTGGCTCTACTCAGCAACACTGTTATATGTTTTTGTCAACATGGTCTATTTCTACTCCAGTATCAGCAGACTCCTCCTCGTTATGGGTGGCACAATTCTGATGTATCTGTAAGTGTATGCTGTTAATATTTGCTGTTCAAAAGGGTTTCACTGAAGTACTGAGCTCTGTGCTGTGCTCAGCTTCCTGGCTGTTGAGCTTCATGGGACTCTTGCACCTGGAAAGGGCAAACCACTCGTCTATATCCTGGTATAACTCATTATTTAGCAAAAAGATAATTATGCGTGTGCCTGGATTAAATGGAGAATAAATTCTGCTGCATTGCCCCTCTGGAGAGCAGACCAGGCTGAACTGAATGGAGTGTTCTGAACTGCCTTTGAACCTCTCTGGGTGGGGGAGAAATGATTAGGGTAAAAACACAGATGATAATGGACTTCCAGCTGTCATGCTTGGCATGTCTTATCTGAGATTCTGTCCTCTAAAATTCTTTGATCACCAGGAAACAAGTGCTGTAAATCTCTGAATTATAGGAGTTGAAACTAGAGTAGCTCTTCCAAAATCTGTGTAGACTTGGAAAATGAAGGTTAATTATTCCATTAAAAGTCCTTTAATTTTACTGTTGCTAGTTGCCAGCAGCTCTGAGTGGTCAGATGTTGCAGCTGTTGGGGGTTACAGGATGGGGTAATGTTGAAACAGCATTAATTAATTAATCTGTTGCCTTCCCCAGGCACCATGCTGGATGGTTCCCATTTAGACGAAGACCAGTGCAGCCCCTCCCAGGCAATGTTCCTCCTCAAGCTGCTCTAAACCAGGACCAGAACAATAACTTACAGGTATTGTCTTGCTGTATTTTTAAACCATGAAACCCTGTGAAGTTTTGCTTTTGGTTTATTGTGTAGTAAAGAACTTTTCTTGAAACTTCTGTAAGAGACTATTTTCCATGGGGGAATAATTGCCATCTTAGTCCTCCATTGGTGTAGCACATTCCTTTGTTCTCCAAAATATTTCAGGATGATCATTACCTTTTAGTTGCTTCTGTCCTTTAGGAAGTTGTAATGGGAAGTGATGTGTCACAGGCAGGGTTCAGACTACACCTCTGTAGGATCTGGATATAAAACCAGTCTGAGTCTTTCATTTCAAGCTGACAGTTCTGACGTCAGTGAAAGTTAATTATCTGTAAATACATAATTCACCTGATCTGGTCCTTCATGTCTGTCCTGGACAGTGTTCTTGTACACCCAGTGGGAGTTAACCAGTACTGCCAGGGTGCAGTTTTGTTTTTCTGACTTTGTATCTGTGGCAACTTGCAAAAATTTTATATTCAGATTGTGGTTTTGTTGTACAAATGTCACTCTGTTTGACACCTGATTTTTCTAATGCGTTTCTGAAATTCTCCTTTACCAAATATCCTTTATTTTGGCAGGGGGAAAATGCAGGCAGAGCAGATGGGTCTGAGACACCTCCTGATGAAGGACAAGCTTTCCAAGAACTGCAGCAGGCCAACCCTTCATTTGCAAGCACAGCATGGGTTTTTTTCAAGACTTTCTTTGCATCCCTCCTTCCAGAAGGGCCTGGATTGACCCGCAACTGATCTGTCACCAATCTGCTTGGCTGAAACTGCAGTGGACACCTGAGAGAACTGGATACCAGCTCCAGACCAGGCGTGGAAATGGATGGCACTTCCTCTGGCTTCCACTGACCAAGCAAATAAAGCTGCAAGAAGCCTTATGTCATTACAGGCTGGAGACTGAGATGCTTGTCCTCATTCCAGAGAACTTTGTTCCATAGCATTTTTTTAGGTACCTATGTAGAGGCTTGGCATTGTGGACTTGTGCACTAAATGCACAGGCCCTGAGCAGATGTGCAAAAATGTTAGGGAAGCAAATTGCTTCTTCTGTGCAATGTGATTCCTGTTGGAATGTTTCAAATGCTATTTTAATTACACTGAGTGTAGGGTCTCAAAAATTGCTAGATATGCATTAGCAGATTTTTAGGAAAGATCTATTGTGAAATTGCTTCAATATTTTAAATTTTCTTTGTAAATATTTTTCCTATGAAGAATGTATTGTGCAATCTCCTTGTTGGACAAAGTGGAGGACTGTAAGACAGTGACCTGGATAAGCAATTACCTCAGTGGAGATGCAGACTAAATTTCATGTTGCCAAATTCAGATAGTTTAAATTCAAGACTTAATTCCCCCTACCCTGCTGCCAAATCAGGGGGAAGAGTAAATATGTTCAGGTCTAAATATATTTAGCAAAAACTTCTGCAAAATGTAAACTTCTTGACTGCTTTTGGATGCAAAGTTAAAGCAGTCTAATTCCTGTATTTTACTTTGCATTCTCACTCCAGTGCAACTCTCTTGTATTACTTCATTGTGTCCTCTTTAATTTCTGATACGGTTAAGGGCTGTTATTGCAATAAAATTTGCAGGCATTTATTTCCAAATATGTACATATCCTCTACAGCAATCAGAAGACTACATGTGCAAAGCACAGAGTGTGCTCTTGCCTGGTTTTTATTGATAAGTCATGATGAGGGAGTTGAAATGGAAGGGACAAGGTGCTTGCAGAGCCTTAAACTCACTTCCTTGCCTAATTTGTGTTCTTCAGCAGTCTTTAGCAGGTAAAGTGCCTTGACTAGCTTGGAGGTTGTTTGCCTGTGGAAAGCTGCTAACACAAAGGCCATGGACATCTTGAAATGGGTCATTCTGTGGGTATTTGGAAAGTTGAGCTCCTTGAACCCTGCCTGTGACTCCTGGTGGAGTTGCAACACATGGCTTGGCTCAGGGTTTTAACTTGGCTTGAAATGTGCTGTCTAGGAACAGCTGCCACTCCTGGAACTTGTTGTGCTTTTCCTCTGCTGCCTGCACTTGGCAGGACAGTTTGTTTAGGAGTGTCTTGGCAGGACTAACACACATCAGTTGTACCAGCAGTTGTGGCAGGTAATGCTTGATCTTGTCCCTTCAGACTGATGTTGGACATGGTTTGTTCATGCTACCTGTGAAAGTGACTTAATCCTGGTGGTGTTTCTGATCTGAACAAAATTTTTCCCAGGCTCGTTTTTCTGCCATATCTTCAGTTTGCTGGAGACTTGGAGGATGGCTAGGACATGGGTAAAATAATTTTTAAATATTGAAATAATTTGAGAAGTTTGGTTTTGTTACCCAAATCCTGTGTAAGCCTTTGAGGATGTTCCTGGAGGAGGTGCCCACTCTTTCTTGCCTTGCTAATGGTCTGACTGGTCAGATGGTGCTCTGGGAATTGCACTCCCTGAACAAAGGCATCCCCAGGCTGTTGCAGCCTCACAGCCTGTGTCCCTGTGCCTGTGAACCAGCAGCCATTCCCCCACCCTGGACACAGCTGCAGCTCACAGGGCAGCTGCACCCTGAGCTGCTGCACTGGGCAAGTGTGTTTTGTGCATCATGGATTTCTCCCTCAGGGTGTAGCAAACCACCACTCAGGTGTCTTGGAAAAGTGCCTGAATCCACTGAACAGTGCCTGTACTCGGTCTTAGCAGGAGAGGACAGTTCCTGGCAGCCAGAAATAAACTGATTTGGTGTGGCTGAGGCAATGAGTATGTAGTGCTGGATTACTTGTGAAATCTCTAATCTGAGAGTTTATCAGACACAGCAAAACATCTGTTGTCTTGTGGCTTTTGCTGTTCCCACGAGCAGGCAGATTGGTTTAAAACTAGTTGAAAAACTAATGCAGTGTGGCTAATGCCACAGTGAGAGTCCTGGACCTTAGACAGCATTTCCTTAATGGCTCAGTGAAACACATAACCTCTGCCATTGGGGTGGAGGGGAGCCATGACAGCAGCAAGGGACACATAATGTGGAAATAAATCCTGTATAATCCTGCAGAGGCAGCTGCCAGTGGTGTACCCGGGTAGGAGCACTGGGGATGTAAGGGGACAAGTGCCTGGCTGAGGGCTCTGAGCACCTGTGACTGAGCCAAGCTGGTGTGATGTGGGGTTGGGGGTTTGGGGTGGCCCTAACCCTCTCACTGACCCCTGACCAGTGGAGGCCTCTGCTTGCCTGAGGTAGCATCCAGGTTAGACACAAGGGAAACATGAGCCTTGAATCTTCCAGAGCAAGACTGTCCTCTTTGCTGGGACAGAAGTTGCAGAGACCAGAAGGGGCCTTGAGGCTGTGGGTTTAGGAGGCTGGGTTTGTCTTGGCTCACACTTCAAGCTGTGACTCTGCTGCTGGTTTAGCTCCTCTGCATGCTTGTGAGAAGAGCTTGGTGCAGATGTGCTGGAGCAGCTCTGCTGCAAAGCCTGCCTGTTCAGCGTGTGGTGTGCAGAGCTCCCCAGAGCAGGTTGTGGTGGTGAACGTCCTCTGAAGGTCCACAGGGTGGCAAAGTGAGCAGGAGAATAAAGCCAGTTCCTCTGTTGCTGTTGTCCCCTGACACACTGGCAACTGCTCCAGGGTGAGAGTAGTTCTCTGTCCCCACTGAAAAACAAGTCAGGAGAGAGATGTACAATCTGTTTTTCTCAGATACTTTTGTTCTTGTGGAAATTCCTTAGCAGGCTGCTTACTTGGGGAACCACTCAAGTCCTGTTTGTCACCACAGGTATGCTCCTGTCCTCATTTCCTGGAACATAAATCTCATGAGGATGAGGCTGCTGCTGAGCAGATAAGCTGGCAGTGGTGGTGTGTTTGATGTGTGTGGCTTCCCCTTTTCTCTGAAGAGCTGTTTCACTCGTGCACTTGCCTGTTGTCCTTGTTCTCAGCAGCCAGGGACATCCCAACAGCTGTGCCTGTGCCCAGCTGGCTGTTATAAGCTCCCTCTGGTCTTTGCCATGGGATCCATTTCTAGCTGTGAGGCTGCTGGGCTTTGCAAAGCTGTGCTTACAATCTGTGTCGCCTCAGAGGCCATCCCCTGTTGTGTAACCAAACCTGCCAACTGCATCTTCATCACCTCCCTCCAGCCCTTCTGCTGCTTAAGAATAGCTCTTGAAATGTCTGCTAGTATTTCAAATTGTGAATTTCAAACGGAATGGTATTGTGGAGGTGAAACAGTTGTGGCATACAGCAGGATCACAAACCTTCAGTGAGGGGCTTGAGGTCATGTTCAGTTGTCTGCCAGGGAGAGTTGGACGAATCCTGGGAAATGTTGCTTCTGGGGCCTCATCTTGTGCCTGCTCAGTGAGCTGTGCTGCAGAAAGCATTAGCACTGAAAGTTGTATTTGCTGCTCTTTCAGTCCAGATTGGTCAGTGTCACAGAAATACAGCTGGCTGCACTTCCAGCTCCAATCCATCTGCCCTGGGCACCCTCAGCTGGGAAAAGCCTGGGCCACCAGAGTGTGCCAGCTTATTTTTTCTTTTTAGAGGTTGTTATGGATGATATGGGTACAGAATAGAAGGAATAGAGTTGGTTTCAGGAGAATTTGGCGTTGCAATGGGGTAACCCTCCCCTGGGCTCAGGGTGTTGCCCAAGGGAGCTCCTTGAGGTCGAGAGCCCTCACCTTATCGTGTGATTGTGGATTCCAGGTTACTCTTGCTTTCTAAAATTTTGAGGCCTCTCAAGTAACTTGGGTAGTACCAATTTCATTTGGCATCACAAATCTGTATTCAGATGTTGGTATAGCTTTAATTGATTCAATTGGTTTATAAAATTAATCTTATTTGAGTATGTTATTTATCTCAATTTTATAAACTTGGGATGGATGGGAGCAGTGATCTTTGGGCTGACCCTCCTGCCATCCCAGGGCAGAGCTGCTGTGTGGGTCCTGGCAGTAGTGCTGGAGCCCATCCTGCTGACGGGTGCAGCCAAGGTACCTGGAAGGCTCTCTCAGGAAACATCTGCAGGGTAGCACTAAATGTTTTGGTCAATGCAGCACAAAGATTAACGGCACTGAGATGTACCTCTGCCCTGGACAACGTGGGGAAAAACAACCCCAGTTACAGGACAGTCCACAGCAAGGTAATGAGTACATGAGTGCGTGCATGGCCTTCAGATAAAGCCTTACACAGCAAGTATTTATCAAAACATCTTCCAGCATCCCATTTGTAGCTTGGGTGTTTAATTTTTCCTTGGGGTTTAAAGCCTGCCCTGCCTCCTGCTAGCCAAAATTAACCTTTCCTTAGGCTTTAAAATCTGACCTGACTTGTCCTAGCCTGACCTTGCACTGGGAGGAGGGTGAGCTGTGGTGTCCCTGCTGTTCTGGCCTCTGCCTGGTTACTCCAGGACAAGGATGCTCACAGCATCTCTGTGTTCCACATGCTTTTGCTATTGTAGGCAGAAAGTCTCCAGCCTTCCTGTTCCCACTGGAGGTCAATGCCCGGCAGTTCCCTGTCCTCCTTTTGTCTGAGCTCTGACTGTCTGCTGACAGCAGACTGTGCAGCAGTGCTGGGGCAGGGGAGCTGCCTCTAAGGGGGCTGTAAATGCAATGGATCTGCCAGGACCAGCACAATGGGTCTGGGGTCTTGGACTTTCTGCTTTTATCTACCCTGGGACACTGGTGACAAATACCTATGTATCAAAATACCTGTTTTCCCTTTCCTGCATGCTGATGTGAATTGCTGGCCAGGGCAAAGAGGTGGTTGTGGCCTCCTGGGGTATGCAGGATTCCCTCTATGCCAGGTGTTTGGCCACTGTGCCCACATCCCTTGAACTGAGAGCTGTAGGACAGAAAATACAGCTGTTAGATGGTTAAAACATCTTGAATTCAAATCCTTTTGTAACATGCCCATGGTTTTAGCAGTTGCCCTGGGAAGAGCCAGGGCTAAGCTCCTGGCCAGGGCAGTGGGAATGCTGTGGGCAGCTGGGATGATGCCATGTGGGAGCTCTGCTGCTCAAGCACCTGCTGTCTTTGTTTGCTGTGTTTCCAACAATTAGCTGTGCACTTATAATGCAGTTTAAGCTCTCAGCAGGCAGTCTGTCCATGGCCACCATGCTGCTCTCCTGGAGAAGCCTGGAGGAAGCTGCAGATGCTCGGTTTCCCTCGGCGGGTCAGTGACCGTGAGTGCCTCCCGCAGGGTACCCGAGGCCATTCACTTTCTCAACTCAGGAAGAAAACAGCACGGCAGGGTGGGGGCTGCAGGACAGCGGGGTCCCCGCAGGAAATGTGCTCACCCTGCACAGGGAGGACGAGGCATCTGCCAGGGGAAGGAGAGAGGCTGGCACCTCGTCTTGCTCAGGGGGTTGAGAGTGCTCCTGCAGCACTGCCACTGTCCTTCTCCATCAGTCTTTGCTGGCAAAAAGGTTCACAGGTGCTGTTGACAGTCTCCTTGCTGAAAGAACCCCTCTCTGTTTTGTCCTGGAGTTTGTTTTGGGATTGGGACGCCCCCCAGCAGCACAGCAGAGGTGCAGGACGACAGTGGTGTACAGGACAGGTGGACATAAGGAGTGGATGTGAACTTGGGTCTCTGATATTCCCCAAACAGCAGCTGAGAGTCTGGGTGCATGAAAACCTCCAGCTTAGTGGGTTCTCCCCGACCTGGATGGTGGCAAACAAGATTGTCCACAAATCCAGCCAAGAGGCAGAAAGCATCCTAGTCTTGTGGTCATAAAGCTTTCCAGGGATGTGGGAGATGTGGGTTCACCCAGTGGTAGCAGGAAGCACCACCTTCCCAGGAGTGTGCCTCAGTTTCCCCGCAGTTTGTAGAAAATCAGTGGAAGGGGGAGCAGTGAATGATGTAGGCACCTTTCAAACAGAGCTTTTCTGGGGAATTACTGCAGGAATGCAAAATAAGGAATATTTCTGCATGAAGAAAAAATGAACTATCTTGAGGCAGCATGCAAGGCTGTTCCCTTGACTTTATCCTCTTCCACTCTCCATCCCCCTCCAGCTTTTTCCACCTTCCCCAGTGTGTGCAGGTCCTGAGTTAAAGCAGTCTTGGCAGGAGCACCAAGCCCTGCAGCCCAAACTCCTGCTGAGGGAGGAAGGCGGAGAGCGACGTGAAGGGTGTTAAGGAAACTATAGGAAGATTAGGAAATGTGTGATGAGTTTTGATAAGCGGAGGAAGCGGGTCATGTCCTGCTTCGAGTAGGCTCTGCTGGGGGTATGAAAGCAGCCTCTGCCTCTGTCAGGACTCAGTTGGTCTCTGCTCTGGCTGAAGATGTGCTGGACTGGCAGGATGATGCTGGGGACCTTCAGCATCTTGCTAATGCTTGTCCATGCAGCAGCAGCAGCCTGTGAGTTTGGGCCCTTCCCCTACAGAGCCACAGGGATCGTCTGCAGGATGACCAAGCCTGCAGCATTGCTGTGTAAGTGTCTGCTCTTTGGGGCTGTGTTGGCTTTTTCTTTGTCTTTGGCTGTCTCTGTCTGATGTTAGTGACAGATCAGCCAAGTAAGGAGGTTTCTTACTGCTCTGTCTCTTGTGTAAACACCTGCCTGGGAGCACAGGTGAAAGCATGGGCACCTGAACTGAACAGGCAAAGGAGCTTGAAAATGCTCCTCAGCCTCTCTCCTCAGCCCAAGGGTTTGGCACTCCTCCTGTTGAGGCTTGGCATGATGAAAGAGCTTGAAAAAATGTGTGTTTGATTTCCCACCTCATTGCAATCTCATCTCTTGGGGTTGGCGTGCAGAAGAGGGGAAACAGGTTCTCTGCTGCTGTGGGTTTATTTGCAAGGATTTGGGGGCTTTGCAGGTGAGGGAAGAATACTTCTTCTGTGAAGGGTGAGAACAGATTTGTCCTGTCCATTCTAACTGTGGTATGTGGTGGGTCAAATTAAGTGGGTATTTCTGGAAGAAAAAATCCTGTACAAGCATGTGCCTGAGGCTGAAATGGGCTGGGTAATATTAAAAAAATGGGCACATGAACCTGAGTATCAGAAATTTTCCTTTGGAGACCTGAGAGCTGACTGCAATATGAGTAAGCAGCAGCAAAGCAAAGCAAAGCACTGGAGTAAAGCTTATGTGGTGTAAGGATGAGCACAGCCTTGACTTTTCCAAAATCTGCTCCTGAGGTGTGTGAAAGCTGGCCATGATTCCCTAGAGACAGCTCCTGCTGGTGGCTGTTGAGCTGCTTGTGCTGTTGTCCCTTGCTGCCATCAGCTGTTACAGTTAGGTATTTTTAATATTTTTAATTTACTCTGAAACTGCTTCTAGTGCTTCCTTAATCTAATGGAAATGCTTCAGACAAAAGCCTTCTGTGGTGCTTTAATCCAGAGTGTGGATCTGGCTTTGCAGCCAAGAGAGATTGCAGTTTGACATCTTTGCCCTTTTCTTCCACCGACAGTGAACCAGGAAACAGCACAGGTCATTCAAGCAGCCTTCAGAAATGCCAAATTCCCAAATATCACTGGAGAAAGGTCCATGAGGCTCCTTGGCCGGGTGGCTTATGGGCTGAGCAAGTGAGTATCTCTGTGTCTCTGTGCCAGGGGAGAGAGAGGAACAGAAACAACAGAAACTGGCCTTAGAGGGAGTTTTGATCTAGGAATTCCTGGTGAAAGCAAAAGTCTGGACTGGGGCAGACACACTTTTGGATCTAAGCCTAGCAGAGAATTTGCATGTTAAGGTTTAGGCTGCTGATGTGTTATTTTAGAGTTATTTATTTCTCCAGCTATGCTGGCATCCAGGGAGGCAGTGTGTAGGGTTCATTTCTGACAATTGGGTTGGGGAGTGATGTCCCTGGTGGTTGGGGCACCTGTGGCCACCAACAACAGATGGTGCCCAAGGCACATTGAAGGGACCCATCTGGGGCTGCCAGAGCCACCCCTGGCAGCAGGATGTCACTTGGCTGTGCTTTGTGACAAACCAGGCTGGGTGTCACAGCGTTACTCACTTTTATTTTGGGGCCACAAATTCAATGGTGTATTCACAGCACAGATTTCCTGCCATGACTGTGCCTGCACAGAGCACTGCAATAAAACAAGGTTGCACTGCTCTGTGTTTCCTGTTTAAAGCATTCCCCAACCTTGTATCTGAATATTGCAAGGGAGGCACAGTGCCCCAAGGCTGAGCAAAAACACCACTGTCACTGTCCTTGTGCCTGGCCCTGGGATTTGCAAAATCTCTGCAGTCTGGCATTGGCATGTGTCCCTCAGAGATCCTGTTCTTCAGGAGTAAACCTGTCCTGCCCAGTCACAGAAAACAGCTCTGGTTTGGGGACAAACTGTGTTTGTGTTGTTTCCAGCATCCAGGTCAATTATTTGTCCATCGAGAGGAGTGAAGTGGAGCTCAAGGAGGACGATGCCATTCACATTGCCATTAAAAACATGACAGCTGTGTTCAAAGGCACCCTCACCTATGGCTATGCTGGGGCCTGGTTGTGAGTACCTGGGTTGGGGTCTGCTGAGCACCATGGCCCAGCTCTGCCTGTGGGACTGGCCAGTGGCACCAGTAGGAGTAGAGGGGCTGCACTCCTCGGTCTCCCTGGCAATGATAGCATGGATTGCTGCCTGAGACAGGATTTTATACTCCAGCAGTGCTGCTGAGCCCCATCACTGCTAATCTTGCTTTCTGCCTTTCTGTCCTCACCCTGCATGACGAGACCAGATGGCCAAAGCACATGAATTGACTTCTTCCCTCCCCTTTGTTGCTCTGTAAACTCTGTGGGGATGAAAAGGGGGTTTAATGCTCCTAAGTTCCACTAAGACAGTAATTTGTAATGATTTAAAGCCAGAGTATCTGAGATGGGCTGTGGTGTGCTGGGGGTTTGCCCACTGCAGTGCAAGGACTGATGTGGGAGGTGTTATAAAATCCACAGTTGTCAGGGAGAAGTTGCTCCTGGCACACGTTGCTAAATGTCCTCTCTTCTGCCATTACAGTTTGCAGCTTTTTCATTCAGTTGATTTTGAAATTGAGTCTTCAATTGACCTCGAGCTAAACATCGACCTGAGTAAGTATGTTACAATACCCAAACTTTTTGCAATATGATTTAATTGCCTCCCTGCTCTGGTTTGTGGGTTCCATGTGCTGTCCAGGTTCTCCTGGGCCATGTTAGGGGACAGCTGAGTGTCTGATGACAGGAGCTAGGGAAGCTGCCAGGTATCCAAATGAAGCATGAAGAAGGGTGCCTGGTAGACCAGCTGGAGCTGTGAGCAAAAACTCTTGATCCAGGTGCAAGGTAGCTCCATCTGCCCCAACTTGGCAGGGTCTGGAATCTTTTGGAAACATCCCCTGTGGGGAATCCTGGCTGCCCCTCTGCAGGGATGCCCTGCTCCAGGACTGCAGTGTCTGCAAAGTGCACTCGTTCTCATCTCGGTAACAAACCAGCTATTTTTTTTTCCTTTTTCCTTTCATCCCATGCAGTGTGCCAAAAGGAGCAAGTGGTTCCTGATGCCTCTGACTGCTACCTGACTTTCCACAAACTCACACTTCACCTCCAAGGAGACAAGGAGTGAGTCTGTCCCCTTTCAATAGTGAGATTTATTGTCCCTCTGCTGGTCCCCAAATGCCACCCACCCCAATGTGCTGACCACGGGTTGTCCTTGACTGTGCTCCCTGTCTTACACAGACCAGGCTGGCTGAAGCAGCTCTTCACAGATTTCATCTCCTTCACTCTGAAGCTTGTCCTCAAGAGGGAGGTAAGATCAGCCTGTAGCCAGAGGAAAGCTCTGTGTAGCTTTGTATGCTACATGTTTTTCTCGTCCACAAGACAGTAGCAGTGTAATGTTAGTGCTCATGAAAAATAAGATAAATTGAATCCACAAGAAAAAAAAGTAGCTTGGACAAAGTGAGAGGTGTTGCTGACCCTGAGGCTGCTGGACTCTGGATAACAGCCCCCAGATCTCAATGGGGCTCAGATCTACAATCCAAAGTCCTACACCTTTTCCTAACTTTTCCCCCTCTTTTCCTCACGCAGGTGTGCAAGGAAATAAATGCTGTTGCTCAGACTCTGACAAGTTTTATAATTGACTTAGCAGGTAAATATCCTTATTTTTTCTGCTTTCTTTTATTTTTTTGTGCAACTTTTAACATCTGAGCCCCAGCAGGGCAGTAGCCACATCCATTAAAAAAGTCCTTTAAAAATGTGTATGGGACCCCAAGCCCTCAGACAGCAGCAAAATAAACCTTGGTAATGTTGTTAGGAATTTTCTGCATCAGGTTGGTCTTAAAAGGTGATTGCACAGATTCAAGGACACATTTTAGTTCATAAGAAATTTCCCCTTGAGTATGTACTGGCCAGCTGTGCAGGATCCTGCAGGACCAACGTTAGCTAGACCAGGAGCTTGCACTGCAGTATTTGGGCTAAGATATTACAGCATCTGGATCTGCCTTCTGAAGATTTTCCCAGTCCCAAATATCAGGGAAAAGGAAAGAAATGTAAAACTGTGGATAATTATCCATATTTCCTGGTGGAGACACTGAGCCAGTGAGCTGTAGCAGGATCAGCACTAACATCCAAAGGAGTGGCAACCCTTGTCCCATCCCTGTGTCTTTTATAACTCCCAGTCACCTGTATCAAGTCCTAAAAGCAACTGTGACAGGTTCTGCTTAAGGTTTTATTCCTGGTGTGAGGTTTCTGTGTTTCTTCCTGCAGCCAATTTTGTCCGGGATCAGGATATCATGGTTGATATCTCCCTCTCATCAGATTCTGTAATAAAAGCAAGCTACATAGAATCCCATCACAAGGTAAAGTACCCCAGGCTGCTCACACCCCAAATGTCTCTGGGCCATAGTGTGTTCTGGAGGGCTTGGAGAGCCTGGTCCCATGGGGCTGTGCTGTGCTGTGGCACTGCAGCCTGGGCTGATGCCAACCTGCTCCTTGCTCTGTGGCCAGCCAGGCCTTTGCCTTGCAATGGAAATGCAGGTGTTGACTTTTTGTCCTGCTTCCCTGCTGCTTGCTGTGGCCAAAATTCTTCTTTTCCTTTACAGGGCCTTGTTGTGTACAAGAACAACTCCAGCGTGCTCAGTGACTCTGTTTTCTCCCCTTCACTGCTGACTGAGAACAGAATGCTCTACTTCTGGCTCTCTGAGCACAGCATCAGCTCTCTGGCTTCAGCAGCTTTCTTAGATGGGAGGCTGGTGTTGAACCTCAGAGGGGAGAAATTGCAGGTGATTCTCAGAGGGGTTCCCTCCTTATCTCCTACATCGTATTTTGGGGAGAGAGTGAAAAAGTCACTCAATATTGTGTTTTGGTGAGAGCTGGTTTCTGCAGATAGAAATCTGGTCAATCACTCCATGTGATACTGAAATTAGTGCCTTCTTATCAAGAGTGTGCTCCCAGGCAGTGTTATTCCTTGGAGTGATAACACCAGCTGATAGAAAACTTGTCTGCTGAATTGTAAAGGGATGTGATTTTCTGGGGGAGCACTGAGATGGAAACAAGGGTGAGAGCTGGGGGAGCACTGGGCACAGGCCACACTTAGGTACTCTGGCCTGTCCAACCTGCACCAGGGGAAACCATAACCTTGTCTTTGATTTTTCCACAATCTGTTTCTGGTTTGTTTCTGAAGGAGATGTTTGAGATGGAAGACACAGAAGAGCAGCGGAAGGCAGTGCAGATGGTAACTCTTTGTCCTATTCAGAGCATTGTATGCCAAATGAGGAAATTTCCAATGAATTCTGTTGCATTGTAATAACTTGGGTCCGTCCCTTGACAACTTGGGTCTTGGGTGAGCCTGATGGAGAAAACCAGGGGCTGATGGAGAAGCAGTTGTGCTTTGCTAGGAGCATTTCTCCATCTTCCATGCTGGTACAGTTTCCCTGAAACCTGGCTGAGTTATTTGGGTGGTGGAAACAGAAGGAGGAATTGAGGACTGCAAAAGCAATGCAGCTGGGTGGCAAGGTGGCATGAAATTGGTATGGAAAAAGCCTGACTCACTTGTCACTCCTTACTTAACCAGATTTTTCAAGGCACCTCCTATAACGACTCTGTGGCCAAGGTGTGGAGTCTCACCCAGCCCCAGGTTTCTCTTGAGCCTGAAGGGACAGTTGTGAGGTCCTTGGTAGCAGTGGAAGTCAGCATCCTCCTGGCAGGAGAAGAACCCCTGGTGGCTCTGTACTTGGAGAAGGTCAGTTCTTGCACCTCCTGACTGTGAAGACCTTGGGACAGGCTCTGTCCCAGGCCAGGACCATTCCTGGTGTGCAGGGACAGCAGTGGCAGGGAGCCCTTTGAGAAGGGAGGGTGGCTAAACCATGGGAGGTGGAGAAGACAAATCAGTTCCTTTTAACTCTCCCATCTGTTCCTTAGACATTTGAGCCTGGGAATGATGATAGTGACCATGTTGGCTCAATGCCCCCTCTATTAGGCTAACCCACCATCAGTGTACAAGGTGGTCTAAGCAGCAGAAAGCTCTGATAAGCCCCCATTAACATTTATCTGACACAGGGTAGTGCCAGCTGAGGTATTTTAGGAGAGAATGAAGGCACCATGGGAATGTATTTATTTTGAAATCTCTTTGTTCCCAAATTCTAGCTCAGGTCCCCACTTAGAAGATAGCTGTGTCTGAAATGGGGATGTAACTCTGAAGAATTTGAAGCTCAAAATTAAACTTTTTCCTTTATGCCTGTATGAAAATCCTGCTTACACTGTGCTTCACCTCAAACTTCTTTATACTGAGTCTAAGGAAGCAGAAAAAAAAAGAAATGCCAACAGCTTTCCTGTCATGGTTAACATCACAAAAAGCAGTGGGTTTTGTCCAGTGTTGTAGTTATGGGCTCAGATGGACACAAAACCAACCCAAATCCTTGCCTGAGGGTAGGGCACACTTGATTTAAAAGGTTAAACTGTATTTGAGAATAATTCCCTGTGCAAGTATCCCATGTTAGCATGGTGTTAAGGGAAACATGCATGGCTGTTTCTTGTGCCCCAAGTGATATCCTGAAATAAATTTTCAAGGATTTGAAAGTGGAAACTTCCAGAAGCACTGGACTAGAGGTGGTCCCTAAAACTGTGGCTCCTAGGATGACATCTACTCCTGGACTGCCAAAACCCTGGTTGTGACCTGCAACTTCATCACAAAATGCTCCTCTTAAATGAATGTTTACATACAGACAACAGCTAGACAACAAGATGAAATGGCCAGGATTCAGAGAATGCTTTATTTTTTAATTTGCTTTAGATTCAGATAACTACCTGTGGTAGCCCTGGCTACCCTGAGGCTCTTCTCTCTACATCCAGTCAGATGTTGAGATGGATGTCATTGGGAAACAACATCCTACATAGCCATTTCCATCCTTATGCAGGATATGGTTCACAAATTAGCAAAAGTCCAGTGGATGAGCCAGCCTGGAGCCACAGAGACTGAGGGCATGAGGGGGGAGTTTATTGCAGGCAAATGGAGAAGGAAAATGCTGGCCCTCTCTAGTAATACCTGGAGGTAAAGCCAAAAGGATATTGAACTCTGGCTCCTAGAAAACAAACCAAAATCTTTCCAAGTGCAACTCTCTGCTATAAGGCTATGCTTCACCCCTGCTGTTCTTGTCTCTGCAGGAAATCACAGTCACTATCCAAGCTACTTATGCAGAGAAGAAACTCATTTTGCAGCCTGTGGATTCCAGGTTGGTCCTGTGGTCTCTTGAGGATTTCATTGCCTCTTTGATCCATGTTAAAGAGCAGGACAAAAAGAGGATCTTTGCAGCACTTACTGACTTTTCTTCCCCTTTTCTTTCCCTTTCCCTTTTCTTTCCCTTCCCTACAGCGTAGAGATTAAAGTGTTTAAATGCACAGCTGATCCAAATGGGGTAAGTCCTACAAAAAGCATTCTCTAAGCCATTCGAGGCTAAATGATGTCTTTAAAGCATTTTTGTATGAATTTTCTGGCTTTCAGAAGGACCCATCCATACAAAGCTTCCTGCAGAATATGATCTTGACTGTTGGCATTCCAGAAATAACTTCAAGTGAGTTTTCCTTTTGGGGACGTGCCAAACTGCTCTGTAAATTGTCTAACATCAGATCTCCTACACTAGAGCACTGAAAAATACATCAGTGACACTGACAGCTGCGGGGGGGAAGGTGGGGGGGAACTATGTTACAGTTTGGAAATTCTGCTGGATTCACTCAGGGAATGGAGAACCCTTTGTAAACGGCTGGGAGAAAGGAAAAGTGAGTTTTCTGCCAGGCTGAGGGTTGTGGGGCATTGAGGCACAATTAGCTCTTGGCAACAAGCAGCACATGATGAGCAGCAAGCCAGGATGGACATCCCTGTAACTGCATGGGTTTGCTGATTCCATAGGTATTGGATCAGCTCTGACTTCACTGATGAATAGCAAAAGACTTGATCTGTTTGATATCATAAATCCTGAGATCATCACCGGGAAGGTAAGCAGAGCTCAGGACTACTTTGCTCTCAAAGCCCTCCTGGGATTGTGGCATGAACTAACACAGTATTTTCTGTTCTTTCCCCACTTTTTAGGGATACGCAATTGCACAGCTTGACTTTGGCTTCCCGAGTCATTTGCTTCTTAATTTTCTTGAGGAAAGTTTGTAGAGTTGATCCCTTCACAGAGGAGCACAGGAACTTGTGTACAACCAGAAAGATTGCCTTTGAACCAATTAAAAGATGAGCTGATTTAAATCAGTTTTGATTAAATTTTATTTCCTTTTCCTGAGAAACATTCTAGGCTCTGTGCAATTGTCCTTCCATGAAGCTTTTCTTCTGCAAAGATTTTGAAGTCTGCACCTCGATCCACACTCCTTTTTCAGGATCTTTAAAGAACTTGTGCACTTAGGAGTCAAGGCTGGGCTCTTGAAGTGCACAGGCTTTGGGTTAGCACTCTCGGGAGGCAGCAGAAATCAGTTTTGCCACCTTTCAGCATCTCTTGTTACATTTTGGAAATGTAGCACCTTTTGTGTTGATCCTGGGTTTAATTTCTGCCATGAGCCAAGAGCATCCTGACATTGACAGACTGCAGTAGCTCAAGTGATATTACCAAGCTCCAAGTAAGCTCAGAACCAGTAATGCTAGAAGACCTGGCTATGGCTGAAAAAAGTCAAAGGAATGTGAATTTGTAGTGCAGTACAATAACAGAAAGACCTTGTGCCCTAGTGACTCTGTGTAGAACTCCAGGCAAATTGTTAATGCCTGAGTTGTTGAGACAGTGACAGCAAACTTGAGAAAAGCAATGAAAATTATAAGGAAGCCAAAGAGATTATAAAAGGAACGTTTAGGTGTCTAGTCAGGCAGCAAGTTCCTGTTTCTTTCTACTGCAGTGCAATAATTTATCTCAAGTGTCTCAGTTATTTTCCAGTACCAGTTTATGCTTCTCTTTTTTTGTCCTTTCACTTGGATGAGATCTTGGATGACAAATCCAACACTTGTGATGGTGATCACATTAACAAAGGTTAAACATCCCCAGAGGATGATGTTCTTCTCCCACACAGAACAGTATAAAAGTATTAAAGTTGGTCCCAGAAGGAGGCTGGTAGCAGGATGGGCTCAGATTCCTGAGCTCCTGGGGCATGGTGGTTGCTCCCTCTGCATTGCCATGGATGTCATCCCTGGGATATCAGTCAGGTCCCTCTGACCTGCTCCTCTCTCACTCACAACACCAGAGGCACTACCTTGCTGGGCTGAACTTTCCTTCAGTGGTCCTGCTGCCCAGGCTGGTGAGAAAGGAGCCTGGAGGAGCTCAGTTCAGAGGTTGCTTCCATGGCAGCCAAGGAAGGTCTGACCCAGCTGTGTCCATGAGACAGCAGAAGCCCAGGCATACAAAATTGGGATGCCATGGTGTGATTGACTGTGGCCTGGAAGAAGCCCTGGTGCAGTGGGCAGTTTTCCACCTCCCTTCCCACCCTACTCCCATTCCTGCCTCTGCCAGCTATTTCAGTACCAGCTAAGGATTTGTCTATGTTCCCTCCTGCTTGAAAGCTATCACTGCTCAGGTGATGTTTTCACTCCCTGCATGGCAATGCCTGCTTTAGACCATGTCCCCTGGTTTCCATCAAGCCACAGCCCTTTGCTTGTCCTAAATTACATCCCACTAGAGGGGTGAGTATTAATAAAAAAGAAATGGCAGGAAAAAAGCACCTTTTTCTCTGCCTTGGAGGTGCCTTGCCCCAGTGGGGAGCTATTCAGTGAGGACTGGTCTGGGCTGCCCTTCCATGGGGACAAAAGAGGGCAATGGAGCTGGAGAAAGACCTGGAGCAGAAGTCTGATGAAGAGCAGCTGAGGGAACTGGAAGGATTCAGCCTGGACCAAAAGAGGCTCAGGGAGGATTTTGCCACTCTACAGCTCCGTGACAGGAGGATGGAGCTGGGTGGGGCTCTGTCTGTTTTCTCTCAGATAACGAGTGACAGAGCAAGAGTTTTGCCTCAAGTTACAACTGGAGAGATTTAGGCTGGATTTTAGGGGAAAATCAGAAGGGGGGGGGGGGGCAGGCCGTGCAGGGCAGAGGTAGAACCATCACCCCTGGCACTGTTCTAAAGATAGGTGGATGTGGCACCTGGGGACACGGTTTAGAGGTGAACATAGCCGTGCTTAATCGCTGGTCCCGATGTTAGAGCTCTTCCAAGCTAAATCATTCCGGGGGGAGCAGCAAAACCTCCGCTGCCCGCCAAGGGTCCCGAGCTATCTCCCCCATCCCTGGGCTCGCCGCTCTCCCCAGCCCGGCTGCGGAGCTCCCGCGGGGGCGATCCCGGAGCAGGCAGAGCAGATCCGCTCCGCAGCCCCACGTGCTTTCCCGGCAAAGCTTCGCCGCCGCCGATGCTTTCGGTTTCAAACTCAGCGGTGCAGAGCTGCCACTGTCCCGGGCTGGCGGCGGAGACGGAGCGGGGACAGGTGAGCGCGGCGGGATGCGACATCGCGCTGGCTGCCCGGGGAGGGACGGGGCGAGGCGTCGTGCTGGGAGCCCCACGAGGGTTTGGGGGCTCCGGGGCTGGCTCTTTGCTCCCCAGCCCTTTGATGGTCGTGGTTTGTGGGAGAAGCAGGGATGGAGGGTGGAATTGTGAGCGCTGGGAAACACCTCTAAGGTCATCGAGACCAAACTTCAGCCGACCAGGTGAGTTGTGCTCTCAGGCTCAAGGTGGGCTAGAGCCGGGCCAGGAGGTGGCAAAGTGGGGCAGAGCCTGGCAGGTGTCACCCCCAGCCCCTCTACCCACTCCTGGTTCCCCAGAGCTCCCCCATTCCCCGCACTGTGCTCAAGGCAGGACAGCCAGAGTAGAGTTTCTGTCCGGAGACAGAGGTGTTGCTGGACCTGTGTATTTTTTTTAATATGATCGGTGAATTATGGCCCAGCTCAGTGTGCCATCTTGCCTTCTCTGAGATTCGGCTGCAGGCCCCATCCAGTTTCCCAATGCATCTTCTCTGACCTTCAGAGCAATATTAAGAACATTTCATTGTTTGTTGCAGTCCATCCAGCTTGATCTGGAGGTCTCTGCACACAGCTCAGTCTAGACACAGGGTCTTTTACCAAATCATTCTCATTTGCTACATTGTCACTTCAACCTGGTCCCGTCCCAAAGGAAAAGCAACTTGTTTTTTTCTTTTAGATATAGTAGAAGAGGTAAATAAAATTTCCCCCATGTGCCAGAATAATCAGATTTATGCATGTAAATACTCCCATTGCAAGTGCCTTAACCAAAACCAAGTAAGAGTTTACTCCACAAAGAGTTCTTACACCTGGGTCCCATTTCTTTGAATGATTCCTCAAATACTTTACCTAAATTATCACCTAAATATAGATTTTAGAATAGGATATTACCATTCTTCTGTTCTGACTAGATATTTTTGCTCATTTCTCTATTTTTAGTGCGGATGAATTTCGGTTGGGAAATTCCCGGCTGATTTTACTTTCATTTTGCTCAGTCTTTTGTTCATCAGGTCTCGAAAGGAAGGGCTCACAGAAGGGCTTTGTGCCTCGGGACAGGGGTGGGTTAGCCCATGAGGAAATCAAGGCAGTGGGCATTGTCCTCCAGCTCGGTTGTTTGGTGACCCCCACTCTGGTTTTGGTGCTGGTGCTCTGTTTCTGGGCTTCTGGTAAGTACCCTGTGCCCTCAGAGCCAGCAAGAAGTTGGTAGAGTTGCAACAGGGAGTTTCACATTTCGGTTTAATTTTCGTGGCTGAGAATGGTGAGAATGTCAAGGTGGGGAGGGGAGATTAAATTTTGCAAATTGTTTTAAAGATGGCTTTGCATTTGAAGGGTAAGGATCAAGGCTCAAAAGTTTTCTGGCTTTTCTTGAGAGGTTATTGTGCTTCATTTTGGGGCCAGAGATATTTTACTGAAGGTAACTGCCATCATCATTCCTGATGATCTTATTTAGCAAAGCAGTAGTAGTACAGGAGCTGTGCAGTGTCACTGAGCTTTCGTCCAACTTTTCAGTGGTTTTTGTTTTGTTTTGTTTTGGGTTTTTTTGTTCTTGAATATAAGTCTTTCATTAATTTGCATGAGCCTACTCGTTGCCTGAATGGCTTTCAGTCTTCATTGGCATTAAGGTCTGATTTTATTAATTTATGTATGTATTTAATATAGCCTTGTTAAGTCTGTTGTTCTTGATCATCAGGGGAATAAGGTTAGGGCTTTGCTGTCTACAGGTTTCTGGTTTTTTGCTGAAGAAATGTCAAATGAAAATTCCCAAAGCTTGACTGATAGGGTTACTGGGAAATGGAGTTTGTTTTGCAAGAAGCCCTGTTATTTTTCAGTTTGTTTAAATTTGAGAAACTTAAATGTTTTCTTTTAAGCTTTCCAGTTAATTGAAACATTTTTCCCCTTTGTTTTAAATGTGTGTGTAACTATTATTTTTCTTTATTTGCATGATTAAGGATATAAAAAGAGTTTGATCATAGAACGTTTTGAATGAAAACTTGCAGAGTCCTTTCCAGTAAGGTTCAGAATTTAAGTTTTTGACAACATGTTTGACAACAGTTTTTGACAGCCTGAGAAAAAAAAACTGATCATAGTTAAGCCAAATTTTTTAGTCATTTTAGGAGGACCATTTTCCTTGTTCTTGTTAGAATGGTGAATGACAGGCAAGAATAACAAATGGCATGCATAGAGAATATTTAAAAGCTGGGGGTTTTACC
Organism: Lichenostomus cassidix; assembly: GCF_008360975.1. Lineage (NCBI taxonomy): Eukaryota > Metazoa > Chordata > Aves > Passeriformes > Meliphagidae > Lichenostomus > Lichenostomus cassidix. Next base: position 6,378,247 of record NC_139492.1, read on the forward strand.
CACATTCTTCTGAGTCCCAGACCAGGAGTGAATCCTCAAATGTCAAAACTTTGTGGTCACTGCTGGCTTGAGTGAGAAGAGATGAAAAGCATCATGTCTGACCCTTGGATCAAAGTTAGAGCTTCTAGATCTGTGACCCACCTAACTGCCATGGCCTGGCATGTCCACGTCAGGCTTTGCTGTTGTTATCCCCAGGCATTTGCACCAAGTGGGGCATGTCCCACATATTGGAGTGTGTCTGTGCCCTGAGACTGCCTCCAGCAGATCTGTGCTCTGTCAGAACATGGAGCAGAAGCCACCATTGCACTTGACAGCTGGAAGGAGACTGATTACACAATGCAGGTAGGAGATTGTGTGCATGGCTTTGTGGGAAGGAAGTGGGGATGGAGGTGGCATTGTCACCAAAGCAGAAATGAATTGTTCATGCCCACAAAACGAGCAGTAACAACAGCTGTCTGAGCCCTTTGTGCAGGGGGGTCCTGCAAAAATTTGTGAATTGAGATACCAACTGCTGAACAGGTGGAGCAAAAGCTGCACACACAGAGAAAGCAAAGCAAGGAATTCATTCACAACTTCTCATGGGCAAGCAGGTGTTGTGCCATCTCCAGGAAATCAGGGCTCCATCACATATAATGGTGATCTTGGAAGACAAACATCATCACTATAACTACCTGCCTTTCTCCTTCTTACCCCAGCTTTATATCCTGAGCATGATGCCATGTGGCCAGTTGAAGTCAGCTGTCCTGGCTATATTCCCTCCTAATTTCTTGTGCATCCCTAATCTATTTGTTGGTAGGGTGCTATGAGAAGTAGAAAAGGCCTTAACTCTGTGCAAACACTCTTGAACAATAGCAGAAATATCCCTGACCCCCCCAGAGCTCTTGGTACATGTGAGAGATGTCTGGGATGTTATATTTGGCACATGGCCGCTGCAGCAATACAGTTATCAACATCTTCTCCCTGGCTGGTTCCAGAGAGACTCCCATGGGTTGTTCCTGCCCTTCACAGCCCTGCTGTCAGGGACTGTGCAGACAAGGACAGCCATCATGGCTGGGGTCAGATCTCTACACAACACTCTGGGAGCAAGGATAAGAAATTCCGGGTTAGACCAAGGGCTAGAAAAGCAGATCAAGCCACGCAGGGCTGTGTGGGTGAACACCTCTTGCTCCTGTGCCCAGTGCTACCTTTTCTGTCTACATCCCTGTAGCCCCCATTCCAGCTCGATGACCTAGACCTGAAAGCAGCAGTAGCCAGAGCTCGTCCCCAGCTCGTGGAGTTCCTCACTCGCTGTCCCGACTGGCTGCTCTCCACTTCCCGGCGCTTCATCCCCCAGGCAGCCCTGAGCAGCCTGGGGAGCATCAATGACCACAAAGAAAAGATCTCACTGCTCCTGGACCTGCTGGAGGAGGCTGGTCCTGCCGCCTGGGAGCACTTTGCACAGTCTGTCTGCATGGAGTATGACCTGCCCCTGGATCTGGAGGTCCTGCTCATGAGTTCTGTGGGAGAAGGTAAGAGAGGTCAGGCCAGCTATGACCAAACATAGCCAATGCCTTAGCCAGCCTTTCCCATCACCCAGTCTAGGCAGTGAGACCACCAGTGCCCTCACTTGCATGGCCTTGTTTTTCTTGGAAGCACAACTTCTGGCTTAGAAATGTAATTTGAGGTAAAAAAAACCCCTGACATAAATAGATGAAACCAGTAAAAATTGTGCACCCCATCTCCAATAAAGCTGCATTGCAATTTTTGGATGGATTTATTTGAAGGAGAAAAGAATACCATCTCTTTGTTCTGTGGAATTTTTAATTGTTATTTTTTAATTTTCCTGATCCAGAAAGGCAAGAAATACAGAAGTCTTAAAATAACCACCCATAACCACTTCCCCATATCTGTCATTCTCAGAGGCAGTGGTTTTAAGGAAAATGATGCAATTAATAAAGAACAAGGTCAGTTAGTGTGTGTTATCTGACAAACTACACAGAGTGTGAACATGCTCTCCTTTCTGAGGACCTGTGGCACCAGCTAAGCTGTGCCTGTCCCTTCCTGGGTTGCTTTATCTGGTGATAAATTAATTCTTCTCTTCTGCAGGAAATCTTACAGGGTGAGTCCTTCTCAACTGAACTCTCTTTCACATCCTGCTTGCAGTAACTCTTATTAGTTGCATCAGTTGGGTGGATGCAACCTTTGTTACCAACTGCAGCAGCAGCTATTTTGGCAGAGATGAAACAGGGCAAAGACCAGACAAACAATAGGGAACATGGTCTGGTGGGGGATTTCTCTCAGGATTGAAACCGAAACAGTTTTCAGCCCTTTGGTACAGTGACATATCATAAAAGAAGATGTCTCTTAAGGTTTAGGAGCTGGCTTATGACAGTTTAACTTTTGTAGTAACAGCAGAGCACCACTAGTGCTTCTGAAGGTGAATTGCTTCTGGTTATGCCAAGGGGGTTTTGTGGCAGCCCTGAGCTGTGCAGTGAGTCAGAAAAGGCCCTTACTGGGCTGCTGACTCTGACAGTGGTTTATTCACAGAAAACCCTTCTTTGCAGGAATGGGAAAGTAGGGCTTCCTTTTTGGGCCACAGTGTGGTTTACATCGGCCAAAGCTGCCCATACCCCGAGTTTGTATCAGAGAGAAAAGTTGTTTTTCTCCTCCCTTGAAAGCAGAATTTACCTGTACTGTGGAGCAGTTTGAAAGGAAAAGATCAGATGGGGACCCTGAAACCTGGATGTTTGGGCCATTGTTTTTGTTGCAAGCTGTTTGCCCTTTGACTGGCCAGCAGCACTCCAAATTTCAGGAGCAGAATGCTCACATTAACCATATTTAATTTCCTATTCAACTCCCTTAGGTCACTTCATCCAGGCAGAAGAAGCAAGCACAGACACGAGTGCCCAATCATCTGTGCCAAAAGGTAAGGCAGGAACAGACCCTGGGGCACTGTGCTCTTGGAGTTTATCTTCTCTGCCCACGGCCTGGGAAGGGCTACACATGTCCCAGGTGTTGGCATCAGCACTGGCAAGCTGTGGAGAAGCCACTGCAAGTTCACATTTCTTTTCTTGGTGCTTTCCACATGAACTTCCCCTGGTATTGTTTTCTCTCCCTGAATTTCAGAAAAGCCTTGCTGGCCCTCTGCTGAGAAACTTGCTTATTTTAGTTTCTCTGCAGGAATGTCCCACCCACTCTACAAAACCCATGCTCTTTGCACTTTTACTGTGGTCAGCTCATTGGTAGGTGGAGGAAGTTGGTTTGGCTTTTAAAGGAAGAGCAGAAAAAAACTGAGGGGTCAATCAAACAGAAACCACTGCAGAGTTGTCAGAATAGGAGCTTAAAAGAACAGACAGTAGGTTTTTCTTTAGGGGTGAATTTGGAACTTAGACCTTCCTAGTTGGTGCAGATCATGAAGAGACAATTTTGCCTCTGCTTTTTGCTCAGAGACTTCTGAGTCACAGAGTGGGAAATGTCATATGACACTGTCTTGTGTGTCACATGCAGGTTTAAGAACTTGAAAACAGAAGGAAAAAGTGACCTCTGTTCTGCATTCAGACTGCTGCCAGCTGCTGTGCTCTCCTAGCGAGTCCATCCTGCCAGTTACTGGTGGAATGGAAATTTGAAAATAGTGCTGAAAGTTACTAAGACTTACTAAGAAAGACATGTGCATCTCTCAGCTCTGTCCTTTATTTCCCTCTGACAGTGCACCATAAAAAAACTACACAAACAACCTTGGGAACCTGTGGGCCTGCACTCCCCAAAAACAGATATTCCCTGCCACTTTCCCCAGGATAACAAAGCAGTTCCTGTGTTCAAAGCAAGGCAGGTGCATCATGCAGCCTACAAAAAGACTCACCAGTGAGGTGCTTGTAGCCCATGTCAGAAAAAGCAATTCTGTAATCTCAGCCTGAGTTTACAAATAGTTTTGTCTGTCCAATTTTTCCTCTTCAGCACTCCAAATCCTTTCCTGGGGAGTCTCACCCAGCTTTAACACTCTGCCATTCAAAACGCTCCTTTGATGCAGTTCTGACCTTTCCATTTTCAGGTTCTGCTCGCCGTCGCCATCGCAGCAGCTCTGGGTGTGACAAGGCTGCCAAACAGCAACGACTGGGTATGTGGATGTTCCAGAAGCTGTGCTGGGCTTCCCTCTGAGGAAAGGACCTATTTAACTTCTTTGCAGAAACCAAGAAATCAACTTCCAGCATTGAGAGGGCAGCATGGATGAAGAGGAAGCTAGTGAACAGGGAATAATAGATATAAAACACAGACACGTAATTCTCACATTAGAGATAATGAGATTTAGTTTTCATGGAAAGCTGTTTCATCTTTTTCCTGAATGTTGTTCATTTTTGGTCCCTGTGCAAAAATAGGAAATACTATGGGTTATTTTCATGAGTTCAAAAGTTGTCATTTCTATGCAGCAACCTCTGATGGGGGCTGTTGTTTCTCTGCCTATAAGTGGTAGTATTTTGGAACTCTCATGACCCACTACTAACTTTTTCACCCCCGTACCTCCTCTGTTGTCTTCTCTTTCAGATTCATCTGCAAAGTACCGGCATCTCCTCATCGATTCTATCCGCCTGAGGTATGGAAGCAGGAGAGAAGCAGGAGCAGCAGCTCAGGAACAAACACAGCCACTGCCTTTCAACCAAGCCTTTGTCAACGTTGTCATTCACCAGAGCAAAGCCCCCCGCTTAAAAGAGAGAACAGATAAACCCCGAGAGGACACGACAGGAGCTCCTGAGCCAGAAGAATGTGCAGACACTGCCGTGAAAGTGTTGGATCTGTTTCGTAGAGAGGTCCCATCGAATGTGACGAGGGTGATCATTTACTTTGGTAAACCAGGCACAGGCAAGACCAGGCTAATGCACAGGATTTGTCAGAAATGGGCAGAAGGTGTCCTACCTCAGTTCCTCTTCACTTTCCTGTTTGAGTTTCGGCAGCTGAATTTGGTAAAAAGAAGATTGACCCTGAAGGAGCTTTTGTTTGATTTCTTCCTTCAGCCAGAGGACAACCCTGATGCAGTGTTCCAGGACCTCCTGGAGAATGCCCAGCAGACTCTGATCATCTTTGATGGGCTGGATGAGTTTGCAACTAACATGGATGTGTCATTCTCCTCTAGGAGAAGCCCAGCTCTTACCTCCCCTATGTCCATATCCCAGCTCTTTGCAGAGCTCTGTCATGGGAAGCTCCTGCCTGGTTGCACAGTGTTGGTCACCAGCAGACCCAAGAAGCTGCCTGACTTCTTACTATGTACAGTAGATGTGTTGGTAGAAATTTGGGGGTTTGACCATGAGAAGGTTGAGCAATATGTCAGCCACTTTTTTCATCAGCCATCATTCAGAGAACGAGCCATTGCTCACCTGAAGAGCAACACCAAGCTCCTCAGCATGTGCCTCATCCCTGCTCTGTGTAACATTGTGTGCATCTGCTTGGAGTATTTGCTCCTTAAACACCAGATGAGTGTGGAGCTTCCTCAGACTATGACACAGTTTTACATCAAGATGTTTCTCATCTTCCTAAACAAACAGCAGGGAGACTGTGCAGGCGATGAGGAGACTCACCTGAACTGTAACAAAAAGGCCATTTTGGGTCTGTTTGATCTTGCACTGAAAGGCTTGGAAAAGAAGAAACTTGTGTTTTATGGTGGTGGTATTCCTGAGGACGTGAAGGAATTTGCTTCCTTGCATGGATTGCTGACTGTCTTTGAGGTGAAGACGAGTGGCTCTTGCCCAGAGGTGGGCTATGCCTTTGTACATTTGAGCTTGCAGGAGTTTTTTGCAGCACTGTATCTCATGGTGAGCAGGAGTGTGGACAAGAACTCCCTGAAGAAGAAGTTCTTCTTGAAGTCAAAGTGGACTTTAAAGAATGAGACAAAGACCGAGCTTATGGAGAGTTTTCACATATTTCTCTCGGGCTTGTCCTCAAAAGAGTGTAGGGCATTTCTCATGCTCCTGGCAGAGCAAGATGAAGCTTGGGTGCAGGAAAAGCAGGATGTGATCCTGCAGTCTCTCAAGAAACTGGCAGCCACTCCACTGACAGGACCTAAGGTCCTCGAGCTCTGCCACTGCACCTTTGAAACACAAAACCTCGAAGTAGCCCAGCACATTGGGAGCCTGCTGAACTTCAAATATGAGTTTAAAAACTTCAGACTGACACCTCTGGACATGTCTGCTTTGGTTTTTGTCATAAACTCAGGCCAGGATTTGACTTGTTTGGATTTTGCAGGATGTCTTGTGGACATTGACTGTTTGGAGATTGTGACTGGCTGTAAAAATGTGGAGCACTTGAGGTAAACACAGTGAGTGCTGTGAGCTGGTGGGTGGGGAGAAGGGCTAAGGGGCTGGAAGGTCAAGCCTCATGTTTGTTCTAGAAGAGAGAGAAAGATGATGTGAGAAAATTTGATCTGAGCAGCATAATTTCAGTACTGCCAAATGTATGAAGTGATGAGTTTATGAGTGATTGAAGGATACTAAGGTGATAAATCCATTCTGGCTGTATTTTTGTTTGTTTTTCCATTTTGATTAAAATAAATAACAGGGTAGTTAATGCAGTAGATAAGAGGGAAGGTGATAGGCATTTCTTAACAATACAAAGGCAGGGTGAATCTTGCTAGCAAATGAGAATATCAGCTTTTGGTGTGTTTGTCTTTTTCCCATTTTCTTCACATTTTAGCTTTCGTAGGAGGAGATGTGGCGATGACTTTGCTGCTGCTCTTTCAAAGGGCTTGCAAGGAATGGGGAGCCTGAAGAAATTAGAGTAAGTCTTTGCTTGTAACATCAGTGCCTTTTCTCTTGCTGTCTGTTCTCTATCAGTTCAATGACATCGGCTCACTCCAGGATGATCTGCTCTGTGCAGGAGTGTATAGAGGCTGCACAGAGCAGCACAGACACATGTGGCTTTTGTTTTATGCTGCCATCAAGGGCAGTATTGTGTTGCCCTGCTTGAAAAGGCTGCTGCCTCTGTGTCTGTGTGCTGAGCACATGGTGCAGGCACAGCTCTGAGACAGGCTTGCCATGTGCTGCAGGGGATTCCAGTCCTCCCTCTGCTTGGTTTGAGTGATCCTTTCTCCTTCCAGGCTGACAGGCGGGAGCATCACAGCTGAGGGGATGACTAAATTGGTCCAGGCTGCATCACAGTGCCTCCAGCTTGAGGAAATAAAGTGAGTGTGTTGTGGCAATGACCATCACATCAAACCCTCCTTCCTTGGGATGCTAATGAGAATGAATCTGTGTGCAGCTTGCAGGACAATCGGATACGGGATCCAGAAGTGAAGAGGGTGATGGACCTGTTTTCCAGAATGGAAAAGCTGAAGAAAGTGGAGTGAGTAAAAATGGCTTAAAACTATTAAAAATGGTAGCTACTATGAAGCCAAGCATAGCATAGAGATATGTGGGACACTAAGCTGAAGCACAGACATTTCAGAGCAAACAGGGCTGTGCTGGACTCGGTTTGAGATAGACTCAGCCTCATAGTTCTTACCCAGGTGTTTTAAAATAATCCCAAGGGAGTCCTGGCACCACCAACGTCTCCAGGAATTACAATGTATATGCTCAGCTCAGTGCCTGGCTTGACTTCTTCCTCTTCTCTTGCCCTTGGTGAGGTTCAGGTTGAGATGTCTCACCTGGGATTAAGGGAGGATGGCTCCGTCACAGTCTCCCCAGCCTTTCCATAGCCCTCTTCTCCTGTACTGCTCCTTCCAACACTCCTGTGTCAATCCAGTGCTGACTGATAGGGACAGACTGCTAGTGGAACTCCCAGCATAGATCTGCAGCTTTTTAGGTGGAGATAGCCAGCCTGGCTTGTGAAGGCATTTTAAGCCTTTGAAGAGCTGCCAGGGGCAGTTGAAGTAGCAATGGAATTGCTGCAAGTGGTGAAGTGTGAATGCAGTTTGTGTGATAGGATGGGGATAGATAAAAAGCTGTGGAGCCAGAGTACTACCTGCCCATCCCAGGTGAAAATGAGAGACTCTGCCTTTGAAGGGCTTCCACATACCATCAGGTGCAAGCAGGCGGATCCAAAATACCTGCAGTCATTGCTGGATGCTGGATCCCATCCAGGAATTAATTACTGGCTTTGCAGTACAGTTAGATCTGTTTAAAAGCATGGCAGAAGGAGGGAGGAAAGGAGGAATGTACCTGCTCCTCTGCTTTCCTGGGCACTCTGGATAGCAGCTTGTGGGGAATGCCAGCCTGGCTGCAACAAAGCAGCTCATCCCATGGCAAAGGCAGGAAACAGTGCCATTTGTAATCCTCACTCCCTCACCCATCTCTGTGACACACAGAGTGCTGTTTTCAGGGTTGATTCCTCCGAGGATCTCAGGAATGGTGTCCTGTGGCCCCGAGAACAAGCAGAGGATTTGTAGAAGCAAGATCTTACATTTCATGTTTAATGAGGTCCAACAAGTAATGAAACAGAGCGAACATGCAATTAAAGAATAAATCCTCAGAGGCTGGAGGATTCTGTTCAGGCCTCACTGCTTCAATAAGCCACACTTAAATTGGATTTGTTGTAGTAGGAGGTTAACTGCACTGTGGATTGGTGGTGTAATCATGCAGGTATGAAATATCTCCGCTAACTAACCCAAACTGGTTAATAATCCCTCTGCTGCATGTAGAAAGTTATCTCTGATTCTAAATTCATGGGAGCTATAGCTTGCAGAGAAAGAGCTATGATCTGATAATGCATTTTTTGAGTCCTAGATGCAAAATTCAGAAGTTTTGGAGAAATCCCCTGACTAAAACAATGTGTGTGTGCTCCAGGATGTTTGGGGTGCAGAGCAGAGGGCATTTGTGTAACAAAAGAACATGCTATGGGGTTCAGCAGCTGAGGTTCTGTTTTTCCTTGTGTTCACAGCCTGAGCAACAACCATCTTTCCTTGAATGCTGTTCTCACTTTGGCAAAGGAAGGCATCGTGTGTCAAAATGTTACTGAACTGTGTGTAAGGTAGCAATGCATGAGAAATCTTACAAAAGCAAGTAGGTTGTCTCTGTAGATGCTGGCTTTAAATGGACTGTTTTACAGCTTAATTGTTGGCTAATCAGAATGAACAAAAATCAGTTTGACTCCTTTTGCTTTTCTATTAGAAACAAAATATGGATTTGTCATGCCATGTACTTATGCGTTGTATTTTTAATACAAAGGTCATTTTAATAGGTCATTTTGTCCTTGGTCTATAAAATAATTTGCAGGGTGTGACATTTCTTCTTGCATAACAGAATTTAAACTTGTTTTTAAGTTCTGTAATATATCAGCCAGGAAATTCTTGACCACCTGGGTATAAATCAGCTATAGACTTGCTATAAATCAGCTAAGTTTACTAAAAAGATGTGAATTTAAGTAGCTCTAGCTCTGTGTTCCTTTAAATTACAGGTTTTGGGGTTTTCATGTGTCCAGGATGACAGAGAAAGGGCAGACTTTTTAAATCATCCTGGCTCTTGTGGTTGTCTTATGTTCTAAGTTTAATATGCCAGAGTAATCCCCTGGTGTAATTCAAATTGCATATGGCTTTTTCTTACTTTTCTTGCCGGAAGGGAGTTTCTTCCAAAAAACTTCTGGTCTTGCAAAAAAAGTTGTGACCCAATCTTCTTAACTGTGTGCCTGTCTTATCTGCATTGCAACCCCAGCTCAGCACATGGGGTGTTCTTCCCTCTCTGAGCATACAGCTGCTGCTTGGCTGTGACACTGAGCTGCTGTGGCAGATGTCATGGTCCTCTTGAGCATCCAGGCAACAGCTCTGGTCCTTGCCAAACACCTCTGATAAACAAATGGCACCTTTCCCCTGTTCCCTAATGTTTACCTGGATCTCTTTTTCAGGAAGGACACCGTGATTATTTATTTTTCTGCCGCAGCTGGGAAAGTTCCGAGGTGAGAAACTGCATTTGTGGTTATGCTGTGTTCACCTATGCTGATTGAAACCATCAGCTTGGTGTCACTATAAACCACTATAAACCACACTGGCAGCAGAGCTGGTGACCTCTGCCCTTGCATCTGGCAGAGCTGGGTCCACCTGAGTGATAAAAAATGCAAAATAGCTGGGTTTGCACACACCTACAGCCATTTCCACAAAAGCAGCTCTTTAGTGCCTCTGGAAGCTCAAAATGCCATGTTTCTATTGCAAAACTGCTGAAAAACACAGCACACAGACCTTGTGGTTTCTGCTAGAAAACACTAACCAGAACCCAAGTTGTTGGATATTTCATGAAGGCATATTTGATTGTTTGCAGATCTTCAGATTTGAAGTTGGAAGAGAATAAAGAACATGTAATTCCAACTAGACACGTGAAGTTATGGTAAGAGAAGACATTGAAAGTCCTGCTGGTGAATGTATTTGCAGATGACAGGTACTACAGGAAGGCAAGCATAGCAGCTGTGTTGGTCCTTAAGGACAGAGGGTATTTCCAGGTGTGGAAAGATTTGAAAGGAATCTGAATAAGTAAATCAAAATAACAATAGAAATCCTATCTGGCCCAGCCAATGGCACCCCCAGCCCCTCCCTGCTCACTGAGCCTTCCTGTTCACAGCTTGCAGGATCACAGGCTGTCTTCCCAACATGCCAAGATGATTGTGGCCATTCTCCAGAGCTGTCCCTGTCTCTCTGAAGTGGAGTGAGTGCCTCCTTTCCATCTGTTGGGTGGCTGTAAGCAGGTGGTGTGGGAGCAGGGGATCATAGAATCAGACTGGTTTGGGTTGGAAGGGGCTTTAAAGATCATAGGTTTTCTAAAGTAAGATGGTTTGGGGTCTAAAACATGAATCATGTTGCCCAAGGGCTAAAACTTTTTGTTTGAAGTTGATTGATGGAGAAATAAGCAGGGAAGGTTGATCTGGGACAGAAGAACTGTCCAGGCAAAAAAGCAATTGTAGGAAAGGGAAAGCAAGTGGGTTTTGTGGGCTTTGTTGTTTTTACTGCTCAAAACAGTCTCCACTAACTGGAAAATGCTTCAGTTTATCAGGCAACAAGCTTGGAGATGAAGGCTGCAGTTGCCTGATGGAAAACCTCCCTTGGATTTCAATTTCAAGGCAGCTGGAGTAAGTGTTGCCTGGTCCCAAACCAACATGCCCTCTTCTGAAGTGAAATGCTGGACACTGCTAGCTGCTTCCCTAGGACAGTCCTGTGGGATTTCAGGGACCAGCTAATTGCCTTTTTCTTTCTCAGTCTCAGTCAAAACCACCTCTCTGTCACTGGCATTTGCAGTCTGTTGAAGTCAATAAATACCTTCCAGAAGGGGATGGAGGTGCAAGTCAGGTATGTTGGTCTTGAATCACTTCTGGGGTTAATCCCAATATACAGGGCTGGGAGATATGTTCTGAGGTTTTTGTTGAGTCACCTCAGGAGTGGGGTGGGTGAAGAATGGATCCCAAGGCAGTTACTAACATTGGCACGTGGTGATACCGTGATTTAAGCTGATTTTATCAGAGCCATCAACCAGAATTTGAGAGCTTACAGAACTGTCTCTTCTTTCATGCGTGGGGGAGTTTTAAACTAAATTAGAAAAAAAAAATTCCCTGCTCTCTGCCTTGGGAAGCTTTGCAGGCAGGATCTCTGTGGAGTATGAGAACTGGTGACACCTCCTGGAGCAGAGCTGCAAGTTCTCTTTTATTACTTTCACTTGAAAACACACTGGAATTCAAGTACAGCAATTTTGTCTCCACAATTCAGAGAAACTGGATCATCTGATACCACATGATTTGATCCAACCAGGATTTAAAACTGATGGAGGTTATTTTTTGCTTGCTTTGGGAGTGTCTTAAGCACAAGTGATTGATGTCACCAGAGAGTTTTGCAGAACAAAACCAAACATTCTTAAAACAAGAAGTCCTGTGAATTGAAGTGTAACTTTGATTGATTACTTCTCTTTCTCCCAGCCTTTGCCGTGATACTGCAGTGCTGAGGTTTAGAGAAGACAGAGAGTTTGCTTCCCTTCCGCCTAGGTAGGCTGTGTTTGCACAAAAGGTGTTATCTCAGCATCTTGTTTAGTTCTCACATCCTGTGTAGGTACCTCCTACCCCACCCCCTGAATCTAAATGTAGAATTGTCTCCTGGCTTTCTCAGCCACTTTAAAAGTTGTCACTGCCTTCTGTAGTGTTTTATGTCTCTAGAGCATATTTCAACCCACAGCATCCTCAGCAGAGCAGGCTGTTTAATGGCAGCAGTGCTACCTGATAATAGTGAGCAGTAAAAAAAACAAGTGAACCTCAAAAGTCCAAACCAAATTTTGGAAAGACTAACAGATCCCTACATGTTAAAAACTATCTGGTTCATTACACTATGCATCCAGCATCATGGTACTCCTAAATCAAAAGAAGTTGGGAGTTTAATTTTCCCCCCTCAGAAAATTATGGTCAAAACAGCTCGGCCTGGAAGTTTTGACCAATAAATGGTTTCCTGTTGCTCCTGCAATTTTAGGTTCACTATTTATACCCTTGTTCTCTGTGGACTGAGCTCACTATAAAATAGCATTTCCCATGGTACACCTGCATCCCACCTCTTGGCCAGAGAGAAACAGCAGGGCTCTCATGGGGTACAGCCCAGTGGCTGTGCTTGAAAGAGAGTGACAGCCTGAGATAACTGATCTGTGGACTCCTTTAAGGCACCAGGTGACATTTCAAACTCTGATACTTTAGGATTTTCGTGTTCATTTAGTTATGAATAGTCAGATTTGGTTATATTATAGTTTTACTGTTTATAGTTGTAGATTTTAGTTATAGTGTTACAGCTTAGTTATAGACAGTTCCACTTAGTTATGAATAGTCAGATTTTTGTACAGACTCTTCATAAAACTTGTCTAGGCAAAAGCTAAATTCAGCAAAAGCTGAATGTCTTCATCAAACTGTAGCTGAGATCAGAAATATCTCTTTCCCCTTCTCCCCAGCTGCCTGCATGCTCAAATATTTGGTTAGCAAAGGAGAGCTTGCTATTGGCAAGATACAGGCGTGGGCTAGAGCCAGGGTAGCCCTAGGGATCTGCCAAATTGCTAAAGCAAAAGTGTTTTACCTTTGTCTGGTTTTGTGCTCACTCAGGGAAGAGCCTCTGTTCTCTACTGATGACCAACAATTTGGGGAGGAAAAACAGACACCCACCACCCTCCAAAAAATAAGGTACCCTGGCCAATTTTCATTGTATTTCATGCATCTCCTGTCGCTGATCCTGAATCCAATGTAAGCTGCATCTCAAGTGATGAACCACCAGAGAACTGGGAAGTGTTGAGAAATCTCCCCAGTGCCAGAAGCTCGGGGTGCAGCTGCCATGGGAGCTGCAGGTTGTGCCCTGGGTGGGGGGAATGGCTGGGACCATGACCTTGTGCCACCCTGTGCCTTACAAAGGACACAGGGACCTGCAGTGCCAGGCAGGGGCTGGCCAGACACCTGGAGACTCCATGGGAGCTGCTGAACAGCGGGATACTTCAAGGGGGTTTTTATATTTCATTATTATCCTCTCATTTATTCTCTAGTTTTCTGAAGGAGCGAAATTTACAATCTCATTTGCAGTCCTGCAGACCTGGAGGATTGATTTCTTTTTTTTCCCTGCAGACTGACAGACTGTAATTTTCAAGCCAGTGACCTGAAGAAACTGTGTGCAGTCCTGAAGGAATGTGGCCACATCTCTGAGCTGGAGTGAGTCCCTTTTAACTTCCATGGTCTTTCTCTGCAGTTCTCTAGGATACTGACAAAATGCCACTTGTTTGTTCTGCAGTGCTGGAGGCCTACTGGAATGGGCTAATAGAGCTGGTGGTGCCTATGGGGCTTTTTACCATGAAAATTAAATGCCTTTCTTTAAATCCTAGCCTATCAAATAATTATCTGGGAGATGAGGGACTTTTGCTGCTGTTTCGGTGCCTCCCAAAACTGAAAATGCTACGTTCTCTCAAGTGAGTAGCTCCTGTTTTTCCTTATGCATGGATTGGGTTTTGTGGAAGTATTGTTTGTGGAAGCAGAGTGCACATTTGGGAAGGGTTCTTCAGGATTTGGTGCAGTGATATTCTGTGCAGGGCAGATCCACTGTGCTGTCTGGTCTGTCCCCACCTCCAGTCCAGAGCAGATTGTCTCCCCTTGAAGCCTGATTGAGTTCAGTGCCTGGGAGCCTCTGTACTCACTCTGCCATGAAGGGGACAGGTGGCCTTGTGTCAGGTGTGGCACCTGGTTTCTGAAACTGCCTGAGGTCTTCAGCAACTCACTCAATTTTTCCTCTTCAAGTTCTTCTTTGGGAAGGGGAGTAATCCTTCATCTCCTGAGGGAGACAGCTTTGGAAGGGAAGTGCTGGGGAGCTCCAGCTTCAGTCTGAAATCATCTGCAGGGGTGGCTTGTGTTTATCTGGGTATTTCACCTGGCACTCCCATGGCAAGTGGACTGTACAGAACTGTGGCTTAAGGAGTACAGCACCATCCTGCACTATTGAAAGAAATATTTATTGTTCCCTTTTGATTATTGAACTATTCTCAAGCCAAGGCTGTTCCAGTTACAGACAATCTCACTAGAGCAGGTTGCTCTGAGAGACTCTGGATTCTCTGTCTTTGGAGGTGTTAAAAACCCAGCTGCACAGTGTCCTGAGCAGTCTGCTCCATGCTAGCCCTCCCCTAAACAGGAGAGTTTGACTAGATCAGCTCTAGAGGTCCATTCCAGCCTCAGTTATTCTGTGACTCTCTGAACACTAAAAGTGAGTGATGAATTTAAAATACATGGGAGTGAGTTGTGTTTGCAGAGCTGTAGTTGGAAACACAGGCAGAAGGCAGCAAGGCAGCAGCCTGAGAGTGCTGCAGAAGGATCACTGTTCTGTGGTGTGGTGTAAATTGGTATCAGTTTTGCTTGCAGCAGCTGATTCCATCTTTTCTTCCTATAGGTTTAACGACAACCAGATCTCCCTCAACTCTGTGTTTTTCTTAGCTCAGTCCTTATCTACACTGGAACACATTAAAACAATGAGCCTCAGGTATGACCTGCAGTACTTTCCCTATTTTTTTTTCTCTTTAAAAGCTCAAACTGTGGTTTTTGAGGAGTGATCCAGGAGCTTGTGTTGTCAAACCACACACTGATGATGTTCTTTTCTGTTTACAGCTTGGGACACATGCAGGTGGTTCATCTGACCTTTGGGGAAAGAGTCAGGTAAAATCATACCGACTCATCTAAGGCTTTCAAACTCCTCCTTGTGAAATTCTAACTAGAAGGTGATGTGTGAATCCCTGAGGTGTGCCAGTTAAAGAGCCCCTTGGCTCCAAACTGCAGCCAGGGAAGCACAGTGAGCTGTTTCCTGGCTGATGGATTGACAGCAGCTTAAGGGCAAGGAGCAGCCAGCAGCATCCAGCTGCTCATCCAGGCTGTAGTCATCTCCCTGCTGGGCCAGGGCAGAGAAAATGCCCAAGTGCTGAGTGGGTGTAGAATTCTCTGAAGGCTGGAAGAGGGATAATAAGGCTCTTTTCCTTCTGGGGATGGCATGAGCCTTTTTGTGGCAGGAGGTGAGGGAAGGCAGATCAGGGTATGAGGCCACTGCCACCACCTCACCCCTTTCATGGGGGATTTGGCTATACAGGGGCAAGAAGATGAGCACAGCTCATGGGCTGAACTGTTCTTTCCCCAGGAGGAGCAGCAGATGGAGAAGTGGTTCCCTGGCACATCCCAAGCAGGAAGCAAAAGGACAGTGCTTTTGGTATGGCAGCCCCAGCTTCCCTTTGTCACCAGGAGTGTAGGGAGATGTGATTTTGGGGGTCTGTGTCTTCAGTGCAGTGTCACGTATGGAACAAACCCATTCCTCCTGTGTCTCCTCAGAGAGGAAAATAAATAGTGCATCTTTTGCTTGGTTTGGGGGGATTGTCTTGCTTTCCAGCAGAGGAAGCTTCTGCCCATAAATAATGAGAGACAGATCTGTCTGGATACTACATTTGTCCCATGGGGACCTGACAGTTTGCCACCCAAAAAGGTTTCTATGATTTCCTTCTTGGAGAAGGACAGGAGGCACCATTTCCAGCCTTTTCTCTGGGAGAGCTGAGACAGTGCTGAGCAGTGAAAGAAGCTGTCCAGTCTCCTGAGACAAATGAATCACCAGTGATGTGGCTCTAGGCAGGCAACAAAAAAGTATTGATATTTTGATGGACTGGCTCTCTTGGATCAGCTCAGGGATGGTGAAATCTTCTGGTTGTCACAGGTTTGGATTTCTCAGTCCTAGACTCAGGGTAGCAAAATATATGTAGTGGAAGTGAGAGGGTTGCTAAGGGCCATGTCCTGGGGATGTGAGGCTCTGGGATATGAAGGGACTGTTGGCATCCTGTGGTCATGTTCAGCTCCTGAGTGCTTTGTTTGCTTCAGTCTCAGGGACTGCAGAGTGGGTCCAGAGGACATGACCAGGCTGTGCCAGATACTGACTCAATGTCCTCAGCTGACAGAAATTGAGTAAGTGTGGTGCACTCATCAGCCTGCCTGCCTGCTGTCTGTCTGTCTCCCCAGCCCCCAGATAGAGTTGATGTTCAGGGTGGCTGCTAGTGTGAATCAGCTCTCCTCTCACCACAGCCTCCCAGGAATTCCTGCAGAACTTCACTCAGATACTTAGATAAATCCAGATCTTACTTTCTACTGTCCTGTTTCAAAGAGAGCTTGTCTTCTGCTAAGTCTACCACATCAGTGTGTAAACACCCCAGAACATATGTGCATTCTCATAATCTTCCTCAGTTCTGTGTCTAGAAACAATTGTTGTTTATTCCTCAGGACCTTGGCTTGCAGTACAGCCAGAGCAAGAGCTCCTGGCCCACTCAGCCATGAACTCAACTCCTGAAAGGCTGGTGCCTCCAGGCAGGAACTGAGCACCTAGAAAATTACAAGAATACTGGCCAGAACAAAAATTGAGTAGTAGCAAATAAAAATAACATAATACCCTTACTGCCTGCATTAAAAACATCAGTAGCATCATTTTATAAATGAACAGTAATGGAAAAGTGAGACTCTTGAAACTGGAATGGTAATTGGCTGTAGGATGTAGAGAAACACAGAGATCAGGCTGTAAGGGTTAAATCTTGCCCAAATTTCATAGCATTTCTGGACGTGTCCTTTTACAGAATTTTCCCATAACACCATGTGTGTGTACATGTCTGTGTAAATGTTATAGACGTAATAAGGGATTGAACCCTAATGAGTTTCTCCTGGATTTTGTTACCTTACATCTTTTACAGTCTGTCTGGAAATTCATTGAGTGACCAGAGCATTGAGAGATTACTGAGCTTTCTGCCATCCCTCTGTCATCTGACACTACTGAGGTAATGTTTGGGGTCCCTGATTTTGCTGCTGCCATGAAATGTTGGTTTGAAAAGTGTTAATACCACAGCATATCTTAGGAACATTAATCAGTAATTGTAGATCAACAAGCAAGGCAAAGAAAATGCAGAAACCCTTTCACACCCATTCCTGTCTTGTTTCTAGAAGCAAAGCAGCATTTTAATGATATTTAGCAGAGGGGGGAAAAAAAGGACAGGAAGGGAGATACCTGCTCTAGGCACAGCATACCATATAATCCTCACTTAGCAGGTCCCATGGAGCATGACTTCCAGCATCCATGACAAGTGTAGGAAATGTCAGTTGCCACATGGTGACAATGCACCACCTGTTTGTGTGGTCAGTGTCTCAGAGCTCTGCCCCTGTGTGGATCTGCCATCCTGACATCTTGACACCAGACGTGTTTTCTGGCAGCATATCAACCACCTAGGCTGGAATTCAGGCCAGAGAAGTGCTGTCAAGGGCTAGGGCACTCCACTGTGGGGACAAAAAGCCCAGAAGATGCTTGGCTATCTTTCACAAGATGTTGCAGCATGGAGGAGCTGCAGGGTCTCGAGAGGCTGAATTTGCCCAGTCAGGAGGTTGCTTTCAGTCTGGGCTGTCTCTAGTCCAGTTGCCCTGAAGGGGAGTTGTTCAGTGTAAGCCCTTGGTCTGTATTCCCTCTTCAGTCAAAAGGCACTAAAGGAGACTCTGCTTTAATTAAAGGAATGCTGGGTGCCAGTGCTCAAAACTGCAGGTCCTTGCTCCCTCATCCTGAGTTAAATGGGATGGGTCCAGCCTTATGTGTCTTGGGGGGAAATTGAGCCTTTTGTATGAGAGCCTCTCTTCTTAGGAGCTGATTTCAGTGTTTTTTCTTTCCCCTTCTTTTCAGTATTAGGAAAAACTCATTGTCCCCACATTGTGCTGTTTTACTGCTCAACTCCATCAACCTCTGTGAGAGGATCAGAGTGGTGAATGTCCGGTAAGACACTCAGACTCTTTGGAGCCCCATAGCTCAGCCTTAAAGGGACTACAAAGCCTGTCATCCTTGAAGATCAGTGCTGAAGGACTGTCTTTTGTATCTGCTTCAGGTCAAGTGAAAATGCCTTCCTGCATTTAGGAGCAAGCATGAGAGGCCAAAAGACATCCTGCAGGTATTGGCATAGAACACTTAATTCACTTGTGGTTGGGTTTGAAGCACTGGTGTAGGGAGCCAGATTTTCTCTTGTATTGAGAATTCATGGGCTGGTGGCCAAGGAGCTTGGGCTAGTAGCTTAAGCTTTAGGGCTTCATTCATGGGCTTAAGTGCAACTCAGAACCATTTGGATGCACTGGGATGGCCAGGCCCTTGCTCTTCTCTTTTTTTTGGACTGTTTACGATCATCTTGAGTTGCACCAAATTCTGCTGCACAAGCACCTGAATTGAGCCCTCATCACTGCACTTTCCAAATGTGTGCCTCAAATTCTGGGTGATAATCTCCACATGAGCACGTGTGTGATGTGGGGTGTGTCTGCAGCCTCTCTGGCAGTGATGGTTCCTAAGTACCCCTGGAGAGAAAACTGTTACAGGTCTCCATTCCCGCACCAAGAAAATGGCAAAAAGCATGAATGTTGCACAAAAACTGGTGTGAAAGTGCAGCTGCTGGTGGGCAGCTCTCAGTGCTGGCCATGCTTTAACCCTCTTGCTGTCTCACACAGGCTGACTGGCTGTGCCATTGGGGAAGAGCAGGTGGAGGAGCTCTGCAGCATCCTGGAGCAGCACGGGTGGCTGGCAGACATCGAGTGAGTGGGATTTTGGGTGTCACCATGACCTTGAGCAGAGTCACTGAGGCAGAGCTCTGTGTGTGTGTGGTTCAGCATTGTCTGGAGTTTCCCAGCCTGTCTTTGAGAGTGTGTGTGCTCATTCAGACTGCTTAGAAACACAATCAATTGGGAATAGTACAGGTAATTTTGAGCTGGTGGGACAACTTCCTTGGGATTTCCACTCCATGACTGTTTTAAGGCATTTATTGCTTCACCTGAGCTCTTCCTTTGAGCTTGCTCTGGAGCTTATACATGAGGTAGTTTCATAAGGCAGTGGTTTGTTTTAAACAGACTTTTATTGTCCACTCTGGGATTTAAATCCAGAAAATGTGATTTTTTTCCTTTAAAGCTTCTCAGAGGAGCATTGCTGTTTAAAAGAATCATAGAATTATAGAATACTTTGTGTTGGGAAGGACCTTTAAAGGCTGCCTTATCCCTGTCACAACCAGGGACATCTTCAACCAGATCAGGTTTCTCAGAACCCTGTCCACCCAGGCTTTGAATATTTCCCTACCTCTCTGGGTGACCTGTTCCAAAGGCTGAGTTTTGGTTGACCATATTGTCTTTCTGCCTTTCAGTCTCTCCAGGAATCAGCTGGGAAATGAAGGCCTGAGGTGCCTCCTGGACCACTTGAATCGAGTTTCCAGTACCTGTTCCCTCAAGTAAGAAAACACACAGTGAATCTGAAATGCCCAGCAGAAGGGTGTTGGTGTGATCCCTCCTGAACCTGCTGCTTGTTCTTCCTGCCCTCCCCTGCCTTGGGAGGAAAGCTCTGACTGAGCCATGAGCACAACTTGAGACCTCCAGGCCATAGTGACTCAGGGTCTGATCCAAAACCTGCTGAAATGAGCAAAAGTCTTTTGATTAGTGTCAGCAGGAGATAACAAAGACCAGAGTGGGGTGGTGTGACAGAAGCCGACCCAGTCCCCAGAGTTTTCAGTCCATCGTTTTTCTGTGTATGCCAGAAACACATTTTTCTGTGTTGTCCTCATTGGGTAACTCAAGACCTACAGGTGCTGTGAGCTGAGCTGTGTGAGCTGAGCTGTGTCCTAGAGCAGCCTCTCCCCTTTCTGATGGGGCAGTAAACTCTCCAGCTGCTGCTGCCTCTGAAGTGCCAGAGGCAAACTGCACTTGCTGTGTCCCCCAAGTCATCAGCCCTGTGTCCTGGATGGGTTCTGTGCATGGAGCACAGCTGAAGGGGCCTAGCACCCCACAAACTGCTCCATCTTTGGTGCCAACTTGAATTCTGCCTCTGTGCCTGAGGAGCCTGGGGACAACCCTGACTCCTGACACCTGAAAATCTTTCCTTCTCTTTTGGGCAGTCTCAGCCATAATGGGATTTCTCAGGATGGAGTTCTGCACCTCATAAATGCCTTTGTCACCTCTGGAAACACCACTGAAGTTCAAGTCAGGTGAACTGTTTCTCTTCATTAATTTCTGTTTTTTCCCTGCTTGTTTTCCTCATAATTATTGAAAGTTTTGTGATCTTCAGGTAATTACAATGAGGGCCATGTTTTCAACTACCTTTATGTCCAACTACCTAAAGCTTTTTTTTATGTCCATTTCTAATGGCCAAACATAATTGCGAAGCAGAACTATCATTCCACAGGGCCAGGGTGTTTTTGTGTGTACAGACACAGATATTCAGCTGTACCAATTATTGTCATGTATGTATCTGTTAATGAACCTCTTTAGGGCACAAGTTAGCATTTGCTCTCTAAGCTTCTCTTCAGTATGTTGAAATTTCAGAGGCAACAGAAAGCAATTTCCCATGTTCTTTACTTGGATTTGCATCTTTATCTCCTTTCCTCTGAGGCAAAAATGTCCCATGGGCTCTGGGCCTGTTGCTCTGGCACAAAGTGCTTTTCTCACAGATTCATTCCAGTCACAAGACTGAGCCATGCTGCCCATCTGTGTGACCTTATCAGTGTTTGTGTTCATGGTCTGCCCTGGACCAGTTTTAACCAGGGGCACTTCCACTCCTTCCTGCAGTTAGATGTGGGTACTGATTGTTTGGGCTATTTTAAAGTAGATAAGTCTCCTGCTGTACCTCTCCCCAGAGCTCAACAGAGAGTGCAGAGGAGGGAGATAAAAGCAGGACAGGCAAGCATTGCTTCTCCAAACACCATTGCTGTCTTATGCCAATTTAGCATTATTGAAGCATTTCCCTGGGCTGGTTTATTGTAGAGAGAGTTGATCTGGGCCAGGTACCTCTGTCACTGCTGTGCTGGGTTGCTTTCTGGAGTTTGGTATCATTAAATTCTGACCACTGGGAAAAATAGTAATTATGCCTCCATATCTTACACTCGTGTCTTCTCTGTGCAGTTTGTGCTTCAAAGCAACTTTAATCATCAAGCTGACAAGCAGAGATGACCCAAGAAAGATTTTGAGGTAATGTTACAGACTTCTTGTGGTGATGTCTTTGGCAAAGGTGCTGTCCTTTTTCTACGGACAAGGCATACAAAATCTCTTTTTGCACCTAGCTGCTGGCATGATGATATTTTACACAAATAGCTGACACATTTCCTTTGATTCACCTTCTGAGAAGAGCTTTCTTACATCACAGAGAATCCCATATCCCTTTCTCTCTCTGCTTCCCCACTGACTGTTCCTCACCTGGGCACCTGTAGGTGTGCCTCCAGTCCCTGACACAGGACAGGGTGCTACAAAAAGCATTTTTTGCCATTATAGCATACAGGTATGTTCTACCAGAATATCTCAACAGATGCTTGTGAAGTGTTGTCACAATCTTTTTTTTTTTTTTTTTGGAAACCCTTAAAGGTGTTTAAGATTTTAGTGCCATCCTTCTTTCTCTGTGGGCTTAGGCTGTGCTGCCTGAGATTTCTGGGTCAGAAAGCCTGAACTGTGATGAACTAAGACTGTTCTCCTTCTCATCCTTTCAGGCTTGCAGAGTGCAACTTCCAGCCAGAGCACTTGGAAAAGTTGTTCCTGCTCCTGGAAAAGTGCACTGGTCTGACAGAGTACAAGTGAGTTAGTGGCTCTTGGACCCCTTTGGGTGGGCTTGTTTGTGAGTTGTTCATTACAGTGAGCTTTGGTTCTAGGTCCTCAAATAACAACATGACAGTCCAAGCTGCTGAAAGACTTTTGCATTCCCTGAGGAAGGATCTGGGGCCTCTGAAAATCAGGTACTGTGTCACTGTGGTGTTTTAGATAGAGATCTGAGGTTTGTCTGATATTCCAAGGTCTGTCATAAAAACAAAAGCGAACTGTGCTTCTTTCAAAGACAGGTAGCATTGGCCTGAGAAATTCCCTGGGCTGACTCTAAGTTATTGGTATTTTACTTTATCTCCTTGATTCCTTCTAAGCATCATATAAAGCTCTGACCATAAACTGTGCTGTCTCTGCAGACCACTGCCAGCCTTACAGAGAAGGGTGATAATTCTGGTGAACCCATTCCTACTGCCAGAGCATCCTGCAGTTTACCTGGGTAGCAAATCCTCCACTTCTCCCAAAGTGTGTTGTGTTAGAGCACATGAGCCAGGCTACCTCTCCTTGTTGTCACAGGCAGGGGGCAAATTGATATTTGGGTTCTCCTCTGCAGGGAAACTGGGTTATTTCTGCCTCTTCCCAGCTTGCACCCTGTTTCCCATGCAGACATTACTCTGCTAAGCCAAGCAACCTTTCCATGTATTTAGAGTGTGGAACACTCAGCTGACAGAGGCAGAGATGGATCCATGGGTGTGAATAAAGCAGAGCTGCCTGTATTCTGCTTTGCAGCATAGAAGAGCCATGGGTGTGCAAAGAGAGAGTTGTGAACCTTCTTGAGCTGGCTGTCCAGGCCTGTGGGAACATTACTGAGATCAGGTGAGTGGCACCTCAAGTTCTGGTGTCTTTCAGATATTTTCTTTTAGCTTGATACTCTTAAGGAAATGGGATTGATGCCAACACTGGATCTTCTGTTCTTTATTTTTCTCAGTCTTCAGTGCATTTGTGAGATATTAGCCACCTTGAAGCAATTTTAACCCAAATGGCTGGTGGGTAGAAGTGCTTAGAAGGTTTATGGTCACACACCTCAGAAGGTTTAATGGAAAGGAGACTATGTTCCTGGTTGCCCTTGAGAGAAAGGGGGACAATATTAGGCTGGATTTAAACACTACAAATCTCTTCAGAGATGGGTGGTTAGCATTCATGTGCCAGCATGGTCCTCTCCCATCCAGTCCTCCTGATTTTTCTTATGGAAAACAGTATTTTCTCTCCCTCAGGAGTTCACAGGCTTATGATGTTCTCTAATCTCTACCTTTCCAGGATATGTAAAGATAAAACCCTCTTCCAGTTAGTCACAAGTTTCCCACCCTGCCCAGAGAAGGTAGAATCAGTTATTAGCAGGTGAGAAAATGAATATTTATCATTATTTTCTGCTTGCTCTGAACATCACTGTGGGATGAAAATTATCTTCAGAGTGTCTAAGGCTCTGGTCTCCATGGGCTCTGTCTCAGAGTGCCTCTGTGCCACACATGTGGAAGAAACCTTATTCATGTGGGTATGTCCTTTGGGCTGCTCTCCTTCAGGCCCTTACTGGACCTAAACAAGGCAAAAAAATCCACCTACCTTCCTGGGAGCCCTCGGGAGACAGGAGCACTTTGAAGACTCTTAAGACCTGATGGCTTCTGCATGAGTGTGCAGAGGGAGCAGCATTAGTGTCCTTCTGCCTTTGTGCAGCTGAAGGAAGAGGCAGCTCTTGTCCTGGGCAGCAGGGATGAGCTGTGTTTCTCTAAACTGGACTGTGACATAAATGGGACATGGCAGGGAAGCCCCAGGTGGGGCTTGAAAGCCCTGATCTGTCCCTAATCATGTTCCTGGAGGGCACCAGATGCTGCAGGGGGCTCTGCTGATTGTCACTGACAGTTGTGTTGTGTGTTTGCATCCTGCAGACTCAGTCTGTACAAGCCAGAGATCAAGCACTCCTCGTTTTACCGAAGGCTTTGTGAAAAATGTGCTCAGCTTCAGGAGCTGAGGTGAGGTGCCAGGCATTGTAAAAGATTTTTTTGGGAGGGGAGCAGCTTGTCCTGGTGAAAGTAGCACCCTGAACACACAGGAGGGCACGGGAGAGGCCAGTGCAAGGTCCCAGTCCTTGCTCTTTTGGTCCCCTACTTGGAGTGTTTGAATTAGAAAAGACCCACAGACCTGATGGCTTCCTAGGGTATCCTTTGAAGTCCTCTAAATCTCCCAGTGCTCAGATAACCTGGAGCTCCCATGTTACCTTGCCAAGTATCAGTGTTGTCACTCCTTCAGTGTCCCAGCACTGCTGTGCTATAGCTGTGGGTTTGGCACAGACCTTTTGCCACCACTGAAAAAAGCTCAGACCTGTCATTCCCTCCTTGCAGATGGTCTCACGTGGAACTCCACGAGGATGAAGCAGAAATGCTAGTCAGGATCTTGCTGCCCCTTCCAGAGCTGAAGGTGTTTGGGTATGTTCCCAGCTGTGGTCTTTTCCACATATTTATTATTTGCTCAATACTGTGTCTCATGCCAGTCCTCTTAGTCCTACACACAGGGGGTGTAGAAATCTCTCCAGACTTCCTGGTCCCTGATCTCTGTGCTGTCTGGGATTTGGGATGGGGCAGTTTGCCTGTCAGTGGAGTAAACTCCTCTTTCTCAGTGTGCTGAGACCTAATCTTTCCAATTGATCCTTGCTGTTTTGCAGGCTGACCTCTAGCAGTATCACACCAACTGGAATTGATTATCTGATCTCAGGCTTGCAGAATTGCCAGGCCATTGAGGAGCTCGAGTAAGTGTTTTGTTACCAGGCTGTCCAGAGACTGCTAAGTCTTTCCTAGAAGCTTTAGTTAAAGTGCAGCCTGTCTTCTGCCTGTACTGCAGACAGATGTACTTTTTCTGATGGCTGAAGGAAGCAACAATTCCTTTTTATTTGCCATGAACACTGAGTGAGAGAGACAGAGGTCAGTAGTCCATGGCAGGAATTCCTGTGGAGAAATCAAAAGTTTTGGTAGTGTTTTTTACATAGATCTTGTCGCAGCTGGAAGGCAGTATTTCCCATGCAGTATCCCCAGAGCCAGCATTTCACTTCTGGAGAATTAGAAAAAGGCCACTTCTGGTGGCCTTTGCACTGAGGTGGCTTTTCCAGGCACCTACATAAGGCATCCTTCTGTGATGAAGTGCCACTGGACCATGTGTGTCACTGTCATGAGAGCCTTGCTGTCTTGTGGTGACAGTGGCACCTTGCTCCATGAGGGGCTCTTGCTCCAGAGGTTTGGGATTCTCTTGGTATTTCATCAGAATCCAGACAGGTCCTTTAGAATTGCATTAGAGAATAAAAGTGAAAATTATTCACAGGAACTAGAATACAATCACACATCTCTTCCACGCTTGTTCTGCTTCCCTCTGTGCTGAGTGCTTGCACAACTGTCCCTGGGTACTTAATTTTACTTTTGTTATTTCACCTTTCAGCCTGGGCTACATGAAACTCAGCAGTGCTGCCATCCCTGAGCTTGTGCTGGGGCTCTGTGAGATGCCATCCCTGAAAAGGCTTATGTGAGTATGTGACTGCAGCTCATCTCTGGCCCAGCTTGGGATGCTGAGCAGCAAGGGGTTAATGTCCATTTCTCTGGGGATGTTGTTTCCAGCTTGAACCACAACAATATTGGAAATGATGGCTGCTCCAGACTCGCAGAAGCCTTGAGGAATATGCCCAACATAGAAGAAATCAAGTAAGTTTCTCCTTTCTTGCAGAGAGGTGACCGTTAATGCCAACATTTGGAGAGAACCTGATGTGCTCATACACAGTGTTGTAAGAAAAGCAGGAAGGTTGCAAAATGCTCATTTATGAGGTACCTTGGACTTGAGGAAAACAGAACTTGATGTTCAGAAGAGGAGATTTTGGTCTTATCCCACTCTGTTTCAGTCATGTAGAAAATGGATTAAACTTAAATCTTCCCTGGGATCCACAACAGGACTAGAAAGTCTCTTCTGCCCTGGGAGAGCTTCAGACCCAGCATTTGCCCAATCTGAAAAGATCTGACTCTGGAGCCAACCCCAGGCTTGCTCTGCATTTTCCTCTCTCTTGCCTGACGCTGTTCATTCTCCAGTGTAGCAATTTGGAAAATAATAACAACCTGTCTTCAGCCTGTCTTGGTATTCTGGCTGAAGTAATTTCCCACTCATCAACAGGAGCCACTGATTTTGATTCTTCTTTGCAATTTTTTTAATTCCTCATTAACACCTTTTAATTTTATGTGAGATAGTTGAGATAAACAGCTCTTTGATTCTGCTGGCAAGGTCCAAGGTGTCATCCAGCAAATGGGACACATTGAATAAGATCTTGTACTTTGCCTGGCACTTTGCATTTTCCTTTACAACACAGCCTTCCTTCTCTTCTTTAAAGTTTAAGCCACAACAAGATTGGAGATCCAGGCCTGATAAACCTAGCTGCTGTCCTGCTGGAAATGCAAAACCTGAAGAAAATCGAGTGAGTCCTTTTGTTTTGGTTCAGCTATTTGGGTAAGCCTTGTAACTTTTTGAAAGTGAAAACCTGGAAATTACTTGAAGCAAGGAAAGGAAATTCCCAGGTCTGTCTGCGAGAGGGAAAACTGCTCCATCCTCACAGTACCTGCAGGGCCAGGAGTTACTCAGCACTTGACAAAAGAACTTAAAAATCCCCAGACCATTTCCCAGAGATCCAGGTCTCCCATCACACCAGACAAACAGTGAAATATCTTAAGCTGGTACATTGTGGTTCTGATTTAGTCACTGAGAGTCTCATGCTTATTTTAGCCTTTCAGGGAACTGTCCTAGTCCTGCTGGAGGAGAAAAGCTGATGGAAGCTCTTGCCCATTGCAAGCACCTCGAGGAGTTACTGTAAGTGTGGCATTTCCAATGTCCCTTTGAGAAGCTGGGCAAAAATCAAGGCATAGAAATCTGATATGGCTGCAATAAAGATCAGCTTTACCACTGATTCTTGTGAGAGCAGAGTAAAAACTCTCTGCTGCACAACACAGAAATGAGTGGTGCTGGGTGTGAAGGGTTTGGGGATTGGTTGCTGGATTGTCTTGAAGATTTCCAAGAACTGTACAGTCTGCACTAGTGGGCTAATGGATTCAAGAGCTGAATCTGCAGGTTTTATAGGCAGTGTCTCAAGCACAGGGGCTGTGCAGTGCCTGTTTTGCCCAAGAAATCACCATTAATCTATGTGGCTGCAAAAATGGAGGGAAGTGAACAGATAAAGGCTTTACACTGTCAGATATATTAATGTTCTGTTCCAGATGAGTTTAAAGAACATGTATGCTCATACATATTAAATAAATAAAATTTAAAAATAACAAATCGGAAAAAGTCACAGTGTAACTTCTGCAACTGTCCATGTAGCCTTCAGATGTGTGTGGACTAAGAGCACATATGAAAAAGTGCAATTTCAGTTCAATTCCAGCTCAGGTCAGCTCAGTCAGAAAGGGAGAGCAGTGTGCTCCTGGGAAATGCAGATCAGTTTTACTTCCCTGTTTAACTTCTGCTGCAGGATTGCAGAACCTCCTTGTTCCTTCTTTGTTCCTTCCTCCCACCCTCAGAGTCCTTTGAATCACAGACATTGGGTCCTTTCAGAGCAGTCCCAGGCACATGGGTGAGGAATGGGGGTCACACATCCATGTGGGTGACACACGGGTGAGGAATGAGGCTCTGGACTTCACTGCCATTAACACTTCATTTTTGCCTCTTCCAGACTATCAAGGAATGGTTTTGGAGACAGGACAGCAATGACACTTGCCCTCTGTCTGCCTCACATGACCAGCCTGAAGGTCCTGCAGTAAGTGTCAGCCTCTGCCCCAGGAAGGTTGGATATCCTGGGGAATGTGGGGATCATTGAAAGAAGGAATGGGAAAAGGCAGAGGCACTGGTGTCTTGCTTAGAGAGTAATTTCAGTGTCCCAGCATTGAGAAACCCTCCACAATGACTCTGCTGTAAGAGTTGCATAAACTCTTCTTGCTTAATCTCTTGAAGCATTAGCTTTAGAGATGAACCAGGTAGTGAGTATACAGTAAAATAAGACTTGAAATTGTTTTTGAGTATGTCAGTTTCTGGTGCCTCTGGCCTCTGGTTCTGGTGGAATGTAAGCAAAAAATGAGCATCATTTATGGATCCTCACTTTTTTGTGTAGGCACCTCTGAGTCATTTTTTTTCCACTGAAATCAATGATATTGTATTTTTAAAACTTGTAGGAATCTTTCCAGGGCTCTGATATGTAGGACTTTCTTGTACTGTTTTATGGTAACAAAGCAAGAAATTGGTGAGCTAGAAGAGCTCAGTGGGCTCAGCTAGCCTAGAGGTGCCTCTTCCAGCCTGTATCTAAGATTTCATCAAAACATAACTTAGAAAAAGAATCTCAGTGTGTGAGAGAGCACCTCTGGTTAGGCTCTTGGCAAGTTAAACATGAGCTTCTGTTACAGCTTTATTCCAAAGCAATCCTCCAGTGCTTATGTTTCCTTTGTTAGCTTCCAGAACAATAACATCAGGCAGGCAGGAGGGCTGGAGCTGGCTGGAGCCCTGGTGGTGTGTGGGCTGCTGGAAGAGTTAAGGTAGGTCATGGCAGGTGCACTTGGGATAGTGCCAAACTTGTCATAGCATTGCAGAGTGGTTTGGGTTGGAAGGGACCTTTGATCATCTCATTCCAACCCCCTGCCATGGACAGGACACCTTCCACTGGACCAGGTTGCTCCAAGCTCCATCCTTGGACAGTTCCAAGGATGGGACATCCACAGCTTCTCTGGGAAACCTGTGCCAGGGCCTCTCCACCCTCACAGGGAAAAATTTCTGCTTCCTAATATCCAATCTAAACCTACCCTTTGTCAGCTTGAAGCCATTCTCTCATCCTGTATCCCCATGCCCTCATCCAAAGTCTCTCTCCAGCTCCCTTTTAGCCCCTTTAGGTGTTGGAAGGTCTTCTTCCCACTCTTCCTTGCTGTCATTTCCTCTCAAGGCACACCAGTCACTAACTCCAGTGTAATTTTTTATTTCCAGTTTCACATGCAACACATGATGTGCTGCAGATCTGTCCTTTGACACAGGAATAACCCCATGTCTGCATGCAATTCCCTGCTGCAGGGGCTGGGGCTGTGAGTTACAGCAGGGCTGTCATTCCCATTGTACCAAGCAGGGAATCAACCTAAAATTGCTCTGTACCAACCTGGCTCATTCCTGCTGTCTACAGAGTCCTCACTTAGTCTGGGTAGTACTCATTAACTTGCAAGTTCACATAATTACGTTTTCGTGGTGGCTTTTCTCTGACTGTACCTGCTTTTCTGCACCCACCCAAAGATTTTCCATTACCCTTACAGTTTATCAGAAAATGCCCTCGGGGATCAGAGTATCCATGCCCTGTCTGAGGGGCTGCCATGCCTCAAACACCTCTGGAGGATTGAGTGAGTATTGGGGCATTGAGGGCTGCTGGGGCAGAGCATGGCAGGACATGGTGCTGTGTTCCCCAGGGTTCTGACACCAGCACACTGTGCCCTCTGTTTGTTCTCTCCCTGCTGCTTCAGCCTGAAATTCTGTGGAATCACTGATGATGCTGCAAAATCACTCTCCCTTGGCTTCAGACAGTGCCCTTCCCTGGAGGAGATAATGTGAGTGTGGGGAGACACTTCAGCACACACAGATCACTCTTGTTTCTTGTCTGCTCCTATTTGGAGCTGCAGGGCACTTCTGACCCTGCTAAATACTTGTTAATGCTTTCCACTTAGTACTTTTCCGTGGTAAATTTACTAATTGATGAAATACACTGATAGA
Source organism: Lichenostomus cassidix (assembly GCF_008360975.1). Taxonomy (NCBI): domain Eukaryota; kingdom Metazoa; phylum Chordata; class Aves; order Passeriformes; family Meliphagidae; genus Lichenostomus; species Lichenostomus cassidix. Next base: position 6,408,019 of record NC_139492.1, read on the forward strand.
AGGTTCCATGGGGTAAAGCTGTGTGCTCAGCACTCATTTCCATCTTTCACATCTCCATCCCTGAGCTTGCAGGACTCAGAGATAACCAGAGCCTGCAGACACTCCCTGGTGTCTTGTCATACATTGAAATAAATGGTGAAATGGAGGAAACTCCTCAAAATTAAGCTTGTAATCCAGGGGAATGTTTACCTGTAATGATAAGAGGGTGATTAGCTCCTGTAAACAGGCTAATCAATGAGGGGCAATGTCACAGTAGTGGTATTAGTGTTTATCCACTGCCTCACAGCTGGGATGTCTTGTCTGCCTTAGACTGTCTTGGAATGCCCTTGGAGATGGAGGAGCCCAAGAGTTGGCCAGTGCCCTCCCAGAGATGGAAAAGCTGAGGATGTTAGAGTGAGTACAGCCCTGAGAAAAACCCTGGGAAGTCTTTCTTTTTTCTTTTTTTTTTTTTTTTTTTTGTAATTGAGCCTTCAATCACAGGACTTCTGAAAAGGGAATGTACATTAGGAACAACAGCCACACAGGGTTCTGCAGTTTAACTTCTTGCTTAGGCTGCTCCATGCACCAAGGGCCAGCCTTGCATGGGCAATACACTTAGAGTAGCACTTATTTGATATTTTTTTAAATTTTTTTTTAATTAATATTTTATTCTATTTTATGTATTTTAATTTTTTAATTTTTCATTATATTTTTTAAATTTTTCAAATTGTTTTATTTATATTTGATGTTATTTTTTAAATTTTCAAATTTCTTTAAATTTTATTATTTTATTATTTTATTATTTATTTTATTAATTTTTTTAAGTATTTTGTTTTATTATTTTATTTTAAATAAATTAATAATAATAATTTAAAAAAATTTAAATGTCTCTTTTGGTTTTTAAAACAGCCTGGAGAAAAACCGCATTGGAGCCTGTGGGACCACAAAGCTTGCTGGGGAACTTGCCAAGTGCCCAGAAATTCAGTTCATAAGGTGAGCAGGAATCACAGAGCTCCATGGCTGGCTCAGCAAGGAGAAGTCAGAGTGACCAGTCTGGGGACAGATGTGACCAATGCTCCTGCTGCCCTGGGTTAGCTGGCAGGAATAGGGGATTGCAGGGAATGCAGACACAAGCCAAGTAAGCTGGAAGTTTTCTAGGACAGCTCCACCTCCCCAGAAAGTCCAGGAAAAAAGAGGAACTGAACAGCTTGCTGGCTTTAAATGAGGCAAAATGGAGACCCAATTGTGTAACATCCCCAACAGGAAGTTGTTGCATTTGTTCTTAAAAGTTTTCTTTCTCTCATTCCTTCTGGTTTCACCTCTGATGTCCATTCCTGTCCTGCTCTCTCCTGAGATCATATCTTCAGATACTTGGGCACCCTATTTAGTCCTGCAGTAACCCATTTGCTGTCCCTCCAGGCTGTGGGAAAATCCAGTGCCCAAGGACCTTGCTGAGAGCTTGACAAGCCAAGACCCAAGACTGTGTTTCTCCTTCAACTAGCAGAGAAGAGCTCTTGCCTGACTAGGAACTGCTCTTCATCTCCCTCTGCCCTCAAAACTGCACTGAAGAACTCAGGAACTCAAAAAGTTCCTACAAGTGAATACTGTAACTATTGGTCTTCCTTTTCTGCACTGAACCAAGCATGGACACTGGTTTTGTTTTTTGTTTCTTGTTTCTTTATTTGTTTGGTTTGGGGTTTTTTGTTTTGTTTTGTCTCTTGTGAGTTTTTATTGTACAGAAGAGCAAACAGCTGTAAAGAATTGCTGCTGAGCAGGTAATGCAGTAGTCTTGGTGTGAAAACACTGAATCTCTCTTCAAGAGTATAACTTTCCAGAAAGTTGTTAGCAAATTGTGATAAAAATGCTTATGTACTAGACACTATTTATTTATGTATTGCCCTAGTGAAAAAGGGACACCATCATCTCCATGCAAACTTCAACTGTGTTCAAAGTGAAATACTTAGTCTTTATTTTGAGGAAGGGGCAGTGAGTGATAGACCCTGAAAAAAACAGAGGCCATAATTAAGTTCTCACATACAGTCACAAAAAAGCAGATACAAGGTTTTCTCAGAGCTGTTAGATTTTAGAGTCATCATCCCTGGGAATGTTCAGAAAACATGTGGATGTGGCACTTGGAGACATGGTTTAGCACTAAACATGTTGATGCTGGGTTAAGGGTTTGACTCAGTGATGTCAGAGGTCTTTTCCAACCTTAACAATTCTATGACTGTATTATTCTTGGATGAGATGCACCTGGTCAGGCATTCAGAAAGCCAGCAGAGTATTTCATTATCTTTAATCAAGATTACAACACCTACAGGGTGTTGCAATAAAAGAACACACATCCTCCAGGAGAGGATGTAAAATTATTTACAAAATTGTAAATTGTTGGCATTGTTACAGATACACTCCAACAGGCTGCTTGAAAATCATCTGTAACTGTGTGAAATTTCTCTATGATTTTCAGGGAGAAAATCATAGAATCACAAATTGAGTTGGAAGGGACCTTAAAGACCTAATTCCAGCCCTCCTGCCATGGGCAGGGATGCCTTTCATTAGACCAGGTTTCTTAAGGTAGCCTTGAATACTTCCAGGGATGGGGCAGCCCCAGCTTTTCTTGTGAGAAGAAAAGAAAACTGTAAGAAAAAAGTAATGTTTGGTTTTGTTTTCTTCATATCAACATCATTTTCATACAAAATTGCCTCCATTTTGTGGCAAAAACTTCAGGGCATCTGAAATTTCAAATCATTGCCCAAAAATTATCAGATTTTGTACTGCGATAACAAGGAAATGCTGATATTACTATAAATTTCAATGAGAAACTGTGAAAGACTGAGGCTGGAGAACAGCTTGTAAGAAAACCAACTGCTCTGTGTGAGAGGAATGTGCTACTGGCTATTTTCATGTGGGGTTTTGTAGAGCTTTGTGGGGTTTTTGGACTGGTTGCACTAACCTTTTTCAGGAGAAGTGAGGGGTCAGTTAGCTTGAAATGTTGTCCCCATGAAAGATCCTTCAAGCCTGTACTGTCCCCTGAACCCCAAAGCAAACACGTCACTGGGCAGTGGATGTTGGACCTGTGGGAACTGCAGAGAGAAGATCCCAAAACCAGTTTGCTGCTCCATGGAGGAGACAGACTGCAGCTGCCTTTGGACTCATGGAACCCTGGCTTGTGTTGCAGGAGTGCAGCCACACTGTTCTCAGATATTACCCGATGTTATCATGTTTTCCGTACATGTTTGTGCTGTAAATATTTAAATCTTGTAGTGGGTCTATTTTTGGAACTTTGTTTGCAGCAGTGTTTGCCTGGGGAGATGTAACTGATCTGATTTGGGCAGGGCAGGCAGTCGGAATGAGCTGGAAATGCTGGTCCAGCAAACCTTTGGGCAAATGGTTGTGAGCAGCTGGTGCTGGTTATTCCTGGGGGAGCCACTGTCCCTATTTAAAGGTCAGCATCGTGCTCTGTGACACAGTGACGTGGTGGTGTAAAAGTGGGACACGTTTTGCAGAGACTACTCTGGAAAAGGTTGAAAAACAAAAACGAAGGATAAAAAAGAGGTAGTGAAATTCCTCATCAGGCAATAATTCAGTGAAGTGAGCAAATACCACAGATCTAAACACTGGCACTTAGGAAAAGCTTCACCAAATGTGGTGAATAGATACGAGGAAGAAATTCTTCCCTGTGAGGGTGGAGAGGCCCTGGCACAGGTTGTCCAGAGAAGCTGTGGCTGCCCCATCCCTGTTTAAAGGCAGGTTGGATGGGGCTTGGAGCAACCTGGTCTTGTGGAAAGTGTCCCTGCTCATGGCAGGAGGTTGGAACGAGATGATCTTTACGCTCCCCTCCCACCCAAACTAATGAGATGAGATTTGCCCCTGCAGTTCCCCTGATTTCTGAAGTCAGAAGTGTACATCTGTACTGCAAGGTTTGCAGTGACACAACACAGCATGCTGCAAATACTCTTGCAGCACTGCCCTTGAGATGTTAAAGAGTGACTCTGAAGTCCAACTGCACGCCTGCATTCCTCAGGCTCTTCCCCAAATTCAGGATTTCAGTCTGACCTGAAAGAGTGGCCATCCCAACAGGAGCCAGGGAAGGGAACTTGCAGGAATGCACAGCATCTTTTCCAGAACACCAGGTGTCAGCAAAACCCCAAAAACAGGGACTGTTGGCTAATCCAGTGGTTTCGGATAAAAACAGGCTCTGTGTTGTATTTTGCGTGTATTGGTTGCATTTTTTAAAAATCAGAGATTTGGACCAAGTTGGAGCACAGCGACACAATCGGTCTGTGGTTCATTTCTTCCATCTAATGCCAAGGACTTTTGGGGCATGCTTCCCACTTCCATTGTGCTTGTGATGTCCATGTTCCAGCTCGTGCCTGTTTCTGAAAGTTTCTGAGGGGGACTTGGGGGCTTTGTCCAATTCTGAGGGGTTAAATGAATCTTCTGGAATGCAGGAAGACGTGAGGTCGTTAGGGATTTTGTGTGATGGCCGAATACCAAACCAATTCCCAACCACCTAATTACCGTGGGCCATTTTTAGAGCTGTTACTATTAGGTTTCGGATTTATCATGGTCCAAAAATGGAAATGCATCAGGACTCTCTGCACACCCCTATTGTTTCAGGCTGCCTGCAGTCTCTGGAAGACAATGTCTGAGCTAGTCAGTACTGGTTTCAGACACAGAAGAGATTTTGCCCCCTGAGACCAGATCTTTAGAAAGAAATACTGTGCTGTAAATAAACACGCTGCTGGAGGGCGGGAGGGAGCCTGGATTTTGTGCTGGGAAGCAGCTGGAGCCAGGCTGGGCCAGGGAGCTGGAAATGAAGCCTCTGTTTCCCCTCTTCTAAAACCAGTGTCCAGGTAGCCCTGGACCTGCTGTGACTTGGAGGCATTGTGCTGGCAGGAGAGAAAACACAGGAAAAACTGATCTGGGAGAAAACAGGCATATTGGCATTTGTGAAATACCGTCTGCCTCTCCCTTTTCCCCTCAAAGTGACATTTTAAGCCTCAGGCAAGGAGGTAGGAGGGCAGGTCTGGCACAGACCCCACTTCTCCCACTGAATTCCTCTTTCAGGCACAACCTCATCCCTTTCAATGATGGTTTCTGGCCAGGTTTACACAGAAAGAACAGGGCTGCTCCTAAAAACTAGGCTCAGCTTCTAGTTGGATTTTGGCTGTCATGTTGCCTGTGCTGAGCAGGAGCCCTGGTGACCCCTGAGCCTGTCCTGTGGCCACTGTCTCACTCCTGGGGCTGGCAGAGGGAGCACCTTGTGTGTGCTAAAAACTTGGTGCCTTGAAATTCCTCTGCCTCTCACAAATCAAGCTGAAGCAAAGGAAAGTGTTCCAGCTGGCCAGGGGAATATGGGACTTGCTGATTTGCCTGTGATCTTCCAAAAGCATGAGCAGAGCCCATGGTAAAGAGCTCTGAGCAAATACAGATGGTTTATCTAATCGGCAGCCTCAGAGGGAGGCTTTCAGCCTTATTACCCTATCTCCACATCAAAAATATCTCTATAAATATCCTGGGCACCTGATGATGTGTCCACCAAGCGTCGGGTGAGTTTACTAATTGCACCTTGGGGTCAAACCCCAGTGGCACCAGCCTCGAGGGGAACACATGCCAGCTCCTTGGGGTGAGTAGGGTGACAGGTTGGTGTGACACTGGCCAGCCTTGTGGCTTGGGTTCCCCTTCACTTCTGAGGTGTGCTTTGGGGCCTGCTTGTTTTCCTTCTTTAACCAGCTTTTTTCCCATGGGAAGCAGAATCAGCGGGACACGGTCCAGCCCTGAATTATTTTACCATCAGGAGCACCCACATTAGCTGGGCAGGGAGAGCCCTGCTAAAACCCAAACAGCACAAAATCCACTGGTTGCTTAAAAGCGATGGGTGTTGATCCAACAAAGTTATGTTTTCCTTGAATCTGAGTGCATAGCATGGAAAATAGGATTTTTTTTTTTTTTCCTCCTTGGCAAACAGCGAAGCAAAAGAAGCCGGTGGGGAAGTTTTGGGGTGGATCCTTTCCTTCTTTTTTTTTTTTTTTTTTTTTTTTTTTTTTTTTTAAATCCGAAACGGATGATGCTCGTTCCGGGAGGGGAGAGCCCGAGCGCGGCCGCGCCCGCCGCCCGCCCCTCTCCAGCGCCGTCCGGGGCGGGTGGGCGGTGATGGTGATGGCGAGGGGCGGGCGGCGGGCGCGGCCGTGGGGAGCCCGTGTTGTGAGCCCGCAGCCCCGCGGGAGCTGCTCGGCCCGGCCGGCCCGGCGGTGAGTACCGGCAGCCCCCGAGGATGCCCCGGGGATAACGGAGCGCGGCGAGGCGCGGGGCTGCTCGGCGGGATGATCCCCGGTGGGGCGGGTGGGTGTTGGCTTACCGGATAGTCCGGCGGGAGGGTGGTGCTGGCCGGGACGGTGTAACGCTGGTGTCAGCCACCGGATGGGGATCTGCAGGGTTGCGTCCCCCACTGGCTCGTCCCGAGGTGTGTGGTGGCACTTCTTCCCCCTATCCGTTTGGACAGACCCTCCGTCCTCCCAGACAGACCCTTCGTCCCCTTGGACAGACCCTTCGTCCCCTTGGACAGACCCTCTGTCCCCTTGGGCAGACCCTTTGTCCCCTTGTTCAGACCCTCCATCCTCTGACACAGACCCTTCACCTCCAGGGACAGATCCTCCATCCCCGAGACAGACCTTTCATTCGCTGACCCTCCCTCAGGACAGTCCCCCTGTCACTTCATGCTCCCCTTCCTCAGCACAGGTCCCTGGGTTCATGCATGGTGTGGAAGTTGTCCTGTTCCCACTCTCTGTGTATCCTCTGTGTATCTGTATCCTCTTCTAAAGATGTCAGCTGGGCATGCGACCCCCAAGCAAATGCCACGGCCTGGTGGCTTCACTCCCCAAGCCTGGGGACATGTGTGGGTTTTTTCCTGGCATTGAGTCACAGGGGGGATATGGCGAGTTGAAGGCTGGGGTATTGCAGAGTCGCTTCTTCAGGAGCTGTTTGCAGCTTGATGCTGCTCCAGCTGGTGATGATATCCTTCATGCCATGCATTTGGGGGGACTAGGAAGGCTTATGCTCATGGGAGTGCTGCTTTTCTCTCCTCTGTGCCCAGCAAGACTCTTTGTTCTCAGAGGAAAAGGCGAGCAGAGCGTTTCGCTCAGCAGCATGAGGGTGTTTGGAGGATGGCAGGCAGGGAGGTGTTTCCCTGTCAGCTCTGCCAGCCTGAAGACCTGATGCAATAAGTCTTTGTGTGAGTAACCCTAATTTAGGCAAGTGGCTGGACTAAAGCCAGTGAAGCTGGAGGACTTGGTGGGCAAGCACACCCTTTGGAGGTGGTCACCACAAGGAGGGTGGAACAGGAAATAGAGGTGAGTAGAGAGCTGAGCTTTGGTGGCAGAAACATCTCCAAAGGGCTGGGTCCTTGCTGCTGACTCCCCAGAGCGTGAGCTGCTTTGTGGTGAGGAACTGGGAGGATCCTCATGAGCCTCGAGGACCAGGTTTGAACATCCTGGCAATACACCTGAACCTCGCTGGAAAAGCTGGAGCTGCGAGCACAGCCCAGGTGTGCTCAGTTCTGATCCTGCTCCCCTGGCACCAGCCTCAGCCTCCTCGTGCCAGCCCAGGTACTGGGGCCTGTGATAGCACTGTGCTTTTCTGGAGTCAGAAAATTATTTATTATCAGCCAGAAATAGCCTCCCTCCAAAGCCTGCTGGGGGCAGGGAACGGAGAGATTGGAGAAGGAAGGCTGGGAACAAAAGCTTGGGGCATGTGGAAAGGAGTTGTTTTGAAGAATGGAGTGAGTGGAGGATGTTTTTCTGTAGCTGCCGTGGGGAAATGCTGCATTTGCTTTGGTTACAGCTGTGTGATAACCTGGGACGTACGTTTTCTGGTGATGTGTGTTTTTCTTTCCCTGCTGCTGCTTCTGGAGCATCCTGACTGGGATAATGTGGAGGGAAGGAGGGAGGGCATCTAGTGAGGCTTCCAAGTGTCCCCAAAATTTCATCTTCCTGTGGTGTAGGCAGCCCCTAGCACCTGCCTTGGGTAGACACACAGTCCTGGAGCTCCTCTCTAAGACCCCTGGGGATGGAGTTTGCCAGCAGCCTGCCTCTGAGCTGTTGATGAAGATGCTCTTAGCCCTGGGGGGATATATATCAGCTGTACAGCCCTTAGCAGTTCTCAATTCTGCTTCTCTTCCTGTGATCCCCCTCCCTCACCCCAAAACAGCAGGATTTTGCAGTGCTGGAGCAGCCACTAGCTACCCTGAGATTTACCAGTGTGCCCAGTTGTGTGCTGGAATTGCATCAGCTTTGTTTGCCTTTTAGCAGTCTCAATGTGGTGTGTGAAGAGTCTGGGAGGAATAACTTCTCCTGCTCCTGCTAGACTTGGTGAAAAGAGTTTCCCACTGACTTCAGTGGAAACCTCTGCCCGGGGGAGCTGGCCGGAGTCACTCGTGCCACCGTAAATCAGAGCTTGTTCTCCGGGAGCTCTCGGTGTGCTGGGAACATAATTCCAGGTTAATTGATGAAAAAGCAACGCTTGCAGCCTCCTGTCCGGGCTCAGGGCTGCCAGCTCTCATAAGGAACTCTTTATGTGAGAGCCTTGGCTGGTGTTCAGAGGCAGGGTGGGGGGATAGAAGGAAAGGTAAATTTTCTGGTGTGGTGGAGTAGCCAGGCATTTGAAATAGTGCTCCTGGCAGGCTTCAAAACCCACAAAACAGTGTGGGGAAAAGAAAAAAAGAATTGAACACTTCCCCACCCTTTCTGCCCCTGAAATCTTACAGTTTGTCTTTTAGACCTCTGTAAAATATTTGTTGAGGGACCTGAGTCATCACTTTTTGCTGCTTCGGCTCAGTTTCCTGGCTGCTGGCTTTGCAAGGTTACTTGTTTGGATCGCAGGAGCAGGGGGAAAATTAATTCCCAGGAACTCAGGTGAGTTTGGAGATCATAACATTGTTGTTAACATGCCAGAAAAAGAAATGAGTGTAGAATTCAGCAAGAAGGGATCTGATTTTATTTGTCTGCTGCTTTTGCTAAGGCCTTGTGTTTGGGAGCTGTCATATTTTCTGCCTGTAGCCAGCAGGAAAAATCTTGTGTCTAAAATAGTCGCCTTCCCCCCAGCCCTGGATTTTCCATCATCACGTGATTCCAGAAGCTGAGGATTTAGGAAGAAACATCAGCTGTTGTGAGGCTGATTTTAAAAATGAGACAAGCTGAGAACACAAGTTTTGCTGTTAAACAAGTCCATTGCTGTGCAACCATTTAAACCCAGCCTGATATTCCCTCGAGTGGTGTCTAAAGCTGTTGAGAAGGGGTCGAGAATTAGTCAGACGTCATTCTCATAAACCACAGCATTTTTGTGTCGCTGGCGCACAATTCCATCTCAGGGTGAAGCTTCACACATCAAGTGGCAGCATCTCCCTGCTGCAAAGCAGGCCAAAAAAATTAAAATTCTGTGGGAAAACGTTGGATCATAGTGATGAAAATCCTGTGTGTGAAGGGGAGGGGGTGGTGGGCTCCAGGTGGAGGCATGGAAGGGAAGGGGGAAGGTGGAGGCATGGAAGGGAAGGGGGAAGGTGGCTCTAGCCATGGGGACATCAGTGCTCTGCATGGTTTGGTGTTGGTGTCCCAGTGCAAACGCGCATTGCACACAAAACCCCATGAATGAATATTTATTTATCTTATCAGCTCTGAAGCTCTGGCTGCTCTAGGGATGAAATGGTGCATGGGATGGAGGGACATGCACAGCTGCCTGCTGCTGGGGCTGTTCTGGCTGGCATGAGGTTAGGCTGACGTGCAGTGAGGTCCAAATGCAGTTAAAAATATTTCTGATCACTTAAATGATGATTTTTTTTTTTCCTTCCCCTCTCACATATGATAGATGGTGTTGGCTGGGAACAGGAATCCAATTAGGATTCAGAAAGCCAGCATTTTTGTTTTCAATAGCATAGAAAAGCAGTTAATAAGTTAAACAGCCTGTTTTATACATGGTGTATAGTTAGCATGTGGGAGGCTCCCTCTGCACCTGCGAGGAAGCCCTGCTGGCTGCCTGTCCTTTGCAGCCCAGCCACCCTCCCCACAGCATTGCCCCAGTCCTTTATATTCCACCGGGTCAGGCTTTAATTAAGTCCACTTTTTTCCAAATCCAATTTTGAAACAGATCTATTCCCCCTCCTTGTGACATGCTGCCCAGCTCTCACACGGTTGCTGTAGGATGGAGCAGGGAATTTTTAATGCTGGAAGTTAAAATCTGCCCCAGATCCTGGAGTGCCTTGTCCTCTCCTCCTGCATCTCCTGGCTTGCTTGTTTGTCCCACCCGGAGCACATGTCTAACAAGAGCATCGCTGCCCTGGGGAGGCTGGAAATTTGTGTTTCGCGTTTCCCTCTTTCGGACAGAGGTTCCCTCGGGTGCTGCCTGTGGCTTCTCCCGCAGGATTCAGCCTCCCCCTCTCCCGTGCCCCAGGGGCAGCGTAGTTTTTTGCTTGAGAACGCAGTGGGCACACGAACCTCTTCCCTGGATCCGCCTTGCAGGGCGGCTGTGTGCAGGGTTTGATGCGATCGCCACGATTCACAGTGACATCACGATGTTTTCTGCCCTGAATCACAGATTTCCCTAAATCGAGCCCCAGAGGAAACTCGTAGTCAAGCGAAAATGTGCAATCCTCCTCGGCGTATCTAAGCCAAATACGTGCGTGCCAGCGCAGGCAGGAATGGGGTCGGTGTGCGCCGCTCGGCCATCGCTGGGGGTCCCGAATGGGGCGAGCAGCTACGCTCTCAGCTCGCCCTGCTCCTCATTTGCCCTTTCTGCTGTCTGAGCAGCCAGCCTGGAAGGCACCCATGGGTCTGAGAGCAGGGCATGGTGTGCGGGACGGGCAGGGAGCGCAGGGCTGGCAGCAAGGTGGGCTCTGCCTCCTCCACTCTCACCCCTGCTGCAGCTGTCGGGGAGCAGCCGTCAGAGCCCCTCTGGCTTCTCTCCGGCTTTGAGGAAGGGCTTCTTCCTGTGGGTTTGTTGTTGTTTTGGACGTTTTTTTTCCCCCACTTTGTGATTTTCTGAGCTCACTCCAGGACGCGCCCAGCCCCTGCTGCTCCTCCCGGCCCGTGTCACCAATGGTGCTGCCTCTGTCCCCACGTCACCGCCGGGTGTGGAGCAGCAGGTTTTGCTTTCGTTTGCCAGCCTGGAGCCCTCGGCTCTGCGACGAGGGCTGAGGATTGCGGAAACACCTTAGGAACTCAGGGGCCCCGCTCGCTTCGGAGCTCTTGGCTCTCCTGCCCTTGGGGCTCGCGATTTCTCACCGGTAAGTGGGTTTAGATACTTAGATACTTTTGGGAAATTTTCAGACTTCATCTGTAGAGGATTGGAGAGCAAATCGGTTTGCTCTTTGCTCCCCGGTGCCAGGGCAGGCTCTGCCCGAGGGCTCTGCCCGAATCTCCCTGCCGGAAGCACATGGAGGTGTTTGGTTTTCCTCTCACATCCTTGGCTGTCTGAGATTTCCAGTTTTGGTGTCTCTGGGTGTGAGCCCCTCTGTGAGGATCTGGATCCGGAGCAGTGGCCAGGCAGCAGCTATGCCCCTGCTGTTTCAGAGGACCCAGCTTTCACCCCGCCGGGATGCTGGCACAGGGGCTCTTGCCTTTCCTGATGCTCTCCATCAGCTCCTCTTGGCTACAGGATGGCTGCTCGGAACAGAGCAGCCCCAGATCCCTTCAGCTCCTGCTCAGCTGGGGGAAGCAGCCAGGGTGGCAAGTTTGGTGGTCACAGGGGGACTTTTGGACGCATCATCATCAGGGCTCTGAGGTGGTGCGGGGAGCAGGGATGCAGGGCAGGGGGGAGACTGTGGAGGAATCTCTCTTCCACCCTGTGGATCCTTCAGTGTGAGCCAGGCTCTTCACTAATGCCACTCCCTCCTGGACTCCAGCAGCTGCTGTGCCACTCATGGGGATGGCAGAGAGGCTGCTGGAGGTGGTGAATCCGTGCTTGGCATCAGCAGTGGCTGTCTCAGCTCTGGACTGGGCAGAGGATAGTGCTTTGGTGTTGCTTTTCAGGTGATGATGTTTTCAAAATGAGATGAGACACTTGGGGTGTCCAGCTCTGGTGCCACAGGGTTTGCCTTGGAGTTTTCTTGCGATTTGACTCCCAGATCATCCTGAGTGACTCTTCAGGGCTCTGCTGACCATCACCCCCTGGAGAAGCTTCCTGGGTGCTGCCAATGTGCCAGTGGGTGCAGCCACTTGGGGTTGCAGCAAGCTGGGCACTGCCCTCACTGGCACCAAACCTACCAAGGGCTGATGGGTGAGAGCTTTTCTGGGGACAGCAGCAGTCTGAGAGGAGCTGGCACTGTGGGTGGGGATGGCCCAAGCACGAAATGGGGAAGCAGCCACTGTCACACCAGTGACCACCAGCCCTTGAGAGGGAATTTTGTGGCGCCAGTGTGAGAAGCCCAGCTGTTGGCACAAGCAGCATTGTCTGTTGTTGCCCATTAGGGACAATTTCCATCAGGAAGGGTTCATTGGAGAAACCTCTTAATTAGGTTGTCCTGAAACATTTTGTCCTTCTGTATCAGGCGCCAAAGTATCTCAGTGCAGTCCCCTTGGCTTCCAGCAAGCAGGACTGTGGGACTTGGGCATCAGGCTGGAAGCAAGAGCTCTGCCTGGGCATCCCCCTCTGCTGGGTTTACCCCAAATCTCTGTGAATTTGGGAGAATTTGAGCTCAGTCCCAGCCGTGCTGCCTGCGCTGGGATGCTCAGAGGCAGTTTTCAGCCTTTCCCTACCTTGTGAGAGAGATGAAGATCCTCTGACAGCAGCAGGTACCCAAGGAATGTCCACAGGGGTGTACCAACATCTCCTCTTTCTGCCTCCCAGCCTGCTCCCCTGTGGCAGAGGCATTTGCTGGCAGCAAGGTGCTGTGTACATGACTGATTACACATATGTGCAGAAGGTGACAAGGCTGTTAAAAGGACCAGGAGCAAGCTGTGAATCCACTGAGCTGCCTAGGTGGGACTGAAAGGCAAACATTTTGCTTCACAAAAGAATTCTGGAGATGACTCTGTTTGTTGACAGGAGAGAGCAAAGTGACCATTGTGAGCTGTGCTGGTGTGGGGAGCTGCCTCAGGTGTCCATTGCAGTGCATCCTGGCTTTTCCTGGTGTCTCCAGCTCCATGTGTTCTGTGTTTCAGCTTTTCTGCTGGTCTGGCAAACTGGTTTCTGTGTCCCATTCCTCTCCTGCTTCAATCTTCTGATAACCTGTTTTCACCTGTTCGAAATCCTCCCTCGGGTACTGCTGCTCTCCACTGCCTGTGAGCTCAGATGTGTGATTTATAACAACTCCAATTTACCTGTTTGATACTCCTCTCTCATTTTCCCCTTCCTTAAGGAAGTTTGCTTCCACAATGGCAGTAGGCTGTAGAGGGACAGCCTTAGTGGGGAAACAGTCACAGGTGACTTTTGTGGGCTATTACAGAAATTGTGGATCATCCCAAAGAAGGATCTCCTGTTCCCTGGGATGGACACAGACAGATTTTGCATGGTGTCACTGTTGGGTGTTGGTACTTCTGGGGCTGATTCAAATACACCACAGTATACCAAATTCAAATGTACCACAGTATTGGCTGTGAAATGATTTCTTTAATGAGAGGAGATCACTGAATTTAGGGCACTATTAAGATTGAAAAACCTTCCAAACTGTTTCACCTAAAGTACAGCTTTACTTTCCCCCTCTGTTTTTTCTTGTTAACGTGTAAAACAGAGCTTTAGCATGGCCTGAGGAGCTGCTGCTTGTGGGGCTGCTGTTCTGTAGAGGGAAGGGGGACCTCTCCAGTCACGAGTTAGTTTGCAAAACAGGTATCTCCTTCCCCTCCTTCCCTTTCAGATAAGAGTGGAAGTAAAGGACCCAGGCTTTTCTGCTTACCCTTTTACACTTTGTAAAAGTGCTTTGGGGATCTGCAAAGATGTCCCAGAAGCTGGAGCCCAGAAAGGATTTGGGGACCATGTCCCTCCATTCTGGTCCTGCTCTTGTCACACTGCTTGTTAGCAGACAGGACCATGGGGCAGTCAAACCTTCAAGCTTGTCCCTGAGACCCCTGTTTGGTAACCTGGCTGTGTTTTGGCAGGGGACCAGGTGTCTGGGTGCTCAGCACGGAGCTGGCAACTGGGATGGTGCATTGGGAGAATGTTTGGCTGCAGATGTTGAGCGAGTCACAGGACTTCAGGGCAGTGAATGTGGGGACAGGAGAACAAAACCAGGAGGAGAGACTGGAATACAGATGATTGTGTACTGACTCTTTCAGTGCCAGTTCAAATACCCCCAGAATTTAAAGCTTTTCTGGGGTGTTAGGATGGTGCTGGCTCACTGAAGCCTGATGTGCCTCAGATGTGAAGCCTCTGAGCTGGAGGGACCCAGAGGCAGCAGGGGCTGAACACACCCCTGGCCCTGAGCAAGGTGCTGGATCCCTGCTGGTGTAGCAAGAGGAAGGTGCTGGATCCACGCTGGCATGGTGGGAGTAGAGATGGCTTTCCAGTGTTTGCTCTGGCTGGTGCTGGCTGTCTCTCCCCATCCCAGGGCCTGTCTTGTCTGTGCACTCCCCAGGGAGTCAGACAAGCTGGGCTCAGGGGCTGGAGCATGGGTGATGTGCTGCGCACCAAGAGGATGTTTTGGTGTCTGCCAGCCTTGGGAAAAAACGTTTTTTCCACTGAGTCACTTGCTGCCTCTGCTTTTTATGAGACAGCACTGGGATCTGGGGGAAGGGGAGATGGAAAAACTCAGCCCAGATCTTCCTGCTCTGGCAGGACCAGGTCCATGCCAGCACAGCTGCCCCGTGTTTGCTTTTCAGAGGGAGCAGCAGACAGACAGCAGCATAAATAGAACAGGCTTGGCTATTTTAAGACATCGATTACATGATCTGTGTGTTAAAGAAAAATAATTAAGTAAAATCTTCGCTTTAGCTGCAGCTGGCAACGTGGGTTTGGGTGGAGCAGAGGCAGGGACAGGTGCTTTGGATCCAGTGCCCCAGCCTTGGTGGATGAGCCATGAGGACTTTTACTTCTCCATGTGTTTCTCCTTGAAGCTGCTGTAGATGGAAGGTTGCCCACAAGTGCCACTGTTTTGGTGTCACACTGCCACGTCCTGGCGTTGTGCTGCTGTGGGTGGGGAGTGATGGCACCAGACAGGCTTGGTCTAGGCTAGGGGGAGCCATGCTTGGGAAAGGGACGTGGGTGCTGTTTTGGTGATGTACATGAGTGTGTGCAGCCAAGGATAGGGATTTCCTTCTTCTGGAGAAGTGTCTGGGTTCTTACAGAGCTGGGGTGGTTGTATCACTCTTCCTGAGCAGCAGGCTGGGGTGAAGAGCTTGTGTTTGCTGGTGGGAGTTAAAACCAGGCTTGTTTCTGGTGACTTGGTGCCAAGCAGAGATCTTGGCAAGCAGGACAGGAGGACTCCGAGCCTTGGAAGCTGGAGGTGTTTTCTGCTCAGTATTTGTGGCAGCAGGGCAGAGCACTGAGGAGAGTGATGAGCCTGGAGGTCCCTCTCCCACAGCCCTGCTGGGATCATCCTATCCTACCCTCCATCCCCATTGCAGCTTGAAAGCTGAGCTGCAAGGAAGAAGGGCAGCAGCCCAGCTCCCAGCAGCGCAAGGATTTGTAAATACTCATACCCAGGCAAAACAAACAGATAATTCTAATTGGGGTTTCAATGGCAAACAGAAGCAGATGGCTTATCAAGGTGGGGGAAGGCCATGTTTGGGGGTTTCTGATAAAGTGGGGGAGCCAGGAGGCACTCTTGAAAAAGGAGACAGAAGGTATTGAAGCAGCTGCTGAGAAGAGCTCACTCACCACTAGCAACCACAGCCACAAAGGTTTGTTAGTATAAATTAATCAGAAAATGCTTTTCCTTCTCTTTTTTCCTCCCCTTTCTTCTCCATTGAAGACCATTGTTGGATTGGGACAATTAGAATGTACATCAGAAGTCAAGACTGTCCTGTGGAATGGGGTTTTGGTATATAATATATAATGGTATAAAAATACATTTATGTCTGCAAAACGGCTTTGGTAGCAGACTTTTGATAAGATCTTAAATGGATTTTTAGTCAGGGCCCTGCAAATCATCTCTGCAAATCATCCCTGTAAATCATGCTTCAGGTGATGCAGTGGTTGTCACAATTGCCTTACACTTCTCTGAAGCAGCTGAGGAAAGCCTCATGGCTTAGATCATGTGTGTAACCTGGAGCATGAGGCTCTGCCTGTGGCCGCTGTGTGCCCAGCTCAGCAGTGCTGACAGAATGCTTGCAGCCTCCCAGCACTGAGCTTTGTCCCTGTCCTCGTGTCCCACAGAGTGCCTGGAGCTGCTGCCACCGGGGTCCATGGCGTACACCATGACTCCCACGCCGGCGGGACCTGTTGGCTCCCAGTACTGTGTCTGCAAAGTCGAGCTGTCCATCTGTGGCCAAAACCTTCTGGACAGGGATGTCACTTCCAAATCTGACCCCTTCTGCGTCCTCTTCATGGAAGTCAACGGGAAGTGGGTGGAGGTAAGTCCTGATGTTGTGTGGTTGTGCTCGTGCTGGTGTCCTTCCCTCTGTGCTCTGTTCCTCCCTGAGCAGAAGTGGAAGCTCTTCTGGTGCTCCTCAGGCTTTGTGTGGCACCAGTGTGTGAATTCTTCTGTGTCACAGCTGGTCCTTCCCCCATCAGTGCTTTCTGCTTGGTGCTGGGCATTGGCTTTAACTGCAAATTCCATTTTATACGTGCAGCTCTAGGTGGTTGGTCTGGGAGGGAGCAGGCAGGCAGAGTATGGATGTGTGATGGATACAGGCACCTGTGTTGAGTGCAGCAGAAAATGAGCATTAAGGGATTTAAATTACGTAAACCAAACAAAAATTTTCCCAGTTCCTGGCAAATTAGGTGGTCTAATCTTTTTTGATGTGTGGACAAGTTGGGCAGCCTTTGAACACTTGGCCACGGAGCTGATAAAGCAATGGGCACCACCTCAGGTGTCCAGCAGCTGATTTCATGTTCAGCAGGGAGAGCGTAGGGGAAAAACTCGCCTTGCCACGGTCTGCAAATAACTTCATTCAACAGCTTGGATGAGACTAATAAGCTTTTCAGCCTTGATAGGTGTCATCTCTGACCTAATTGTGCTTTTCAGGAATTTTTCTTTCTGTCAGTAATGTCTCAGTCCAGTGGTTTTGATCCCAAGGCTTCTTTTGCAATACAAATGTGTGGTGGTTTTAGGTTTCTTTTCCTTTTCCTCTGCTATTTTTAGCTTCTTTTTAATTGGCACGGTAGGCACTGGATGCGAGCCCTGGGGACAAGAGCATGTCCTTTGGCACCAGCCCTGGTGCCAGCTCTGAGCTGGGCGGTGGGGCTGTGGCACCAGCGGATGCCAGCAGGAAGATTTCTGCTCGCTGTTCTTTCTAGCTGTCACATTTGTTCCCAAATACAATTATTTTGTCTCGCTGAGCTTAATAGGAATTAAAAAATCTTTGTGAATCAGCCTTGGAGGGGTGGGGGAGGGAGGGAGGGACAATAAACCCCAGGCTGGGAAGCGAAGATGGGTGGCGTTTAAATGTTCTGCCCGGTGACATCATCTCACAGGAGCCATGAAAGAGCTGACCTGTGGTGCCAGGAACAGGGACAAGGGACACATGACTCAGCCCACAGCTGTCTTTATGCTACTGAGTCATCCAGGCTGTCCTGCACCTTCAGCTGAGCTTCTCTTGACACTTCAGAGAACATCTTCCTGTATTGGAGCATGAAACACCTCTGTGTGCTGGGGATGCTTGAAGGTCTCCAGCCAACCTCCCTTTGAACACTGGAAGACTCTCCAGCTTGCCCTGTCACTCCATGCCTTGTCCAAAGTCCCTCTCCAGCTCTCTTGTAGCCCTTTCAGGTATTCTAAGGTCTCCCCAGAACCTTCTCTCTCCAGGCTGAACAATCCCAAGTCTCTCAGCCTTTCCTCACAGGAGAGTTGCTCCATCCCTCTAATTGTCTTTGTGGCCCTTTGAGATTCTTATCCAAACAGATTTCTTTAATTAGCCTGGCTGCCTCTTAAAACCCCTTGTGCTTTTCTGCTCTTGGGTGGCAAAGGCACCTCTGCTCTTTCCAGGCACCACAGATCTGTAAGCTGTGGGGTGACAGGGATGGCAGGAGCTGATGGCTGGTGAGGGATGGTGTGTGAAGAGGCCTCATGTGGGATGGTCACCAGCAAGGTGATTTGTGCTCACCAAATCAAAGGACAAACCTTGTGCAGCTGTCAGCTGGGGCTTGGGATATTGTGCTTCACGCTGGCACTAGGCAGGAGATGAAAGTATTGAATCTGGGTATTGAGGAAAGCCCCATCATTCCCAAGTTTACCTCAAGCTGTCTGGGGTTTTCATACTCGTCCTTGAGCCATCTCTTCCAGAACAGAGCTGGAGACAGGACCTCAAGTTATTTCCTTCAGACTGGGGTCTGGGAGTGAAAGGACTGTTTTCCCTTGGTTCCTGGATTCCCAGTAGTTCAAATAACATGGAAGGACTAAAATCCATCTCTGCTGCCTGTGCAGTCTCATCTCCTAGGCCTGAAGGGGGATTTTTGTGTGTTGTGCTGCTGAAATAAAGAGCTGTGCGTGCACTCTGCTCCTGGTCCATGGCATCCCTGAGCAGATGCTTGGCTCCTTTGGTACGGGATGGCAGCAGAGAAGGGAGGATCTGTGTGAAGCTGTGTGGCCCTGGCCAGCTCACAGCCCACTAGTGTTGATGGGTTTGATTCCCCAGAGTGCAGCAGGTGGCTATTCTGGGAACACAGCATTTACTTTAGTCGCTTCTTGGCAATTAAGACAGACTAAGCGAGCAATTTCAAAAAAACCTGCGATCGTTGGGTGTATATATAGCAAACTCACCACATTTCCACTGAGCCCCTCCAAAACCTGCCTTCTGTGCTGAATGAGTTTCTTTGGGACTAAGGTATGTGTTTGCTTGATTTTTATTTTTTTTTTTTAGTTTTTGGAGGCTTTTTTCTGCTCTGCTTATTCCTGGCTCTGCAGCTCTGGCAGACGTCCTGCTGCCTGGGGATGCTGGCACAGGGGCTGCTTTCCACAGAGGTCCTGCCCTGGGATCTGGGATGCACAGGCAGCTCAGCCTTGCCCAGAATTGAGTCTCCTGACTGCAAGACAAGGTGGAATGCCTGCCAGGGCCATGGCAAGGCTAGAGGCTTCGTGCTGTCCCACAGGCAGATGGGATGGTCTTTCCAGACACCGAGGGCAGCAGCTTTTGATAAAATCCCACTGGAGAGTGCCTGCCTTTCCTTTTCTTTTAGTAGTCCCTGTTACCATGTCCTGGATAACAGGTGATGTGGCAAAATGCCAGTGCTGTTATGACACATTGCCATGGTGCTCAGAGCCCCATCCAACCTGGCCTTGAACAGTTCCATGGATGAAGCAGCAACAGCTTCTCTGGACAACCTGTGCCAGTGACTCACCACCCTCACAGGCAAGAATTTCTTCTGATTATCTAATCTGAATCTGTACTTTGTAGTTTGAAGACATTCCCCCTTGCCCTGTCACTCCAGATCTTTGTCCAAAGTCCCTCTCCAGGTCTCTTCGACCCCTTTACATGTTGGAAGGTGCTCTGAGGTCTCCCCAGACCCTTATCTTGTCCAGTCTGAACAGTGATATCAACATGATACCAACTCAAGACGAAGCTCCTGCTTGCTTTGCCTGATGGAGGATTTCCACCCCCAGCTGTGGGTGTTTCTTGTTCAGCTCTCAGCCTGTGCTGTCCATGCCCTTCCTGCCCCTTTTGGCTTTGTAAGGGTATTTTGCACATTGGGCTCCAAACTTGCCCTTTTCTCATGTGTTTTGGGGTGCCTAGGGGATGATTATGTGTGCTGGCATTAGAGTTCAGAGCCTCCTTGCCCACTGACTTCCAGGAGTAAATACACCAGCTTTTCTCAGCCTCAGTTTCCCAGTTTTTCCAGTTCCTAACACTTTGGCCAAAACTGTGGAGGTTTGTCTTTGCAAGCTTTGTGATGAGATTCCAGCTGGTGCTGCCATCTTGCCAGCCCTCCTGCAGTGTGAATTATGGGGTCTGGGACCAAAGTTCCATTACTGGAGGGCAGCATTCTGGGATCTCCATGGTGACTGCCCTCAGGATTTTTTAAATTTTTTTTTTTCTGGCTCACACAAGATTTTCTGTCCACCAGTGCCATGCTGTGTTGTAAACCCACACTTCCACCAGCTGCCTGCCACTCTTCCTCTGCTCCTATCACTGCTCTGGGCTGTGGGATGCTGTGAGTGCTGTGGTGCTTCCCCTCCACAGAGTGTTCCCCACATGCCTTCCAGTTTCCATCCCCCTCTGTGTGATGTGCCCTTCCAATTCATCAGGGACATCATTGCTTCCAGCCTGCTTGCAATAGCTCGGGGTGACAATGTCTGTTGAAGTCTTGTCTCTGGGCCCTTCCTGCCTCTTGTTTCTACTACTGCTTGATGAAATCTATGAAAAAGGGACTGTGGTGATGTTTTTTGTCTGTTTTCCTATGGAGGGAAAATAAATAAGAAACCACATGGATGTTTTGGTTTGAGGTCCAGAGGGTAATGCTAGAGAGTTGCTGTTCTGGCTCAGAATGCTTCTTGTTCTCCTTGTCCTTGCTGCTGGCTGCACAGCCTGAAAGAAACAAGTTTGGCACTACAGCTGTGAGGGTCTGGTTGAGGCTCAGAGGTGTGTGAGCCTCAGCTCCTGGGAGAACAGGCTTAGAAGCAAATGAAGCAATTCTGGCTTCAGTGAGCCTCAGGACCACACCGAGCCTTGGCTGGATGGGCACTTGAATCCTGGCTGTAGGATGGGGTGGGTTGTCCAGCCCTGTGCACCCCATCCTCGGGGAGGCAGCTCTGCATGATGTGCCACTGTGTGTTTAGATGTATCCCACCTCATGCACCTGGGTGTCACAGCCTGTGTTTAGGGACAGCTCTGCCGAGTGCCCCATGTGCTCACTCTGATGGTCACCACAGGTCTAAAAGCCTTTTTTTTTCTTTGCAGCTGGACAGGACAGAGACAGCTGTGAACAACCTCAACCCAGCTTTTGCCAAGAAGTTCATCATTGACTACCACTTTGAAGAAGTGCAGAAGCTCAAGTTTGCCCTGTTTGACCAGGATAAGTCGAGCACACAGCTGTATGAACATGATTTCCTGGGCGAGTTCTCCTGCACACTGGGCACGGTGAGTCTGTGGTCCCTGTGGCAAAAGGAACCCAAAACACACCAGCCACAGGGATGTGGTGGCATTACAGCTGCTCTTAACTACTGCAAAGTTTTCTGTCTCCTTCTTGGAAAGACAAATTTAATGTGGTTGTCACACTTCAGCTGTTGAGGTTGAGCTGTTCCACATCAGGGCTGTTGTTTATTCGTTCAAGTCTAAGCTAGTCATGGTGTGGGTTTCTTCTGGTGCTGGCAAAGAGGCATCAGCTGGGGGCTTTTGGAGGTACCTCTGTCCCACCATGGGTTATTGTAAGGGCCCTGATGACCAGTTGGGTTTGGGCTTGGGAAACCTCCAGATATTTGAAGTTAAGATTCATTGCAGTCTGCATTTCTATCTCAGTTTGGTTTTTCTCCTTCTGAAAGTTTTGTCCATTGCTGTTGTGTAGCAAAGCATCCCTCCTGCTTGAGCATGTTGGTTCTGGAATGTGTCTTCTGCTCTTCCTGTGGAAAAGCTTTTGGGACACAATGTGGTTTATAAGTTTTTGGAAAGTCTTTTCATTCATGAGCCCAGACCCCGTTAGAAGCTGGCAGCTACATTCTCCAAATGTCTTTATCCTCTGGCTCAGAAGCAGGGAATGAGGGGGATTTTTTCCATTCTTCTGCAGCATCCTGCAGCTGAGGGCTGCTGTGGTACCTGGCACAAATGCAGGGGCTGGGAGAAGCTGCTTCTGTTGTGCTCAGTGCTGGGAATGGGGAGGAAGGAGGTGGTGGAATAGGTGGGTCAGTGTGGGGAGCCAGCCCAAGGTGTTCAGGGAGGCTCATGAACACAATTGCTTTGTTACACAGACTGCAGAGTGGCACTGTTTG